>NC_140643.1:18052359-18677359 GCF_978046115.1 Saccoglossus kowalevskii | reverse complement strand
CCTGGAAATGTATAACTTTAGAATTTAAATAAACTGAGGTCTGTAGGGAGAGCAATGAGCAACAGCGTACAAAGAAATTGATATTTTATGCTTTGTATTCCCTCCTTTCTTAACGAAGTAAGTTTTAATTAAAAACAATTACATTCAATACTGATTTCTTAAAAATCAAAATAACAAAAATTTAATGTACACTTTTGAAAAATAATAAGTCCAGTAATAAACTAAGTCTACATCATAAAACGAGAAAACACCAGAACAAATGGGATACAATTTACAATAATAACAGCTTTATCTACGTTTGTATTTACAATAAGTATAAGTTATGATTATCTTGGGATAGGTCTACGAGGGTAAAAAAAAATATGCATTATAATATATTGGGAATATCTATGTAGGATGGTAACTTATTTCCTACCGGAAAGGAAAGTTACTGAAAAGGGCTTGTGAAGTCTCAATCTCCTAAACTTGCATGGAATTCATATCCAGACTTGCATCGAAAAAAATACAAGCGTTAACGAAATGATCCAGTTTAAAACACAGTTCATTACAATCAAAAAATCTGAATTCAAAATTTTATACAATACAACGGTTGATAAAATCTGGATTGAATCCACAGCACAGAGAAGAAATGTAATTCCCCCAGTATAACAAAACGTATGGTCATTAATTCTTCAATGCAAACAAACTCAATCTCCCTGGGAGACTTTTTCTTTCTGAAAGTTTGATAATACTGCAATAAGAACACAAATCTCTCCCCAATCTGAACAAAATTCTAAAACTACAAGTGAAAATTAACCTTTTTTTTTTACAAAAACCTCTCTTCGTTTTTTTCCCCCTGTATCATAAAAATAACACAGAAGCTTACTTGTCAGCCAACCACTCTTAATGGGAGTCTTCAGCACAGATGAGGTGGCATCTCCGAATAAATTAGAAAAACTTGAAAGACATGTGACTGTCACATGATACTACACATCTAATTTGAATCAGTGGGGGCTTTCGGCTTCTTGGAGCTGGCACTTCTGTAGTGAGGAAAACATGATGGATTGATGCTCGTGTTTGCAAGTGAATGTACGCTACTTTATATTAAAGAGAACAAATTTGGCGAGTCAGAAAAAATTGAAAAATTCTGTAACCCTGAATATTGAAATAGGGTCCTCACAGACACACAATGATTTTGACTCTAGATAAAGAAAAAAGTTTCAGAGAAATTGTCTCATAATTCAGAATTAAATTTAAAATCAAGTAGGATATTTCTTTACATAATTTTTTTTTACACACTGCCAAAACAGGTACACAAATTTTAGATTACTGGTAAACAGAATTGTACTTACGTTTCTGGGGCAGACATCTGTCTTTTGACTGCAGCTTGTTTATTGGCCATGGTACTGTCTTTACTGGAATCTTGAAGCCACCTTACTTGAGTGGCTGGACCATACCTAGCAAGAGGGGACACAAATACACAGATGAGAACATAATTGAAATGACAAAATGTTTTTTATTTCTACTCTTAATAATGTTTTATATTATTTTTCACAAGATTTTAGCTAAAATTTAGTAATACTTTAATTTCTCAAGAGACAAATATCATAGTAGTGAACATTTCACAAGGGGTCCCTGTAACAGGAGAGTCACAGTGAACATTTCACAGGGGGTCCCTGTAACAAGAGAATCACAGTGAACATTTCACAAGGGGTCCCTGTAACAGGACAGTCACAGTGAACATTTCACAGGGGGTCCCTGTAACAGGACAGTCACAGTGAACATTTCACAGGGGGTCCCTGAAACAAGACAGTCACAGTGAACATTTCAGGGGGTCCTTGAAACAGGAGAGTCACAGTGAACATTTCACAGGGGTCCTTGAAACAAGACAGTCACAGTGAACATTTCAGGGGGGTCCTTGAAACAGGAGAGTCACAATGAACATTTCACAGGGGTCCTTGAAACAGAAGTCACTGTGAATAAAGATATCAAGTTTTAGTAACTGACAAAATGGGGTATTCCAAAGTTTCTAATATTCAGAAGATTGCTCTTAGAATTTTCAAGACTTGTGAAATGATGATGAGCCAAGAATTAAAATTTTATTTCAAACAATGTGTCTTAATTTATCTTGCCAGGAACAGGTACATCATCAATTAGGGCAGGAATTTTTATTCACCAACCTGTCCAATGAACACGGAACTTTTATTTTCAACTCCTATAAATATGACAAATGGCAACATAGGATAACACGTGCCAGCAACGAAGCCAGATTGTTAGCTTGTTTTTGTTTTTATTTCTACTTACCCTTTGTCGTTCCTGGCTGCTATCCTGAATATAATGGCAGGTTTGCTAGTGTAGTCAATATGTGCCGTAGCTAGATTGGCTGTACTAACTGTACATGACGGACTGGGCCCGCAATACACTCTCACAAACGCTAACTGTGCAGGCGTCAATGGCTTCTGGTCTCCACCGGCGGCAGCTGCATTCCGTACAGCAAGATAGACGGAATATTCCAATATTTTGCCGGCAGTGTTCGTCGGTGGCTCCCATGATAGATGTGCTCCTTCCGTGCTCTGGATCAAAAATTATATACATAATTCTATTATTATTTCTGTTGTTTGTGTACCCTCACAGGTTGAGAATGAACAGCAATTCCCCCAATTGTCAGTGAAAACACTGTTCATAGAGGTTACACAGTTTCCTTGATCATTAGATATGAACACCATACGAGAAAATAGAATTTACTTGAAAACCAGCAGGCCAACCACTGATCCTTACAATATTGTTGATTTCACATATATTCAGGGACTTGAGTGGAAAGTTGATTTGAACTAGAAATCCGAAAGCGCATAAAATTCCTACCTTACTAATCCTGATAGCAGACGGAGCGCCTGGAAATCCAGGCAGACACGTCTTGAAAGCAGACACTTCGCTAAATGAACCCCTTCCACATGCATTGATACCAGCAACTCGGAATTTATATGCTGTTCCAGGAAGTAATTCCTGCCTCTTTAGCACACTGTGGTCAGGCACACTTACTACGTCTATATCCTGTGTAAACAAAAATATACAAAGATGAAAATACATGCAATAATTTTGATTTAAATTATATTATAAATTGACAAAGCTTTCACAAGTAATGTAATAGACAAATGAAAGATTGCATACACTTTACATTACTGCATCTATAGTTTCAATATGGATACTGTAACCAAAGCAATGTTAAGCAGATACAAATTTTGTTAAATATTCAATACATTTACTAAACATTTTTTTGAGATTTAAAAATAAGAGGGCAGCGAAATTAGTAAAGAAGCCCACGGAAATTGACCATGACTTGTAAGAAATTTGTCATTTATAGAAGCCCTTTCTCAGCTTTGACAGTTAACTGATTTTGAACATGGATTGTTATGTCACTATTTTGATGTCATTAATGCCATCACACTGCACTTTATGTTTGTAAGAGGCTATAAACAATAGGAGAGAGTAAGAAGGATCTCACCACTAGAGGGCATAATCACACCTGAATTTTTTTTTACTAAAAATGCAGGTTGCAGTTTTATATAAATACTTACATCATCATTCCTTTGTCCAGCCTCTGAAGGTAAATGGTAATGTGATACAATGTTTGATGTACCCTTTATAATACCAACATCGTACCATTGGTTAGCCTCTCGTTTTACACTAATCTTCGTTGTCACCGGATTTTCCTGCAAAAGAAGTGAAATAAAATCATTATTTATCATAGGTGTTCATGGAAGTCTTCTATTTTACACAAATGGTGTAGTAATAGAATATATTATAAAACAATTGCACAGAATTGAAATGAATACCGAAAATGCATCTCTCATATCTGGAGTGATGACTTGATCATCCATAACTGGAAGGAATTGGGAACTTACAAGTTTAGTGTCGTCTGTTGGTTCTTTTTTAATCTGGGTAATTGTAGTCGTCATGCCATTAGTAGCAACTTGACTCGTACTAGATGCAGGCATTGAAGTAGCCAATGATGCCATTGTCATTGCTATAGATTTATTATCAAGATCTGCAAGAAACAAATTTGGCAATGAGCAATTTGATCCACAAAAGCATAATTATTTGTATGAGCAGTAGATGGCCTCGTCCAAAATTAGTGAAACGAAATTTGGTAATTGCCAGTACGATGCAGTGCAGTGATATACTCACACAGAGAGTAATGCAGAGAATCATGGATCTTACCTGCTGTGGATAATTTAGTAGGTGCAGCTAATGTTGTCAGCATGGGTAATGTAGTCGGTGTGGCTGACGTAGTTGATGTGGCAGATATAGGTATAGTACTGGTTGGTGTGATTGCAGTAGCTGTTGTTGGGTTACTGATAGTTGCACTAACACATGTAGAGGTGCTATCTTGAGCAGCTGTTGTTGCAGGTGGTACATCTTGACTGCTAGGATTTGAGAGATTTTCTGGCTTGCTTGGATTATGTGGATTTTCTGGGTTGCCTGGATTATGTGGATTTCCTGGATTTGAAGGATTTCCTGGGTTGCCTGGATTATGTGGATTTCCTGGGTTGCCTGGATTATGTGGATTTCCTGGATTATGTGGATTTCCGGGGTTGCCTGGATTTGAAGGATTTTCTGGGTTGCCTGGATTATGTGGATTTCCAGGGTTGCCTGGATTATGTGGATTTCCGGGGTTGCCTGGATTATGTGGATTTCCAGGGTTGCCTGGATTATGCGGATTTCCGGAGTTGCCTGGATTATGTGGATTTCCGGGGTTGCCTGGATTATGTGGATTTCCGGGGTTGCCTGGATTATGCGGATTTCCGGAGTTGCCTGGATTATGTGGATTTCCGGGGTTGCCTGGATTATGTGGATTTCCTGGGTTGCCTGGATTATGTGGATTTCCGGGATTGCCTGGATTATGTGGATTTCCAGGGTTGCCTGGATTATGTGGATTTCCAGGGTTGCCTGGATTATGTGGATTCCCGGGGTTGCCTGGATTATGTGGATTTCCAGGGTTTCCTGGATTATGTGGATTTCCTGAGTTGCCTGGATTACCAGGATTGTGAGGGTTTCCTGGATTATGTGGATTTCCTGGATTGCTGGGATTATGCGGATTCCCTGGATTATTTGGATTTCCTGGGTTATGCGGATTTCCTGGGTTTCCTGGATTATGAGGATTTCCAGGAGGATTTTGATTCCCTGCACCATCAGGCTGGTCTTCCCCTGGATTAGCTGGTGCATTATCAGGTACAACAGCAGGAGCTGCAGGTTGCACTTCTCCTGAGTTTTGTGGCAAAGATACAGCAATAGAAGATGATGTACTACTTGATGCACCTGAAGACTGTAATATAGAAACACCTTGAACTTGTGTGTTTATTGTTCCTGTATTCAGTGCAGTGGAAACTGGTGCAACTGCTGGCACCGTACTGGTAACCATTAACCTTCCCTGTGTGGGTGAAGATGTTGAACTGGCGGTCGAAGTTACCATTAATGTTGTAACAGGACTTTTGGCATAAACCACACTCGTCTGTGTTGCCGGCGAAACAGTAACCGTAGCCTTGTTCAACAACGATGTGCCCAAAACGGAGGTTCCACTTACAACAGTCGATGACGAGGCAAGGGTGACAGTAGTGGGCGAGCCAGAGGCTGACGCTACAGTCATCTGCACTGGTATTGCTGTGATTCCCGCAGCTTTTGCTGCCCCGGTAAATGAACTGGCAGCACTATTATTGCTGACCACAGTAACAATAGGTCTCTTTGGCAGTGATGATGTGGCTATGCTTGTAGCCCGTGTTGCACTTGCCTGTTGTGCAGGACTTGTAATTGTCTTAATGATTGTAATTGGTGACGTCGCAACAACAGTACCTGCTCGTGTAGTAGTGGTGCCAGCCTGGGTGGCAATGATGACTTGTTTTGGCATGGATGTGGTGATAATTTTAGTAGGGTTACCCGTCATACTAGACAACATTTTCGAAGTAACAGTCACATAAGTTGGGCCTTTGCCTGAACCAGTGTTTAAAGTAGTAAATCCTGGTTTAGAAACTGAAGATGATAAAGGAATGGTTCTTACAATAGAGGTGCCTGACTTAGACTGCTGGGCAATACTGCTCAAGCCAAGTATTGTTGCATTTTGTGTTTTCGTTACACCAGCTTGTGTTGTGGTAATTATGGTCGCTTGTCTGCCGCCGGATGACGAAGCTGACACCAGTTTCACAATAGTGGCTTGAGGTACTTGAGTTTTGCCAATCTGTATTCCTCCAGGTGTTAGAGACTTGACACCACTTTGCAGGGTGGTTATAGCTGGTTTGGTTTGAAGAACAGTCATTTTGGGTACCTGAAATGAACATACGAAAACAATGAACTTGTGATAAACTAGTAGCTCATTCTCAGTAATTGAGAATGTGAAAACAAAATTTGGAAATCACGATTAAATTTTGTGATTTTTCGCCTCTCTGAAATTAAAGCAGTTACAGTATGAAAGTAGGTCAGTGCACGAATCGATGACGTTCAGAAACTACAGGTCAACTCACCGCTGATGTCGGCAGTGTAGTTTTCACTAGTGTTACCGTCTTAGTTGTGCCCGCGACTACGCCGGATACATAATGTGTTTGAGGTGTGGTTGTTATGGATCCTGCTTTCTGTACTGTAATTATTGGCTTGGAAGTAGCTGCTGCAGCCACCGTCTTTAACATAGCACTGGCTGGTGTACTGACTACTGTCACAGGAGAGTTGAATTTCATTCCCGGAGTCAAAATGCTGGATACGGTAGTAACAGCACCCCCGATTGACTTCACAACAGTCGGGACCATTGATAGAGGGCTTCTGAGTTGAGTTACTGCGCCAGGAGACTGTACTCGTGCACCTGCTGGTATTTTTTGTGTCGCCGCGGCAGCAGCGGCTAATGCTGCTATTCCACTCATAGCTTGTTGGTTACTACCGACCAGTCCCTACAGAAGAAATGAAACACGATATGAAAGTGTTAGATGATATCCTGTACAACAACACTGATGTTAACAGACTAACAAACTTTTCTAAAATGATCAATTCATCACTTACTGATTTAGCTGATATCGTTGTTAAACCGCCAGTACCAAACCGTATCTGTCCTGTGCCAACTCCAAACGGAGCTTGTACTTTTACTGTAATGAACAAGAAAAACGTTGAAAGAAAACCACACATACACTCTTTACCCTAAATTACCCAGCATACAAAGAACAACTCGCGGATACTAGGGAGACCATACGATAATCTCATCTTTACCTGCTTTTGTGTTTTGAAACATGGCTGTTGTCGCAGTACCAACTGGCATCTTTACTTGTGTGACTGAAACAAAAACATAGAATATGTCTGATGTATGTACAATATGTGTATCAGAAACTTTTTGAAACAAAATGGCCACCAGTCTACCATTTTAAATCCAAATCTAAACAAAATGGCTACCATTCGGCCATTTTGAATCATTTGCATATGATATATGTGTGAAGCATACATGTACACGAGATATGGTCAATCCATAAGTCGCCATTTTTGGAAGTGATGTTCTACATATTTGCAACGCGGCCTTCAAGCCATTTTACATCGGGATAGAAAACAAATGACATGACTTAGAATAGAAAGTCTTGTCAATTGTTCAATGTACATTTTGAATGAACTTGACACAACAAATCAAAAAAAAAACTGTCAGTAATCGACAATCTTCTATGCTAAATTAACCATGCTAGTCTCTCCTAGGGCTGTCTTTGGGTTAAAGAAGGATTCAAATCCTCTGATGCATAGAAGACATAGTTCTACATCATGTAAATTTCTAACTTACCTGTTACAGGTGATTTTGCTGGGGCTGCCTGTGGCTGTGTTGTTCGGAGTGGGCTCACAAATCCCCCTGGTACAGTAGGTGTTGTGGGAGTTGGAGGCATGTCATATTTTTGTAGTTGTAGTAAAAAGGCATCGGCTACAAACAAAGAATATAAATAATTTGTATAAGGTTGTATCCAAGGTTACCAAAAAAAGTTACAAAAATGACTTGAAAAGGGGCAATTTTGTTTAAGAGCAACACAAACCTGTGGGAACAGCTCCCCAGCAAACTTCTAAAGTATTGGTACTTGCTCTGACGAGCTGTACACGCGAGGGCGCTGGTGGCTTCTCAGATTCTAAAAACCATAAATCTTTGCAACACACCTGAAATACAGAATACATTAGACATCAGAAACCAACATAGCACAAAAACAACTACAGGGGCACTATGGTGAATTTGTTCAATCAGAAGCAAACAGGAACAAAAAATTGAATTTGTTGTATACTGAATCATTAGATATTACCTATTTTGACCCAGGGTTCTCCTCAGGGCATTATAGAGTAGGGGTTCCTAAACTGTTAAATTTGGGATAAACAATACAACCAATTTAGCACAACAATGAACACACCAGAAGTCACTAACATACTCTATTGTTATGCAAATTGGTCAATACTGCATGCAATTTTTTGAGGGAAAACACTGACCACAGAAACACATCTGTAATTTAAAGTGTGTGAGCTACTAATAGAGCAAATACGGTACATAAATTTGTTTACCCAGGCAGCAATTACCTTCTCCAATACATTCACTCAAATGGAAATTCAATTTTTAGAAGCTGGAAAAAGTTTCCCAACTCCTAAGCAGCAGTGATGGAAAAAGAGAAAAAAAAAACAGGACCTGTTGAATAAAAGCATATACCTGATTATTCCATGCTTTCCTGTAGCCATCTCTACCACTCCACACATATAACCTTGTATTTACTGCCACTGAACAGTGGCCTGCTCTAGCCCTCGGCACTGCATCTTCAAACACTTCCATTGCCAATGGCTCCCAGGTCATAGATTCTAGAAGATATAATGATGAATGATGGTATTAGCAGTAATTCTGATAATATTCCTGTGCAACAAGCCCCACTGAAAACATGCAGAGAAATTGACAAAACAAGTGTCTGTGTTACAAATGAGCGACCCTGTCTTGACACAATATGAGGACACTCCAATATTGGAAACAGTAGAAGCAGCATTTAGGATCACGCAAAATGCTGCATTCAAATTTTAGCAGGAAAATTATGGCATTAAATAGACCTCAAAAAGTAGGTTGAGTTACTCAGCACGATACACTAAGCAATGTACAGCAAGGACTGGAACTTACCAAGATTCAGAGATGCTAGCGTATTTGTACATTTCCATTCTTTCTCGTGAGTAGCAACTTTTTGATCATCCATAACTAGCGGTACCCAGCCGCCAAACACAAACATCCTGAAACGGAAATACACTGATATTATAAAGTTCAGCCATACATAAGGGTATGCAAGTTTATTTATATAAAAGTGATGAATCGTAATCAGGTGATAACAAATTGAGTGTTTTGAGGGAATAGAACAAGAGTTGAGATCAAACAGGGTGCGACTAATATTCTACAATTACAGTAAAACCATCTTTACAGCAATGTGATAATACCCATGTTTTATATGCTAACAGCATACAGTAGCACACAACCGTGGAATGACAATTTGAATCTCCAGAAGTGACTTACCTGCATCCGATGTTTGTAGCAGAGTGAAGACTGCGCGGTAACGGGGGTATGCCGTGAACAAGTGGTTTATTCCACGTCATTGTGTTGATATCTAACTGCCACAAATCACCAAGCCTGCACCCGCTCATGCCGCCATATACAATCAATCGCTGTGCTTTTGTGTCTTTCTGGATGTACCCGCACGACGTGTGGGATTCTCTGGGTGGAGGAGGATCTCCATTTATGTCTGGGATTTCCCATCCCACAACACCCGAGCCTGGTTTTAAATCTAATACATACAAATCATTCAAGTACCTGTAAAATAGTATATTTTACAGTATAAGATAGCATCACAGTAAACAATAGAAAAAATTATCGTAATTGCTCAATTGGAAGTGCATGAACCAAGTCTGTATTTTGATAAAGCATTTATAACAGAACAGACAATAAAAGAATACATAGTTATTTTATTAAATACTGTTTCTTTCAAACTGAAAGGCATTTAAAATCAATATCATAAATTTACCTTGGTATGTTATTCTTTGGATCTTCACTGTCATTTGCCAAACCACCGAATAAATAAACTTTTTGAGCAATCAGGGTAAAACTATGGCCAAGCCTCGGACACGGCAGAGGGCCATTTTTTGGTGCTTTTGGTTTCAGCCGTTTCCATTCCCATCGACTGGCTTGTAATTCATATAATTCATTTGAGTATTTTCCATATTCTACCATTCCGCCAAAAACTAAAAGTCTGGTTCCATCACAAACAAAGCCATATGCAGCACATCCCGGTGGGATATCTCCCCGCACGGCTGGAACAAACCATTGATTGGTTGCTGGATTGAATGAAAAACACAAGAGAGAAGTTAAATCAATTTCAGACCTTTTTACAAACTGTTTTTGTTTTAGCAAGAAGTAGGCAAAAGTAAATGAATTAACTTTTTTGTTTGAGGAAGCTGAACACATCTATGTACAAAATTAAATACAGTGAAAATATATTCTTTCAGTTTTGCATCAAGCACATTTAAAGATCAGTGAAAAACTGAATGAGTTCTTTCCAAATATGAATTGTATCAGTTTTAATTTTAATACATAATAATTTTAGATGATACATGTAATTATAAGTAAAAAATTTCCATTTTTTAATTTAAAATATTCACATATTAATTATTACTACCTAAAAAATAACAAATAACAATTTTGTTAGAAAACGTACATTATATTTTCAATTTTCATTGAAAATTATTTTGATTTGCTGTCTGCTAACTTGTTTGCATTATACTAAATTTTTCGGGCAAGGAAAAAAATCAATACGAATAGTCACAAAAATAGACATACGTAAAAATGGATTTCAATTCGCATATTCTTTTTAGAAGTTCTTTGTGGTTAGTAACCAACATTCTAATGCTGTACGATTTCATAATCTGACGTTTGAGATATAAACAACCGGTCGCCATGTTGGAAATGCCAATACACTCATCGTTAAAAATGCGATTTACTGATGATCCACGCAACTAATCGTCAATCACTTTCACATAAAGTAACCTCAACTCATATGCCCTAAACTGTGATTTTTTGGTATCACGTATTGCAAAATGGGTGCCGAAAACTGTGCTATTTAAAATAGGCCATTTTGTCTTTCATGCCCAACCCTGGGCGCCGCCATATTGGATTTAAAAAAAAACTATTTTTTTTCACACAAGTCACTAAATTTTAAAGAAAATATTTAACAGGTGTTGTAAAATGAAAAATTACACTGTTCTTACTATTTTTTTCAACATTAACAATCGAACTTGATGAGTTTCACCGAGGGCGCCAAATGGTTGAAAAATAACAACAATAGAGGCCGCCATCTTGGAAAGCACCAAGCGCAACAACAAACACCGGGTTACCTGTGTTATAAACGTGAAGTTCGTCGACGATTCCTTCGTTACCACCTCCGAAGACAACCATCAGGTCTTTGATTGCTACAGCTCGATGTCCATGCCTCGGACGCGGGCAGGGACCGCTAGTATTACTCACACGCTTCCATTTCAATATGGGTGCCGCCATCTTGATTCCTACCCACAATGCTGGGGGTGCCGATCAAAAAGCCCGGATGGTGTCAACATTAATGTACCTCGTTCCCAATACACTATCCAATAACATAAACAATTTACACAAACAATTAATTATCAATATGATATCAACTATAAATATGTTATTAAATATATAATATTACTTAAAAATAAAACAATTTTAAAGTTACTACGATCTCCATTCAAAGGGACAGTCGGAGCGTTAATTAAATGTTGGAGAAAGAGGTCCCGGCTTTTCACGAACCTGGAGCCGAACTCTATTTTGAAAAATTGGTAGTTTACGTCATAGAAGATTAACTATTATAGATAAATATATTTATGGTAAAAATATGGATGAAATCTCTAAAAAAAATGTTTTTTGATGTTAGAGATAAGAAGAAATATCGAACTGTTCTGTTTATTATACTAAAGTACCCGGATTAAATTAACATTTTCAACATGGCGTCTCTCCAGGGTAGCACCATGTTGTCAAGTGGAATATTATTCGTCGTTGTTGCATTTATTAGATTAACCGAGCTTGACAAACAGCATCGTTAATTGCATTAGGACCACGATTATAAATACGAGTAGGTTAAATTGCAAGTGCAATACATTTTTTCTTTTAAACAGCAGTTTGTTTGTTGAATGAAAGGTGGGCGGACCAAATTTATTCCAAAGTGGGCGTGTCTACTGTTCCGAGCTGTGTTGACGAATGACATCACGTATACCTGCAGGCTCTCTGGGATCAGAGTACTAGTATTTGACTGACCTTCACGCCAAATTGCATCCCGAACCGATACCTGTCCATGATATAGGTATGATTTCTGAGTTGTTTTTTACAGTGAATCATCGTCTCGATTTGCACTAAACTGCGTGGTATAGTTTCATCGATAAAGGTTGCGAATTTCAAATTGACTAAACTGTGTATTCTAATTTGAAGTTAGAATAAAGTCGATATAGTGATTTACAGTAATACAATGTATACATGTAATTTGTGCAACCCTTGACCTAAATTGAACTATGGACCCACTATGATATCAATGAATGAACAGAACTGAGTTGATAACTTAAAATTTGGCGGAAGCTAATTTTTAGTCACTCTGACTAAAATAAATAAAACTTGAAATCATCACCAATAGCCTGTTCATTTACATAGAGAACAAAATATTTGCTCTGGAGGTACTCTGAGTACTTCAACTGGTGATGTGAAAAAATGTGAAAGTTAGTGAAGATGAGTCTATGTTGCACATTTTTTATTTGTTCCAAATATGGTTAAAATTTTAAATCAAGTTTAAACTTGTACTGTGATGCTTAAAACATTGTTGGCAAGCAGACTTTATTATAGTAAGTTTGTTATTAAATTCAATAGAGTTTGATATTTCAACACATGTTAAAATTTATTGAACACCTATTAAAACAAAGAAAATAAATAAAGCTCAAACTAGGATCAGATTGGATTTTTCACTAATTTCAGTTCAACGCAAATAATTTTTCAACCAATTGCTATTCATTTTATTGCAAGTATTGAAAGTTTTGTCAAGGAAGTGATTATTTTCTATTAATTTAAGCCTTTCATAATATTAGCAGTACATTTCATTTGTTAACCATTTCAATAATGGGAGTAGAGCTATGAAGCTTAGCTTGAGTTACTGACATGACTGATCTTATTTTTAACGTCTACCGGTAATACAGTTTAACACAGTTTAACATGAAGTTGTTCAAAATGTGTTCTTGTAATTAAACAATTTTGAGACTTATTTCGTTATTGACGTAACAGCTCCCTACATCTCAGATCCATATATTAAAATGGTTAGGATTGTAATGAAAAATAAATTGATAATATTTTGGGGGGAAAATATTTATTTATGCAGTGTTTGTTTTAATGCACCTTATCATTAGCAATTGTAAAATTATCACTACTTTGAAAAGTGATACTTAAGTAGATGTAAGTGGACTAGTACCTCTTGTACTTGTCCTGAACTTGTGTTTGACAAAATGACAGTGTTATTATCTTTCACTCCTTCTTTCCCTAATTTAAATAATATCCCATCACAAAAACACAATCAAAAGCTTTGTGTAAATCAACAAAGCAGGTATAAAGATATTTCTTGCCAATGCTATTTGTGCATTTATCGATAACTGACTTAACAATGCAAATGTTGTCTGTTGTTTTCTTATTCCTTCTAAATCTAAATTGAGTCTTGTAAGAAATCATTATGCTTAAGAACATTTTGAATTCTATTGTGAATAAGGCTTTTAACAATTTTCAATGAACATTTTGAAAGAGCTATCTGGGATTCCGCAAACTCTTTCATTTAGATTTGGCTACAATAAATTGTATCACCTTCGCCACCATTGGCTAAGAAGAATCTTAAACCATGAATTATTGTACAAAAAATTGTCATGTAAAAGCATGTAATCACCCACAGAATTCTAAATTAAACATCAAGACAACGTATTACATGATATAAAGTGTGTATTGGAGTAGCACATTTCAATTTCCAATATTCTGACAAAATCATGATTTTTCATTACTCCCACTTGCATTTAGTAGCTAATTAAATTTAAAATTGGCTTAGAAAAACAAGGTATTATTAGTCAATGTGACTAAATCTGCTTTTTCTTTAGCAGAAGCCTTTTCCTCTGTAATTATTGAAATCAGAAATGTTTTCAGATTTGTGAATTGGATTTACATAACTTGTGCTCAACTGTGCAGGAAAACATCCACTTGATAAAATCTGATTGAATATTTAATTAATATAAACTAATAATAATTAGCACTTGAACATTTCATTGATAATAAAATCAAGCCTGATTTACCAAGTTTAGTTTTTTTGATAGCTGTATGATTTTATTGTTACTAATTTGTTTATCAAGATCTGGATTACCATTAGATTTGTTTTCAAGCTGTTGATAAAATATTTAACTTCAGAATCAATTTCTGAATTAGAATTTAATAATTGAAAGTTAATGTTCAACAGCGCTGAGAAGTAGCCTGTCTAAATCACTATTTTGAATTGGTGGTATTAGCACTATTGAACTGTTCAATATTTTTGATAGCATTTTATAAGTATTTCAGGTTTTTATTTTTAAGATTCAATAAATTATGAAGTACCCTTTTTTCAATAATATAAACAATTTTCATATTGTTTTGTCTATACATTTCAAGTTTTGATAGAATGGAAACTTGTTCAAAAGTATTTTTGAGGCTTTTAAAAAAATAAAGTGTTTGTTACAGAAGCATATTTCACTCTCGCTATGTCTCACTGATTGAGAATGCACATGTGTTAAAAAATTGCATTTGAAATGAAATTTTGTGATTTTCATAATCATGGCTTCTCTGTTTTTGGTTTGAAGTGGATATGAACAAGTTGATAATTGAGTGAGAAAACCTTGTATTATTAGCCACCAACAGGGGAAATAAAAAACCGCCCAATACAAATGATATGGGTTTGAATCACACTAGATACACACTCACCAGAACCGAAGCAATCAGAAACCAGCAATCGTTTTGGCTTTTCCGTTCAACTCATCGGAACACTGGAGTAGTTAGAAAAATGAACACCACTCAACGACCAACGTAGTGGCGTGGTACACAAGCGTGCCATCAAAATAAAACAAAATTAGCTTGAAAAGACAGTGGGTTCAAGTCCCGCTCAGAGCTACCGTAAAAACGTAAATCAAATAAACTGAAATCCCTCAAACCATAACAAGTAAACAAAGAACGTTGCGAAAAAATAATAAACCTCAAAAAACTCCACCATGCAAAACTGAATGAATAAATAATAAAATAACTTACGTCTTAAACTGGACGACGCGCAATTTGTTCAACAGTTTCCAGATTGTGACAAGAGATAAACAAGACCCAAGTCAAGGTAAGTTTTGTTAAAGTGTCGATGGCGTTCCCTATATTACGAAAACAATTCTGGCAACAGACGAATATCTTCTGTGGTGTTGTGGAATTTACACTGTGTCTGCGGAATTGTTGATTGAGGGTTCGAAGCCAGCAGTTAACATTTTGTTAGAAAGTTTCACAATTAAATCAAATATCCAATGATACCAGTATATTTATTTCATTATTTTAACAACTTGCAATGGTGGAAGTTGATCAAACACGAGTTCTTACATCTAAATAAGTATCAAATATTTGTCGACACATTTATTCTCTCAATTTAACAACCTTGTAGAGGTGGAAATTAATTAAACGACAGGTATTTACTCACAAATATAATGGTTAATTAATATTTGTCCATACATTCATTCTCTCAATTTAAGAACTTGTAATTGTTGGAATTAATCAAACGAGAGTTGTCTACACCAAAATAAGTCTCAAATATTTGTCCACACATTTATTCTCTCAATTTAACCACTTGTTAGTACAGTGTAGTGGAAATTACTTAAACGTGACTTGTTTAATCAGTTGACATGAATGCAACTTGCCCACAGACAGTGCACAACAGAGTATCATTATTGAGCAATTATAAACGTGTTAGGGTTAGGGTCGGGTCAGGTATGGGCAACGGATTATTAACGGGAACGTGTCTTGGCATTAGGGTTAGGGTAGGGTCAGGTATGGGCAACGCAAATGGCAAACACCCAATTGGCAAGATGTACACTAACAGGTTATGGCACGCATATAGTTTACACAAGTAAAAACATAAAATTGGCAATTTTTTGAACAATTGTAACTCAATAATAGAAATATGTTGTATTTCTATATATATACACACTATATAGTCTTATCAAATGAAAACACATCCTGTTAATCAATTGTGGTCTTGTGGTTCAGTTGTCTACACAGTGATCAGGAGGACCTGGGTTCAATTCCTATGCCTGCCAGTCTTTTCTCGGCAATGTGAGAGATCGCTGGTTCGAATCCAGTACGGTTAGTACGATTTTTGAATGCTAGTGAAAACATTGCTCCTATAAGTAGGACTTAAAGTGCCTGTGAAATGGCTGCTATTTTCACGCCTAAAATTATCCATTGATACATAAATATTATTATTTTTTTAAGTTTCTAAGCATGAATTATTTTTTTGTGTGAAAAAATGTGTTTTAAACTCAATCTACGGCAACTATATTTTTGTGTATTTTAAAACGAGGCTCCTCATTAGCTTCTTATTTGCATACAGAAATTCCCCTTGTGACGTCAGAAGGGGAAGTCGCATGGCAGCTTGCATTGCCGATACGTGTAAATAAGGCAAACTTCTTCTGCAGTTTTCTCATCTTTGACTATATTTTCACTTATGTACTTGTGTACGTCGAGGAGGAATGGACCATAATGAACACATAGTATCAATTTTTGTTGCATGGGGTTGAGTTAGATGCGAAATATGTTCGTTCTGGTGTAGCTGGTCACCGTGATCGTCAGCGTCGCACGTTTGTACACTGTCACTGGACAAAATAGAATTTGACGTTGGAATTATCTCGTTATTTAGTAGGTTACTAGGCATGTCACTACACTGTTTTATTTCATCGATCGTCTGAGTAAAACTTTCAAAATTAAAATAAAAGAGAACATATTTTGACATTCTAAACATTAGACCATAGTGATCACTATAAAATAATTTAAAAAACAACAAATCACAGTTACTAAATAAATGACAGCCGCGTGGAAATAAATTATTGCTACCTTTTACTTAACAGGGACTAAATGGTCTCTATAAAACGATAATCAGGATCGCAAAAAAGTCAACTCATTTGAAACACTTGCCGGACGTCTCTCTCTCTTCTGAAATCCGCCTCGGTGATCATGGTCCGGAATCTATTTCTTTCAAAAGTGTTGCACCAGGTTTATGTTGTCTGCGTTTCTCTTTAAACCTAGTTGTTTTTTTCATGGACGAGGACAGTTTTTCAAAAAATTGAATCTGAGGTTAAGTGGCTTTCGTTCACTGATGTCGCACCTTCGGATCGATTAGAAACGTGTGAATACTTACACTATGACTATACGTTTCACTGCAACTGCCCACAACACATCTAAAAACTCTTTCTCTCTCAAAAAAAAAAGAAAATAGACAAAAAAAAAAGAAAAAAAAACGCCGACTGAAAAATGTATATCGTTTAAAAGTATACTGAATGACCAGTGTTATTGCGGCTCAGGGGTATGACTTCCTCTCATATTTTGGCATTTGGTGGCGCACTTTCGGCGAGAGTCGGAAATCCGGAAACAGTTGACCGTTTCAGGATAGGTGGACGTGGCTACAACACGAGAAATATCCCAAATTTACTTGGATACGAGTAATCATTTTCAGCAAAAAAAATCAATAACTGCCCATTTCAGTGGGATACAGATCTAAAATGGGAAACGTGAGGGTGGGCATTGCACAGGCACTTTAAATAATATCACTTGTGTAAAGACACTCGTGGTACAGTGGACAAGACAGTGCGCTAGGAACTCAAAGATTGCAAGTTCGAATCACGGAAACGACACTCCTACAAGACAAGATATGAAAGACGTTAAAAACATAAACAGCAACTTCTGTATATCAAGAACTCAAGTCAGAAAAACAAAACACAAGAATACTACCTCACATGGAAGCCAGTCGAAGTCGTCGACAGTTGACAGCTGCAGGTCACGTGCAACAACAGACACGAGGAGCAATGCTGCTCTCCAAATGGGTCCCTTCTTTTTTATTGACCCCCTAAGGATTGCTAATCCCCCTTTCTAACTCTTCCCCCCAAAATAATATATAGCCCCTTTTACAATGTATTGACCCACAAATTAATGTATATTCATGAACACAGAAACTGCTTTGTCATGAATAAATTAGCATAATTACAAAAAAAAATTGCATAAAGTGTAGGTACGTCTTCTGGAGTCCTGTCAAATACGGCATTATTAATATAGTCCAATGTTGTATTATCAGAGAACACAGGGTTTTTTCTTGAAAAAAACTGCAAGAGGGAGCACTGCAATTCAGTGGCGCCACCAAGTGAGGGAGATAGGGTTCTCCCTACCAGAGTGTGGAGTTTTTGATAATTCTAAGTTAAAATGAAGCATTCTATGACTTCTTTGAGTCCAAAATTTCTAACAGACAGGTCACAGTTGAAGAGTGTGGCCACATGTTATCCCTGGTCAATCAGAATTTTATGGTTGCCAGAGAATCTGCTCCCTAGGGTGAAGGGCTCATCCCTGGAACATACATCTTAGCTGAAAAAAAAAAAAGTTGTTAACATGTTTTTTGAGAGCAGTAACGTAAAGCCACATCTTAACCTGGCTACAACTGATGTAGCCGTCAAACTTTTTCCAGTTTTAAGCACAAATTCCTATTTGACAACATATTTTCATATTTTCAAAGTGGTTGTCCCAGGACAACCATGAATTTTTATTTAATGTTTACCCCTGGCTTTCTAAATGTATTGTTTTATCATGGGTAAAATGGATAACTGAGCGCTATGACATGCACCAGACACACCATTTTCCGATTAGCAAAGCGTCTGTAACCTGACATTTAATACTGTGTCAGTAAATATAATTTGTTTGCATAACATCTGCTGTTGAATTTAGTTTGATCCAACCAATCACATAATGATTTCCAGGCGCACATAGCAAAACAGTAGGCAACTTAGCTTTTAATGTTGATATTTTGGTGTTCGGAACAATATGGCAGTGACAGTAAGACTTGGTCTCACTTTTATTCTATGGTTGTATCTTTCAGAGCATGAAATACTTGTAAACTTGACGAATCATGGAATTACTGTTAAAATCATTTGTCAGCGTGTTTGTGGGAGCTGGTGTTCTTTACATTTTGGTATGGTGTGGATATTTTGATGCTGCAGCCACGGAAGATGGTTACAAGTATTATGCCGAGATGGAAAATCCAGACTGGGGTTTTATTCAGTTTCCTAAGTGGTTAAAAATGCCTGCAAATTCTGTTGTCAATGCGGGTTATACAATACTCGGATTCATCTGGATTTACATCGCTAGAGTGGACTCAACAAAGTGCCTCACTCAGATGGACAAATATATGTTTTATATTTTCTCTTGGAAAGCAGTTGTATACGGTCCGGCCCAGTATGCTAGAATTGCTACCCAAGCACACCGATGGGCCATACTGGATCAATGGTACACTTTTCCTTTCTTTGCATGGGTTACAGTGTGGGGTCAATACGTTCTCCATGGGTGGAACAGTTTCCGTACTGCAGTGGTTATGCTGTTATCCTGCTCAAGTTATATTCTCACTCTTGTTCACCACCGGGGATTTGAAGTTGCCCTAGGTATACATATACTCTTTGCAGTGGATACTGCAGTCAAAGTTCACTTGAAACATCCTGTCAAATCCAACATAATTGTCATAATCTGTGCCGTTCTCTCCTGTGCTGGATTTGTTTGCTTAAAACTATTAGACATATATTTAGCTCAGTACAAACCATTCCAATATTTAACAGGTCACTTTTGGTCTAAAGTATGTGATACTTTGCAAATTCATTTTGTTTGTAAATTTTTCCATAATATTTATAAGCATAATAATATGGATATCAAGCGAAAATGAACAATATATGACATTACTGTTATTCATTGCCTAATCTAAATTTTTTTTGGCCAAATGTTAATACTGTAGAATACTTTATTTTCGCTTGGAGTTAATTTTTCGCGATTTTCGCTGAAAGAATGATTCAGTGAAAATAAAATCCAGTGAATATACCTTTTTTTCTATATTTTACATCAAACTTTAATACCAAAAATCATACAAAATACCTAAAAAGTGTGTTCAGCGAAAATTAATTCCAGCTAAAATAAAGTATTTTACAGTAGAGCTAAATCACACAAGATTTTTGAAGTGCATATTATTGGATTTATTTACTTTTATTGAGTGTTATTTAATAAAAAAGAATAATTAAACAGAAAAAAAAAATGTTTTATGGTTGTGGTTTTTATAGTCTGTACTATTTTAGGAAAGTTGCAAGTTCCGCTACATGCACTGAGTAATTTACATATTTTGAAATATGTCAATCATAATTTGTTAAAAAAAAAACCAACCCTCTCTTGGGGATTTATTTGACGTCAAGGTAAGTTACAACATTTGTGTGGTCTATAATATTTCAAATACAGTTAATGGAATCCTAAAGTTGTCAAAATCTGTTTTTTTTCACCATTTTCCTAAAATGCTATGGAATCAAACGTGATAGGGATTCTAAACACATGCATGGTAGCAGTTAGGTTGTATGTTGAGCGTCGTTTTGGTAAATATTATGTGTTGACTACCATCGTGGAAGGTACCTTCCATTCTACCATAAACTCTAAACACAAGGCAAACTGGATAAAAAAAAAGCCAAATAATGCTTAAAACCTATTGAAGAATCTATTGAACCTTTTTGACATGTCTTGAATAGTAACTCAATGCACTCCTAGCATTCTTCTATTGTGTTTATTTATACTGCTTATTCAAATGAATCATTAATAATCTCAATAGAGAATATAGCCAATAAGTATCATTAGATTAACACATTGGATGAAATTCAGTAACTTGCTTGTGTTGATAAGTGTTGGGTTTTTTAGGAAGATAACCATGCCCTAAACATCAAGATATCTTTGAGCCATTTCCAATTGTCCAGTCATGCCATCACATACCTCCGTGATTCTCAATCGCTTTAATGTATTAGAGGTAGTTTCAATTTTTCATGTTTCTGAGTTTTTCATGACTACTTTCCGAAGACTTCTGTTCCTGGCAATTCCACCTGATGATTGTACCTAAATTTAACAACATTTGTTTGTGATCCCTACAACATACATAAGATCATGTACCGGTACTGCTTTCATTCCCACTTCATTGCATTTTAATAAACTATTCGAATGAAGATTCAACAAATGGATGTTAGCCAGGTCTAAGGAGAGTGTAGTTTTAATACACCTGCAGACAGGGAAAAGTTGAATGGTCCATGAGCAGTGAATCCCTTGATGCAGTACTGAGAGTGTACAATCTTTAGAAGACAACCATTCACAATAAAATTTATGTTTGGTATGGTAATCAATTGAGCACTGGAATAGAATCTGCATCAGCTAACTTTACTGTAAACTGTGCATTAGTCCTTGTTCCTCAAATACACTGTGCGTATGGATGTAGAGTTTCAAATATAACAGATGGGAGGGCATTAATTGTACTTGGTAATAACTACATCAACCTCAAAATTTAATCAACACTTACTAATAGAAGCACATCTCTAATAAGAGTACATCTAAAAGTACATCAAAATTGGCATGTGTTGTACCGATATACTGAATCATTAAAATGTGTTTTATTCTGACACATCTGTCATTTTGTGAACACGTGCTATTAATAAAACAAATACAGGATTATAACGAGTTCTGAATATATTTTGATCTTTGAAAAGGAGTTAAGTAGTTGATACAATTAATTCAACATCGCTCCCTAATAGATATGTGAATGAGCAGAATATTGCACTACACTATATCACTTCAATGTCCACTCTATTTCTAATGTACCCAATTATGATGCCTGAGTTATGCAATCGTCATACTCATTCCGAATAGGAATTTGAAAGTTCAAGTTTGTGCTGTCATTTAGTAGTTGAATGGCTTGTCCTTGTTAAAAAGGTCCAATTTTAATACCACTTTAAAATTGAGAATAAAATACACATGCATTATTTTGGAAAACCATAACTATGTCAGAATATTAATCCAATTCTGTTATTTATTACTGTAACACTTGCCACTGTAACAGCTGTATATGCATATTTGATGTGTGCGATATACCGGTATATACAATGTAGTTCAGCACAATGACATACTTGAAAGAAAAATCAATGGTGTAATAATTTTAGAAAATCTAGAAATGTGAGAATGATATTATTAAAAGAATATTTGTAAAAAAAATAACATTTTGATTTAAAATTAATGCTTATTGTGTACAGCAGCCTCCCAAAATAGAAAAGATTGCGACCTCACAATCACTATTGTGTAAATATTCTTTTGTCTACCTTAAGTACAGAGATATAGATAATCTATCTATTGTTTGCAGTAGCAATCCTATTGCACCATGGCAACACTCATTACAAATACAGCTGTATACTTTTTAAAGTGACCAGCAGGAGTTTTCGTGTGAGAACACATTCTATCGCACATGTGTTAATATCTTAAACTTAAAGCCCCCCCCCCCCCGCATTTTTTATTTTTCAAAAATGTTTCATAACCTTGAGTGTAAAAATATCTCAAAGATTGTTGTGTTTTATTTTCCTTCATTTCTTCTGTTACTACTGTGACTTAGCACTGGGAACACATATGCTGATACAAACTGATCTGACTGGCAGCCATTTTCTTTTAATGATTGCTGTTCCGAAGCCCCCTCTGACATTTCGTGACTGACAACGATACATAGTTTTAATCAGTAATGGTCACATACAGTTATATACTGGTGGGAGACTTTTGTTATTATACCAATTGAGTCAGTTTAATAATATACCAACATTTGTATAAAATTAGCATCCTCCACATTCAAGTTGGAACTGTTCACAATTCAAACTGCACTCCAGATCACCAGTTAATTTGGCCATGACCTATTTGTTTTAGTTTTCTTTTTTTTTATCATTCCCTCAGCCTACATGTATTTGCTTTAACCCCATTGTTCATTTGCCCACCTACCGTAGTTTGCATGTACAAACCCACTTATGATTACACTTGCACTGGATGCACACAAATACTTGACATATCTTTCAGGTTCAACCACAAGTAGCTATGTACGTATAGTTCATCTCGGATCACCGTGACCCGTAAAAAAAAAAATCACTCAGTGAACACTTAATCCAATCACCGTCCCTCAACACCCAATAAATGTCCTTGTTCCTACAACCCACCGTTCCTTTCCATAAAATTGATGTTTGTGTTTTATTTCATTTTCCCTCATTGGATTCTAAACCCTAAGCCAATTTTTTTGTCTCATTTGACCTTATCAAATATAGCATAAACAGATTGCTTTGTCGGCACCTTTACAGAAAATATGACATTTTTTGGGATTTCAAAAAGTGTAAGAAAACCAGAGTAATTCTAAAATGTATCTACACATATGAACTATCGGTACTTTAAAGCCAAAATAATGATGAACTTAAATTTGTATCTTTAGTTTTGAAATATATATTTACATGTATACAGTACATAACCATGTAAGGATTTTATGAGGACACTTCCCTCATATTACAACAATTAATACCAAAACAAAAAGGTCACATAAAAGTTCAGAATAAACACAAGGATATATATTGATGTTTTTACTGAGTGATAATAAAACTTACAATGACTATAAACGCGAATACTGGAATAATAAAGAGATGAAGTTGTAAATGTTGCAACCATTAAGCGATGGTTTCAGCTACCCTGTATTCATTGACACACTCTTTGCATTCCTGACAAAACAATGCTACAACATGCATCAGTAAACTCTGGTTATTCAGTACAGTAGAGCTGTACACATAAAGCTGTAGATGTCAAGACACTGGCATCTATTAAACGGTTTGTGCACAAAGTAGGAACTTAACTTTAAAGATCCATATTGCAATCTATACTACCATTGCCGTGAATGTTGTCAAGAGGTATGGAATTCAACGATAACAATGTCAAGATCCTGGGAAGTATTGGCGGTGCAGGTGGGAAGCCGTTTGTATTTTACTGTGATGGTCAGTCACTTGAGCGTCTTGATGTTTGGGCAGATGACGAGTGCATCAAAGGAATATGGGCAGCGCTCACTAACCACCAGCATAGATCGTTTGGAACTCACCATGGCGATTACAATTTGGAATACCGAACATACAAGTTTGAAACCGACGAACGACTTACGAATCTCAGCATCTGGAAAAACTGGAATGGAGAGAGAACGGGGAGGATCGAGTTCACGACTAATATAGGTGGGTCATTCATGATTGGACCAGGTGGAGGCAAGAAGTTTGAATTTGATGTACAGGAAAGTAAAGCTGTTGGACTGGCTGGGCGATTTGGTGCAGATATAGAGCAGTTTGCCTTGATGGTTACCAAAAACGACGTTACACAGTCACCGCGGTAAAGATCAATACTGAAGGTTTTAACTTTTGTACAAGAACGCAGGTTACCAAGAAATTTTAAGACAATCATAAACTTGCATTGAACCTATATAAAATTGCCATTGTTTACTTTCAAGGTATTTTGTTATGATTCAATTTATATTGTATTTTACTTAAGGTAGAGATGCAGTTTACCTGACAGGTATTTTAATTAGTTAATTAGGAAACCAAGATGACCTCCCTTGTCCACAAAACTATATATTTTCAGAAAGCTTATTGTATGAATTTTAAAAACGCAAAAAAAAAATGTCACTCCGAAGTGCCCACAAACCTGCAAATCTACCTTAAATGGACGTCACTATAAAATATTCAGGCTAACATTACTGAATGGTATCATTTTGATGAATTGGACATTAAGTTCTAGTTTTCACCTCACTATCACATGGAAAACTGTCAGGAGTAAAATTCAGTTTTAAATCACACGCTTATAATTGACCAGGTGATTGTATTGTACTAATTGTAATCGGTAATTGTTGTAGTGAAGCGGAAGAAACATAAAAGATTTTTGTCTTCTTGAGGTATATCTATTTAAATGTTTTGAATTGCTCTTTTAGAGCCATTGTTGAAAGTACAAGAGTTATATGCGCGATAGGATAACCCGATAACCTGCATGCTTTCAGACCATGATAAATGAAGAATAACCTTTGACCTTCCGTTTGACATTTCAAAAAGAATGTGTACCAAGTCATTAGGCGCCATACCACCAGGAGGATATAAGGCATTACTGGCACACATAAATTGTTCATGAAAAGAAAAACATCTACCGTACTGTAGCTGTGGGACAGCTTTGAAATGTACACATTACACAATTACTAATTCATCACCACAGGATATATTCATTAAATATAACATTATATTTATATTCTCAAAAAATGTACATATATGCATTTATTTCATAAAAAAATAGTGCTGTACAGTTTTTGGATAATTTAAATAATGGATACAATTTTGTGCTGCTTAGGGTAAAAAAATAACATAATTTTCACAGACTTCTGGAAATTTAATCTGTTTACAGCAATTTACAAATGATATGAAATTTTGTTTAAAAACCAACACATACAAATGTAATACATGTACATGAGTACATTAACTAATTAGACAAATCACCTCACTCACTTATTTGCTCTCACAGACACAATTTAATTTAAAGTACACATGTTACTAATAGAGCAAAATATGATATACATATTTGGTTAAAATTACCCTGGTATCTATGCGCTTTCAGAGTACAATAAATGCCTAGAAACAATGGTCGGTTTATCTTATTAGCCATGCAAAGGTATTCAAACCTAATCATATACATGTAATGAATTTGTATTTTTTCAAGTTGCAAAACAAAACAAGATACATGATGATCGACAAAAATTATTGGGCCATCTTGGTTTTTTCTTATGTACCAAACTTACAAAAAGTTACAGCAATATTGAATATAAATAAATTATACAAAAAATAAATAAACTTTATTAAAGCTGTAAGCAATGTTACGTGGGTCCAAGCATATTAACATGATGACTTCGTCAAGTGATCAACCATCATAAGAATTGTAAAATCAAAATGGCTGCCAAACCATGCGACTGATCAAAAGTATCTTATTTTTTTTCCATAAAAAGCCATTTTCAAATATGCTATATGCAAAATAAAAAGGTGATCAGTTAAAAACAAATGTCCAAAATGTTGGCCATTTTTGACAAATTCAAAATGGCAACCAAACCACACTGCCTACAAAAATTATTTTATTTTTTCTGTAAGAAGCTTTGTCCATATGTGCTTTGTACAAAATATATTATTCAGTTAAAACACTCATGAGAAACAACATGCCCAAGTTTTGATCTTGTGACTATTTTCTTGTCAGGAAGTTCGGAAAAACGTACAACAGGCAAAATATCTGGGTAATCGGTTGAAGTACTCACGAGTAACAAATGCTTAAATTTGTGTCTATTTTTGCCGAGAATCCAAAATGGCCAAATCACATAACTAATTTGAATTATTTATTTAGTGTTAGAAGGAGTTCAGTATAAAGATGCAACAAGGCAATTGGATGACTGACATCAGTATAAAACTACTTCCTGTTCAAGAGAATTCAAAAAGGCAATCAAACCTTGTGACCAATCATAAAGAGTTTTTCAAACTTTAATGTGCTTTATTCATAGATGCTAAACAGCAAAATTAAGAATAATGATCTATAAACATTAGAAAATAGTGGAAAAAAGTCAGGTGACTGCTAAAATTGTTATTAGTGAAATGGATGTGTATCAAAAAATCTGCTACAAAAAAAATTCAGAATGCCTTCAGAAAGGGTTCACTTCCAGTTCAACTTCAATTCAAAAATACAGGTGCACCAGTTCACAATTCAAAAATACAGGTGCACCAATTCACATTAGAGCCTATCATGGAAAATTTTAGACCATTGATTCTTATCAGCAGTTTTCTAGAAAATATTGCAAGAAGAAGACCAATCTGTGCAATAACAATAGTTCTCAAAGCCACACAAATTAACAAGAGGGTACATTTAGATTCAGAGAACGTGTATGAAGGGTCATTATCTATCTATGAAGTGGAACACCATCAGACATACCCAATTTAACACTATAAGGTCAAGATCAGTTTAGGTTTACTTTCAAGGTTTACTTTTTAAAATATGGCCAAATACAGTTCAGAATTTTGCAAAAGATTCTGCCCAAGACAAATCAGTGTAGGGTGTCAAATTGTATTCTTTCATCTGCAGTATTTAGAAAAGTTTACTGTAGGCGAGATGAGCAAATTCGCCTGTAACTGCCTTGGAGGGAACCCCGGCAGAGACATATGCATAGACCATTAAGCTGCTGAGAAATGGTAAATGTTTCTCATCAACAAGCAGCTGATTTGCATATTTGGAATCTGACCTATTTGGAACATATTGTGTCTATAGACATATGACCATATGCTTTGAGCAGTACAATACATTCATCAATTACAACACATTTAAACTGATTGATCTTTTGAAGTGAAATAACCAAACTTGAACACTATATTTCCTCTATTAGTAGCATATATATACATTTACGTAAATTACAGAGTAGTCTTTTGTCATATTAACATCATATGATCTTTTAGTTTACATGTGCTTATATTGGAGATGCACTACTAATAGAGCAAATATAAAGGTAGTTTTAAATACTGTAAAATACTTTATTTTAGCTTGAATTAACTTTCACTGAAAAGACTTTTTTGGTGTTATGTATGGAATTTATTTTCACTGTTTTCTGACGAGTTGAATATAAAAATAAAATCAAGCGAATATACCTTTTTTTCCAGATTTTACAAATCTGGGAAAAAAAGTATATTGGCTTGATTTTATTTTCACTGAATCATTCCTTCAGCGAACATAGCGAAAATTGATTCCAAGCGAAAATGAAGTATTTTACAGTAGCTTGTTTGAAATATAAAATAATGTGCATTGTTCATCCCTGAGGTATATGGCTTATTGCCATACAGACAAGATTCTGTGCATTACATACATATTTGGTGGTAAATGAACAAAATTATACACATGCTCAGTTTACAAATATAAGTATTTTTTATCAAACAGGTTAAAAAAATCATATGAGATACACTTCACTCACGTCTGTCCACATGTTACCATGAAATATGGAAATACACACACATGCACATACATGTCCTACCGTCGTTGCAACAACACACATTGAATTAACTTTTAATATAGTTCCTATATAGGGTTGCGTTTTAATTGGGGTTTATTTAAACTCAATTACAATGCAATTCAACATAGAATTGCGTTTTATTTAAGTTTGATTAAATGAAAGTTGAATATCCCGTGACTTAACATAGAAATGTTTGCAAAGCTTAGGTTTAGTAAACGGGGAAGGT
This sequence comes from Saccoglossus kowalevskii, assembly GCF_978046115.1. Taxonomy (NCBI): domain Eukaryota; kingdom Metazoa; phylum Hemichordata; class Enteropneusta; family Harrimaniidae; genus Saccoglossus; species Saccoglossus kowalevskii. The sequence continues at coordinate 18,648,901 of NC_140643.1, read as the reverse complement.
ATGGTACAATTATATTTATATTAATATAAATTGAACCACACCTTCCCTCTTTACTAAACCTAAGCTACGCAAACTTGACTTAAATTCAATTAAATATTAATATAAATTATGAAAATAGTGAGGGTCATTACAATGTAAGTCAATGAAAAGTTAAATTGAAGTCGTCACAATGTTGGTACCACACACACACACACCATAAATATAATTTTCTACATGTGAGTTTCATGTATAGTAATAGAAATATTGTCATCATGGGTAATACTTGAGTTTCTCCGAAGATCTGGTGTCAACCGTGGTGTTATCAATGGTGAGAGACTTTGACTCTGATTTCCCACAATGGCATGGATATGTGCTCTGAATGAACCCCTTGAACTATTGTGGATTAACACCTGGTAAGGAAGTAGACAAAATACAGCAATGTAAAACAGTACTATTTCAATATACAAATTTACAGTTGTGGCATGTGAATATACATATGAATATAGTCAAATGAAATGCATCTGTTATTTTAATATACCAACATCTCTGTAGCTTTGTATAGCAAATATACTGTCAATGGATTAATTCTGATTTTATAATATTAAAAAATGTGTGTGAATCTAAATTATGCCGGTGAAATCTTCACTTCAAGAATAATTGTGATTTTGCAAAATTAAAGTGGTTGAAGTGAGTACATAATTTCTTTCTGATACCAAACATAGCCTGTACAATGTGATCAGATAGATGTGCGTTATAAAACATATATTGGCTTTATTTGGGCATCAGCACTACTGTAAAATACTTTTGCTGGAACAAATTTTCACTTAAAAGACTTTTTGGCCGTTTTGTATGAATTTATTTTCACTGATTTTTGACGAGTTGAATGTAAAGTATAGAAAAAAAAGTTCATTCGCTGGATTTTATTTTCACTGAATCATTCCTTAAGCGAAAATTAATTCCGAATAAAAATAAAGTATGTTACAGTATTCTCCCCATACTGATACTAGTAGTCTTGAGTGAAACACCCTCTCTTGGAAAAAACAAATGTACCGGTATGTTGTTGTCTTCACAACCAGCCAATGCTTGCATACCATGGCTCACATGGCAGATCTGAATTTAATTTTTAAATGAGGAAAGAAATCACAAAGTTACCTCATCTGCATTGGCATAAGTGTTGACATCTACTGCATTCAGAACAGCATCATGAATTGTCACAAATAAACAACGGTCTACTTTACATGCAATATGCTCAAAAAAGTCTGCTTTTGCAAGATAATCACGAACACGCTCTGGAAGAAAACAAATTTGTTGGAAGAACTGATTACTGTGGTAGAGATCACTCGCGTATTTACTCAATTACAAGCCTTACCTGGTACATATACATACATGTATGCTTGATGACTACAAAATATAACTTTTAAGTTGCTATATTTTTATAAAGACAGCTAAAATCAGTTTTTTGTCTGTCTGTCTTAATCAACTACTGTATTTTCACTGATTTTTGAAAAAGGTATATTATCCCTCCAGCGAAAATAGCGAAAATAAATTTCAAGCGGAAATAAAGTATTTTACAGTATTTAAATGGCAATGGCAATTTTTGGCACATTTCACAGAATAAATCTATGTAATTTTTATGGGTGATTATTTGGTCAAAATTAACAAAGAAATTATAGAAAAATTTGTTGTGGGGGAAAATAATGGCATTCAAAAGGTAATTACCATAGAAAGTCTCCTGTCAGAAATATACATGTTTGTACACTGATAATGGGGAATAAATACAAGATTATGTAATTGCCTGCTGGAAGTCTTAACGAATAGCCCAGATAAATTAGAACAGGCAATGTGTTACATGTAAGTGTGTTTAGAATAGTCTACTCAAGCCAAGAAGATTGTGTGGACTATTTAGACATTAACCTGCATGTGTGTGTGTGTGCTACCACCACCACCAGATTGGTGTCAACACGAAGCTACCAGTACTTACAACATCATCTGATAGGCTACCTACCGTAAGATCTAACAGACCAATGAGAGAGCAGCTTATTTGTTGTAGGTATCATATTCTGCCTTGTATATATGCTTTGATTCAACTGCCAACTACAACTATTATTACAATACTATAAACTATAAACATTGGCTTTACATTGATATCTGGCACATGTCTACACAGATGTATCACTGCCAACATTGTGATGCAAAAGGCAAGAAAAAGAATTTGTCAAAGAATGAAGCAACAATGTTAATTTGTATCAAGTGAGTAGATACACATTCTGCACACTCTTTTTTCCATAATAATTTGTTTAGTTTTACATCAAACAGACATATTTTCCTATTGGCTGCATACTTGATAAATTTTTAGAAGAACAAATATGGTATAAATTATGTAGGTTTACTCTGTGAAAGGTGACGATGAAGTATGAATGACCAAGATCAACTTACTTTTACACTGTGCAAAAAAGATCTGTATTCCAAGTTTGTGATATTCATTAAACAGTTGGCGTAACCCAGTTAAACCTGTGGAGTCTATAAAGTTGATTGAAGAAAAGTCAATGATGATCGTGTGGATGCTTTCTTCTGGGCGTGAATCTGTGGTTAATTCATTATTCCTTTCAGGATCATCTTCTGCATCACTGGTGAAAGTGTTTTGCCTCGATAAAGGAACTTTGTGTCCAGGGGCGAATTCTTCAAATTCATGACCAACTATCCAGTCGTCGCTAACCACATGTTTGATAGGAGTGGAGCGTTGCTGTAAAGTACTTCGGGTTGGAGATTGTATGTCAGGCTGTGTTGAAAATCAATTGAAAAAAATAAATACCATATTTGCCCTATTAGAAGTCTATAGACTTGTGTACATGACAGAGATACAAGTCATGTTTTAATAACCAAGGATATAATAATAAATTCAAATTTATGTGCACTTCTATTGTGTCAAGATAGTTTTATTTTTATTTTTTATTAACAGCACATGTAAATGGCAATTTTTGAGTCATGGTTTCAAAAAGGCCTGTTTTTGCATATCATCTTATCATCCAAGAATAAATTTCATGAGGCAAAAACGTAACTTTTTTGAGATACATGGAAATGCGGGACTAAGTTGTTGATCAGATAATTCAACTAATTATGTATACTGTAAATATTTTATTTTTGCTGGAATTAATTTTCGCTGAAATTATTTTTTGGGTGTTTTGTACGGAATTTATTTTCACTGATTTCTGACAAGTTGAATGTGAAATATAGGAAAAAAGGTATATTTGCTAGATTTTATTTTATTCAGCAAAAATAGTAAAAATTATTTAATTAATTCCAAAGTGAAAATAGAGTATTTTACAGTACTCAAAAGTAACCATGGCCAATCAGTATTTTTCTAGTTATACTTGCCTCAACTGGTGACACCATTTCCTCATTTTCATCTATAATCACTGAAACTTCTCTTTGCTCACTTTCCTTTTTATCTTTCTCTTCATTTTTCTTTTTCTTAGCCTCAGACTGTAATATTTTTCTTGGATTAATCCCAGTCAGTTTATACACCTTTGACTTGAAATGTTCAGTATTGGCATAGTACAACGATGCCTGCATGCGGAAAATCTTGATACCAGGTGTTTCTATTGCCTGATTTAAAGGAATTAAAGCAAACAATCTTTTATTAAACAAAGTACCATAAGAATTACCTGACTTCGACCCTCTCCTGGCCATTCCTACAAATCACCAACAAGAATTCTTACCATGCCGAAAAAATCCAACCATACACACCATTGAAAATTAATAATTAATCTGTAGGTTTAGGATACCCAAACCCAGTTTTTGTTGAATAAAAAAAATTAAAGCATGTCTAAGCATGATACTGTATTAAAAAGACTGAAAAGACATCTTAGCTGTTTTGTATTAAGTTTATTCTCACTGATTTTTGATGAGTTGAGTGTAAAATATAGAAAACAAGGTATTTTTACTGAATTTTATTTTTTACAGATTCATCCCTTACGCAATAATACCGACAATAAACTGAAAGTGAAAATAAAGTGTTAAGCAATAAAAACAAATGTTCTACATATCAAACCAAAAAACATAGAGGGCGACACACATGTTTCTAAAACGATAAATCACATATGCTTGAGTATAGGCACACAAAGCTGCTGCTTGTACATGGCTCTAGAAATACGCCAGCTACTTTAGATGTAGATTGTTTTTGAAGTTTTAGCACGCTACCTATGTCAGAAATGTTGAAGCGACAGTAGCTGTGATTTTGAACATTTTATATGATCTTATGTACTAATGTTTTTAATAGTTTTAAATATGTTACCTTTTATTATGCATATGTAACAGTGTGGCAAACTATTCAATGTAAATCTTCTCCTCACTACCAGCTGTAAAGCATCCAGCTTAATTGTTTATTGGTATACATAATTTCAAGCCAATGCCAAGGCAGAATAAAGATTTCCGGCACCGGTTTATGAATAAAATTATGGACAGCAGTTCCTGACTGTCCAATTTTATTCTCCGTTTATAGTTTCTTTGATTTAGCCTAATTCTGACAGTACATTTAACAAATCTTACTATTATATTGTTTTAGACACAATTGCATGAGCATATAGGGTCAAGTAGTCATAATTTCATAGAAATAAGTCACGTGATGGGGACTGTAGAAAATTATGATGTACAATGAACACTATTAAAGGAAATTACTCATAAAATCATCAGCGAGAGGTTGTCAGAGAGAGACTTAGCCTTTCAAAATGGTGGTGTATTTGAAATTTCGCCCAAGGCCCATTAAATTGTCATCTTGCACTACCGTACTTATCCGGGTAAGAGCCCATGCCTGGGCAAACGCCCACCCCCCACTTTTGACACAATAAAGAAGTTGAGGTCATATTTGGGCACACGCCCAGAGGGTCTTTTTCTACACAAAAAATAAAAAAAAAACTATTTTCTATTCGTTGACTGTGGTTGCATTAACAGTTGACTTTCTTGAAGTCTGTCGCGATACTTATAAAAATTGTTAATTGCGTAAAACAAGGGGTGGACGCAAAATAGCTGTGACAGCTTTCTGTCTTCAGGGCAGTGCGTTCACCGCTGTTTTTTTTCAGAATCATAGCAGTCAGCAAGTCTATAAAAATATATATTTTAAAGCAGAAACGGTAGTTCTCTTTTTGAAATATGTCGTGGCCCTAAAAAGGGCCGGCCGTTTGGTTTGTGCTTCTTTGGAAACGATTCAAGCAAATTGTATAAGGAGAGCCGCTAAGCAAGTGTCGCACTCGTTCGGCTTTAGCGTCGTCGACAATGAAACCAATGTTGCAATATTGTAGCAACCCGTACCTAGGAGAGTGGTTGAAATCATGTTTTGTAGCAGCTTGCGAATCCATAACTGGGGCCAGCAATTTTGCAATGTCACGCCGAAGACTGCCAAATTTTTTACCATCTTTCATCACCGCTATTGCATTTCTGTCATGAAAACTATTCTTCTGTCGTTGGATAAAAAAAAAACTTCCTATTTCAAGTCCACCTCGATATCCATATAGTGAGACATTCCAACCGCCGGAACTTTCTGAATGATAACTTTCACCGTGATTGATAAGCGTCGAGTCTGATAAGAAAGCAACCTTTATGATGAAATACTAGTACCGGTAGTGATGTCATTCTTAGCCAATCAGTAAAGCAGATGCATAAAGACCAAAGATGATTGCTAGACTGTAAACAAAAGCATCGTGTGCCATCGCAGCAGAACGACCCCATTTTTCTTGTCTCTTTATTATGATTAGACATGAATGAAAAGTGCTAAGCTGACAGACTGCGAAATCTGTGGATTAAAAATGCTAAGTCCAAATTGTGTGGGACGATATCGACGAACTTCAGGAATAAGTTGTAGGGATTTTGTTCGACGGCTACAGTGACGCCGACTTGGACTTTGTGGGTTTTGAGTTTGACGAAGATGGCAATGAACGTACAAATAAAGATCTGAGAAGTTATTTCAAACAGCTATGAATCTTTATAATTTTTACAGTGTAAATTTGTAAATTATTATTGATCTTGTATGACGGTTGATTCGTAATTTGTCGAGACCGGAAATCATTTTACGCAGTTTAACCCCTAACATTTTAATTCATTTTGAGTTCACGCGTTTTGGGCGTGTTTGTCGGCGGAAAAATCCTAATTCAAATGATTCCTCACTGTCAATTTTTATTATTTCTGGTTTATTTGTCACATTATAATCAATACATTAATTTTGTTTTACTTCTAGTGTTGGATATTGTTCATTTATTTCCGTTGCATGTTTTCATTTACCGTTCTATTTCCTGCCGCAGTTCGATCTGCGTGTTGTCAATTTTCGTGAATTTTCGTTTTTTCTGCCGGGGATCTCCTGGCAAATACCCACCCCTTCTTTTTGGCAATTTTCCATGTTCAAGACCCTGGGCTTATACCCGGAAAAATATGGTATAATCCCCTGACAAAACTGGATTTCAATAGATGGCGCCCTCTGGAGACCCCCAGCCATATTTTTTTCCACTTTCAAGTGATTTAAAGCGAACCTAAATATGGCCTTAATTTATAAACTGTATTCGAAATAATATTGCAGTGGTTTAATTTTGTTTAAATTATAACTGTAGCTTGGATAGGCATTTGAAGTGCTTGCAATTAAACACCATGGAGGCCATTCGTGGAGGGGAATAAATAACGAACGAACATAGTTAACATCCAGGTTCTTTTCAAAGCTATGACGTTTTAGTATCTGATCGCATTCGTATATGCCATTGTACATAGCCGTTCATGCTGCCAAGCATTGTGTACTACTAGTATAAACTCAACTTTTATATGCTCAATGTGCTTTTTAAAACTTGGGTTAGAGCCTTATGCATTTGAACCTTAGTATTCTGAGAGTGGAAGCCCAATTGCGTTAAAGTACCGTATTTCCTTGATCGTAAGTCCCTCCCGAGTATGAAGCCCATCCCTATATATTTACTTGGTATTTATCGAGTTGAGAGCATTCACGATTATAAGCCCAGAGTGTTTTTACTGGGCGTCGACGATATTCTTTAAAATATGCGTGTAAAAGGTGTGTTTCATTTCATAATAATCGTTATTGGCATGGTAGTTTAGTTCGTGCTTTTAGTTTTTATGAGAAAACTCACATTAATTTCAGAGTGCATGGCGAACGTACACAACGTGGTTCGCATCCTTTCTATTCTGTCATTTACTCAGGATGAACCCCGATGTTGCAATACGACAGTATATGCTATGCTTTCAGTGTCCACCTCTCGACAATGGTCATTACAGGAGACGTTTTTTAAAACTAAAAATCTGAGAAAAAAGATTGCTGCTATTAAAAAGTTAATTGTGATGGACTATACTTACACTGGAATACCACTTAATATCTTTGTAAAGATCTGTTCCTGGTATTCTCCCCAGTAATGTACAATATGGTTCCTGTGTTCTCCAGACATGTACAAATATTGAAAATCCCACACCAATTAACAGACCTTGGTCTACATTGAACAGTACCACGGCTACACAGCTTACCCACCACACATGCTGAAATATATAGAAAACAATTTTAAGACAAAGACATTGACAGTCCCAGTAAATAACTATTTTAAACAATAAACCTCAACCCTTTGAGTGCCAGCATTTTGCATGATTTTGTTTATTTTTCTATAACTTTTATGTTTATCTTGGATTAAATGGGCATAATTTCAAATGTACTACAGGGTTTGAGCAAAATTTGTAAAAACAATAAGGACAAATTTATGTGGCTTTATTTTGTGAATGGGTAACAAAAGTTGACTTTAGCATTCAAAGGCTTAAAACCATTTCAGCAGTACATATACTTCTAATTTACTTACTACTGATATGTGCTGAGACTCAAGAGGTGTATTGATAATATAATAATGTGGATAGAAATAGACACAAAAAATTCAAATATTATTTAGACTAAGAGGTGTTTTATTTTCATATTTTCGGTTTGTACATGTAGGTAGCTTGAAACGAAACTAACCTAGGTTGCAAAACTTCAGTGCAAAATCTTCAACTAGTAAAAATTATTATCAAAACAGTCATCAATTGCTGATATTTGATAATAAAGTTAATCAAAGTTAAACTGTAAATAGCTCGTAAATGACGTGCATCAGGAACCCATAATGTCTAATGTATGTACCAAGTTTGAACGAAATCCATCCATAAATGCCAGAAATGCTTGATATTTGATGATTTTTTAGCACAAAAATGACCACTATTTGGCCATTTTGAATAGGATCGTCAAACCAATATATCTGTTTATCTATGACATGATGTATAATGAATATTTAAAATTTGAACATAATCAGTGAAAGCAAGTCAGAGATATGGCACGAGAACCACATTCATTAAAACAAAATGGCCGCCAGTCGGCCATTTTGAATCTTATCTGAAAAGGTTCCATAATGTCTAATGTATATACCAAGTTTGAACAAAATCAATCTGTAAATAGCCAAGAAATGCTTGATTTTTAGGATTTTTTAACACAAAATGGCCGCCATTCGGCCATCTTGAATCAGATTGTAAAACAAAATAATGTGCATCAAGGCCTTATAATGTCTAATGTATATACCAAGTTTGAACAAAATCCATCTGTAAACAGCTGAGAAATGCTTGATTTTGATGATTTTTAGCACAAAAATGGCCGCCATTCGGCCATCTTGAATCAGATCGTGAAACAAATTGACGTGCATATGTATAATATCATGTATGATGTATGTGTGAAGTTTGATTGTGATTGGTCCAGGCATTTCTAAGATACAGATACTGCGTCCAAACGGGGACTAATTAATGCAATAATTGACTAATTAATATGCATGGAATTGAACCAAAATCTAATCAGCGCATCTACTCATCATATATTAGCTGTGTGCCAAATTTCATTTGAATTGAAATTGTAGATCTTGAGTTATCAGTGGAACAAATTTTAGTCACAGAGTCGCAGAGTCACAGACACCGGTATCACATAAGCTCCGTTTCACGGGAGCTAAAAATGGTAACCCTAAATTGCAAATTATGCAGGCAGTAGCAAAATATGTATTTCACATGAAACAATCAAGACGAGATGAGGGCTACTCCGATAATGTAGTATATACTTACAAAGTCTATCATATCATACTTGAAGAGTTTTGGAAGATCAAGAACCTGCTTGAAGATTCCTTTTAAAGCAACAAGTACAATAGCAGAGAGTACTGCCTGAAATGAAATAAATTTGGAAGTTATTCCTGTGATCATTACAATTCTTTAATATGTCAATATGATATCAATAATGAAAGCTATAGCTAACTGTTGAATGTGTTATGTAATAAAATATAGAGATGAAAAGCACATTATATGATTCAGAGGTAAATCTACCAAACCTTACACTATAGTAGTGTTATGTGTCTGTAATTTTGTTTGTAATTATTCTAAAACTGTGAGTCATGGATTCAACTTTACCGTTGGAAGAGTCTCGAACAATGGTCCAATCCATAGTAGGACAATCAACATTAAGGCACTGTTCACAAATCCAGCAATCTGGAATGAAACAAGAATGATCAATTGATATCTACACAGCCAACAGAGAACTCCATGTCCATTTTTCTGTATTTTTTTATTAAATTTTCAATAATGTGGAACTAAGTGGACATAATTTCCTATGTGCTACACATTTTGATCAACATTTTGCAAAAAAAAAAAAGGATACATGATGAAGGGTGGGTACAAAACTATATTGTAGCATTTTGTTGAAAAAGACATATCACACTTGAAATAAATGTTTTCCCTATTCAATCAAAGCGATGAACAAAAGACATTTTGTTAAAATACTTATATAATGAGAATATGCCTAATACATGCATTAAAGCTATAATTGCAGGATCTGTATGCACAGTGAAATGAGAGGAAATCTTGACAGTCCTATAGAGTATTTTAAATGCATACCTGAGATGTTCCACCAGTACTTTCTTGAACTAAACTACGCCCCATAGAACCACTTGATGCATAGCATGAAAACATGGAACATATCACATTAGTACTTCCGTAAGCTATCAACTCCTACACCACAGCAACAAAACAAAAATGAGAAATTTAGAAGCATTATGCAAATAGGTACACAATGTAACAAACTGAATTTTACATATCGGTACTATTGTAGAATTCAGTCAGCTACAAATGATAATAATTTAAATACCTCATGGTAAAATATCCCTAGAATACTAAGATCTGTGTATTTAAACAAGCAGCCTCTCGGCTGAGATAGCTCCGTTATTAGCAATGCACATTTCAATTAAAAAATTGAAGATATCACAAAATGAAAAAATCTGAGAGAGGTCCATCTGTAGTACCAATATATATAATATCAAAGCAATGTGACTTGCAGATTTTAACAAGAAGTTGAATTTATCACTTTTTACCAAAATGACAAAAATATTCATCAAAATTAGAGAATTAAATATATCATCACGAAATTAACAAATGTGAGAGAGGTCCATCTGAGAACCTACATGTATAATATCAAAGCAATCGATCGGACTTGTGGTTTTTAACAATATCACTTTTTACCAAAAATTACAAAAATAAATATTCATTATGCTATAGAATTGAAGATATCATCATGTAATGAACAATCTAAGAGGTCTACTCAAGGTACATATACACCAAGTATAAAAGCAATCAGGCTTGTAGTTTTCAAGAAGGAATTAAAAAAGTAAAAACCAGACAATCACTCATGTGATAAGCTCTGCTCAACAAAGTCAACAGTTAAACGAATTTTTACCCAATACTAAGACATCATGACTGTATGGGATAGATGTTGATTTCTGTTAAATTGTTTTTCCATCTACATGAGCAAACATTTGTTGAGGCAATGATGCGAATGAAGCATATTAAAACATGAACCTGTCTTGCGAGCAGCATTAGTTAAATTTTTGACAAAATAAATTACCTGATTTGCATCTATCTTATAGTTCTTTTTTTGAGAAAATAATGATGCCAAGGCAACAGAAATTGAAAATGATACTAAAGCAATGGGGAAAGCAGCACCAATCAAGGATGTGAGATATGTCGTTGGTGGAAATCTTGGTGGAGGTAATCTGTCAATAAAAAATATAATAACATGAATGTTGACTGTTCTGAGATGAGATGCAAGTACAAAGGATGGCCATCTCATCATCTGACATCGTCTAATAGCAACTCAATTCACAGCGACAAATCAAAAGCTATTTTCTTGATGCCTAACAAATTTGGCCTTGAACTCCAAAATTTAAGCTCTGTGAAATTGTATCCTGTTAAGTTCATTTCTTTCAGGAGATACAAAATCAAAGACAAACCAGAAACATTATTCTATTGCTGGGACCTACATTGAATTGACTTGAAAAACAATTGAGATACGTGTGAATACCAATATGTCTTCAAACAACTTTGAACAAATTTGGTCTAAGAGTGTCATATTTTCTATTTCTGTTTTCAAACTAAATATTGAAAAAAATAGTATCCAGCATGGTGATAAAATCACACTGCACATATTTATGACTGCATAACTGAAGTCTCCGGGAAGATATGACCAGAGTTCATGTTATGCCTATCTGAATTAGAGAAAATACCCCCTGTAGTGTTGAGTGGGATATGTACTCACATAAATGACAGAATGTATGTCTGTGATATCTACCAGTAAGCCATATTTTAATAATCCACTATACAATGAATTTCTGCTGTATGTGCGTTTCTATTGGATATATGAATGCTATGCTTTATTTGTTTATATTAGTACCAACTAATGGTAGTATTACCACACTCGACCGCATTAGCGCCCAGGGTTCTACAAAAATTGTGATTTTTTTTTTAGGGGCGGGTGCTTACCCGAGCACCCTTCTCGGAAAGGAGTACAAATGACAATTTTAATTTACCATGTGACAGATTGAAGGGGATATTACGTCTTTGAGTAACTAGCAATTTTTGATAGGTAAACTATGGCATGAAATATTTACCGCATTTTACTTTTATTAACAGGTCATTGTCGAAGCGTAGTTTACACATGGTTACCATGGTCTAGGCATTCACAACATATTCACGGCGGTATCATATATTAAAAACGATTACCAGTATTCGTTAAGCAACCAATTTTTAAATTAGTGGCATGTTGAAGGGGTGGGCACTTTGCCGAATGTGACGCCGAATGGGCATGGGCGTGGTCGAGTACAGTAAATCAAATCACAGACTCAAACTGACACTCAAATTGTCAACCTACACTTCACGGCATGTCTTCCCTTCTGCCACCAGGGCAGTCCTCCAAAAAATACATAATAATAATAATACAGTAGTATAGTATTTATCTCAACGTTCACCGCGTTTTTACAATAATATGTAGTCTAGAAAGTAATAATCAAAACATGCATCACTTACCCTGCAGGTATATCACCATCACCAATAACATCAACATCATGATTCTCTTCCAAATTTAGAAAGTAGCTTGATAAGGTACCAACTACTACCTATAACAATATATAGCAGGTATTTCCAGGTGTTTAGTCATAGAGATTATTCAAAGAAATGCATTTCTTTGCAAACATTTAGTAAGATTACAGTCAAAGAGTGAAATGTGGGATGAATATTTTTAGTATTTAGCGTTTTTAATATTTTACTGTTCACAAATGAAAAACAATGTCAATTAGTATGCTACGAGTAATTACTAGTATGTACTTAGAATACATGTATACAGAAAATTGAAACTTTTTCAATGCTATTGAAGATGAAATTTTGCAGAAGTTATTGCGACTTCCTCACTGTGAGACTTTAAATGACAGTTCACACAGAATTAAAATAAATGTACTCACCACTATTAACTCAGACCCGAGTGGGTACCCATGTAGTCGTTTCTTACACCTGAATTCCACTTCTTTAATAACAACTAAAACCACAATACAACTAACTGAGAGCAATACAGTCACATAATTACACTCATGTAAACTTGTAAAAATGTCTCGATACACCTACAACAGTAAAGGAATATATATACAAATATTTTTATTTTTTTTCATATTTTTTAATTTGTCTATTTCAACTTGTAATCTTGTTTGAACATGTATATATGTCATATCTTATTTACCTACCATTGGGTCCCGATAGTTTGCTTAAATTATTAACACAGGCGATGGAATGTACTTCCAAATAATGCTACCCCAGTATTATTTTCAAACTGAGTATAATTTCCAATAATGAACACAAGGTGGCACTATATCATGTGCAAGGTAAATTTTGAGAAATATATACCATACTACATGTGTTGACTGGACTAAAATATCTTGGGTAATTGAAAGTAAACAATATTATATAGTCATCACTGGGTGAAGACGGGTTTCAGCATGTACCACATTTAAAATATATCATGCTACAAGCATGGTTTCTACCATGGAACCGAGTTATATTTGAATGTCAATGTGCAATATGACATAATAAATGCAAGAACATAAAGTATTTTAATTATCTACTTGGAAAACGTTTTCAAATCAGATACATAGATTTTAATACTTACATAGACTATTTTAAAAGCACCGGTATAACGTCCCACACTTATCCCTAGCATATCATCTATTTGACTGGTTAACACATAGACGGCAGCACCCGTAGTATATCCTCTAATAAATGGGTTGGATAGGTATATGGTAATCCAACCAAGGTGCACAATACCCATACATAACTGAATTAAAAGCATAATAGAAATATTGTTAATTACCAAATATCACTAAATTACCATCATCATTATATGTATTTCATGTCAATTTTTAAAAAAAAAATACTACCGTAAGTGTTACAGTCTTTGTGATGCCTATGGAAAACATATGGGGCAAAATTTAGTCTGTACAGGCTTCGCATATGTAAACAACACCCAGACATCTAGTGTTCTTTATTGCACATGATCATCAAATAACTAACCTGTATTATTCCAACCAGGAGTGCCAACACGACAGCAGCATCTACTAATTCCTGCTGCCTGTTCCATTCCAGTGGTGATACAGATGTTGTGTTTCTAGTATTGTTATCCATATAGTTATTCAGCAGGTCATCGCTACCGTCAGGATATAGGGGTACCACACTTTCAATCGCTGCACTTACCATTATACTGCTAACAGCGAATGTACCTGAGAAAACATTAACTTGGTGCATATCCTTTCATTCATGAATGAGTGCCATATACAATCAAATTTTTTTCTCGAAGTGTGAATGCAAGTTGATTGCCAAGAAACTAATTCATTTTAAAGTATTGGAAATTTTATTATTTGTGTTGTGGAACTTTATGTGACATACATGTATTTTATGATATGAATATGCATGAAGTCTGAATGTTAGCCATTGTTTTGGCATCCTATCTGATTTTTTGTTCGTGTCTGGATTCACAAAGATTCACCCATATTCTGAATTGTGGCCGAGGAAATTCAGAACATGGCTACTCCAAGTAAATCATCAATGATTTCCCACATTTAGCTCATATTCATATTCGATATACATCAAAAAATAGTACAAAAATACTAATATTAAAGTAGAATGAAATTTTAAAAGTAACATACCCATTGCTAATTCTTTACATGTACCAGTAACACCATATACTATAGGTGCAAAAAAACTCATGTATAGACCGTACACTGGAGGCAGTGATGCCAACATAGCATATGCCATACCTAAATAAAAATATATAAAGAGAGTATCATATTGAAACTGGCTTTCAGGCAAATTGAATTTAGAACCAATTCATTTCAAAGTACCACTTTAATTGAAAATTTATTATCACTGAAAAGCATACGGTAAGTCAATGTTAATAACAAGTTATCATTGCAATGCTATTGAAATGCTATTTTAATTTTATTTTTACTAGATTAACCCTGCAACAAAAATCATGAACAGGGAAAACACATTCTATACTTACCTTGTGGTATATTCATAACACAGACCGTTGCCCCGGATACCAAATCTCCTACCAGTTGATCTCGAACTTTATATTCTGATAACCACTTGGAGATAGGAAATGTGGACAACATGCAGCCTCTAGTACAAACAAGATTGCACTGACATTTCTTGATCTTCTGTTTAATTCTCTGTTTGTACGGTACATACTCCATGTCATTCTCCTTGTGGTAGTTTTTGAATTCTTCTTGCGAGTACAGGGGTCTTTCGATACGATAGCTTAGATGATGCTCTGATGGGTCCCCTTCACTGTGGTTGGACATTTGTTCTTGTACAGGTGGCTGATCAATGTTTGGTTTCTCCCTGTAGTGCACATTGTTCGGGTCATTTCTGTCTTTGTCCATGCTTTTTACTGAATTGTCCTTGACTTTGGATGCATCATGTTGCGACTGCTGGTCTAGATCAAGGTCATCTAATTGCCCTTGATTTGATGACATATTTGACTTTGTATCCTGACCTTGATGACTTTTATAGATACCAATAACACTTTGAGGCAAATACTGATGTAGTTGGTAATCCTCCCTCACTAACTCTACAAAAGACAATTTAGGGTTGATTAATAAAGATTCATGAAAGTCTTTTTTTATCATTATTTTTATTTTTATTTCACTGATAGAATGCTAATTAATGCTTCACAATGTCATATGCAAAAAATACTTGGGTCACAGTCACTGAATTAAATGAGATAAATGTGATACAGTGACCCCTCGCTAAGTCACGCTTCGGTAAGTCGCGATTCAGCCAAGTCGCGGGTACTTATTCTTATTCGAATACTGCCTGACACATGTGATGATACAACATATTATTTGAAAATATGTTTGTAACCTTTCAATTAACTTGTGTATTTATTAATTAAAATCATGATGCGTTTTAATAAAGAAGACACACTATTGATAAGTCACGGTTTTTGCTTGGATCCCGATACCCACGACTTAGTGAGGGGCCACTGTATTATTTTATGCGCATTACATGGAAATTTTATCATAGGGGTAAAACATGACTCGTTCAATTAGATAATTTCTTTCCTGTCCATTTTTTTTAAAACAATGTGTTCTAATGCAAGTTGAATGTGACCATGCCTTGACTACAGATGGGCCATGGGTGGGGTCAAATGCGCCTTAATATGTACAATCATTATTATCATTATCAATGTTTGAAAGTGATACAAGAAAATAGTATCTATACCCCCGGTACATGAAATCAGCTTAGCTGCTAGTACTCTTTCTTTATGATTTTGTACACAGAAGTGAATTATATATTTTCACCTCCAAGAATGATAACTCATAATTTGAACCTTGTATAAAAAATCTTGTCATCAACGAATATGAATCCAAGATGGATACAAACTAACAATGCACTCGCTTCCTGTAACAATCTTTTCCTTACAGGGCAAGAGTGAGAACAAACGTTCTGTACCAATACAATAATATATCTAAACAAAATTTTGCATCAAAAAAAAATACTGGCTAATATTTAGGTGCAAACATTTTGACCAAAAAATGATCAAGAACATTATGAGATCATTGTAATTAAATAAATAAATAATTAATATATGTGTTCCTCAATTAATACTACATGTACTGTATTAATCTCAATATCCCTTTTGAAATAGTGTAACATGAATCCTATGAAAGGTTCCCTAGATAGCAGTATATCTAAAAAAAAATTAGGGTAGAAAATCATGGGCACACTTTTTGGTGGAAAAAGTGATTGTCAATTTTTGGCAGGTTTTTACACTACATAATGAAAATAAATCAGGCTACAGACTAATCAGTAACAGATTATGGAAAGTATATTATTAACATGATCAGCAGTATATTTATTCACAAGACTGTGATTTATCCATATCTGTATATTTAGCCAAATCAAAACCCATATCATTAATCACAACAAAATTGAACTTGGTCAAGATCCCAAACTATAAAAGAAAAAAAAAAATTGCTTAAAATTATTGTAACCACGAGAAATAATTTATGCAGGAAACAGTTTCTCAACATGGATCTATTAATTGTATAAATTGCAAAAAGTCAAAGGAAGTATAAGTCTCACCCATCCCCACCACCCTTGGCTCAGTTCAGTTTTGAGTCCCTGTAATTTGTTATAGTTCAGTTTAAAACAGTTTCGTTGTATCTTATCTCATTCTCACTCTCAAAAATAATATGTGACGATGTAAACAAATAAATAAATAAGCAAGTATTTTATATACATTTTGAGTGGAACCATGTTGCTAAAATATAATATTGTAGCGCCGATTAGTGTATTATCAGTGCCGATGTGTAAGCAATACAACGCAATACTCTCTTTTCAATGTTATGGTGAAAATACGAACGTAACAGCTTACTATTACGTGCATCGCGTGCTTATAGCACTGAACTTGTGAAGGTCGGTCACTGACTGAGCCTGAGAGAGGTCAAGTCAGTGGAGTGACCGAGAATTATTAGATCGAAGACAGAGTTGAGTCGTAGAGTAGTCTGACAATGAATTAGTGAGAGTGAATTTAATAGTAATTGTAAAAAGCAGAAGGGTTTATGGCTATGATGTAGAGATTCATTCGATGTAGAACAACTCGTCACCGAATGTAGGCCAGAGATTTCGAGAGTAAGAGTGAAGTGAACAAATTTATAAAAAATATGACAGAAAAGCTGACAAATGTTTAATGGAAACGATAATACCCACCTAAAAAGAAAGTACGTACGGAGCACTGGTATTCGACGTAGAACACGGCGCGACCATATCAGTATGACGCACAAGAAAGCCGTCTGCTTTGTTATGATTTCTGCCTTTCGCCAGTTCTTGTGACACTTTATAGAGGTCAAGCAGTGCGCCCTCAATCGATCACGTTGTTTTATTTACAGAGAGCGCAAATCATAGTTTCGACTTTTTTTTCATCACAAGTGCACAATATTTTGTGTCAAAATCTGTCTGTAATTGTGTGGTTTAGTACTATTCAATAGCATGAAGATTTTTTAATCCACCGTAAATCTATTAACACTGTCAAATAATATCATAAGATGATACACCGGTCTACAACGAAAACACATTAAAATAATGTAAATGTTTCAGTACTTTTAAATACGAACAGGTACATAGTAGGACCCTATATATCATGTTTTTACAATCTCACCAACCACAAATATGAGTATATCTTTATCATAGGAACAATGTTAAAATGTCCTAAAACATTAAAAAAACGTGTCGTTTTCATTCAATTGTGTACACCGATTTTTTTTTTAAACTAAGTACTGTGGCCGCCTTATTTGAATTTTATTTTCTTCCATCTTGTAATAAGAAATGTCACATATGCAACAAGGAAAATAACATTGCTATTACCTTTGAGTAGGTTTCTATTAAATCACAGAAATGGGTATTTTATCGCAATTATTTCTCTATGTCAAAAACATGCGCAGAAATTAGTACTGGAATGTACGTAATAATAATATCTATTTTTTTTTTTGCGTTCTCATTACGAAGACACTAAATACGGATGTAGGTTGAGGTTATAACAATGAATTAGTGAGAGAGAAAATTAATAGTAATTGTAAAAATTGTTTCTGGTCGTGAAGTACAAAGTCATTCGGTGCAGAACAACTCGTCACCGAATATAGGTCAGGGATTTCGAGAGTAAGACGGAGTGAAGTGAATAAATTCAATAAAATTACGACAGAGAAGCTCAAAATGTGCAATGAAAACTATAATACCCACCCAAAAAGAAAGTACGTACGGGGCACTGATATTCGACATACAACATGGAGCGACCATATGAAGCACACGTTCAGAAAGCTGTCTGCTTTTGTTATGATTTTTGCCTTTCGCCAGTTCTTGTGATACTTTATAGAGGCCAAGTAGTGCGCCCTCAATTGGACACGTTGCTTTTATGTCATGCTAATATTTGCTATGAACGTCATTTCCTCCTCACGAGATGCCTTTCGGGTTACGAATATCGTGTTACGAAAACATCCAGTTTCAAAAATGACCACATCCGTAATTTAGAAAGCTTTACATACATTTTTGTTTTTGCTGAACGTCCACAATAACTTTACTTAACAGTTAACGATGGAACTTCGAGTTAATGAAGACAACATAATTTTGTTTGTTTTGTTTAACGTTGTATGTTTCCCCACAGTCACTCTACTAGTAGAGTGACTGTGGTTTCCTGTAACTCGAAGTTCGAGTAGTGTTAATTGAACACCGAGTTACAATTTGGGCGTGGTTTCATAAAAGTTGGCATGGTTTCTAAAATATGGGCGTGGTCACTTTTGTAACTCGATGTCCGTAACTCGATGTCTGTAACTCGATGTCCGTAACTCGATGTTTGTAACTCGATGTCCGTAACTCGATGTCTGTAACTCGATGTCCGTAACTCGATGTCTGTAACTCGAACAATTCAGCATCTCTTTCATCACGGGCCACTGGAGTTTGTACGTATTTGTGTTCGAACAAACAAATATTAAATTAATAGAACATAAATAAACACACACTTCTAAAAAGTTACTTGATAAACAGTTCTTTTGTAGTACCTGAGAAAGTGTAGCGAAACAAAATTGTGCATAACAAATTCTAAATAAGGCCACGCCTCCAAGTGTGCCGGTAAAACTGTACACACCGATATGACTTGATATAAATGTAGTCAGATTGTCTAGTTTTCTTATTGATTTATTCTACTAATATCGGTAAATATAAGTAAGGCGTTGGTGAAATTTGAAAGAGAAACTAACAATAATAATAACTTTCTTTCGTCTGTTTTTTTTAGTTCAAAAAGAAAGTGAGATGTTCGGCCCTAAACTCTTGAATTCGAGATGCTAAAACAACTATTAATTGCAAGAATCGGGGTATATAAAGGTTTGTCATCCCGATATGAGAATGAGTCCGAAAAGACAAATCTTAATATACCCTTCAGTTGCAGTTAATAATGGCTTATTATTTAAATGTAGCGACCCATGACGATAGGTTTTTAGAGGTGAGAATACACATTAATAAATCACATTCATTAGTATTATTATAAATATACAAAAGCATGTCGCCTTGCATTACGTCATATTACCATTCTCAAGCCGTTGCTATTGGTTGAAGCCGAAGGCTGAGGTCAATAACAGTCAATTGGGGTTGATAACTCTTGTTATTGGCACTGAGCGCGGCCAATAACTATTATACTATATATTTTCCCAAACGCCGTAAGCAAATTAAAACTGAGACGCAACTATCTAAGAATCTATGTGCCAAAATGTGATGACATCAGAGGCCAGTAACACACAAATGGCACCAGAGACGTACGTTCAGAGGTTAATATAAATATTTATGAAACGATCATGTGACCTTTTTGACAATATCATTAAATGTCTCGTACTTTAAGGATATTAACAAGTGATAACAGATGATAATTCGTAATGTTTAAGTCATACATAATCAGATGCCCAACTTGAATACACGACCTCGACCTTCTTTGTCTGGATTTGAAAATAAATATTCTGTCATATATCCCCATACCTATGTGTTTCAACTCCATAGCTAAATCCAATCCCGGCGTCTTCTGTCTAGGACGCCCTCACATAACAACATCCTTCCATTGTTTACCTTTGTTTTTACAGATTAATGCAGATCTACCCTGTCAGTGTAAAAATCATCTGCATCTGATTATAGGTCTGAGGTCAATTTCTGCATTTCCTAATTCTTGAATGTCTATGATTATACAGGGCATATAGTAAATTGAAATATACGCTATATACGCGTCGTATACCGCTTTCCCACCAAAAACCTCAAGAGCTGCCCAAAGTTCCCGATGACTATCTTCTTTTATTTGTAACGTTTGTGACAGCATACATAAAATCTACCTTGAGATGACGATTGTGGCAGAACATCCAGAAAGGCATCACGTGACAGGCGGGATAATGGTTAGAGTATTGACCTACAGTCGTTATTCACGTAGTAATTGCGTTGTTCACACCTGTTTCAATATCATTTGATTTTTTTTCTTTCTTGCTATTTTTAACTCTGAATTTATAGACAAATATTAAACACTCGTGGAAATAAGAGTTAACTACTGCTTCACTGACATTTATTATGATATGTTATACGTATTTAAACTTATTACGCGCATGCGTAATCAGACCAAATAAGTAACGTTCAATTGAAAACACGACTGAATAAAAAACTGCCTAAAACCTCAACAATGATTAATTACGTGCAGCATTTGACTTTTTTTTTACAATTTTAGCAGTTCAACTTTCTGTGACATGGCAACATTGTCGAAGTTAGGATAATGTCATATCATCTTAGTACCGGTAATATGTAAGATATAAATGTAATTGAATTTTACTTTAATATTGTGTTTTTTACTACAAAATCATGTTAAGAGGTAATGAGTAGTATTCTTGATGCTATAGTGTGATATTAATAAATAATATTATTCTACATCTGTCACCGTAACGTCATAAGTTACAGCGTGTCGTAATTTTGCGGTATTTTATGGGGTATTTTCATCCTACTATATCAGGAAACGCGGAACATGGAACGATTACGTGTGTAAGCGTCCTCTAATAATAAAAAAAAACATGGCCGTCCCAGGGTTTGACCGGACCCCACACAAAGAAGTTCGCTAAATCTGTTCTAAACTTGGATTTCGAAATACCCATGATGTATTCTTGGGAGAAAATGTATAATAATAAGGTCATTACGAGGATGCTGCGCGCTAGTCGATGCTCCGCTGTACTGTCTTCGTGCATACATTGCAGTATCTTCGTAATAACCTCAGATTATGTTCACTGCTTGTTGAAAACGTTGATTAAGCGTCTTGAAATGTGTGTTGCCTCTGGCTGATCATTTGTGTCAGCCTGAGTGGTCGAATTAGACGAAGCGTGACGTATAATGTTAGTGACGTCGTGATGCCCACAATACTGGTTATGCAATCACTTCCACAATTATTATCGCTATCTCGCGCAGTAGTTAATTACGCAACTAACTCTGAGTCACACTGAGAATTTTAGGGAATTAGGGTAACTATTAAACCAGTAATTCGCAAATTAGCGATTCTACATATTAAAATCCTCCCATGGTTTCATAATACGAACAAAGTCTCACAAATCTCGCCGTAAATGCTGCTCACAAAAATTATGTGAATTCAAAATCTAATCCACTTTCGTTAGAACATTATTGAAACGTATTCCAAAAAGTAATAAAAAATAATAAAAAACAGTCATATTTGTTTAACCTTTGACATACATCATATTCATAACTACGCATCGATTCGATTGATATATGACTTACCGAACAAACATCCTCAGCAATAAAAAAAGTGTCATTGGCGCAGTACACTTGTATGAAGAACAGCCTGGTGTCTATCATAAATCGCCCGAATATGACTTCATCCATGTCCCTAGAACATTTAGTTGGCGCGGACGAGGAAGAAGTAGACCTCGGGGTCGACCGACCACTGCAGGATGTCTTGTACAATCACAGCTACAAGCAGGACCACCACGACCAAGACGTTACTGCATACGTTGTGCAAGACGTCGCCGATCAAGATGACGCCGATCAAACTGACCCCTCCCTGATCTACCAAATAAATCGACCGATGTACACGGAGCGAGGTTTCCACACAGAATATAAAGAGAACGAGTTCGAATATGTGCCATGCCGTCAGAAAATTGAAACTATGGTTAAGAAGTGTCGATGCGGTTCTCGTTGTTGTAAAGGTTGCATGGTGTCAACGGCGCCAATCTTAGGTTGGCTACCCCGGTACGTGATTCGAACCCAGTTATTAGCAGATATTGTATCGGGCATAACAGTCTGCGTTATGAACATACCGCAAGGTTAGTGTAGAAAGTGTACCCACTCCAATATACTACAGCGATAAACTCTACGCTAACTTTCGTACGAATTGATAACAAGTAGGCGAGTTGAAAAAGTCAACGTCGTTAACACGAAGGCGAATGTATCCAATATGGATAAGTAGACTCTCTTGAGTGTTTTATAGCCTTTTTTTTAATAGATTTGTTGTTCAATATCGCACGTACGCGAATCACAACGCGAATTCCTTCGGTGTCGTTTCAAATTAATTGTCCCAAGTCTTCGGGACGTCCCCGCAACAGTTTTTGATTGTTGACAAGTTTAAAAGATGGAAGATGTTGTACATATAGTATAGTTTGCGTAGAATATTTTTTACATTTGAGTCTGCGTGTGTGGTGCGTAATGTCGTCTCCGAAATAAGCAATAACGATTGTATTGCCATGGTCTGTCTCTGAAGTATGCCAACGCTGTGCCTCGTGTCTAACGTGTTAGCAAATTTACACATTAACATCTTATCAACGCGTAGTCACATACATCAAAGCTCGATATATTTTGCCAGTAATTGCAATTAATCAGGCCAGCACAAAGAGGCATCGATGTGGTCGTGATAGCATAATATGTACACGGCCTTCCAAGATGAGATTTAATTTTATTCATTCAGTTTGTGTTCTTACCAATTTGTAAGCATCTGCTAGTTGGAGTTATTCGTATAATAATTCGACAGAACATTTTTTCTGTTTTCAGCTTTAATGCAACTATATATAATTAGAAAGTTTTGTTTTCGACAGTAATTTCAAAATCCTTGTTCATTTAATGTACGAAAGTATGATATTGCACTATTGCTGTTGAACCGATTTGAAAATATGTATATTTGCCATGCCGTTGTTAAGTTGATTTTTGTATAAGTTGGTAGATATATATTTGTCACGCAATTGCGAAATCGAGCCAAAGTATAAATCTGTGCTTTCAACGTAGAACTAACCACATGCGCTTGTGAAGCCTTACGTCACTAGCGGTTATGACCCTCTGAAAAGGTCACAATATATTTGAACAAGATCTAACACATTATTCGTAGTCGGGTTTTGTCTAAATAACAATGAGGGAATATAATTTCTTGCATAGTCACACTAATTGTACTTGTCTGTGTATAGGTATGGCATATGCTATGTTGGCATCATTACCTCCAGTACATGGTCTATATCTGGGTTTCTTTGCACCAATTATATATGCACTGACAGGCACATCTAAACAGCTAGCAATGGGTAAGACATATAAACAAAATACAGTATATATAACTTGGCAGGCTGATTTAGCTGTGGGTTCATATCACTTCTTGTGTCGGTCTTTAGTTTTTGTGATGGTATTTTAGTCATTTCTGATGTATTTTGTGTCATTATATTTTTTTTTATTTTCAGCTACTAGTATTGGGATTTTTTTCGACACAGAAGAGCTATAGTTCCTCCCATAGACTTGCGTAACACAAACGTGCGACGCCAAATGGCATCGCAAATAAAAGTCGACAAAAGCAGAATATTCAAAATCAAAACCGTGACAAAAACCATTATAAGTTTGAAGTTCTTTTTCCCGGGATTTAGTTTTCCGAGCCACACGTTACTCCGGTGGCAGCCATTTTCTGCAGGTCGATCGAGGACAATGTGACGTCACTGGAGAAGGTATCCCCGATAACTTGTTGAATACGCCCGTAAAGCGAACTACTCTTCGTCGTCTACTTTAGATGCATGCGTATACTGCCCACAGTTTTTTTAAGAGAAATATACAAATATATGTCTTTCCATGCATGTATAGGATTTAGAGAACATAGACAACAGTACCACGAAGTCTATAGCAAAATACTAATAGTAGCAGACGACCTGGCGTTTTTAGCTGTTCCACTTTCCGAGGTAAGTTCTAATACAGTGACGCCATTTAGCAAAGTAATCCTCGTTCGAACCTCACGAAAATGACTGTCACTAGATTTACGTAAGTTTTAGCAGCTAAATCCCGGGAAAAACAACTTCAAACAGACCATTTTTGTCACGGTTTTCTATGGGAGGTACCATATACTAATGTCTGAAAATAGCAGAATTAATGACACCAAATGTATCAGAAATGACTGAAATAACATCAAAAAGACTAAAGAGCTACACAAGAAGAGCTATGGATCTACAGTTAAAGCAGGGGAGTCGTCACCTGCGCATGCGTCAGATGGCTAGTGTGTCATTGTTTACAAACAAGCATCTACCCATTAGCCTTTGCGTTTTAGCGTGCGTTGTTATCGTCGCTTGGAACTCAATTCCCGCACGTGCGCAGGTGACGATCCTCCCGCTTTAAGGCTGATTATGCTGAGTGACAATGACAACCCCGATGTGTTCACCATATTCAAGAAAAACTCAACAACCTTTCTCCAGAGCAAAACGTTTTTTATTGACATCCACACTTATCTCCTAGGCGTGATATGTCACTTACTCGTGTCTGTTCTGTAGGTACTTATTCTGTTCTTAGCATACTGGTAGGCACAGCAATAGAAAGCGCCGTACCTCTATATCCCGACGATATGGAAGAACCACCTACCAACGGTATGTATTTCAATAATACAGAAGCAACCGCTATACCAGAGTGGGACAGACAACAAGAACTGATAGATGCTGCTATTATATTGGCACTCCTGGTTGGAATTATACAGGTTAGTATAGAATTAATAAAATGTGATTAAGTCCAGTATTTTTTTTTTTTTTTTTTTGCAATTCCAAGAACACATTCTTTTTTGAATGGATGGAGTTATCATCATATCATCCAGATATCTATTGATTAACGAATGTGTATGTTCTAGTGAAACTATTTACAGTACTTTCATTTATACTCAGTATGACTTGTAGTAATTGGTTCTCAGGGTTTAGTCGGTATTATGAGTCACGGTGATGAAAGTGGTGTGTGCGATTAAAAACTTTGTTCTAGCAGGCAAACGACAGTTTCACCCATTAAAACAGAAAATTCAATTTTGTCACACGCAACGTAATATTACCATAATTGGTATAGTACAGGTGTGATGGTTCAAATACCAAAATGGCAACAGTAACAGAAAGACTTCCCTGGCGGCGATGATAAAATACGAACACGGAGCCAACAGATGAGGTTTCAACTGGTACTGGTATTATTATACTCTGCAAACATCAAGTACAATAACGCGGTAAAACTCCACTTCTCCAATGACTAGATACTTAAACTCCAATACCATTCAACGAGATCTCCGATCTGAAATCAGTGCTGAACAACTCCCCTATATATACCCCCACTGTCTATAAATAGACCATTACATCAGCATACATAATGAGTCTGGAATTTACTACAAATTTCTAGAATGTTCCATTACCTTCTATTCTACAGTGTTCTATTACCTATTCAACCAGTTTCTAAAAAAAAATCTAGAATATTCCACCCAGACATAGTACGGTTCTAGAACATTCTCAGTAACACGGAAGTGGTAAACAAGTCGTATGCGACAAATTTGCTTTATTATTTTGCCAGATTTACCAGAAAACACCAATAACCAATATACATGTATCTAATGTCATAATAATTGTATTTATTGCACTTATACTGCACAAATCTAAAGTAACGTGTTAAAGTGTTGTATGTTTCAGTTGACATGAAGCGATTATCAAGATAATTGCAATTAATAACACTAGAAGTTGACATGCAATTGTCGCTCACTTTTATCACAAATCCTGTCGACTTTTACGAATAATCTTTTCAAAATATAATCTGACTTTGCTTGTTCTAGTTATCTATGGGTATTCTGCGCCTTGGCTGGGTTACTGTATATCTATCGGATCCCTTTATCAAGGGATATACTACAGGATCTGGTGTCCACGTGTTCACGAGCCAAATAGATAATATACTTGGAGTCAAAGTCGGTAGTTATGATGGCCTAGTGAAACTGTATTACGTAAGTAAATACTCCCTTTATATAATACTCAGAATACGTTAAATCATTATTACAATACAATTTAAAACATATATACATACATACTATTACAGGTGTATCGAGACATATTTACAGGGATAGAGGAATGGAATTGCGTGACTATACTTCTATCAATTAGCTGTATTCTTGTTTTAATATTCATCAAAGAAGTAGAGTCGAAATTTAAGAAGCACCTACATGGATTTCCTTTAGGGGGAGAGTTAGTTGTCGTAAGTAATTGCCATGGTGTAGGAGCCATGTCTCTGTCTGTTATCTCAATCAGATTGAACAGTATATATAAGTCCCCCAGGGCCTGCCTCATCCCTTTCACCAGGCCCCTACAGGTGTAATCAACTTCTACTATAATTGGTTAACCGATTCACTGATCACCAAAGGGATATGCTGGGCCCACCATAGCTCAAAATATGCTCATGTCTATTGCTGACATCTATTGCATGAACATTGTGCTGTAGAAGGAAATATCCTGACTCTTTCACATTGTACTTCAAGGCATTGACTGACACATCAAGACTATTATTCCTGATATGTACATGATGATCCGGCCGGAGATGACGTTTCATGGCATGGTCAAAGTTGTGCTTTCTTTCATGGATATCATACTGCTGCCACCTGATATGTCAAGGGTGACTGGCTGGCTATAGTTGAAACCCTTTTACATCATCATCATATACCAGAATTAATATTGTGTCATTGTTCCGTCGTTCTTTAGCCTTGTCAACCTGTCCAATGTCTTTACTCTCAGACAAACTGAGATTTAAGGTTTCCATTTAGTGCTAATCGGGATGAGGCATTTGAGAGTGATAGTATTGATGTCAATGTTTTTACTGTTCTTGTCATATTTAGCACCGCAGTTAGATTCATAACTGTCTTTAAATCAAACAACAGTACCCTGGGAGGTGACCTGAATGTTAATCAGGATATATGACTCCTGATAGTGCTATGGATTCATTCACCTGGTAGTAGAATGTAGTTATATTCATCAATGGATAGTTTGTATGCAGTCAATGACAATGCCCCCCCCCCCAAAAAAAAAACCGCTCAGTCATTCCCTGAGTTGTTGCCTCATTCAGCGGTGGTTTAAGCCAAGCCTTTTCTCTTCTGTATCGTAAAACATAGTTATTTTTACCAGTGGCGTAAAGATCTAGGATGTCCTTCTGGTAGTCCTAAGTTGATATAAAGTACAGGATTGGAGTCAAATTCCTTCTCCAAAATGATCTTTCTTTTCTCACCTTAGCTTTAAGAGGCGAGAGAGCAGGTCGATATCTCCAAAGCAGTAAGGGCTTTACAAGCACTTCTTCATTGCTTCTAGATTGATTCATCTAGGATGATGTGATTGACATTCTGGACTGGCTCCATTTGGTGGTTCCATTTGGTGCGCTAACAGCTGGTTGATGTATTTATCCATAGTCACCTTGCTGAATGAATGCAACCCTGTCTCTAAATTACAGTAAATGTCACATCAGATTTTTTTCATAAATACAATTGCATCAACTTTTTGCCAGGCACTAAGGTTGTGACCCTTCTCTTATTTGTACTCTCAGGTGTATGCACATATATAAATGCTTGACAAGCCTGAAAAATGAACTTAAATGCCCAATCATCTGTCATCTTGCTAATTGACCATTCCTATCATTAAGAGTTGATAACTGTTTTTCCAATTTAGGTCATACTTGGTACATTATCTAGCTACTTCCTAAATTTAGAAGCGAATCACAATGTCGATGTTGTTGGAGAGATACCTGCTGGGTAAGTGATTATGAAGTGGTCTTTATATAATAGAAAGTCGGATGTAATTTCAAAGAACACTATACAGTGTACTAAGTGTGTGATTATACGTTTTTATTCTATACTGATTGTGTTTTGAATATTCAAAAGGTTACCCGCACCGAGTCTCCAATCAACTAAATATCTCACCTCCATGATTGGTTCTGCTTTCCCGATTGCAATAGTATCATATTCAATTGCTGTTGCCATGGCGTCGTTATTTGCCCAGAAGAAAAATTATGAAATCGATGCAAACCAGGTATGTTGAAAAAGAAATTAACTGACATTTATAAATAATTCACCTGACAACATATTCCTGTTAACAAAACATTGGTCCCTAATCGAGTGACTCAAAAAACAGGGCACGGACAAACCAGGTTCCATGGTAAATATGGAAAAAGAGTCGCGCTCACTATACATATGGATAGATCAACAACCTCATTGACGAACCACTTTGTGACTTTCTCTGTTATGAATAATGGTATAAAAATAACATTGGTCATATTTAAAGTCGTTGTCATGGTTACACAATGGATGACACTGTTTTGTTGTCGCACTATGATAGCAATGTGAATTTATCAACTCACTCTGTGTCTGCATTTTCTTTTCTGAATACAGGAATTGTTGGCTTGTGGCACCACTAATGTGGTGTGTTCATTTTTTTCCTGCTACCCTGCCAGTGGCGCGATGGCTCGGAGTTTAGTCCAAGAAGGTTCAGGGGCGACTTCACAGGTCTGAACATTTTAAAATAACTGAAACACGTTGTATTCATAACCAGTACAGTATCAACAACTGAGTGTCAACAACAAAAACTAGAGATTCATATAATATAATATAACAAAACGTATTAATTATTACCAGCAATTTACTTCATATGTATGTATGTTGGTATTGGTATTGTACTTACGAATTAGCATCACGATGCATAACATAGGTTAAAGGTTAGATCATATAATAATTAGTAGTTTGGATTCACTCTTTAATTTCAGATTGCAGGATTAGTAAACAGTGCATTGATGTTGGTAGTGCTATTGTGGATTGGACCTTTATTTGAGACTCTTCCAACGGTAAATACAAATAATACTTTATTATCTCACTATAATTCGGCAATATATGTTGTCAAGTGATGTAAATGACAAATCGTATAGTGTATATAACCAGTCAATTAATAACATATCCGGCTCTGTATTATATATGACTAATAATCTAGTGTTTATTGCCAGTCTTGTAGTGTACATCATCAGTCATATACTAGTAGTCTTTATCGGTTCTGTAGTGTATATGACCAGCCATGGAGTGTATATAACCAGTCCTTTAGTGTACATGTCCAGTTATGTAGTGTTTATTTTAGTGTAATTGTATTCCGTTACAGGCTGTACTTGCTTCTATTATAATTGTGGCATTAAGAGGAATCTTCCGACAACTTCTTGATCTTCCGACACTCTACAAGTATGACGTCATTGACTTTGTAAGTATACACAGGGGGCATCGTTCCCGTTTATCACATTACGGGGTGATCATAGTTTGTATTTCAGCCTATAAATTAACTGAATAAAGATTCGGTCTAATCAAACCACTGGTCAATTTTCTAAAAATCAATGTATGTATTTCTGCCTATAAATTCACTGAATAAAGATTCTGTCTAATCGAACCACTAGTCAATTTCCTAAAAATCGATGTATGTATTTCAGCCTATAAATTCACTGAATAAAGATTCGGTCTAATCAAACCACTAGTCAATTTCCTAAAAATCGATGTATGTATTTCAGCCTATAAATTCACTGAATAAAGATTCAGTCTAATCAAACCACTAGTCAATTTCCTAAAAATCAATGTATGTGTTTCAGTGTTTTACAAAATATCTCGCCTTCTTGGATATCAATATCTTAATACTCACTTCTATATATACTGTCATCAGGCAATAAATAAACAATAAAATGAAAAATATGTGTCAGAAGTTTTGGTTTCAATTATATGTATTGCTGAAAATATCAGTTTAAGTTTGACAACTTCAATTATTTGGCAACATTTTATACAAGGGCGATATTAAAAGTGATATCCCCCCCAGGCTGTTTGGTGTGTTAGCTGCCTAGCGGTTATACTATCTAATGTGGATATAGGACTGTTAATTGGAGTGGGATTCACTATATTCGCACATGTCTGGAGAACACAAAGACCGCATTGTACATTACTGGGTAGAATACCAGGAACAGATCTTTACAAAGATATTAAGTGGTATTCCAGTGTAAGTATAGTCCATCACAATATGTGTACATGTCACAGAAACTACAGTGTACGTTACTTGGTAGAATACTAGGAACAGATGTGTACGAGGATACGTGTAGACTATGTAATGTAATGTAATGTAATGTAATGTAATGTAATGTAATGTAATGGACGACCCTGGTCAACTAACAAGTGTTTCACGTGAGATAACAAGTCACGTTCCGTGAAATTTCTTGATTCGGTTGTATAGCTTAAATTTGTCTGCACACGACATTTTACGCGTTCATTATTTTGTACACAAGACAATTACTTGAAAAATTGTAACGACGTGATCTTCGATGGTACAGAGGGAGAAGAGTTCGCCCGTGATCTCCACTGAGCCCGCAGTACTATCGAACATCAGTTCTCCAACAGGAATTATAACATACACGTAAATGAACTGAATTGTCAATTGTGTTCCAGGCAAGAGAGATTCCAGGAATCAAAATATTCTGTATGCAGGCATCGCTGTATTATGCAAATGTCGCTCATTTCAAGTCAAAGGTGTATAAACTGACAGGGTTAAATCCAAAGAAAACATTCCAGTTAAAGTCCAGACAGCAACAATATGAAAATTCGGGGAAAAAAGGAATCAAGGAAAGTGAAAATAAAATCGCACACGTAAATGAAAGTGAGGTAAGTGTTGAGAATATTATCAGAGTAACCGAGCGTAATATAAAGAGAAAACGCCCTCACGGTGGACCTATAAATACACGGAGTCTTCTATACATTTATAGCAGAAATACACACCTTCCCAGAAGGCTGAGCGCTCTCGTCAATTGTCCACCCCTGCCATAGATCACCTGATCAATATTGACCGGAAAACATCAAAGGACGACGGTGAACATGGCGATCACGTGACCAAGTTTGAAGATATCCAGTCGCCCGGATGTAACATCCACACGATTATTATCGACTGTTCTCCGGTTAGTTTTATAGATTCTACAGGGTTAAATGGACTAAGACAACTTGTCAACGAATTCCGACAAGTAGACATTACGGTGTTGCTGACACATTGCAGAAGTAAGTTTTGCTGCCGCGATGATTTTAATAGCATATGTACACACTAAAGTGGGGTCGTATATATGTAAACAGTTTAAAAAAAATAAGTTCAACGTTTGAAAATATATTTTTTACAACTTAAATTATTGAAAGTACAAGAATATTTGTTTTTTGAAGTTGGTATTCGAACAAACGAACAATGTGCCGTTTTGCAACCGATTTTTTTACAATTATATATTTAAATGATTTTCAATTATTCAACTATGTATGTATGTTAATTTCAAGTCAGCAGTTCAATTACAATACATCGGAAAATGTAACTTAAAAGTGTAAATGCACAAATCTACGTATATATTAATGCATGCAATCGTCGCACCGCGTCGTGTTCGATGTGGGTCCCATACGACGTGTACAACGCGTGTAAAATGCATTAACATCAAATTTGGACGCGCGATGCGTGACTACCGTAGCGCATTAATTTTAATTTATGCGCGTCGTTTTATCTGTTGAATTGTCTGCGTTTATACATAAACCGACTTGGCAATTATAGAAGTAGAAGTAGATGTACACACATTTCTACATGTGTGCACTTCAAATCGCTATTTTTTTTCTTCCAGAGAGCGTCCGTGATTTTCTTTCAAAAGGTAATTTTCATGAGAAAGTTGGAAGCAAAGGCGAGAGTTGTATATTTGTTACTATCCATGATGCTGTTCTATATTCTACGGCTGAGGTATGCTTTCATATTAGTATATGTCACAAATTCTCGTGGTTTCATTTACAGTGAGGGGCGTGGTCATTATATTTCAGTAAATATTAATTAGCTAATTTGCATTTCACTCTCCGTCGTCGTCTATTTACATAAATCTTAATTTTAACTAATTATCGAGACTTGTATACCCATATTACGTTACATCGCAGTTAGAAAGAGACGGCGAATTTTAAATAGTAAATAAATTAGTTAGTAGTTTTCACTGTAATGAATGGATTTGTATTTTTCTTCGCGGTATCAGTGTGCGTGCTGTTGCAGCCTAAGGCACATCCATTTCACAATGGCGTACTATGTTATACACAACAAACACTGAGATGTAGTCGATTCTTTGTTGACATCCAGTCAATCTGTACATCCCTCAAATTTGATCACTGTAATCGCGTACTCCGTGACCTGTTTACACCTGAACATGAAGTAACATTTTATGTAAATTTTTTCGATATCGATCTATGTGTATATAGCATTTTGTTCTTCCCTTCTCCGACAGAATAATGCGATTTTGCAGCGTCTTTTTTTAGACTAATGGCCATGTAAATGTAATAAAGATCAAATTTCAGTCGAAAATGTGAGCGCAAATTAGAAACACGTTTGCTGTATTGTTACCCGCCACACTCTCAGAGATGTGGCGACAAGTGTGACTGTAAAGGTAGAAGTACTCAGTCTGTATCAGTAAGTAACACATAACCAACCACGATGTAATTGTTGTGAATTGCAGGTTTTCAAAGCAAAGGCCAAAGAAAAGAAAATCCACTCAATGACGAGGAACGCTAATATGACAACACCTGCATCGACGACCGTTAATAGTTACCAGCCCGAGAACGCCGATGTTCAGATGACCAAACTGTAGAGAAGCGTTTTGTTCTGTGCTTGATACCCTGCTCAATATGAAAAATGTCCATACTAACTGGGATTACAGGTGTTTTTTCGTTCATTTTACCGTGTGAACTGATCAGCCAGCTGTTCGGTCTGGCGTTCAGAATCACAATATTGTTATTGATTCTCAATTGTACTGTTCGCGTCGAAATGTGACAGGAGGCACTTGATATATGTATATGTGGGACATAATAGTCGTACTGAAAAATTAACCTATTTCACTGAATTTCAAATTTGAAAATCAACCCCAACACTCTTCTTTGTTTTAAAGCTCTTCTTCTTTTTTTTTAAAACGAAACTGTATTAGAATTATTGGGTCACAGGCAGTTGGAATAACTTGTGTTAATTTTTAATAAAGAATGTTTCTTTAAATATATTTGTCTCATTTTCGCTACTCCCCCACTATTATAAACTAGACTTTTTCATGGTGTTGCCGGATTGCAACTCTCGACTCAAATTATAATCCTTTTTTACACATCTTGAATGGCCCCTGTCACTAATTAAATAACAAATAACAATAGTGGTGCGGGGGTAAAACCCACGATAACAGACATTGACCTCCTAGCCCGTGCTAAGAAGCTGTGCGTGAACGCTACTATTATCATGCTTAAATATCTTTTAGTGACTTTATAATGCCGTCTTCGTCAATTTCCTGCTCGGTCGACTGGTGCAACATCGTACTACATCCGGTTGACATAAATCAAAACCACCTCTCATCCAATCACATTCATGCATTTACATTCGTGACACACTGGTGAAACATAATTGATTTATTCGATTCCATGTGACCGGCTCTCCTCGATAGAATTATTTTGTGTGAATTTAATTCAACATGTTAATGAGATATAAACATATCTCGTTTTCGTTTTCTTTTCGACTTCATATCGTGTTCATTTTGATTAACGCAGTTAAAATATTCCTTTTTTCACTTGCGATATTAACACGAGTCGCGTATGTGGCGCCCTCAACCACACGCAGACAACATTTATTGTACTGTTAACACGTTACGGAACAAAATACGTAGAAAGAGCGCCACCCCAGGTTTTGTTATTACCACAATATGTTTTCTCTGGACGTTTTTTTTTCTTTACAAAAAAGTGGGTTATCCGCGTTCGTTTCATTTTCGCCAGTCAAACTCCGTTTATTCGTTCATCGCCTCACTACTATAACTTGGCAGATCCTGTTCTATGGGCTCGTGTCTCGTGTATTAAAAATGAGTTTTTTGTGTCAATTTTACATCCCGTCATTTTATTTGCGATTTCCATTGCATGGGCAACGCTAAATCTGATTGAACGCATGTTTTAGGGCGCAATCTATTTAGGGTCACCACTAGCGTTATTTCCGTGAAAATGATGGTTGTATTTCAGTGGATATTTGCCATTTTGGCAGTATTATAACCATACCATTACGCTATATCTTGACCTGTAGGCCGATGAAATATACGTATAGTAATAGTGTAGTCATTCGACAAAGAAATACTTTTTCCTGCTATATCATGTTCCCAAATCTGTAATTTCACACCTGGCCGCCAAGTTTTACCTCACA
Source organism: Saccoglossus kowalevskii (assembly GCF_978046115.1). NCBI lineage: Eukaryota > Metazoa > Hemichordata > Enteropneusta > Harrimaniidae > Saccoglossus > Saccoglossus kowalevskii. The sequence goes on along the minus strand of NC_140643.1, from coordinate 18,614,000 downwards.
ATAGAGCTCCCTTTCGCATACACGTGAACGATTTAATTAATTTTAAAAAAGAGTACGACAAATGATAAAAATACGTAATTTTACAATATGCACATTCCTAAAATTGGCCACGCAACTTTGAGCATACGTAGTACCATGACTACTACAATGTACTAGCTAAACTTGAACCATACACACTGTGTTCCATGGTCTGTTTTCCCTGGCGTGGGAAATCGATATAAGCTCTAACCAACATGTTATGCTATTTAAATGACACATTACAGAATGACAAACCTTTACATTCAATTGTATAATACACACATTGCTATTGGTATGTAATATATATTATTTAATCGAAAATAATTTGCCAAGAAGTTACAAAGTTTAGTGATTGTTATGCAAATTCCCTTTTCGCTGTGAGTAATAAATATTTTCAATTATCTTTTGTAAATACACTCTTTGTGTAAGAATTGGTAATCTGCACATTGAACAATTTGCTACGTTTACACGACAGCATTTTATCGGAGCCCTACGGCTCGAGTCAGCAAAAATTGCCGTGTAGCGTTCGGTTTGAGCCGGCTCAAGCCAAGTTCGGCTCCGATAAACACACGGGGTAGAACTCCGATAGGTTTGGGCCATCGGGGAACAACTATCGGACCGAAATCACGCCCTCAATCGTCTTCTTCAAGTAACCTCTCATTTCAATTACTAGTATGGCGGAGAAAACATCGTTTGTAATTTCGCGTAATTTCTGGCTTGACAAAGAAGTACGCGCCCTAATATCTATTTGGCAGAGTAAAGAAATACTGCGATATGAGATTGATAGCTCAACGGGAAACAGAAAAATGGCGTACGAAATTATGCGACAAAAACTTGAAAGGACGACTGAACAGATCCAATGAAAATTGAAGAAACTTTTTAAGACACCTAAGATAAAAATTGTAAAAGCAATCACAGTACGGCGACGTGATCCTACTAGGTTTAGGTTGACAATTGTTAAACATGTCACAACAGTCGAACAATTACAAGATGGTAAATGACAATAAATTTCGCGGTAACACATTTAGCGTATTTCAGTTTAGCTGCCGTGTATCCTGTTTTTCGAGATACCTAAATCACCAAATCACTAAAACTCCATATTGTCTCAGACTCATGACTGTTTGTTTTTTCTCTGAGCTCAACAGAATAATACTCTGACATGCATCGTGCCATGTAAAGAAACAACACAAGCACGACACCAAAATCGTTTACAGCCATGTTGTATTTATAAGTAATTGAGGACGATGTTACGTTCGGCTCTGTACGAACTCGGGAGGATATCGGCCCTCGTTCGGCCCGACCGTATAATCACATTGTTTCGGCTCCGATAGAATGTTGTCGTGTAAACGTAGCAATTGAACGCAGTCACACATACACATTGGGTGCTGAATCTATACACCGATATATGTTGTTAATTACTTGAAAACATCATGGAGATAATTCAAGTTTCACAAATGCATATAACGCCGTGACAAAGCGAGATGAACGAAGACATTGCATATGATTTATAATAAATCAAGAGGACGATGTCGCGTACACATCATGAACTATAGCTTCGTTGATTCAATAGAATTGGCATCGGTATGGTCATCGGTATGATTATTCGCACCTGGTGCGGGACTTTGTTTTGCCATAAATGTCGATGTGACATTTTTATTTGATATAACGGTACGTACTTTTGCTGATGTTATGTTGTTCTGTGAAAAAAAAATGAGAAAAATATGTTTAATACATAGGCAATCATAACCCAAACATACTTTAAATAAACATAACGATAGTAGTTGTATCGTAATCACAATAAGTAATCAGGACGTCCAAACTTGCAGGCAGACACGCATTACAATTTTTGGCTGCTCTCACCTCATCTGTGTCATCTTCAATTGCACTCATCACAGCGCCATGCACAGTTACAAACAAACAACGGTTTGCTTCGCAGCCAACAGTCTCATAAAAATCACACCTGGAGAAAAAATCCCGGACTCGCTCTGGAAAAGAAGAGAAAAATGACCGTTTTCAATTTCAAGTATGCTACCCACAATGCATCAAACTAATTCTAGTTCACGTTGTAAACTTTCGAATGAAAGAAAACTCTAAAATAACAAAAAAAGAAATTGTAATATCTGCGTAAATAATTTCCCAGCGAACCTATTAAACTCACATACGTTTAAATATATAACAAAAACATGTGACGACATTCACTGTATTGGAGAGTTCGATCGAGATCTGAGACAACTTCAACAATTCGATTTCCTTTTGGGGCACAACTGATGTTGGGAAACAGTGTGTTTTTGGTTTTACGGAAATACACTAGAGATGTTGTCAGGCGCCTCGCTTTTCTATGTGTACGTTCTACGAAATACAATATGGGGTGATTCATCTTCCGCCTAATATACACATGTTCCACATAGATTACTAGCTGGGACTAATACATAATATGAATATTCACTACATTGCGATTCAAATAACGTGTACTTACTTATACAGTGTGCGAGCAAAATTTTGATTCCAACCTGGTCATATTCTCTGAACAGTTGTCGTAGTCCATTCAGTCCCGTCGAATCAATGAAATTGAAAGATGAACAATCGAGGATAATTGTGTGGATGCTGTTTTCTGGTGACAAATCTGTAATTAACCCACTGTCTCCTGTAAAATCGTCGTCGAGTTCGACTATGTGTGCTCCATGTTCATTGGAGGTGAATTCGTCATTCCGGCCATTATATAATACTGGATTTGCAGGGGCAGACAACTGGCGAAAAATAAACAAAAAAATACTTTACGGATATATTTGTGACATCTATCCAATTATAATATTATATTATATACACGGACATACTTCGGAAAATGTAATTTTCGTCACGAATCACTTTGTTGCGTATGATGATTGTTTATTATTATTTTGGTATCAGAATACATACGAGTTGGCGTTAAGTCATAATCATATTCAATAAAATAATTATTAATTATTATTAATTAGCATCAAAATCGACTACTACACCGACACTGACCTTTGGCGTGCCATCGGCTGTTCTTTCATCTTCGATAACATTACCATTTTCTTTCACTCTTTTCTTCATTTCCTTGTTTTTCTTCTTTTCTTCTCTTCTCATCTCTAAATCTTGTAACTGCTGTTGTCTCGCCTTAATTTGTAATATCTTTCTTGGATTGACGCCAGTCAGTTTGTACACCTTGGATTTGAAATGAGCAGTGTTTGCGAAGTACAGAGACGAGTGCATACGGAATATCTTTATACCCGGAATTTCTGTGACCTGTACAAAGTCGAGAAGTTGAATAAAAATTTGAGATATATTACAGGACAAACTATGAGTTTTCTGGTTATTTCTGTGTTCATATAACTTAAATTATCAGTTGTCTATCATCTGATGGAAATGACAACATTGCACTATATCACAACATAATCTATGCACGATTATTCAGTACGGCCGATACCTTATTTTTTTCGGACTAGAATATTGTTTTATTTAAGCGAAACGCCCCTAGTGTACGTTCGCATATGCTTGCGCCGGTGTCGTGGTTTAAAAAGTCAAACTGCGTATCTCGTGTCAAACTGAGTTCAGTATTAATGACATTGTCCTTCGTGAGTGGGAGCAGGGCATACTCGCAGCGCTGTGACGGTATGTACTTACAACTGAATACCACTTAATATCCTTATAAATATCTGTTCCTGGTATTCTACCCAGTAATGTACAATATGGTTCCTGTGTTCTCCAGACATGTACAAATATTGCAAACCCCACACCGAGTAATAGTCCTATATCAACATCAAATAGTATAACGGCTACACAGCTTACCCACCACACATGCTGTAATATACAAATTATATTAAATAATCTCCATGTAAAGTTGGCAAACATGAAGTCAGCACAGGGTAAGATCAATGGTGGAGTTACCGTGTAATCAACACAATGTAAAATGCGACAGTTGCCACAAATATTCAATACGTCCGTCCGCGGTTAACAATGATGGGCTCTGCAGCTACGACTATTTTTGAAGCACTTGATTTGATTTCTAGTATGTTTACATTTAGTCTGTAGTCCTAAAACGAGTCCACTCGCAACAGGAATGTTTGAGATAAGTCTTATCTATTGATATTGGCGAGTGCATAACTACTTCTATCTTCCACGTGGAATCGGCTAATTTATGAAGCTGTTGCTCAAAAAGTGAGAGAGGAAGTTACTGAGTGAAATTCAATGCATCGAAAACATAAATTCACCCAATTGTGCCACGGGTAAATTGGAGGTGACAATTTCTGGTATCGACATTCACAAACAATCTACAAGTTATACGAGAGATGCGAGAAAATTATAAATATAACGTTAAACTCTACACATTAAAATCGTTTGAAAAACAAAAAAATATATGTGTGAATGGTGCGAAGTGCGGGCGTACTTACAAAGTCGGTGACGTCATACTTGTAAAGTCTCGGGAGATCCAGAAGTTGTCGGAATATTCCTCTTAAGGCAACCATTATAATGGCAGACAGCACACACTGCAACGAGCGAGTATTACTATTTTCACAACGGACTGGGTTATTATATATTTAATGCAAACATACATAAAGTTTTTTCTCAATGTGTCAAACGTGTCAAAATTATGTGGAAATAAATTTCATAGTTAATTAATCTAAACCTACTTGTTATCTGCGTATACAAACCATGCAACACGGAATTAAAAAAACAACAATACACTAAAAAAATAAATATGAAAAACATCTAGCTGATAGTTTTAGAGATGTAATCATTGGGCTAGTAGTCTCAGTCGCTGCTAAAATTATCTCAAGTGATAAGCAAATTGAATGTGATATGAATGTTACCGTTGGAAGAGTCTCAAATAAAGGACCAATCCACAATAGCACTACTAACATCAATGCACTGTTTACTAAGCCTGCAATCTGAAATTAAAATAAACCATACATTGTTAGTATTGCGAGGAGGCAATTTCGATCTGATCAAATTTCAAGGAAACGTATGTGTCCACCCACATACATAGTATTGGAGTAGACGAATCACACATTGATGCATTGATGGTATTATCGAAAAAAATATGGGAAATTATTATACGATGTACAGACCTGTGAAGTGGCCCCAGAACTGTCTTGGACTAAGCTACGAGCCATTGCACCACTGGCTGGGTAGCAGGAGAAAAATGAACACACAAAATTTGTGGTTCCAGCAGCAACCAGTTCCTGTATTCAAGAAAGCGACAACAGTAGCAAAATACATGCAAATATACTTATTGAATATGCACGACGAGTAACAACATATAGGCCAATCAGGTACGACTGTACACATTACATATGCATAATGAGTGTTAATATATGCAAAATCAAAATGGCATCAGTACATGTTTACAATATATTCGTGATAACAAGGAGTGCATATTTCACTTTTCAGATATTTAAAATATGTCTGCATTATACAAATAGTAAAGTCGGCATAGTGTAACTTGTAATAATTCAAATAGTTTTTATACACATATGCAATAATAAATCAACTCCACACATTTGCACCATATCCATACCTGATTTGAATCTATTTTGTAGTTCTTTTTCTGAGCGAATAGTGATGCCATGGCAACAGCGATTGCATAAGCAACAATTGCAATAGGAAAGGCAGCACCAATCAAGTCTGTGAGGTATGTAGTTGACGGTATACTTGGAGCGGGTATTCTGTGAAATGAACGAATCATTTTAAATCGCTATGTTTATAAAGTGAATGTCTAATTATCAATAATAATACGTAGTGATTCAGCAAAAGTCAGAAATTATCACCATATTTTAAAATATTAATTTATTAATGATTAATTAGCCTAAAATACGTACATCGTCAAGAATAATATGCATAACGAGAATTTAATAATGTTTAAAATCCAATAACAGGAAATAAATAAATACGATCTACGCACAATGTATAATGAAATCATTTCATAAAATCTTCTTACCCAGCAGGTATCTCACCAACAATCTCAACACCGTGGTTTTCTTCCAAGTTCAACAAGTAACTTGATAACGTAGCCAGTATTACCTAGGTATGGAATAAAATGTCAGTATATTATCAACTGCATATACTTATATTTACACATGTATTGCCATTCCAACTATTGGTTCAGTAACGATTACATTTTATTTCGCCATTATATGAAATAGACATCCATGACCACAATGTACCCATATATACATATATATATATCTCATAAGTATATGATATAAGCGGTACATACCACAACTAACTCGGCTCCTAAGGGGAATCCATGCAGTTGTTTCTTGTACCTGGTTTCTACTTCTTTAATAAGAATTAACACTACAACACAACTCATTGCGAGCAATATGGTTACATGGTTCCAATCATCGGCAGCGGCGAATAGGTCTCGGTAAACCTACAAAACGGTTGACATAAATAAATCAGAATACTAGTATCCAACTTTATCATTTTACATTGTTCTGAAAGGTCATTGAGTCCACTTATCGTAACACAAGTTTTGAAACTCTTGACTATAACATGTGACCGATGTACATATGCGAATATTAGTTGTTATACTCACGTAATATAGTTTAAATGCACCATCGTAGCTGGCAACATTTACACCTAATATCTCATCGACTTGACTGGTGAACACGTGGACACCAGAACCCGTAGTATACCCTCTAATGAATGGGTCAGATAGGTATATAGTAACCCAGCCGAGACGCAGTATACCCATTGCTAACTGAATTAGAATAAGCACTTCAATAGCCTTGTGTTCGTATATGTATTGAGTTCAACACTCTACTAGCATTAATTAATAAATTGATTAATTAAAACACATATAATTAATTAATTATCAATTCATTCAGCGAGATACTAGTACGTAATTACTATAGAATATACATATTATAAGATTATTACATGATCCCCAACAAGTTTATAGACAAACGACTTAATCTCTGAGTCAATGATTGCATTCTCTGAGAGTTTATTTCGTATTATTCTTTTGAAAATTGTTAAAACGGATTGTTCATTCAAATATGTGAGATGTTATCAACATTATGAACGAAAATAGATATTCACATTCAGTGAAAGCATTCTAAATAATACTAACCTGTATAATTCCAACTAGAAGTGCCAGTATAATAGCAGCGTCTATCAGTTCTTGCTGTCTGTCCCATTCCGGCATACTAGTAGCTGTTGTGTTTGTATTGTTAAAAAACCCAGTCGGCGGTGGTTGGTCGACGGGATATTGCGGTACCACTCCCTCTATAGCCGAGCTTACCATTATACTTATGACAGAATACGTACCTAGGGACGTAATTATTAAACATGGTTCTACGCCCTGGAACGCACGTGTAAGACTATTTTACGAGAAAACTCTTCCAATGTAAATGTGTATTTCTATAAAATGACTCACCCATGGCTAGCTCTCTAGATGTGCCTGTCAGTGCGTACACAATAGGTGCAAAGAAACCCAGGTATAGACCATATACTGCAGGTAATGACGCCAGCATGCCGTACGCCATGCCTAGATAAAACACAAATCAAATCATATCATATCATATCATAAATTTAAAAAAAATCAATAATATACATAATTAAACATATATATATAGTATTTAGAGACTAATACATAATATCGAGTCGTGTTTACGTATTGTCTCGGTATTTTACGTCCACGGCTGCCGATAAGATAGAAAAGTCCTCTCTCCCGTATTGTAACGACTGTTATAATGCACAAATGTTCGTTTCCACACTCACCCTCATCGTAATGCTTTTGATAATTCCCCCACTCTGCCCGTTTTTAATGATTTTAATATTCCCAGTATACGTAGATTCGTAGATATGTTTGCTAGTACCTATAATATCTACAATTGCGTCTAGTGACTCCCCAATTTCTGTGGAGTAGTATTCTGTATTATTTACCCTGCATTAGTGTGTATTCTCATTACGTAACACCCTGAGATGTGGCTTGAGCGTTGTGACCTAACCGACGCACAATTTTAAGACGAGTGAGTACTTTGCCATCTGAAAACTGGAATACGGTCAGTGGTCTTAACTTTGTTCGATGCATCGACATGCCTAGCACGTTTTATGGCTTTATTACAAACCGTAATACAGCCATAAAACGCGATTGTTGTCGAGAGCTGTAATAAAGCCATAATACTCGTGTTAACCACGTCGATGCATTGAACAATGTTGAGCACATAATTCTGTAGACATCAGATCATCTGTTTGGTTTTAGTTTGGTTAGTTTCGTGAACGTTGTTTATATAAATAAGGCATGATACACGAAAAGGGTGTATTTCTGTTCGATAACTACAAAATAACACTACTGATCTATGGTATCAACGGGCACACTTCACATAAAATATTATATAGTTAAATGTGTTGTTAATATAGAATATAATAATGAATACGTTGAAACATGTAGTTAAATCTGTAATAAATTATCTCAGTTTTTTGGATCATAGAAGAGACAGAACGTTTATTATTTACTCAATGGTTATTAAAGTGCGGAACAGAAAACTCAACGTTCTTTTCAAGGCTGTACTACATAAAGTGTCATGGATTTTTTGCGAGCTGATGGTTCTGTTTGGCATACGCGCTGTCATCAGATGATATCTAAACGGTAGCTTGAACTCGTGATAACCCCGGTGAACTTATAATAATTGGACGGCTCAATACTAAGAAATGAATTTCCATGCAATTGGCTAATTTAACGTTAGGGGGCGGGGTTTATGTCAGAAACTTTCTAACGCGCATTATTCCCTTTCGCTAAGTAGTCGAATAAACAATTTGACTTACATTAGTTTGGCGGTGGCTCTGGCTACTCTTCTGTTCAGAGAGACAATAGTCTTAACGTATTACTTTGCGTGGTTATTGACGTAAACGAGCATTTATCCCCGAGAAATATCCCCCAAAATTCGACATTGAAGAACCAATCAATCCCGACTGACTTGGTGATGAAGAAGTACGACATTCATTCTTTACTTCATCTATTTGGTGTACGGTGACTGTATGGGTCAGGGGTCAAGTTGTCCATAAACCCGAGGTTCATTCATGAATTCAAATCTAACAGAATGTGATCGATTGCGTGACATCCAAGTCTAGTCTGTTTACCAATGCAGTGTTTTAAATTGACAGAGATTTGAGAGTGTACAACTAGCAAGATAATGAAGTAAATGATTGGACAATTTGAAGAAATTGAAACGGTCATTGTGGGAGTGCGAAGTCTATCACGTGTGATGAACATGCACCATTTAAGGAACGGCGATTTAGAGGTGCATCTGACCTTGATTTGTGTCAGTAGTATTTGCGTTGATAAATATTGTTTCAAAGAGATTATTATAAACAGAATATGCTCAACACAAGACACATGAGATGTGGTCATCCTATAAAAATTATAGACAAAATAAATGAAATTACTGTCCTTTTTATTGAAACACCGCATTTCCATTGGTCGATCGGCACCTCGTGCGGTCTTGTTATCGATTGTTATCGCACTGGACTGTGCTTGAGGTAAATGCACGGACATACGAACAAGGTCGTGCAATTCGTCAATATTCGATGTTTTCCTACATTTACAGCTAAAAAATAGTTCGCATGTCGTGTGCTCTTCTACGCGTAAATGAAATACAAGCGTTCCCGGCACGCTAACTAACCACACTGTATATTTTTTCCTCGCAAGCTACCACCGCGCGTATATTCAATTTTTTGTTACAGTCCGTGGTATTTAAATTGAAATTAAGGACTCAGCAATGTCCAATATTGCGTGATAACAGGGCTCGGACGGGGATACTCGCTTTAATAATGGGCTCGAATGAGTCTCGCCGATTTTTGCTCACATCGTCGTTCCTGTCATGTTAATTTGTAACATGTTAATTATGTAATTTGTCTATTACCAAGGCAACTAGTCTTGATTGTAATCCAGCCATATTACTAATATGTGGTGTTTCTGTCATATTAAGGTCTTTAGCTTACATTTGCGCACTTTAGGAGTTAACCTATCTATTTAATGAAAGATGGCAAAAGTGTTCCTGCTTTTTTATGAGGATAGGTGGTTTGATATGAACAACTTTCGCCTCATATCAGCGTTAGCAGTTGTTATCAAGATCCTAGACCTTGCAGGTTATGTATACATGTTTGACTCAAAATATACTCATATGTGAAAATGAGTGGGGTTCCAGGACGTCACACTCTATTTACACCACACTCATAAATGTATGTAATTATATTCTCTCGAATACAGATAACGGGAAAATGACAGGCGCGATCTATATTGACTTATCAAATGCCTTTCTTACAGTCAATCGTGCTTTACTTCTAGATAAACTGTAAAAAATGGGATAAAAGGTGATAAGCTTGATTGAATGACAAATTATCTGAACGTACTTAGTGTACAAGTGTAAATGTCCACCTCAGCCCATGTCCAAATTGGCGTGCTCGATATTGGGACCTGTTTTCTTCATGTTTGTTAATGACCCCTTAAATTCTTTTTTTTTTTTTTTTTACAATTTTTATACTAACCTTGCGGTATGTTCATAACGCAGACTGTTATGCCCGATACGATATCTGCTAATAGCTGGGTTCGAATCACGTACCGGGGTAGCCAACCTAAAATTGGCACCGTTGACACCATGCAACCTTTACAACATTGAGGACCGCATCGGCACTTCTTCATTTTAGTTTTAATTCTCTGACCGTACGGTACGTACTCAAACTCGTTTTCCTTATATTGGTTTTGGAACTCCTGCTCGGTGGTGTACAGGGGCATATTTGCATGACGGTACGTCTGTAGACGTTCGATTTGACTTTCTTGGTCCGCATCGTAGGTGTGTGCGTCGTCATCGTTACTGTCTTGTTCCAATGAGATATGTACATTAGTAGCCGGCGTGATGACCTCGTCCGTTTCTTCATTGCCGTTAGAATATACGTGTGGGAACTGCGTCTCGTCTTGAAGCGGCTGATCCAGCCCAAGGTCCTGATCTATCTCGTTGTCGCTGACTAAGTTCTCAAGTGACACTGATGAAGTCATGTCCAGGCCAGGTGTCCAGCGGTTACCTGCTGGTAGCGCTCACAGTGGAGTTGTTACTACAAATGAACCCTGTATGCGTGACGAAGACGCTGGATTATTTCAATAATGTCAATATCAATGAATTAAATATATAACGCCGAGTCAACACAAAGGTAATATTTAACTGAACGCCATAAGCATAACGCATAGAGTCCACAACTATTTTAGTAATAAAATATGACTAAGAACAGTATGCGGAACCAATACAGTGGTTAAATTTATGGCTAAGGACTTTGATCAGATACGAGACTCAGAGTAATTAAAATAACATAATCTAACTTTCATGAGTAGTGCTACCTTTAACAATGTGTTAAAATATTTGCTTATTGTTGACACTGTATTTGGAACACCGACAACAAAAAAATGACCTATTGACCTAGACTCTCCCCAACCGCGGTAATTGTATTGTATTTTATTGTATTGTATTTTTATTTTTTTATTTCAAATCTTGGTTCGATGCGAAATTACCTGAAAAAGTTTTGCATCAACAATAACGTTGTCACGGCTGGACCAGTCTGCTATTGACCGTTTGCTATGCGTACCAGACATGTTTGCAAAACAAACTGAAACGTCTGACTTTAGAGGGCGTACTTTTTAGAGATTTGCGCATATTCATTGAGGGTAAGTCGGTGTTATAAAAGTCAAGGTTTTTTGTCCTTCTATTTTGCTCACTAAATATTTTCACACGTTTATGTTGGCAGAAAGGCAACGTTTAGTCACATTTGTATTCATTCTGTCGATGTTATACTGAAATATAAACGATAATTCAGTCGGCCATTTTGAATTCCAGCATTGCTTTTGTACTCACACTGCGACATTTATATTTCTCTGACTAAAAACAATCCTTCTTAGTTCAAGTCTGCTGTGTTGCGCATTTCCAGGTAAAGTGTATGTGGACACACTGTTAGCAGAGAACCAACTTTATCAACCAGAGTTTAAGTTCTTCAATTAGGTCTCCACGTCTTTGACGTCGTCGTAAAGTATACACTTTTTTTATTTTGTGCTGTATAATGCTGAATCTGTAGGTAGAGAAATTTTGGCTTGTGCTAACTTTGCCTTTTGATCCAAGAGAGCGTGCGCCACCAACGGCAACATAATCTCGCCTTGAGTCTTATATTTCGCGATTATTAAAAGAAATTGTACATCATATTTACAGATTAAAAAGAGAATTAAAAACGTTATATAAATACCAAGTTTCAAGTTGATACAGCAACGTCAACGAGTGTTAGTTGGCGATTTACAATAATCATGAGAATGTGTAATTAAGGTAGAGATGCATGTTTGTGGGCACTTGGGAGTGAAATTTTTTGTTGTTGCTTTTTATTATTCAAACAGTCTTGGCTATAGACTGTTAAAATTTTGTAGAATTGTGAATAGTGGAACATACTCAAAAAACGATTTTAAAATATAGATAACAGGTGCAAACATTCTTCTATTTGAATGCTTAGCAAGATTTAGCAAGGCTGTACATAAATAATAAAAAAGAAACATGATGAAAAAAAGAAATGACGGGATCTCCATATTATGCACTATATTTAACTTTCAACAAAACGATAATACATTTAAATTTGGAACTGTTACAGCCATTTTTATTATGAGCATTAGCAAACTTCTTACTGAGTGAATTGTTATGCAAATTAGCAATTATATCAGCTTCTTTTTAGTGCACATCCCAGAACTTTAAAAAAAATAGCTCCTAGACGCTCTGACCTTTTGTTTTGAAATTTTCACAAATGATTGACAATGTGTTTATCTTCAAAACGCCGTCGGAGCATTGATTTTGGTTGAACAGTGTTACAACAATCGTACAGACAACTAGTCTGGGTGTTAATTTATGCATAAACTTGAAGTAGTAAAATTTGGGCTGCTGCCCTGCAAAATTGATAACTGGTAGACAGTTTTCAAGACGGCGCTTTCTTCATAGTAAACAGATGTACCCATAAACCAATTTTGACAGAAGCATGGTTTAGGAGCTATTTTTTTTAATCACTTTTGACCAAAAAAGCACATTTTTGTGCATATTTCAAACTACAGTGTCCATAAAAAAATACTAAAAAATGTTTAAAATTCATACAATAAGCTTTCCGAAAATATATAGTTTTGTGGACAAGGGAGGTCATTTTGGTTTCCTAATTAACTAATTAAGCTACCTGTCAGGTAAACTGCATCTCTACCTTAATGTTGACACAAACTTCGCGAATTCATTGGTACTGAGCTAAGATAATCGCTGGAAAAGTGCTCTCGTTCTTTGCAATATAGTCCGGGTAACCCTATGCCTCGTTGGTAACTGAAGCCAAGGCGTTGTTGAGACACCACTGTGTAGTGTGAAAGTGTTAATAACTGAACGTGTTATAACATGGAAATGGTATTTGTTGTTGATTCTGGATTTCAACCGGGCTTTGAAACGTTGTAGAGCGCCTGTTTGAAGAAGACTTATCAGTTTCCTAATTCTGGTGATATTATTATTATGTCGACTTACCCCCTGGTGGTCGTAGTACGTAGTACGCTAATGGAATGTTGTCTTCCTCGAGCAGAGTGTAAATAGTGGTGTTCGTCTTGGACATTCAATACATATATGTGTTAGATCGTATTTTCGTGACGAAATGGGCAGTGATGATAATCCCGACTTGAAGCCTTTAACTGAAACCCATCTGTTGGCACAACAGCCACCACTGGAGGTCGCCATCTTTCTTTGTTGACAGTGAGATGTAGCAATCATCACAATTCTGTTTCTCATCAGAGTCCAGGGCTAGAATGTCGCATCATAGGGTGCACGTTGAGTCTTGGTTTTTGGCAACAGTGGTCCTTGGCATACATGACAGAAAACTTATATTTCTTCTTTTTGAATATACATAGGAAAGTTTAACAAAATTTCATTGACATCGTCTCTGTAGATGGGCTCCAGAATATACCATGGTGATAGGATCTGTGCATTCTGGGTTTTAGTCTGTATAATATCTTTGAACTGTATAGAGATTACGCTATGTATAATATCGAGAGCAATACTGAGTAATCACATTGAACAGACATGCACAGTCTGGCGCAAATAATAAACATTTACCAAAGTATTATTGAAGACAAGGTTTCTGATATTTGTTAACCCAGCCTCACAGAATTGTGTGGGATTCCGAGGCACCTGTTGCAATGGGTGTACTAATTTATTTTAAACAGTCGTCCTTGGTATACAATTCCGAACGTAGAGGGCGTGCTCTTCGCAATCGGTCATTCAGTTACAAAACCGTTTTGAAGATTTGCATTGCTGAATAAGTGAACTGACACACACTATTCACCCTGGCCCTCTGGAGTACTTGCTTTGGAAAGTGTTGGGTATGTGCCACGAGAACCTCCAGAATCCTATCTCTTTCCAGGCAACCAAAATGTGGCACATACCTATACAGCTTTCCAATGAAAGTTCTTCTCTGGGTAAAACACACAACGTGAAGGAGTCCCACGACTTCTAATCGGCGCCAAAGTTCTGCGCAATACAATATACAATAAATCAGTATGTTCATATGCATACTGCTAGATGACAGAGGGCGCACTTTTTACGGAACAGAAAAGTGGTCCAGTACCCGTGCGTTGAACACACAGTCACTCCGCCTAAAATGTAGAAGTGTTCATGTTATGTCCAATGCATTCATGTTTTTTTTATTTTATCCAGAGTTATGGGAACAAAAACTACAAATTGGCGAAGTTCACTGAAGTAGACATAGATTATTTAATATTCGTTGATTGTTTTTGATGGAAGAATGGATTGTGCCTTCAAGTTGGAGCAGGTAACAGCCACTGGTGGCGCTGTATACAATCGCAACCTATCTCGGCTTGCCTACACTCATGCAGACTTACAGTGTAAAGGCGAGGAACACTTGTCAAATTTGGTCGCCAGTTTAGTATGATAGAAAGCGTATACAGTCTTCAAATTTCCACAATAGTGGGGGTCAAGACCCAATATACGTGATTCCTGCGTTTCTTAATAAATGCTTTCTATTAATAATTTCACTTTTAAATACTATTATGAGAATGTCTACGTCATATCTTCATTAAAGGCTATTTGCAGCGTGTTCATGCTTCGGTTTCATTTTCCGTACTCCACAACAAATGCGTCCCCACAGTGAGGCCAATTGCAATTTACGTTTTATGTAAGTGACGTTCAGCACCCGTCGTAACTAAGGTTTATCAATCTCATTGAGAGTGTTGAACGCTGTGTTTGTATTCAAAGCCCACACATAAGCGACGCTACCAGATTTATACACAAGCTAACAAGCCACTCCAACACAGCTACTGCTGAGATTGCAAGGGATTTGTACACACTCCTATCATGTCAATTACAATTCTGGTTCCCCAATAACCCTGGAGGAAGGAGACAATGTAGATGTTTGTGGAGGGAGTTATGAAAAAAATGATGGTGATGCCATACTTCGCTACAGAGGGGAACCATTGAACATTAAGTTCAAAGGATCCTCTTACTAAGTAGAAGTGTATATATATATCCCAACATGTGTCATTGTCAACAACACTGGGAAAATGGCCCACAAATTACAGTGGGTATGTGGCATTACCCTTCCTAGATCGACGAACACTTAGTGTCAACTATACCACTGTGGAATATGAATGACCTAAAGCATGCACACTGCGTACACAATATGTTAATAACTTCAATGAGGTTCTGACATAATCACAACTCATGAATATTATTTTAAAGTGAAATTATTAATAGAAAGCATTTATAATGAAACGCAAGCGCATATTTTCGGCCTTGACCTTCACCCTGTCCATTGCCGCGGTTATTTGATGACTGTTTCCTTTTTCTACCACACTAAACTGGTTACATGCGTTAAAAAGTGCTTCTGCGTCTTTTGCTATAAGTCTAACTTTGCGAGCCACTGAACATTTCGAAAATGTACAGCGCCCTCAGTGGCTTTTCTAGTCCCATGCATCAAGTGCTAAGAACAATTTCGATAGAGTTCGTCGGGGAAGGGTGGCATTGATTGAGTGGCGTAAGTCTCACTTTCATCACAGAAAATAATAATATTTTTAATTAATAATGTTTTATCTTTATTCTCTCTTTAACAATTGAATTATATATTATAATTCAAATATCAAATTCATGTACTCCATGCTTTGATTGGAAAGGTAAAAAACTAATAATTGTTGCCTCCCTTCATAAATAATAAACTTATCAAGTATTCCGCCTGTTTTTGACCAAAAATATAACATTATCCTCAAAACGAACCGAACTGTATGTACGTGTCTCGAGAAATCTACATCAAATATAAATACAAATCACCTACATATTCTAGTAAAAATTATCAAGAGAAAAAAAAAACTAAATAAACTAGTTATATTTACAGTATTTCTCAGTATCTCGATTCGACAGCGATCATGTGACTTCTGAACATCCGGGTCCTGAGTTCTACAATGCGAAATGCTCTTTTTTTTACTAGAGAGTTATTGCCTTGTAAAGTAACCAAAAAAGACAGCAATCAGTACATAGGAATAGCATACAGTCAGGTACCATGCGAACTTTTGCCTTGTATTGCTTCAAGTTCATTGAAAATCTCATTAAAATTCAAAATGGCGGTCTGATTGTGAACTGGCTTATTGCAGGGAAGGTAATATTTGATGTTGTTATGTCTGTCTTGTGACTGTGGATTTGGTTCAGGTGGTGAAATATGGCCCGATTTACATTTTTTAACAAATGTCCTCTAGTACAAGAAAAAAAAAGTTGCACGCTTTTATAATAGTCGAGATACTGGAAATTACTGAATCTTATCGATGAACGGATTTTTTAATATTGGAGATTAAACATGTATGTTTTATGTAGTACCCATAAAGTCACATTATACTTTCCTACATATTCACTTTCTAATGTCATTGTTTTCTCAAAAATAATACAAAAAAAAAATATTGAAGTTACTAGTATTGCCGTTTCTCCCCTTAAAGCCCCTGACATACTCTGCAATATGAAAACGACACCAAACTATTTTTGCCACAAAAAAATGAAGAAAAAAGGAAAGCAATGTAATATCTTTAAAATTGTGATTGTTGAAAGGTTAAACGTATAAATTATTACTAGACACGGTATTCAGCGAGTCAGATGCATCTATCCAAATCACGCTCAGTTCTCGTTGGGTCAGCAACCAATCAGACCTCATGTTACAGACCGCTCTTCAATAAAGCGCTTTGTAATTGGTTGACAGAAGGAGCTGCCTGAATGCGATTTGAAATAACTATACATCGGCGACTAGAATAGACCTCATAGGCAAATAGTCGCCGAGATCTCGTTAAGAGAGAGAGAGTGTCATACGACTCTTGTTCCCCTCAATTTGTGTGCCAAAATCAATATTTTCAGTTTTCAATACACACAATTTCCGTATCAAGCAATATTATTAAACAATCACAGAAATATTAGAAATCGTGTAAATAAGAAGAATTAGCATAATAATAATTTATTTCACATTTTGTCTTGAAAACTAAACACACAGTTCGGACACATGATCGGACATCCCTCGGAAATAGGTCTAAATCGAGAATCCATCTCTATAGTCTCGTAATCTGAATACCATCCTCTGTGATAATTGTCTCTTCCGGTGGCATGCCATCATTCCTTGGCGAGATCCTGTTCTGGTGGGAAAAAGGGAAAAATAAACAATTGTTTTTTGTTGAGACGCATGTGATGACATCATGTAACATTCTTAGTTGCAATAGACATAAGTATATCGTGTATATTTCTGTATGAACACTATGAAACTAAAATGTCCGCCAATCAGCTTTATTGGGTCACATATGTGTATACGGTGTATCAGGTTAACTGCAATGACAATATGATTTACACGCTGTTTTGATTATCAAATAATGAAGGGGTTCTCCTCTGTGTAAAATAATTCTTAATCCCACAGACTGTGGCTAATTTTGGTCTGTTTAGGTGGTTTTGATGACCAACAATCAAAATGCGTGTATTGATATATTGATGGCTTCACCAGCAGTAACCTTCGCTCACGCACCCACCCACCCAACCACTAATAAGGTACAGTCAATTGAGCTGTTAATAAAAAAACGTTGTTCAAAGAAGATTATTGTCGAGGACAGGGAAATAATTTCCTGGGGGTTGGGGAAATTTAGAGTGTTTTTTTTTTTTTTTTTTTTTTTTTTGAGAAAAGGGGGAAATGTAGAACTTTGATGAGGGCTTATTATTTTCCTGGATTTTATTTTAAAAACAGGCGTTGTAAGTTTAAGTACACAGTTTCGAACTTGTGGCGTGAATATGCTATGTGGAACCTATTGGAGACTGGTCATAGGGCAAAGCTGTTAGAAAATACAGCATTAATTGGGAAAATGGATTTCTGCATCTATAATAAGAGAACACTATACAAATATCTGGGCGAAGAGACAAATTCAATCAATCATTCAATCAATCAATCAATCAAATAAATCAATCAATCAATATCTCAGTCATGGTATTCTTACTATACCTCAAGTTCTTTACGTCTAGTTACACTGACGACAGCATCGTGGACAGTAACGAACAGAGTGTCATGTTCCTCACATCCAGCGCTCTCGTAAAAATCACATCTAGAAAGGAAATCACGAACACGCTCTGGAACAAAAGGATAAATATGTGTGATATCGTTATATGGTTGATTGGTTGATTGATTAGTTGTGCACAATAAAACTTTGTGACATCCACGAAAAAATATTGTATGTTAAATCGACATTTCGTTGCTGAAAAAAATCTTCTAGGTAAATTAGGGGGAGGGCAGGAAACGCAGAACAACTTAAATCAAAACATACTTTTACAGTGAGCAAAGCATAGTTTGACTCCAACTTTGTGATATTGCCTGTACAGCTGCTGCAATCCACTCAGCCCGGTCGAATCGATGAAATTAAGGGGCGCAAAGTCGAAAACAATTGTGTGGATTTGGTTTTCGGGTAAAATCTCTACTCCGCCATTGTCACTATCATCGTCGCTATTTTCGTACTCAGGTATATATGCACCGGGCTCCTTGTCGATTTCTTTACCACTTTCCCATTTATCGCTCTTGACGCTACCAGCCGAGATAGAAGAACTCTTAGAATTTCCTCGTCTATGTCTCAGGTTATTGTTCTGTAGATCGAAGTTATATATTAAACTTGAATTTGTTTCGAGGAATTTGAAATTATTGAAACTTTTCAACAAATGATCAACTGTATTGACTTTAACAAATGATCAACTGTATTGGTGTGGGATATTTTAATTTCAAACGCAGTGACTGCGTCACGGAATTGTGAGTTCGGATGTTACAAATACTCGTTAGTTGCGAAGATATAATGATATAGTGAAAGCGTTCAGTGCGTAACTTACACATACCTGTGTTGATGTATCTCCTAATTCTTCTCCTATATTTTCAAGATCTCCATTTTTTTTCATTTGTTTTCTTCTTTTTCTCTCTTCCGCTTCTTCGATTGCCTGCTGCCGAGCTCTGGCCTGTAGTATCTTTCTTGGGTTGATCTTTGTTAGTTTAAACACTCTTGCCTTGAAATGAGCTGTATTCGCAAAGTACAGTGATGATTGCATGCAAAATATCTTGATACCCGGAATCTCATTGGCCTGTAATATATAAATCAATTATTTCAATTAAATAACTAATTAATTATGCAAAGATATGTTAGAAGGTGATACAAAAACAGATATATGCGATAGGTGTAATACAGGTAATCTTGATAGATTAGAATTAGTTATGTATGTACTTACATCTTCATACCACATTATGTCTTTGTATATATCTGTGTTTGGTATGTTTCCTAGTAAGGTACAATAGGGTTCTTGTGTTCTCCACACGTGCATGAATATAGCATATCCCACGCCCATCAAAAGTCCAACGTCGACGTCAAACACAATAACACAAACACACGTCACCCACCATACATGCTGAAATGGACATATATTTATGTACCAAATAAGTCACATAGTCCAGAAATACATTTGGAATTACAGGGCTTAAAGCAAAGATATTTAGGCTTTTTAAAATCCTCTATTCGCATTAATATGACTCCGGGGTGCATTTCTTCTTGTGATATGAGACTTTTAACCAATTATTATGCAGCTAACCTATAAAAATGGAGGGGGGTATTTTTGTTTTGTTTTAAGCTGCACTAAATACAAAATAATCTTCTCAGTAACAAAATTGGTAAAGCAATAATTAGTAATACTAAAAGTTGTAACAGTAACAATTATTAATAGCTAATATTGGAAAGGTGGAACTTGTATGTTACGTATGCCATTGAAAGGACAATGAGAAAATAGTTGTTAACAAATCAAACAGGAACATTTTTTATATGTTTAAAAGAATGAACAACTTGTACATTTTTTTTCAGCATTGCGACAATCTGTTCATTAAATAACGAATAACATCACTCCATGATCACATTTATGTATTTACCTCAAACGTTTTATTAAAATGTGATAATTATGTGGTTTATTTGTCAAATATTCACATAAGCAGGCAGATCTAATCTGCATTGTATGTGTCCAAACTTTATGCATATTATACAAACAAAAAAGTCAAATTATGCTGTCGTTCACACTGAAGTGGTGTATCCGGCCGTTATGGGACACAGTGATTGGTCGAACATTCACTTGGCCGACTTTTCAGGCATGCATTGCATTCAAGTAAACTCCGTTGGTGAGGTTAAGTGATGCGCAAATGTAACAGAAGATAAAAAGAAGGAAGAGACCTTTGACATAGTCACCCCCCATAAATATATCTATTATTCGGTAATGTATTAAGATGTTTTATTAAACCTGACCAGATTAGATTAGATTAGATAATTGGTATATGTTCATTGCACGTTTGATGATAATCTATGCGTAATATTTGATTTCAAAACAGATACCTGCGTTTATTGACCTCTCTCTCTGCGTCATATTTTTACAATGTGAATCTATCAGCGTAGAGTAATCGATCATAGTGTTTTTGTGATAATTATCAGACAAAACGTCAGCGCATGGACGACTTTTAGATTGATGTTTTAATAGTTTAGTCTGCCGTGTAAAACATGGCGATAGAACAAAAAAATCAACCACCGCAGCTCGCTTTTTAACAATTTCTCAGATTCACACTACAATCAGAATTTGTACCACAGCGTTGTGTATCATTGATTGTCACATATTAATTGCCATAGTAAACAAGCATTGAATTTGTGAGTGGAATTTTAGCAAAACCAAATGTTTTGGAATAGCAGGCTGATAAAAATATACCCTTTACATTTTTAAAAATTAAATTGTGGTTATTTTGGATTGTTAACATTGCTGTCACTGGGAGCATATATTGGTTATTGCTGTGTTAGACTCTTACGTTAATATCTGAGTCGCTGCATCACAGGATTCTTACTTGATCAGTCGTTCCTGAAAATCGCGCCCTCTAGGAATGGGATGCTTCTGTGACGACATACCGGTATGGCGTATGTGGGTGAAGGGAACGTCGTTCAATTCGGCCGTTGTGTTTGGTTGTGTAGTTGCATTTAAAAAATAGTAAAATTTTTCAAAAACATTATTTCTATTGATGATCGACTACAGATCAAAACGATATCGACGATATGAACGGCCACCGCGCCAATCATTTACGTTCAATCCGTCATTGGAAATGCTTCGTCACTAGGGGGCGCGATTTATATGAAAGGCATATTGTGTGTATAACCATTAGATCTCTCTTTACGTAATTACTGAGTATTTGTCTTCTCGAGAAAAATATGAAAAATGTCATTAGTTGAATACTTACAAAATCCAGCACATCGTATCTGTAGAGTCTGGGAAGATCGAGAAGTTGTCGGAATATTCCTCTCAACGCAACAACGATGATGCCGGCAAGTACGGCCTGAAATAGACAAGTAGTTGATCAACATTCAAGCCAATAATTGTATACAAGGGGAAACTGACATGTACTCAACTACGCATGCGTGACAACTATAAACACATTGATCAATGTATAGTTGTATGCATTGTGACGTAAATGTTGTGTCATGCAGCGTCACTATAATTAACAGGAACAGTTGGATATAATTTTGACTTTACCTCTGGGAGTGTCTCGAATAACGGTCCGATCCATAGCAACACTACCAACATCAACGCACTATTCACCAAGCCAGCAATCTAAAGTAAAAGTCCCGGATGTAAGTTTCGTTTTACCAGTGATTATTCAACTAAACCTACTACTCTACCTACTCTAGTACAAATTCTCAACAAAATTATAATACAAATTAAATAAAAATGACGCCATTTGTGTACCAGATAATCTTGCATACTAAATATTAAAAAGATTCCTCATATACGTACTTGTGATGTAGCTCCAGAGCCTTCCTGGACCATACTACGCGCCACAGAGGCACTAGCAGGGTAACAGGAGAAAAAACAGCAGATAAAATTGGTCGAGCCGAAAGCTATCAATTCCTATATAAACAATACAAAACACAAGAAAGGGAAATATGATATATAAGATATACATACACTTTACATGGCTTAGGTACAATAACAGTAGCAGTAGATTCGGAAACACAAAAGCTACTTGTATGTAAATTGACTAATTATACAAGCATGGTAGAAGCTATTATTTCATTCATGTTGGTAATTGACAACCAATGTATATGTATCTATTGAGTGTGCATTTATCTATGCTAGGCTTATCGAAACATTAATATAAGTCACGTGGTCACACGCAGCGGAAATACGCCATACTAAGTAGGGGAGAATATTAGGGCATTATCTAGCCGTTGAAGGTTTGGTTATAATGAATGCATCTCATTTAAAACTGAATCCTGATCGATATTTGTCCATACCTGGTTTGCATCTATCTTATAGCTATTCTTCTGAGAAAACAGTGACGCCAAGGCGATACCAATGGCGTAGGCTACAATGGCGATCGGGACGGCAGCACCAATCAGGTCAGTTAGGTATGTAGTGTCTGGAAGCTTCGGAGCGGGTATTCTGAGAAATTAAAGAAAAACCATACTTCAACCGTGTAAACAACTATAATTGCATGTTATTTGGTGATTATAGTGTCATTACTGGGGAGGGGGAGCATTCGACTTACCCGGCTGGAATTTCTCCAACGATATCAACATCGTAATTGCCTTCCAAGTCTAACAACCAACTAAATAGTGTACCAAGTATAACCTAAAAGAAATGAAAAATATATACTATGATACATGTATCACGGTTGATAAATAATTGCAATATATTAGCCCCTCCTGTTTACAGAATAGATGTCACCAGAACACTCGTGCATCTATTTTAGTTCCGTGCATTGTTGAATTTGTTAAATATTGTCTTGAAATTAGAACGCCATGACAGCAAAATATATTAGTTAATGTCATTTTCAAATTTATCGGAATGGAAAGCTATTAAACTAAGTGAAATCTACACAAAACCCAAAATAGATGTACACATGTTCCATGCCTCCATCTAAAGAACCACTGATATATCCTGTAGTCATAGTAACCTAAGAGAGCGACGAGATACGTATCAGTATTGCAATTGCAATGTTATCTTTCAATGTGTCTTCTATTAGTACTGCGTGATAGCTTCGTAATTATGATTTTCAAAATGAAAGAAAAAATTAAAAATCCCCCTTATGAGGAACGGTAATGTGTAATATTTCGAACAGTTCTACACATTATTTTTTCTGA
The DNA here is from genome assembly GCF_978046115.1 of Saccoglossus kowalevskii. NCBI lineage: Eukaryota > Metazoa > Hemichordata > Enteropneusta > Harrimaniidae > Saccoglossus > Saccoglossus kowalevskii. The sequence goes on along the minus strand of NC_140643.1, from coordinate 18,590,260 downwards.
CAATAGTGGTAACAGTCCCACAAAACCATAGTTACTGATTGATCATTTAGGAGGGGTCAAATTGGTGACGATATATATGTTAAGACTACATTTCACAATAACAAAAATTAGGCATGGTCGAATGTATCCGATTGGCGGGGAGTATCATATTGGCCGAGAGGTTCCGATTAGCCGAGAGTTTTCGAATAGCCGAGAGTTTCCGATTGGCTGATAGTTCTTTTTTGACCGAGAGTTCCCTAATGGACGAGAGTTTCCGAAGAGCCGAGACTATCCGATTGGCGGAGAGTATCCAATTGGCAGAGAGTTCCCGATCGCTCGAGAATGTCTGATTGGCCCAGAGTTACCTAATTCCACTGCTACAAGGAATTCAAATCAAAAGCTAAATAAATTAATAAAGTACTTACCACAACCAATTCTGGTGCCAACGGAACACCGTGAAGCTGCTTCTTAAATTTGATTTCTAGTTCTTTAATAAGTATTAAAGTCAGAATAGTACTGAGTGAAAGCAATATAGTCACATAGTTCCATTCATCAATATTTTGGAATACATCTCGATATATCTGAAAAGGTTAATAATACAATAATTAATAAATAATGTAATACGTCATTAGTTTTTTTTTTTATATTTATTTATTTTTTAGTTATTTAGTTTGGTATTTCCTGTGCCGCGTAATAATACATCGCCATATTTCATTAGTAAGTATGACGAGTGTTGAAATACACTATACTCACGTAAAATAGCCCAAATGTACCAGAGTAACTACCAACACTAACACCGAGTAGATCGTCTACTTGACTGGTAAACACGTGGAACCCAGAACCCGTAGTATACCCTCTAATGAATGGGTCAGATAGGTATATAGTAACCCAGCCAAGACGGAGTATACCCAGTATTAACTGAAATGAAATACATAGAAATGATCGCAATAAGCATCTGTGGTATATTCCCTAATAGACTGAACAGATTGTATAGTCATGTTAGCGAGTCTTATATAAATGGGGTTTACTTAAATTTAAATACTGAAATAAATTGCTCATTAATTATAAAATGTACAACTAGTATTAGTCAGTCAGTTTCCTTTCGATGGATGTACGCCGCGCCGTTCAAGAATTCTGATATCAATTAAGTAAAGTATATTCAGAATAATATTTGGCTTATTGACTTTTTATTAACCAAGTCATGCTTCTGATAGAGACACCAGTCAGACTGGAAGTGTATTTAAATTTCGAGTCCATACAAAAACGCGACAAGTAAAGTCGTTTATCAAAAGTTCTTTATTGTGTGGAGATGTGCTGCCACGTGGTACGAAACGATCCGATGCGATATGTCAGCAAATAACACCGAATAAACGGCAAGGTAAAGACTATGTCTAATTATAGTAAATACGTACTGCGTGCGTGACTCGAACCGGCGCTCGCGTACGGCACCTAATCGCCTAGCTTCACGCCACTAATCGCCTAGCTTCACGCCACTACACGTCTTCCCCTTGTTTAGGTACAAGTTGTTAATCGCAACTCACAGTCGTGGTATTCCACTGAATAACACGAGTAGCCATGTTGTTTACTTATGGTCGGCTTCTAGTAAATGTTACACAGTGGAATACCACGACTGTGAGTTGCGATTAACAACTTGTACCTAAACAATTGATACACAAAACCACCTTGACTTAATGTTTTAGCTTGGGCAAAATTCACTTTCACTCAGCTCTAAAATTCTAAATTTGATACTTAGCAAATAGCTAAGTTACTAAGTGTGCGTAACACTAATCAACGAACCAAATTCATGAACTGCGAAGATTACTAATACTAACCTACATAGACTAAAAAGTGTGAAGTTTTAGAAATAACACACGACCAATGAGCCACGTGACATACGACTGATATAAATGCCGTTATCACAAAGGCACTGGGCAATACTAACCTGTATAATACCAACTAGAAGTGCCAGTATAATAGCAGCGTCTACTAATTCCTGTTCTCTGTCCCATTCCGGCATACTAGTAGCTGTTGTATTCGTATTGTTGAAAAAACCAGTCGGCGGTGGTTGGTCGACGGGATATAGCGGTACCACACTTTCTATAGCCGCACTCACCATTATACTTATTACAGAATACGTACCTTGAAAGGGTAGTTAAATTAAAAATATGATTACATGCCATTATTTCCCATCACCGTGGTCCCACTAACAACGTTTGAAATAACTTAAAGACACATACTATTAGTTCATTCACTTTTCCACTAAGTTACGCCCTCTAGCGAAAACAAGTTTATGTGCCGTCAATGGATAAATACCTTTCACTGCGACATTATTGTATGTATATCCGATAGTCGCTCGTCAATAAAAACATTGTCCTGAGGAGAGTTTATATTATATTCTAAACGACGATTTACTCAAATTACATCTACATAAAAACGTTGCTTTTCTCTACCTAGGTCCCGGCGCTAGAGGGCGTCATTGGTAGTTTTGCGAATTAATATACACAAGGTATCGCTGGTGCTACAGCAGAAGAACATGTTTATAAACGATACAGGTTACATCAAGTCAACGCTGAACAGCTTGACCTAGACTTACCTACGGCCAACTCTCTACATGTACCAGTGACAGCATACACGATGGGTGCAAAGAAACCCAGATACAGACCATATACCGGGGGCACTGATGCCAACATAGCATATGCCATACCTAAATAGACGTATATACGTATTAATAAGTACCAGTACTCATATATTCTGCTATTTAAAGTTCTAACTTTCCAAATTAATAATGCCACTGGGGTGAGGTCTTGTAGAATTTCATGAGACTCTGGACTCCGTTGTCCGTCAGCTTCAATGTACATTTCGACAAACAATTTTGGCCTGCCTGACTTGCTATTCTACTCCCCGTCGTTTTGGTTGTCATTGCCACAGAAGCCGTAATGATGATCCTGTGGCACACTCATCCAGGGTAGAAGGTCGTTACTTTTCGGTGTTCAGCCTAAGAAGGGATTTGAATCTGGGTCTACCTATCATGAGTTCGATGCAACAACAACCATGCTTCAAGTGACCTCTTCGGTTGTTTTTTTCTTGGGGGAGATTTGCTAACAACGAAAAATTGTTTACAAATGCTATTCTGTACTCAATTCAAATGATTAAAATGGCATTATGCAAGTTTTATTTGCACGGCGGGAATAAACAGCAATTCTGAAATATACATGAATAATATAAGCTGTGGTTGTACTTATCACACGTAAATACCCCTAAATAAAAATATACCAAATAGGACAATCCATATGTCACCCCAGGGGTCAGTCTTTCTATCAGCTTCTATTTGCAAAAATTGTACCTTTGCTCTACAAAGTAGATTACACAAGATTACTGGCTTAGCTATAAATGTTTCGTACAAAAAAGAAATTCCACAGTTGGTAGCATATATGACACGTTGATGTCACGTGATAATAAAGCCTAATTAAATAAACTTAGTGTCAAATATATGTAACTTTGGTCAAATGAAAACTATAGTTCAGTGTATTCTCCTTGATGGTTTTATTTTAATTGAAATATGATTATATTGAAGCATGTACATAGCTCCTTTGTCGATTACCACGCGTGTGTTACCAAGCAGACCTGGCTGGAAACGTACATGGGAACGCATAGCTACATTGTCAACGAAATAATTCGCACACATGCATAGTAATGTACATTTTTGGAGTCCTCTAAATCGACCCAAAAGCTTAAGAATTGTTTTCCCAGGCCAAATGTTGCAATTTTGAAATTTCGTCATGATAGATTTAAAATTACGTTAGATTTGGATTAACGTGCCATGTCTTAATCTGTTGTTAGATTTAATAACAAAAAATGGTGTTGGGATTTTTGTGTATGAAATTTCCACATGCTTTGGTATGTTGTATTCCTTTCGACAATCAAATATTCGGTGCTTGCCCTTACCTTGGGGTATATTCATAACGCAGACCGTTAAACCAGATATGACATCCGACAACAGTTGGTTTCTCACGACATAATGAGGCAACCACCCTGCTATCGGTATCGTAGCCACCACGCATCCTCTGCAGCACTTGGGACCGCAATTACACTTCTGTACCTTCTTTTTAATTCTTTGGCCGTACGGAACGTACTCAAACTCGTTTGCCTTGTATTCACTATGGAATATTTGCTCGCTGTACAGAGGTCGGTTTATTTGGTAACTCCGGAGCTGCCCAGTCTGATCCTCATTTCCTTGACCAGTGACGACCTGTATGCCGTCGTAGTCATTGTCTTTTCCAATTATGCTCCCATTTTTTGTTACGTTATCGTTGTTTTCGTAAAAGCCGTTTTGCACCGATTGGTTCTCTCTATTAGCCAGCTCGTCGCCAGTTACCAAGTATTCTAACGATGCCGAAGAAGCCATTTCTGGCCAGGAATTTGTGGTCGGAACACAATCTGTAGATAAAATATTGAATTATAGTATTGCAGAATAGATCATTCGTTTACATTACACAACTAACACATGCAACACTCACACATAGGTCAGGAGAGACTGGAGTTATGCAAACAGACAACATTTCATTTTTCTTGTTTTTTGTGTGTGTTTCTCATGATCTGATCAGTCATAAATCGGTTTGCTAGTCCAGAATACAAAAACCAAATTATTACAAAATGTTGTTGTTGTAATTGTAATTGTAGAGGTAGTTGTTTTGGACGGTTTATGACTGCCATAGCGTACTTGTCCGAACTCTGGTACGGTACGGCTAGATGCCCTCACGTCGTCACGATAGGGAAAAATATGTTTATAAGAGTACAGTGTGGTTACGTATTGTTCTCTTCGTACCCAGCTGAGGTTAGAAGATAACAGGAGGTATTATTTAACTAATCTGAACCCAGCACGAATCACCTAAAAGATAAACTAATCAGTGTCATAAAGCATGTTTGGAAGTATTCGTTATTGTACCACAGAAAAAAACTAATTTGAAAATTTATTTGGAATCTTGTCGTTTTCGCAAATTGCGTAATACGGCGTGGCTTATTTGTCTTTCTCGTGAAGTGATTTTGCATGACGTCGATCGGAAGATTTTTGTTAAAATGGCAAGAAATCTAGACGAGTCCAGGCTCAGTAGCAAACGCTAAATTCCACTATGGCGTTGGACACGAACAAGATTTTGAAGAAGGCGAAACAAATCTTCAGAATGTTTCTGTGAAATTACTTACTACAATGTATCTTTGATGAAAAGTTTAGAAATATTGTACTTACTGAAATTGGACGTTTGTTTTGGGTCCTAATATGTCTGCTTCATCTCTGACGCAGCGCACAGTACGGCTACCACCTAGTAAGGACCTCGGTGCATTCCGTCCCCGGGCATATGATGTATTATCTCAGGCACTTACTGAATATATAATGTTTAACTTCCACTACTTCTATATGCATGATTCTGTTAATCGCGTTCACGACATCCAGTGCGCCATCTAGCGTTACTACTGATACAGTGCGGTAGAAACTAACCAGAACTTGACGAACCTGGGAACCACGGGTGAAAGGAAACCATCAGTCTAACCCTTAAACAATAACAATAACAACGCCTTTTATTTCTATAGCGCTAAATGTGACATACAAATTGAAATTACAAGCAGAAAGATATAGCTATAGAAAAGGGGCAACAAGAAGCATTGCCACCTGTATACATTGTGACTATAGGGGATGTGATGATTTTGGTATGGCAAGGTCCTGGTAAATAATATACAATGAAATAAAAGTGAAATAATTGACAAAATAAATTAAACATTAAATAGCTACTAAGTTACTGCAGTTATTGGATATTGTATTTATCTAACAGACTCTTTACATAGAAGTGTTTCAACATTTTTTTACTATGGCAATATTTAATATCATTTTTGATATAATTCCAAAGATTGACTCCATAACATGACATACACGTTGACTTGAGATGAGAGTAGATCTTCTATATTTTATACAGAAATCTAAATGTTGTCTTGTACTATGGCTGTGTACTTCATGGGTATTTGTAAAGTACTTCAAGATTTTTTTCTGGGACTTTTTTTAATGATAAATAATATACATTACAAGCATGGTTCTTAATTCAATTAGGTCATATATATTTAACACATTTAGTTTATAAAATAATGGTTTTGTATGGCTAAATTATCCCTCTTTTGTAACAATTCTTATAGCTTTCTTTTGGAGTAAAAATAAACAAATTTAGAGTAGTTTATTATCATATTATTTGTCGCCTCTATGTGCATGACTATGTTACTCGCTTTAAACTAAATTCAGCGCGCCATCTAGCGTTTTAGATAGAAGAAGACCATGGATAGTTGTACATGGGAGCCGCGAGTTACGGAAAGCCCCAGCCGTGTAATTAATCCAATCTTTTCAATGTGACAGCACTATTTAGAATACAGAAGTGAGTGTTTTTTTGCTACATTCGTTGAAATCATTATCACGTGAACACTCTGTCAAATTTATTATACTGTCTATTTATTTATTTATTTATTTATTTATTTATTTATTTATTTATTTATTTATTTATTTATTTATTTATTTACTTATTTATTTATTTATTTATTTACTTATTTATTTATTTATTTATTCGGCGTATATTATTGAGACGTGTACCATACGTTATTTGTTCAATAATATACTAGTAACAGGAAAAAATTTGAAGAAAATTGTCAATTCTTTTCCCCCAACAAATTCCTGTGAAAAGCATACACTGAACAAATGGAATGAAGCGGGACTTCATTTATTTCAAATAATTCATTTCATTCATTTTAAATAATTTATAACTGTGCAATGTAGTATAATTAGTTTTATTTGTTTTGTTAGATGTGTCTATTGTGATTGATGATCTCCTACACATTCAATTCAAGTGGGCTGCAATAATTGTGTGTAGCTGCCATGTAAGCTTGAATGATTTTGTGATAATGCAGCGTGTTGGGTCATATTTTTCAGTATTCGTTTTGTAAAATTTGACTACACTTTGCCCTCCTTTAAATCTACCAAACCCTTACAGGGGAGGGAAATAACCTGATATTAGCGGCACATCAATTTATATGTAAAATGTTAAGTCAAGAGACTATCTACATTTGGGAATTTAACCTTGACTTAATCTTTAAATCAATGCTCTGCAAGGGAGATAAAAACTATTGGATCTCGGACAATTATTAGAAATTGGAGGAATTCCATCTAAGATAAAAGTCAGCCCATACAACCAGTTATTAATTAATGTTCCCGTGTAAAGTATTCACCTCCCGTGGAGAGGAAAGGGTTGTCATGGTTTTGATGTTTGGTTCCAATGTTCTGTAGCAGGTTGAACAATTTCAAGGTCACTTGGAGCTAGAATTTTGCAAAAATTTCATTTTTTTCTTCAGGTGCCAGTGATTAAAAGTAATTGTATTGTCAAAAGACCTTTAAATTTCTACGAGTCATGAAACGTATCTCACATAATGTAGATCATATAAAGTTGATTTCACCGGGAATGCCGCCGTTTTTATCCCCGACTAGCTCTTGAATCCTACTGTGAGCTTCAAGAGAGCTCGCGATAACTCCGTGACGTCTAATTGTACTTATTTTGTCTTACGGTTCATTGTCGCTTCAGTTAATTCTATACCCACTCCGAATTTATAGATTTTTGAAGCAATAAATCCGTTATATGTGACAGATGCTTTGTACAGCGTCGTCATCAACTGATTTGAGTCGTCATACTACATTCAGTGAATGTGATGTTAAAATGTGTTATCTGTTCTAGCGTATGATCGACAAATGGTCAATTGTTGCCATGACGTTTATGACGATATAAGATGCGTATACAATACATGGTAAGTGCAGTTCACGGGGATAACAAATAAAACACTTCTTACTATCAGGCAGGTTATTGAAAATCTTATAACACATTTTACTGAAATTAAAACAAAACACTTGTAATAAAGAAAACAATTGTAATATTTATATATTTATTACATTACTGCAAAATCATTACTATTATATATAATAAAAGAATAACTTTTAATAATTGTGATGGATTAATTATCCTGTATATGATCAGTAATATATATGATAAATCCATGCGATTTAAATAATTCCTAGGCAAGCCATATAAATCTACTAAACCGATTAACGCCTGCGTACATTATACATTAGACAGATTGCTGCTCCGTCTAAATTATGGAGACACAGTATTTATTATTATTACTGAATGTTCACATAGACACAAATGTTACATTTACAAATTCTAAACATTCAATTATTATTACGGAATATTGTCAATAAAAACTAAAATGAAAAATAATATTTTTTATCGTAGACAACTACTAGTATAATGTCGGGTATAATTACGATGCAGGATATATCGACAACAAAACAACAAACAAATGTCACATGGTAGTGAAAAAGCAGAAATGCTCCTTAAATATATAATAAACACTCCTAAACTGTTGTCATACATACAATAAAAACGAGCAAAATAACGTGATTGAAGGGGCACATCATGATTAAAGCGAGAGGGTCGTCATCTGCGCACGCGCGGGAATTGAGTCCCAAGCGACGATAACAACACATGCTCAAAAACACAAAGGCCCATGGGTAGGCGCTTGTTTGTAAACAATGACACGCTAAGACTATCTGACGCATGCGCAGGTGATGACTCCCCCGTTTTAATGGCAACATCTGTAAAATTAATCACGATGTTAACTAATGAAAAGATTATACGAAAACATTTTTTTTAAAGAATATTGACAATATATTGAAATTTAGTATTCGGAAATCACGTGGATATATAGCACATTTCACACGATTTAGAAATGTTATAAGTGTTCCAAATTAGTAGATCGCGATTTTTTCTGCAGAAATTGTTTATTTTAATCTGCGAGAAAGATTGGAATTTGTCAGTTTATCTTGGTCATTTCAACAGTATTGTCATCAGCGTATTCAATGTCACTAATGTCATCCAAAGAGAATGATTTTCTAACATCACTTGCTGACGTCATTCCATTATCAGGATTTTCTACTGACAAAATGTTATTCTGGAAGATAAATATAAAATGAATAATAAAAATATTGTTGAATTATATAGTCCACATTTAATAAATATACAATTAGGTGTGTACGTAAATCGTTATATAAGGTGATTGGCCTATCATATATAAAATTTTTACACAATTACGAATTTCTGCAGATAAGAGTTCCTATATTAATCCTAGAGAATCGCAGAATAATGCGTAAATTAGTATTTTCATAATCGCTGACCCCCCCCCCCCAATCTTTGTAGTTTCATCGATTGCATAATGGAGACAGATTTCCATTCATATTTCAAGTTTGTATTTAAGTCGGGTACAATTATATGTCTCTTTAGGTATAAATTGTTAATTAGTAATGGAAAGTTTTAAAGAATTGTAAACTTATTGCGTACGTGAAAGAAATCTCTATATTTGCGATGGCAGTAATGGCACACCGAGTATCACACCGAGTCCAACATTTAAACCCACTAAACGCAAAGAAATACGTTTCTGTGTTATCGCTTACTTACCATATTTGCGGTTTCATTCGTTGTACTTACAACGGCATCGTGGTTGGTTACAAATAAACACGACTCTGCGTCAATTGGAACAGTATCAAAGAAATTGCATCTGAATAGAAAATCACGAACACGTTCTGAAAGGGGAAAATATAATAAGTCGGTCGATCAAATATGCAAAACTGTAGTTATACAGTGGCCACAAATGCTTGATTTACAACAGAACTTAGATGTGTTTCATCGACAACTCAGAACATTTGGATAAAACGAACCAATATTATGACACGTTGCACACCATCCATGGTGTATTTTCTTTTTCAATTATGTAGTAATTGGTATTTTACAAAGGTGATTACTGTTTATATTTCATGTAAATTCTATTTGGATCCGCCTTTTTGTGAAGGGATGGGGGGGTACTGTGGCATGGTGAGGTGGGTGTCTGCTTGAAGTGGCAAGGTGCATGCGGAAACTCGATAACTCAAAAATCCAAATGAATGTTCAATACTACTAAGGTTAAAACAGTGCAAAAATGCCTAGTGGATAACAAATACAATACTACTGCCCATAATACAATATATGAACGATATATAGACGTTTATCCAAGGCTGTCTAGTAATTCACTGGACGTATACCTGACACTGCAGTTTTTGTTACCCACTTCTCTCCATACGGTTTACCAATTTGATTTTCGATTGGCATGGTAATTTTTGCTTTCAGAAACTCACGAAACACGGAATTACAAAGTGGACACTGTGGCATGTTTATGTTATATTGAAGGAAGGAACACAAAGGAACAAAAGCTTACTTCTACAGTGTGTAAGTAATATCTTGACTCCAACTTTATTGTATTCATTGAAAACCAGTCTTAGTCCATTCAACCCCGTAGAATCGATGAAGTTTACCGTGGATAAGTCAATAATAATTGTGTGCGTTAAGGCGTCTGCGGAATCGGTAGTTAATCCTTCCATTTCGGATACGTTCTCAGCGTTCTGTGATGGAAAAAAAGAAAATTGACTGTATATCGACAATTTCTAAAATAAAGCTTTTTTTTTTACTAATTTTTAAGTTATGCTATGTCTCACGTGTGGTGACGATTTCACCCGCTGCTTACAGTATATTAATGCCAAACGAAATTATTCTTACACGATACCGATATTTTCTACGAACACACTATAAATACCAAAGGAGAGTTAGGAAGTCTGAATGAAACAGACAATCCAAATTACCCAGTATAAAGTATCACTGTATTATTCAGACACTTCTCGTCAAACAATATACAATTAAACCAAAGTAAACGTTTAGGTCTAGCAAACATGTGGGTGGATTGTTATAATGTAACTGGCACTACACACTATCAAAGATAGTGCACACACTACTATTGCTATATCTTCACTGTGCGTATTTTGGGGTCTTACTATAGTCGCAATTATAGCCTAACATTTTCTTAGGAGTTTTGTCGTAATGTGATACATTTTTCACGTTAGTAACAATAGTAAATGGAGACATGATTGTAACACACACATATTTTCTTTCGACCACTAAAGGTAGAATTTAGATTAGGTTTACAATCAACACAGATTTATACGATTGACACATTCAAGTGTTCGGTAATGGCGAAGGTGATTTATACGATTGACACGTTCAAGTGTTCGGTAATGGCGAAGGTGATTTATACGATTGACACATTCAAGTGTTCGGTAATGGCGAAGGTGATTTATACGATTGACACATTCAAGTGTTCGGTAATGGCGAAGGTATTTATACGATTGACACATTCAAGTGTTCGGTAATGGCGAAGGTGATTTATACGATTGACACATTCAAGTGTTCGGTAATGGCGAAGGTATTTATACGATTGACACATTCAAGTGTTCGGTAATGGCGAAGGTGATTTATACGATTGACACATTCAAGTGTTCGGTAATGGCGAAGGTGATTTATACGATTGACACATTCAAGTGTTCGGTAATGGCGAAGGTGATTTATACGATTGACACATTCAAGTGTTCGGTAATGGCGAAGGTGATTTATACGATTGACACATTCAAGTGTTCGGTAATGGCGAAGGTATTTATACGATTGACACATTCAAGTGTTCGGTAATGGCGAAGGTGATTTATACGATTGACACATTCAAGTGTTCGGTAATGGCGAAGGTGATTTATACGATTGACACATTCAAGTGTTCGGTAATGGCGAAGGTGATTTATACGATTGACACATTCAAGTGTTCGGTAATGGCGAAGGTATTTATACGATTGACACATTCAAGTGTTCGGTAATGGCGAAGGTGATTTATACGATTGACACATTCAAGTGTTCGGTAATGGCGAAGGTGATTTATACGATTGACACATTCAAGTGTTCGGTAATGGCGAAGGTGATTTATACGATTGACACATTCAAGTGTTCGGTAATGGCGAAGGTGATTTATACGATTGACACATTCAAGTGTTCGGTAATGGCGAAGGTGATTTATACGATTGACACATTCAAGTGTTCGGTAATGGCGAAGGTATTTATACGATTGACACATTCAAGTGTTCGGTAATGGCGAAGGTATTTATACGATTGACACATTCAAGTGTTCGGTAATGGCGAAGGTGATTTATACGATTGACACATTCAAGTGTTCGGTAATGGCGAAGGTATTTATACGATTGACACATTCAAGTGTTCGGTAATGGCGAAGGTATTTATACGATTGACACATTCAAGTGTTCGGTAATGGCGAAGGTATTTGCGTACTTGCCCATATACTTTGGATCACATATCCACATGGGAACAATCGGAGGTACTAACACAAGCGTTAAAACAAATAGTTCTTAATCAAGATGCGCTTATAACCAAGTGCGGGAAGACATTTCCTTATAGTTCGCAAACTTGCAGACTAGTTCACATGAACACATAAAGCCTTGGGGAAACACGTAGATTATTAATATCGCCCCTCTCCATTATAACTAACCTGTGACATGGCTTCCTTTGTCTCCACAACATCAACCACGTGAACGTTCTTGTTCTTGTCTTTTTTCTTTTTGTCTTTCTTTTTCTTTTCTTTATTTTTCTTCTTTTCCTCGTTTTCCTTTATCAGTTCCTGCTTAGCCTTAAACTGTAATATCTTTCTTGGGTTGACCCCTGTCAGTTTGTACACCATTTTCTTGAACTGCGCAGTATTTGCGAAATACAGCGCCGCCTGCATGCGGAATATCTTGATACCGGGAATTTCAGTGGCCTGTATAATAAATACACGGTGAATATATATTCTTGAGGTAATCATGGCAATAAATATAACATAACAGCATATGTACAGTTATCATAAAATTGATATATGGTCAAATATATGTTTAACATTTAGACAAAATACACTTATCGAGTCTACGCTTTTAATATACCGGGATATGCAAATACATGTACTACCCAAATTGATCCGATATATTATGATGTTAAAATAGTACAACGTTGCAAATTTTAGTTTGATGCCGATTTATACTTACATCTTCATACCACTTTATGTCCTTGTAGATATCCGTACCAGGTATTCTACCTAGTAACGTGCAATACGGTTCCTGCGTTCTCCAGACATATGCAAATATAGAAAAGGCTACACCGATGACAATTCCAATATCCACGTCCAATAGTACTACAGATAGGCAGCTCACCATCCATACATGCTGAAATAGACAATATAATACAAACGTATCAACGAAGTGACTCTCTCTCAGGTACTTGTGTTCGATCATGATCATGATTATGAGACATGGATCGGGTCATGAGACTAGAGGACAATGGAAGGGAAGTTTAGGATCAATTAATCTGTTGAATTTTCGTGGAAAATGATCTGCATAAACACTTAATTCATTGCAGTACTGATCTTCTCGTCGCCGAGTTATGTTACCTCTCAAAAGATAAAATATGTTATGATAATAATATTGTCTAACGTGTGTATATAATTTAGCGTTGTATTGTGTATCGCTTCAGATTGGAACAGTCCTAACAGTGAATAGCGTACTTGTATGAATTGAAATACTGGCATAAAAATTAAGTAATACTAATACGAAGATAACTAAACGTTTATTTGCAATTTAAAACAATGAAAAGCCACTAATTGATTCAGTGTAAAATAACATATCTGGGTTGGGAAATAGATTTAGGTTTTTGATTCTGGATCAGCAGAATAACACGCAAATGTTTGGTTGTTTGTATATGATAAGAACGTGCAACGGAACCCGAATAGATGTTCTGCTTTATGGGGGGTAGAATGTTCGTGTGAATGTGTGCATTTTGAATCCGCATCGCTGTCAAGTAATGATGTGCCTCCGCATATTCAATATAGTTAAAATTACAAGCCTCTCCAACTGGTTGCCCTTTGAACGCGTTGGTAGCATCACGCGAAGTTGGCCTATCTCACAAATTCTTATCATAACACAACGATAGCAACTACTTGAATAAACCATGCCATATTTATCTAACAACTTATCTAGAATGACAAGAGTTATCTTGTTTTACTAGGCGATAGTTCGTTCGAGCACACCTGTGAATACACGCGTCTCAATCAGACCGCGTACATTTTTCAGTAACCTGGGGATCTCCAACTGCCGAACAAATATTGTACTATTATAATTTTCAGATTTTAAATCCCTTCGTGTGGAGTTTGGAACATGTTACTTCATATATAAGTGTCGATCATTTACCGGGGAAATACATGGCGGAATTGAACATTTTCTATGTAATGATGTTTCATCCGAGCTCTAAGATTGGTTATATAAAAATACATTCATGCAAATAATGGACGTAAAAATTGAATATTCGATCAAAATCCCACCGAAACCTCCAACAAAACAAACAACAACACACTTTTTCAAATAACTATTAATCCATAATTTCTACTGAAGTATACAGTAAATGCCAGTATCAATATAGCAAGAATAATTAAGATACCCAAAGGAGGGATGGACGGGTCATAAAATTGTCTAAACCCATACAACTACAAAGGTATGTGACCGAGTGCTACACTAATATACTCCAATCAGTGTACATGCAATGCGCAATCGACTCGACCATTTATTAAAATAAATGCACAGGCAGATGTGGAATTGTGGAATCCCAGACCACGTCCCGAAGGGGAATTTATTGCTGATAATATCACCACAAGGCAAAAAACTCTTTATATATTGAACCGGATATCCAAAAGGAACCATGTAGCCATTTTTTTCATCTTGGCTGTCACACAATGATCCGGGGATACAACCGGCACTCACTATCAGTGTTCCAGAATATGTACAACGTACGGCGAGTTACCCGCATCATTTGTAACATCAATGTTAATTTAGAGTTTTTGCTACTCGGCTCAGTAATCAGACACAAATAACTTATCGCCATGTGCCAAGACTTGAGATAATGTTACTGCGATAGTTAATCATCGAAATACCTCTGCGATGTGTGCTAGTTTTGTTCGATTGGTAGATAGCATTAATTGTACAGCCCCTCGAAAGATATAGTTTTGAGCAAATAAAGCATGGTAGGAAAGCATTAACCTAATTTTGATCTTCAGTATAAATCCTGATTTAACAACCTATATATAACTATCTTACCTCGAAAATAAATCAGTGTATGATTTTTTAACAAATATTAAGTAATTTGAGAAATATTATGATGCCTTCATACATTTCCTGTGGAAATTATACATTCCGTAAGGCACCCTGCATATTTATACGAACTAAAACAACTGTTTTTAACTGAATATAATACAAGTATTTCATGTAACACATCATGTTTGAAGGGAGAGTGCAGATGGTATTAATTCAATAACGGTGAGTGTGTTATAAAGATCTAGTGAGTTGTATAAACTCATTCAACTACCAAGAAATATTTATAGTATGGATGGTGTTGGAATGACTTGTATAAATTAACACGGGCAATGTTATACAAACATGTGTACATTTAGTAACATGTCTCTGTATTGCAAATAAATTAACGTCAAATGATAGTGTATAATTGCTACTTTGTCAAAAGAGTTTGCTGCAGTATCCAATATACATTTGGACGTTTAACTGACCCGTCTTCTCAAATTGGAGTAGCACGCCTCCGTCGGCAACGCTTGATAGTAACTTATCACCGGATTCGACGTTCTGCGATAAATTCCATTTCGTTAGTTAATCCCCCAAATATCTATGCGATACAGCTGCAGAAGGTGTGAGTTTAGTTAGATAGCGGCATATTTGAGATAAGTGCATACTCTATATACGTGATGTACAATCTCCGGAGAAGATTATTTCACATAGATAACGCATCGGAAGAAACATTGTGAATCCCTTTTGCTTAGTCACCTAGTTATTAATGTACACCCTGTCCTATTAAATAAACTTGTGAATTAAAATTAGAAAACTATTATTGATGTATATTGATTAAAGATGTTACAATTTATTTATTTACTTACGCTTACACATTTGTTCGTGAGGGTACATGAAAATTAACTTTGGAAATAATGTAATGCTACTATAGCGTTGCTGGCAAAAAAACATATACCCGAAAACTATGACTGACAAGAAGCCAAGCATCAGTCCATTAAGCATGCTTCAATTTATATAAAATTAAATTAAATTTAATTAATGTTATATAAACTATATCAACATGTGTAATAGTTTTTTGTATCCTATTAATGATTTCCATGTACTAAAAAATGATGTGATCACAGACATGGCTTTTAGAAGTCATTCCTATTTATCATTTGCACTTACGTGTGCTTTCATAGTAACCATACAAATGAGCTCTTTTTATTTTTCTGCAAATTAGCTATATCACACACCCTCTAATTTTGTATGACTGTGCAACTCCAAAAATAAGTTGTTTCAAGATTTAGCCCATAGGCTATAATTACATCATATAAAATGCAATGTTTTAACTGAATATGCACACAACGCAACAGCTTTAACTATGCCCGACAATTTGCATAACTGTGAGATAACTAATAAACATTCGAGCTTTATTATGAAAGCTATAAATAAGTTTTAATAAGTGTGTTCACTGACTGACTAAATTACGTTTTTAGAAAGGATAATTAAAACTTTTTATTGTGTTACGAATTTAAGGGAAACGATTGAAAACAAAATGATGTTGTTTTATTTATTTATTTATTTATTTATTTACTAATTTATTTATTAATTTGCTGAACAGTTCTAAATTATAACGAAACATTACGTTAATTCTATAACATATAGAATTAACTATTACGTATTTTTAGAAAGGATCTAATCGTACATCAGTTGATATTTCTCCTTTATAAATATCCTCATTGGATTGTACACCAAATACACATAAAATGTAAGTGTCAAATCAACAAAGATAATCGAGTTATAAAGAGGTAGATATTGGATGAACAGGTTGTAAATCTATTCAAACCCGTTCAACTGCCAGGACTGATTTATGGCTATATGGCTGTGACAATAGTGAATCCCGTATATTTAAAAACACATTCGTAAAACTATTTAACAAGGCAAATATAACATATTATTGGAAAATTATCGCTATGTGAAAACATTACCCTAGAACGCTACGTGTCACATAAAGGCTGTACCGTACTGGTTGATATACGAGCAAAGTTCAATCTATTTGGTTGTACCGCATAAGATTTCACTAGTCCGTTTTGGGGTCTCTGTGTCAGACAAACCTACCTTATCGGTAGAATCGACGTTTGATAAATTATATTGGGTTAGTTAATCGCGATGTAGCCACAGGAGATGGGACCATTTAGGTCGATAGTCGTACATGGTTAATTTTAGCCTCCACTTTATCTACATCATATATTATAATTACCTGACTAACGCTACATTTGCCTGAAAGTTAAAAAAATGATATATCTCGCCACTTG
Source organism: Saccoglossus kowalevskii (assembly GCF_978046115.1). Taxonomy (NCBI): domain Eukaryota; kingdom Metazoa; phylum Hemichordata; class Enteropneusta; family Harrimaniidae; genus Saccoglossus; species Saccoglossus kowalevskii. Next base: position 18,572,893 of record NC_140643.1, on the reverse strand, counting down.
GGCGCAATAATTGGTCGTCATTCGTGAGATATTTTATGTAATAATTAAAATCGTTAAAATTTCATTTTGATTTGACAGTCATTTAAACTATTTTAACTTCAGAGTGGTGTAGTTTTCCAACTTATTTGTAAACTACTACGTCTTCCAGTGTTTTGTATATGTATGTTCTCTCGTGTTTTGAAGGGAAAGTGTGTGAAGAATTTCATTGTGAATAATTGGTATTTTTCATCCATTATCAAACTCTAATTATTTTAATTTAAACGCTTGTTATCTGATGTGTTTTGTGGCAGTGTGTTTGTTATTTGGTGCATAAATTCGATGTATTGCTCGTGTAATATCATATTTTAGTAGAATTGTCATTATGTGTTTCAGTGAGTGATTAAAATGTGTTTCTGTCTCGACTACTTGATGTTTGAACAGTCGTTGTCTTATGTGTTTGAGAGATCGACTTCTATGTAAATATAACCAGTTTAGCATGATGGGATAGGAATGGCCAATCCCTTTATCAGAGTGACCCACATCCACAAGTGTTCTGATAAGTGTAATGTCACGTAACCATGGAAACATAAAGTAATTGACCATTTGTCCAGTCTGTTCATATTACTATGTTAAAGGTACAATGCGTGCCCCAGGGACGAAAATGGCCAAGACCTTTAGCGTATTAACCTAGTCAAATTTAAACCAGGCTAGGGTGACCGTGTTCTGGTTCCAGAACGCAAACATCAAATATGTTGTCTAAAGACACACGTTATTTTCAATTTTTTTTTTTGTATTTTTTAAATTTCATCGAAGCAAACATTGCTAGCAGTGATGTATATACGTTTGAACAATGGCGCACCCTCTTAACCATTGCATTTTGTTGAACACTAGTGACATGACGTTTAGGCGATAAAAAAAAACTTTCATAAGACCATTACATAGTTACATAGTAAGGATTCTGTATTAGCCGAAGCGTCTACAATTAAGTTAAAGAAAAGAGTTGAGAACAGTATGCCCAGGGATATTAGAAAGCGCTTGGAGAACACAAATCAAAACAAAACAAAACGAAAAATAGACCGTATTAATATAGAGAATAAAATACAAGCCGCCTGGACTCAGTACGTGTGATGTGTAGCTGGGAGCTCAACACGTGAATTATCCAGACCCCAGACAATTTGCATAACTGTGACATAAAACGGGGTCAGTTTTTGATTAACATTTTCGTAATATATTAAACCATAGATAAATGTTTTCAACAATGCTACACACAAATAATAGTGTTTGGCATGCATCCGTACATAGTTCTGACGACTTTGACCCGTTAATGGAAAAGTACAAACTCAAACAATTAAATTAACAGCGGCTGTATGAGGTAACACCATTATAAAAGCATGTACACAGGAAAACGATTACAAGTACCTGTAAATGAAATACAAATCACACAAATATTTGAGGGATACTTACAAAGTCCATGAGATCATACTTGAAGAGCCTTGGGACATCCAAGATCTGTCGGAATATACCTCGTAGCGCAATTATAATAACAGCAGAAAGCACAGCCTGTGAGAGTAAAAATACATTCATTGTACTTTTGTCAAGATATTTGTTGGGGTTTATAAAAATGATAATAATGTTATGTTATGTTCCGTTATGTTCCGTTATGTTATGTTATGTTATGTTATGTTATGTTATGTTATGTTATGTTATGTTATGTTATGTTATGTTATGTTATGTTATGTTATGTTATGTTATGTTATGTTATGTTATGTTATGTTATGTTATGTTATGTTGTTATGTTATGTTATGTTATGTTATGTTATGTTATTGTCAAAACAAAAATTGTCAACTGAAAAACAAAATTGTCAACTGAAAAATGTGGAGATGGCGATGGTGTCCAAAAAATGCAGCAATACATTTGAATATAAAGTAAAATAATTACTCTGAAGGCCGAAGAATGTAATTAATAAAGCACCAATAAATTTGAAAGTAAAGTAACATAAGTATGTTTATTTGTCATTCCTAGTCATGATGTGTATAGATTTCTCTTTATCAGATAAAATGTTATTGATGAAAACATAGAATGTTCAAGTTGTTGCTCATCTGTGTAGTAGTTTACAATGCTCGATAATATTGATTTCATTTTAATGCACATTTTGGCGCATGTTCTTCTACAACATAATGCAGTATGAATGTGGGTGGAGATAACATTTTTGTTTCCAAACCACCGAAACCTCGTACTTTGCTACCTTAACGATTTCCATAGAAACATCGACTTTAATTATAGGGAATTTGTGTTTAGTATGCTGTGACTTACCGTTGGCACTTGCTCAAACAAAGGTCCAATCCATAGCAGTACTATCAACAACAAACCACTATTAACAAACCCGGCAACCTGCAACGATATATATATAATATATATATATATTCGAGTGATGTTAGCCACGAGTAACCAACAAATAAAGGCTGGTCAGATATTATTTGGTATAGAAGAAATGAAATCAACTACGCCATACTTGTAAATGTCGAATCGTGACACACCTGTGACGTGGCTCCGGAACCTTCTTGAACCAAGCTACGAGCCAACGATGTACTGGCGGGATAGCAGGAAAAAAATGAACACACCAGGTTAGTTGTACCATAGGCTATCATTTCCTGTATCGAGGTAAAGCGTATGTAAATAAATACATTGTATATGCACATCTGCTATACTAAAATAAACAGTCAGTAGTTTTAAACGCTACCTTTGTCGCGCAGCGCGTGTTCAAATTACACTTAAATAAACTTATAAATAAATAAACGCTTTAAGAGTCGTCATTGTGTGTTTGCGTAATTTTTGCACATAATATCGTATAACCAGGCATTGTAATATGTGATTTTCCGTTCAACTGCGAGATCTCGCGAGTTGCATGAAAGACGCGCGTCGAACGTCTGTCGCAAAAATCGAACGATCTTTATTTCGTAGCTCACATCGACCGGCCGATCTTCGACAGAGGATTATTGCTTTCGAATATCCTAACTTAATCGAAATTGTCTATCATCAAATGTGGCCAGCACATCATTAGGCATAGAACTTGAATATCTCCCAAAAATCTCGAATCCCACGCGATGTTTGACGCCACTGCGACGCTATGATCTTTGTTTGTCCTGTTTTTGCGTTCAATTTCACGCATAACGCGTGATTCTCGCAGTAAACGGAAAATGGTCTATTTATCGCCAGCATTAAAAAAACAAGAACAAGCAGAAAATCTATACCTGATTTCCATCTATCTTATAGCTATGTTTTTGGGAAAACAGCGACGCCAAGGCAATGCCAATGGCGTAGGCTACAATGGCGATCGGAAACGCGGACGCGATCAACGAAGTCAGGTATTTAGTTGATTGTAGAGTAGGTCGAGGCACCCTGTTAAATGAGAACAAATTGTCTTATAATCATGATAAATAAATCGTAATAGTGAAGTATTTTATTGCCTCCTCCACATGCCTAATCTTAGTAATCAATACCATGTAATATCACCTACCCTGCAGGTATATCTCCAACAACATCCACGTTGTAATTCTCTTCCAGGTTCAATAAATAACTGGCTAATGTACCAAATATTACCTGTGTCAGATAAAACATCGACCGAATGAACTGATGAACGATCAATCAAAAATGGCGACGCAAAAAATCTATATATAATATTTTAATTTATAATTTGATGTTGAAATAATCCTGAACAGGAAGTTCACTAACGATTATACAGAAGAACAACGATAACACGGTGAATATTAAAGCGGGAGGGTCGTCACTTGCGCATGTGCGGGAATTGAGTCCCAAGCGACGATAACAACACGCTCTAAAAATGCAAAGGCTCGTTGGTAGCCGCTTGTTTGTAAACAATGACACGCTATGGCTATCTGGCGCATGCGCAGGTGACGACTTCCCCCGCTTTAACTTGTAGATCACTATTTCTGAAATATGTTTGTAACCGATGTCTAAGAAATATTTTGCGCCGCCTAACTGAATTGCGGTTGAGCAAGTATACAAAGCTGAATTTGATACGTTGCCTACTGCAAACAAACAAGCTGTTCTCTGATTGGTCTAAATGTTGGGTGTTATAGGCTGGGCAGCCAATCAGGCTCAATCTTGTGAGTAACACTTACCACAACTAACTCCGGTGCCAATGGGATACCACGTAGTTGTTTTTTAAATCTACGTTCAGTGTCTTTAATTATTACCAACACAAGAACACAGCTAATCGATATGAGCATCGTCACATAGTTCCATTCATCGATTCTCGTAAGCATTTCTATATATTCCTACAGAGAACAATATTTATTTATCTACGCCATTATTCGCATACATAATAAGTCGGAGGTGAATATCAATAAAAAATACATTTAGTTGACGTATATTAGGTATGAATTTGATGTGTCGGTTGAAAATTCACTGAGAAGTTGCACATTATTCAACGTGACTAGTAATCGAATTCAACATATATCTGTTGAGTAGATTCGCACGATATCGCAATGATTCGTCACGTAGACGTAAAATGGTCGATCGTTTCAGGCGTCACGCAAACACGCATATAACACAGAAACATTGACACTCTATCGTTGGTTCAAATCATAATACGAAATACTTTTAAAGAAACAATAAAAAAAGAAGATAAATAAATAAATTAAGTAAAAAAATAATAATATGCATTAAACTTACGTAGAATAATTTGAACGCTCCGGAACGACCTCCAACTCTTATTCCTAACATATTGTCTATCTGACTCGTGAATACGTGAAATCCTGACCCCGTAGTATACCCTTTAATGAACGGATCCGATAGATATATGGTGATCCAACCGAGGCGTAGAATACCCATAGATAACTAAATTGAATTAGATAAATATATTAGTATATGAATTTATTAATCTTTTGTCGTGAAATAAATCGGTAAGATTAATTATGAAATTAAGAATGTATATATAATTGTATGTTATTACACGTAAAATACCGTTATGCATGCATATTGGTGATTAGAAGACTTCACGTTGTAATATCGTGTAAACACTTCTTTGTCACACACCTATCTACAGCATATATGTTTATGCCACATGCCCCCTCCCCCGGGGGGAATCACTTGTATTATTTATATACGGGTACGCGAGGCACAAGTGAAAATCACGCCACGGAAGGCCAAATTCCTCAAATTCCTTTTTCATGATTTTATTTTTTTCAACTCATTCTCAGTGTTATCATATACTGTATTTCATCTTCGGTTTTCTTCCAATTTCTCAGTAATAAATATCATTTATATATTTAATTCAGTGCATATTTTAACCATATTCACTACAGTTTCCAGTTGTGGTCATTTAGTAAGAGACTATGCCTAGCTCAATGGGGTAGGGGCATTTTAAATGAGTAAAAGAAATTGGTAATTTGGTTCAAAGAACGAATAAGAGTAACCGATCTGTTATTTGAATTTTGAAATAATAAATAATAATAATGAAATAATAAAAATGCTGCCTGAGTGGGGCTTGACGTTGTGGAGAAATCACAAAGTCGCCGTTTCCATGGAAACATGTTCGGATACCCTTCTTTTTATTTGCCCTATTTTTATGGATGGAACCTTTTCTTCGGAAAAATGTTTAATATTTTTAATATTTTAGCATGTTTATGAAATCCATCCCTAAGATAAGATTCATTTAAGTTACATTTTATCAGTTAGAAAATATCACCTAATAAAAGACTGTAGAACTTATATAAAATGGTCGGAATAATCAGACATCTGAGAGTCGAATCTGAGTGCTGTAAAATATTTCATCTGCCCTCGGGATATAGTTGCCTCAGAAACATCAATTTCGTCAATATATTTGTGGGGATATAATTATGATTATTTATCACAAATCTAAACTATATCTTAAAGCGGGAGGGTCGTCACCTGCGCACGCGCAAAAAACGCAAAGGCTCATGGGTAGACGCTTGTCTGTAAACAATGACACCCTATGGCCCATTCTCCTTCCCAGAGTTCCTTGCGGTTAGATCACCGAAAGTATAAATAGAACTCTGCCTGGGAGATTGCCTATGGCCATGTGACGCGTGCACAGTTGACGACTCCCCCGCTTTAACTTAAATCGAACACTTTTCTGATATTATATTAAGTTATTTCAGTGATCATTGTAAAAATCTACAAAAAAAAAAAAATCAGTTGACCACAAAATGTCTTACGAAGAAATTGCTAACCTGTATGATTCCAACAAGAAGAGTGAGTATAATAGCGGCATCTATCAGTTCTTGGTCCCTATTCCATTCCATGGGAGGCATACCCGTTGTGTTCGCGTTAGTAACATTATAATCCATATAATCATACGGCGGTTCTTCCATACCTTCAGGATATTGAGGTACTACCCCCTGTATTGCCGATCCCACCATGATACTCGTAACAGAATATGTACCTATTGACAACATGATTAATTGAAGTTATTTTATAGTAAATTGTGCAAACCATATATTGTGCAGCAACTTTATTTTTTTTTTCTCACAAAATAATTGTTTGCGCGAAGAATTAAAATAGAGAAAAGTGACGACTTGGCAACCGCGGGTATTGTCGTCTTTCAACTTGTATTCATATAGTGGCAAATCACCGAGTAAATCATAAACGTATTCGTTCGAAGACGTCCATCCACTGAACGTTCTACTAAAAACAATTATGTTCGTTCCCATGTGTTTTCCCTTCAATTACGTAGATTCGCACATGCAGTAGTACAATATATTTTCAAACATTTTGTTTATTACAACCTACAAACTCCCTCGAAAATCTACTCAGTGCATCCTAAATTTAACCACGTGATTCTTGTCTTTTATAGATATATCAATAAAGATATACACGTATAATAAGTCTTACCCAGTGCCAGCTCTCGGCACGTTCCTGTAATCCCATATACAATCGGTGCGAAGAATCCCAAATACAGACCAAACACAGGCGGTAACGTTGCCAACATAGCATATGCCATACCTAAATAGAAACAAGTAGAGTAACTACTAGAATATCTCTATCCATGAAGTAAATCGCAGTATAACTCGTGTTTGTAATTGTACTGCATGGTGTTTAGTAACGACAGTATCTTGACAGAGTAACACCAACCAACACTATTTACACATATATAGAGGATTAGATATTTAGTAAATACAAGTTTCAATCTATATTCTATATTCTCCAGTACGTTTTTGTTTTCGAAATCAGAATTAAGTTACCCCGAAGTTCATTTATTTTTCTAATTTTTCTGATAATACTAGAGATAATAAAAGAGATTTGTGAAAATGTTAATACAGGTGTGATTATTTACAATTTCCATGTTAACACAGGTTCGACTGTTTACAATTTCCATGTTAACACGGGTACGATTGTTTACAATTTCCATGTTAACACGGGTACGGCTGTTTACAATTTCCATGTTAACACAGGGCCGACTGTTTACAATTTCCATGTTAACACAGGTATTACTGTTTACAATCTCCATGTTAACACAGGTACGACTGTTTGCAATTTCCATATTAACACGGGTACGGCTGTTTACAATTTCCATGATAACACAAGTACGACTGTTTACAATATCCATGTTAACACAGGTACGACTGTTTGCAATTACCATGTTAACACAGGTACGACTGTTTACAATCTCCATGTTAACACAGGTATTACTGTTTACAATCTCAATGTTAACACAGGTACGGTTGTTTACAATTTCCATGTTAACACAGGTATGACTGTTTACAATCTCCATGTTGAAGCAGGTGTGACTGTTACACTATCTATGTTTACATATGTGTCACTGTTTACAATCTCAATGTTAACACAGGTGTGACTGTTTACAATTTCCATATTAATACAGGTGTGACTTTCATGTTAATGCAGGTGAGATTGTTTACAATCCACATGTTAATACAGATGTACTGTTTACAATTACCATGTTAACTCAGGTGTGAATGTTATAAATATCCGTGTTAACACAGGTTTTGCTGTTTACAATCTCCATGTTAACATAGGTGTGACTGTTTGAAATCTCCATGTTAAAACAGGTGTTGCTGTTTACAATCTCCATGTTAACACAAATGTGACTGTTTACTATCTCCATGTTAACACAGGTGTGACTGTTTACAATTTTCATGTTGACATATGTGTGACTGTTTGAAATCTCCATGTTAGACAGGTATTGCTGTTTACAATCTCCATATTAACACGCGTGTGACTGTTTACAGCTTCCATATTAACACAGGTGTGACTGTTTACAATATTCGTGTTAACACAGGTGTGACTGTTTACAATTCCCATATTAATACAGGTGTAACTGTTTACAATCTCTCCACGTTAACATGGGTGTGACTGTTTACAATTTCCATGTTAACACAGGTGTGACAGTTTACAATTTCTATGTTAACTAGGGTGTGGCTGTTGTAAATCTCCGTGTTAATACAGATGTGACTATTTAAAATCTTAATGTTAACGCAGGTTAGACTGTTTACAATTTCTATGTTAACACGTGTGTGACTGTTTAAAATCTCATATTAACACGTTTGTGACTATTTACAATCTCCATGTATTTATACGCTATTTTAGGAACGAATGTATGAGGGAAAATAACGATACAAAAAGATTATGCTTATTATGACATCACGATTGTTACTTCTGACATCTCGATTGATGATTAATTCTCGTTTATTCTACTTTACAAAACAGGAAGTTGAGGCACGGTACGCAGCAAGGTTTTCACCCAGGATTTCAATAAATCGAATCGATAAAGACTAACAGAACCGAGAGCTTATTCACATGAAAATTGCAATTAGTGGTTTCGGCTTGCACAGAGGATTAAGACTGGACTGAAATCTTGGTGTGTGATTTGGGGGGCGTGGAGATACAAAAACGAGTGAAATAATAATGTATATATCAAATATGGAAATAGCATGGCATAGTATCATTATTACATATATATTGTACGACAATAGAATATTGTAATCGTTGTCACGTGATATTTCTGAACTTACCTTGTGGTATATTTACAATACACACTGTAATGCCTGAGATGACATCCGTTAACAGTTGTTTTCGAACTACATAAGCAGGTAGCCATGATAAGATAGGGAGTACAGACACCATACACCCTTTACAACAGCGAGGACCGCATTGACACTTCCTAAACTTGTTCCCAATCCTCTCACTGTACGGCACGTACTCGAATTCATTCGCCTTATACGCACTGTGAAAGTTGTGGTCAGTATACAGGGGTCTGTTTATTTGGTAGCTTTGAGGGGGTCCCAGTATATCGTCGTCATCGTCGTCCTCCGTGTGCTGTAAATTATTGAGTGCGACGTATTCGCTGTTTGATGTACTAGTGTAATCAGTCATGTTTCTGATGAAAAAATAAAATTGAATTAAAATTAAGAGTATGTGTTCGAGTGGCGTTTTCTTTAATTCAGAGTTAAACTGTAATGTAGGGTCAATTACTAGTACTTACATAAAACCATTGAAAGGACGCGAGCATTTATCATTTCCCCGGTCCTGTCTTAACTTGTACACATATTACCCACAACGCAACGTGTTAATAATATTATTGGTGTAGTGGGTCTCACCATATACCTTAACAATACATTTTTAAATTATTTTAATGACTATGGTCCCACGACCACTGTCACCACTAGGGACCCTACATTAGTTACAATCACCCCTTACCAAATTACAAGCCTATAAGAATGTGCGTTACGTAACGGGCAACGACGGTCAAGTTGTATATATCCGGGTGGCACCATAACAATACTCTTTCACAGTGATGCATTCCCACTAGTTTTATCTACGTGTATACGGTGAGGTGCAGGACACTTTCACCCGAAGGATTCATGCAACCAGAAACAATAAACACATTGAAAGCCCATAGTGTAACTTACACCTATAGGTCTGTATGATGTAGTCAGAATAGGGCACAAGAACTAAATACCACCAGCAAAACACATTCAATAAAGACGGCAAAAGTTCAACCATACATATGGTGTCCCACTTCAACTCAACTTAATTAGTTAAAATTGAATAAGTTAAATATGTAATCTTTTGTCTGAGCTTAAAACTTTTTATTAAAAAAAAATCAACAAACATTAATTTTATTTGATATACTATATACTGAACTTTTCCGTGTTTAATTAATTCTATAATGATTTGAAAATGATTGTTTATGAAAAAAAATAGTAGTAATTGGCCGAGGCAATAGTTCCGTCCAATCAATTGATGGCGATAGTTCAGTTCAGTCATTTGGTCAACAGTATTAGACACTAACATGCCTACACAAAGTTATCTCTCTCAACTCCCGACCTCGCATCGCATGTTGATTTATGTTCAGATGTCATCGTGAAAAACAGACCAAAGGTGACTTATGCATAACACACATTGACCAGGAGTAGGAAATTCATATTAAAAATAAAAGAAAATTTATGAAAAAACAAACACTTATCATAGGATCGTGGTGATTTTTGATTATCTTTTTAAGTGTTTTAAAGCGATATGTTGGTATTATATTCGAGGAGATTTTAACATATTCATTCAATCATATGTCTGCTCTATATTATGCGTTAAAGTATACTGTAGAACACGTTGATTTGATTCTTGGCATGAATTAACAGAGTCATAATTTATCTAAAGTGTCGACTATCTCCCTGTGAGAATAGACTTTCTGTTAATTTAGCTGTATCTTGAATTGACGAAATTACAGATTAGCTAAATTAGCTAAAATGACATGCTAGCTAAAAAGACATGCGCATTTAATTAGTATTACGTATCAGTAATCCAAACACATGCGCATTCAATTAATAGTACGTATCAGGAATTCAAACGCATTATGTACAGTATATGCACAATACATTTTTTCATCAAATGAACTTATTTTCATTTGTTCGATGCAGGAAAAAAGCAAAAGTTCCCGTTTATGGTAATTAATATTTCAGTGTGTGGATCAACAATGCAATTTATTAGACATGCGCAGTATGGGTGTTCCTATCCAGTAACTGTTCGTCCATATAGATTGCGTGTACCTGAACAGGTGTTTTAAAGCGAATTTGTTGTTATTGTATTCGATGAGATTTTAACATATTGCCTTAGTTTATATCTGATATATGGGTGTCAATTAATTATGGGTTTTGTCATACTAGGTCGGAAAATTGAACTTCTGTGCAAGGTACAGTGCCCCACCCCCAACTATACCATCGCCATCACAGGCACCAACACACGAGGGTATACAGGTCAAAGAACATAGACGCATTTTAACATGTCCCACTGCACCTTAAACTCAGATCCAGATATAAAGATAGGAACTCGACATATACGTTATTAATTAGGAACACAGTACACTGTCATGGATGGTTGCTAGATAACCTCCATCCATCTATTCAATCGTATTTCTGCTATGTATAACCGCGCTTACGTTGAATTAGTATTACCTATCAGTAATTTAGGCGCATACACATCCAATTAATAGTACGCATGCGCATAAAATGCAGTACATCCATAATACATCGTTTCACCAAACGAAAATATTTTGTTTAATGCAAAAAAGAAAAATCAGTTTATGCTAAATAATATTTCAGTGTATCAACATTTTAATATATTGAACATGCGCAGTGTGAGCGTACCTACTCGGTAACTATTCGGTCATATAGATTGCGTGTACCTGAACAGATCATAAGAAATGACCGCTCGGTTCGCGGTCCGGGTTCTTGGCAATACAGGAAGATTAAAGTGAGTCATTGACATACTAGTAGTTTAAATGCTAACGTTCTCCAGGTACGAAACAGAAATAAATTACACCACCACAACGTCTTAAATAACTGACCACAATCTCCCTGCATGGAACACGATGTTTGAGGTCTCACTTCAATTTAGGTGATTTGGTGTAGTTTATACCGTGTACTGGATTGTAACCGAGGAAGACGCCCGTGTATTTTTGGTTTACAGTTAACCTGACACTTCTCACCTGGCTATTATTGGATTTATTCCCCAAAATGGTGACAATTAAAACCATATTTTGTACATCGTTCAATGCTTTGCTATATTAATATATCCGAACTTAGGCATTAATTAGACAGCAGTTGTATGCGTGAAATGTGAATCCACTGTTTTTAATTATGCTGTACGCTAAAACTGAACGGGACAAGTACAGTCACGTGTGGGATTGTTTTTTTCTCTTTTGATCCATACCATTAGACACCAACATGACTATAGAGACTTATCTCTCAACCCCCGACCTCACACGCATCGTGGTTAAAAAATGACGACGGTCACATAATGTCCGGTATGAACTGAAAACTGACTGGGACAGAACACAGACTGATAATGTCCGCTGAATTCACGCAACGATTTGCAAAACAAAAACAGCAATAACTTTTCCTTAAATCATTCAAACGAGAACTTGAATTGGATGAATCATCCTTTAAATCGTGTTCAACGCAATGAGAAATTTTGTTATATCCGACGAATTCAAAGCATGGTATCGGCGAAGAAAAGTTGAAAACGTATTGTACTCACTGAAATCGGACGTTTGTTTTGATTCTTAATGTTCCAGGTTCATATCTGACGCAGTACAAAGTATGATAGCTACCAGTAGATATGCACCTCAATGGATTCCGTCTCGGGGCATATGACGCGTTATCACGGGGACGACTACATATATATAATCACGTTGCTCCCCGCAAGCTGCCGGTGTGTTAGTCAGTCCCGGCAAATAAGTGCGCCCTCGCGTGGTTTGGAAAGTGGGTTACACTTACAACAACCCACCTATACTAGTATACATGTATAGGGAATAGAAACGGTCAACAACCCTGAATTTTTCGGCAAAAAAATGACAGGAACGGGAATTATTTAACTATTATATTTTGCAACAAAGCTCAGAGAAGTTCATGTTCATTCCTTTGCTGTTGCCGATAATTTTGCTTTTCAAAACAATTCACGTGCTGTGCTGATTAGCATTTAAATTGTTAAAAATTAAATAAATTCGCAATCAGTAACGCCGCCATAGTCACCTATTTCTCTTTTAAGGCTGGTGACCGCGGCTAACAAACCTTTGGGACAGAAATTTTCTGAAATTTAAAGCTAAATGATTCTATGTGATTGATTTTTTTACATTCAGATGAAATGATATATATGGGGTAACTGTTTGTCAAAGTAGGGTTAACAATATTGAGAAATTGTGAGGTCGTTGTTTCCCACGATTTTTTTTTTGGCATTTATTTAATGGAACCTTACACTCGAAAAATGATAAGACTTAAAATTTAAAAGTTTCACATTTCTTTTCTAGTTAGCTGGTGTTTCGATAATGTGTCCTCAAACCATGATTGCAGTGACAAATACACTGTGGCGATAGAACCGACGAGTTTTGTCTTACTGTAAACATTCAATACAATGCCTGGTTACCCATAATGCCCGGATACCCACAATGCATTGTTACCTCCATTTTTCTAATCATAATTTTACACTTCAACATCCAATCTATAACATTATTTCACGTTTCAGTGTGTTCCACACGCTCAAAGTTGTGTTTTTGTGTGAATAAAAAAAATGATTAGATCTGTTTGATGGGGTTTACTCTGCATCACGGTATATTTGCTGTAATCAATTATCATATTGTATTTGATTTTACTGTTGCCGTTCTTGGAATCTTTAATAACAGCATTCATCTTCTATATTGGTGTACTATGATGAAATTGTTTACACGTATCTGTTAATCGACTTAATTAGCTGATTACGAGCGAATGGCTGTGTTATGCCTGTCATCGTTTCGGCCCATTTGAGGTTCTGGACGGAACTTGGTTCAGTTATTTGGAACTAATTACGATATAACCGTCGCTATTCGGACTACTATTTCTGACAGTTATTAATATAGTGAACGATTAATCAATTGTATTATGACGTGTTCAGTACTTAGTATGATTGGCTGTATGATTGAAGGCCACGCCTTAGAGTCTTTTAACTGCTTTGTAATTGGTTAAGGTTTTGAAAATGAATAAAGTTGTTTTAGTTGGTCTTGGCGGTAACACAAAGAGAGACGCAGACTAGAGAGAGTCTTGGGGCAAGTCTTGACGCAGTCTAGAGAGAGTCTTGAGTCAGTCTTGCGATAGTCTTGGGGACTTTTCCCCAGGGAGCTGTGTCTTACAGAGTGCTCGACTGACCGACTAAGACGAGAGTTGAAACGTATTTCGTTGTGTGTGTCTTATTTGACTGTAAAGCTTAAGTGACTTTCCCGATCCCGTACCTCAAGGGGACGCGATATAGAGACGAGACGATATTCCCCCCTGACACGCGTGGAGAACCCAGAGGAGAAGAATTTCCCCCTCATATCATAGTACACAATCAAAATGAAGTACATGCATAAATGGTACATTTGAAGTCAACAAAAGAACTTTTCTATATTTCTTGAAATTAGGTCATAACTATGGTGCTTCATGTGTCACAGATAAGATGGACATGGCGAAAATATTGTTACAACTGTGGCGCTCGTTTGTAGGTGAAGGTCCCGCCCTCAACGTTCAGAAATTGTATGTATCATGGTAGCTGGTATACGCGGTATACTGTAAAACATGTCCACAATTTCGCTATTCCGGATTTCGCTAATTTAAAATAAATCATGTTCTTTAACGACTTCAAGATTTGCATCATCGGCTCGGGAATGATGTTTTTACATAATCAATCGTCCTGGAGTTGAATCATGGATGGCGAACGATCTGTTCAATTTGAATAGACCATTTTCCCTTCACTGCGAGAATCACGCGTTATGCGTGAAATCGAACGTAGAAACAGGACAAACAAAGGTCATAGCGTCGTAGTCGCGTCAAACATCGCGTGGGATTCGACAAACGCTAAGTATTTTGGGGTCATTTCCATGCTTAATAATGTGCTGTTCACATTTGATGATAGGCAATTTTGATTAAGTAAGGGTATTCGGAAGCAATATTCCTCTGTCGAAGATCGGCCGGTCGATGTGAGTTACGAAATAAAGAAATTCGAGTTCAAAATCAAATCGTTCGATTTTTGCGGCAGACGTTCGACGCGCGTTTTTCATACATCTCACGAGATCTCGCAATTGTACGGAAAATCCCCTATTGGAGTGTGGTTTGTTTTGAATTGTTGAACGGAAACTCAACAATAATGGCGAGATCTGACACTAGAACGAGACAAAATTGATGGACACAAATGATTGTTAGGACTTGGAAAACAAATCGTTGGTTGTTGTTGTCAACTATCGTCCATAAGTTCCTTCTCACTTGTCCATATAAGATTAATGATTTTATTTCCTCGCAGGTGAAATGGACTCCTCTTACTTGTTGCGATTGTGATTGTTACTGCGAACGTATTACTTAATCTGGCGCTTATTCATGCTATAGTTTTTTTGTTTGTTTTTTTGTTTTGTTTTTTTTAAATATTTTTTGTGCCAGGCGACAGTTCTGGACATTGAGTATCACTGTTGTCTCACCTGACATTTTTTTGTATGTGCTATAGTTAGGCGGCCTAACTTGGGGATTAAAATTAGGGCCCCCTACCCGGTATTTCACCAATAGATGTTACCGCGCTATTATTCACCGTGACAGCGCGAGAAGGCCTTGCACGGCGTTGTAAAGTTGAAAAGTGTGACGTTATTTCAGGCATAGTTGTGCCACTAGCATCCAGAATAGGGGTTTTATCTGATTGTTCTGTGAAAATTACTCTGATCTTTGAATCGTACCTTCAACGTATTAATTGTTGAATAAGTCAACGAACAACGTTCGTAAAAGTATAAAAAATACTTGCCAAATAATGTAATGCACTTGTCGAATAGCCCACCTTGAATGTTCAAGGTAGAATGTTCCAGCTTTCGTTCGTGGAAGGGGGGGGGGGGTGAAACCTACTCACGCTGATGAGCGGATGATGCCTAGCCGGGATTTGCATACTACTATATACTAGTATCTAAATATTTTGTTTTATTTGCCAGAACATGATCGTTCGTAGGTGAAGGCCCGCCCTCAACGTTAAGATATTGTATGTATCATGGTAGTTACTCAGACAAATTATGCGCGGTATTTTGTCATACTATTTATCACTGTGACTATAAGATGACGTCACATTACTACTAAAAATAACGATGTTGATTATATGGCAGAAACTTGGAAGTATGTTTAGAAATGTACATGTGTTTTGATAATTCTTGACCGGAGGGGGGGGGACATCCGGTCTGTTTTGGTCCAGTTTTTAACGGAGCACTGCCACCGGGTTAATACCCCCCCCCCTCTTCCGAGCGTACAACGAGCAACTGAACAACGACGTGCCTGTGTTTTTTTTCAGAACACAGCATTCGTGAACACTGTTAACAAATATCTGTGTTGAAAAGTATGGTCTCAGTCCCTTGGAGTAATTTCAGGTTCAGTTGCGCCCTCTATCATCGAGAATACGGGTCTTATCTGATCGTTCTGTGAAAAGTACTTAGAAACTTGAATCACTTCGTCAGCGCATTAACTGTTCATTCAACCCCCGTCCCTCAACGATGGTGATTCAACGCTCAAAATTATTAAAAAATAGAACAAAGTACAATGCACTTGCCTAATTTTCTGGGCATAATGCACCAACTTCGTAGAAAGAGGGGCGAACAGAGGGCTTCGCTTCCAGAGGTCACCAGTAACCTGGCTACCCATCTGTGTTGCAAATACCTATACCAATAATATTTACCCGTATTATATCGAAATGTGTGCTTTGTTGACTCCATTGACAACTTTTTAGCTTCTCAATGACACTGTTGACCTGGTATTTATATATTTAGTTATTTAATGTCCAGAGGGGGAAATTAAAAGCTTCCTTCACCCCACCATCCTTACATCAGAACACCCTTTCATAAAGAGATGATAATTTTCACACGTGTCCAACACTATTTAGAAATTGTGTTTTGAATATTGGCTACTGTCCATATATTTGCTCTGCTTGTCAGACTGGAAATCTATGAAAAGTGAAATGCTTGAAAAACCAAAGACTATAGAGAAGATATATAGTCTTTAGAAAAACGAGTGGTCTGAATGATTGGAGAGATTTGGCGTTACATGAAGAGCGCCGCTTATGGCGAATCATTGCATGGAAATACGAGTGACCGTGAAACTGTAGACCACCACATTTCAAACGCATTTATCTTATCGACGCTGTGGCGACTTCCATTTAACTTTACACCTACCAAGTGACGACAAACCTATCAAGTGAAAACCCTCCCTATTTTTCATGATCGCTATTAATACTTAATCGAATTTAAGCCAAGTTTGCGTAGCTTATAGGGTTCGTAAAGAGGGAAGGTATAGTACAATAATTGTATCATACCTACCCCTTTACTTTAGGGTTAGTAACCCTAATCTTCTCAAAAAATTTTATGTAAAGTTACAGGATGTATGATGTTATTTATACTTTATTTAATTAAAATTGAATTAAAACGCAGCCCTATATAGAGTCGCGTTTTAATCGTGTTCATATCGCAACTAACAGTTAATTCAATGTGTGTCGTCATAACGATGGTAAGACGTGTATGTGTGAGCTGTAAAATTTCAACCTCCCATATTTAGCCGTTTATCTTAAACCATAGACCTTAAATTTCAAGGTCTATGCGTAAACAAATCTCAGTTGTGACCAAAGCTAGAATCTTTATATAGGTCTTCTGCTCTGCATCGTGTCACAGAGACGTTCACAAAAAAATAAGTGAAAAGAGTTTCTACTGAGTATTTCTTGAATCTTGTAGAAAGCATTCAAGAATATGAACAAACAAAAAACCAAAATATGCTAACTTTTCACAAAATGAGCAAATCTGAGAGAGAACAAATACGAGTACTTCCACGATACATATAGATGCAATGGGTTCTACGGAACGTTGGCTTAGGTTGAATTCAAAACATTGGCGTATGAGTTATGATACGTTGTCACATGATTGGTCCATGTCGTGATTTTATTCGGAGCCATTGTCGTGATTTGTAATCACAACGGCGAATGAAGGGATTCTATTTATATTCAGTGTCTTCAGTTTACATTGTATCACGTGCGACGTCACTTGCGACAGATGCCACGCGAGACAGCAAACGTCACACGAGATGTACGTCACGCGAGAGGGATGACGTCACACGAACGTGCTGAGTTAAGGGAGATGTCACTTGACTTTTGCAATGTTGTTTTATTTTGTGTTGTTATCCATAAAAAAAAAATAGATAAAACATAAGGTCACTGTCTAAAGTACCCTTTGCATAAAAAGGTTAAACATCCACGACAATGGCAATTTTTTGACTATTTATGATTGGGTAATTTGGTGGTCATATAATATAGGTAGGGACTTGTGGTTGTCACAAACTATGACAAATATTATCCCTTTTTTTTGAAACAACTCAAATAGATTCTGATTTCATATTTTTGTAGGTCTGTTCCAAGCTCAGTTTAGCTCAGATATTTTGACTACTTTGTCTAACTAGCACTTATGATAATCATTATGGCACACTTAAGCTGCTCATAATTAGTTTCTCTACCTGGATGCCTGCAGAGAATAACATGGGATTCACTTTGTGAGTATTCTTTCCCCCGTATAAATTCTGAGGCAAACAACCTCTGAGGTAATGTGCTAATATCATGCAGTCTTTCCAGCGGTCCAGGTGCAATCATACTGTTAACAAGTTAATTTTTGTTGTGATGAATTTTCGCAATTTGACTGTTTTATGCCATCCATGAAGACAAAATTTAATGTTGTAGGACTTCAGAGAAACTGGCACTGCTACAAAACTTTATAATTTTCACAGACTTTCAAAATTAAAGTGGTTTACAGTATTTTATCTAGCTTGTGAATCCCAACATGATATTACATCAGGGTCCATAGCACCAAAAGCTAAATGATTTCCAAGACTTTTCCAGACCTTTTCCCAAACTTTCTTGCACCCTCCCAAGACATTTTGACCCTTAATTCAGGCCAGCATCATCACCAAAGCTCATCAAAGTTCTGAGAATATGGTAGTCCCCTGGAGAAAACGAGCCATTCTAAAATGAATTAATAGCTATGAAGAAATTTAAAGACTTTTCAAATTTTTTTTTATTTTTCCTGCAATTTAAAGACTTCCAGTCCTTCAAAAACTTTCTAAGGATATTCCTCCACGCTATAGACATTATACATGTGTTTTTATTCGTAAACATTAGGAATTTTAGCTCAGCATCTGAGAGATCATCAAAAGACTCACTTTATACGAATGTCGTAACAAAAAGAAGCAGAGACTGAATAAAATAAAATATGTGATACTGTAGTTTATTATAAAAACAGGCCTCAACTTGTTGGCCCATAAAATACAATGTGGTTGGAAAGATTAAAACATTTCCGTAAAAATCATTATTAGTAAAGAAAAATAAAATACCCTGATTATCTAACATCACCGTTAGATTCAATTAATCTAATTCATGAAAAAGAAAAAATAGTTAAACATCCTGAATATTTTTGTTTCTGGACATTGATAATTCCTTGTTTCTAGATTATTATGAACATGGAAAGGCACTGACTGATTCAAAGAATTTTGTCAAAATCGAAAAATTTCTTCAACCTGAAGAAAAAAAGCACTGGACAATACTCAACAACAGAACAGAACAAAGGCACTCCCTTTATTTTTGTTAATATTTATAAATTTCAATGGCAGTTGATTCCAACCAATGTTCCAGTGCTATTCAATCAGCCAATGAAAACCTCTTGTTTAAGTTTGAATTATTGAAATCCATATTTATAAAGATGTTTTTTTTTGAGGTGAGAGTAACTAAAATATGAACATTAATATAACCAAAAACTGAGTTTAAAAATAAAATAAGGTGTAAACATCAGAGTTACTAATTATACTTGGTATAAATACTGGTCAAGTTCAGCCCAGATATGGGTACACTGCTTTAAGGATGACAATTGTTGTGGCAGCGCCATTCGTAAAACGCTAAAAGAATTTACATGATGAAAACCAGCAGAAATCATACAGTTTTGTAAAATAATTTCAAAGCAGAAAAAGTTTTCAAAAGGATAATTAAAATATGGAAAAAAAAATATGAAAACTGATAATGTGGCCCCAGTGAATTACACAATTATGTAGAAGTAATGCATGTATGTATTATTTTTAGAGAGGATGTTCTAGTTTATTTGCTTGATTGAAAGCACAACTTCAATATGTGTATTTCTTTACATTTACTGCACTATTGTCTGTAAAATACGAATTATTTTGGACATAGATACCGTTTCATCATTTACAAATGTGCTACTAATAGAGCAAATACAGTATCATGATTTTAATATTATGGTGGGTAACAGATTTAGAGTGTTATCACTTTGCAAGTATATCACATGAGGTGTTACACGGGACAGACAATGTCCACGAGACAGACAATGTCACACAAGCAACAGTAGATAAACACAAAAGAAAACATGACACAGACATCGCTACTGAAAATAACAACAATTATCAATAAAAAAAGTAATTAAAAGCAGCCAATCCTAGTACTTGATGAGAATAAAAGATTTAACGTTAAAAAACAACCACCGCTTCCTTTAAAAATATTTATGCAAATGTGTTTCATAGATTTGCATGCATGCAAAAGGTCATACTTGCATATAAAGGTCAAAATTAGAAATTGCATACATATCCCACCCATAATGCATTGCACTCGCTCTAAGTACATGTACACTGATATTTTGATAGCAGTCACGAGTTTGGTGTTACAAATACCACTCACATGAATGTGACCGTGGAGTGGGGATCAGTTCTTATGTTTAATATTGAAAAAAAAAGGGTCGTAGAATACAACAATGAAGCAGAGAGACTCCTGAGATGAAAGTGCTGGTTGTATTCATTCGTTGGATAATTAGAATTTTGTTTCAACTGAGCTTTCATTCTTAATATCCATAGGCTCATTTTGATTCTGGAAAATAAAAAATAAAACAAGTTTTAACATGTTATTGTATTTTTAAATCAGAATTCAGCAAGCATGTTTTAGACATTTCAGAAAATACAAAATTATGAAGCACAAGTCAAACAAATTTACTGGAAAACTTATTAAAAATTACTTTAAGCAAAATACGTCTACTAATAGTCATCCAGAAAGTTTAGTCATTCTATTTTTTTTATTAGCCTTCTGGTTGTTTTTATAAACCATAAAAGGTGAGCAGTGTTTTGTGATCAGGCTGCTACAAAATTAAGACTCAAACAAACTGGTATGTAAATATCTCAAAATCGTCAATGATGTTAAAATAATGATATTTGGTTTGCTTACCTCAGAATTGACAGAAGTGGCATAGAGTATTGCATCATGTACTGTGACAAACAAACACTCAGGTATCTCAATCTTTTCCATCTTGACAAAGTAGTCACAGCGGTTCAATGTTTCTTTGACATTGCCTAAAAGAATTGGGAAAACAAGAACAAAAGATGAAACATTTGGTAACAGCTTTCTAAGTCAAGTGCACTTTTCTTTTTTTTGAGCTGAAGGTGCAATCGTCAATAGTTAATACAAATTATAGCCAGACCGAGAACTGCCCTCTTAAGCACATACCACCATCAACATATGTTTAACAATGTAGTTCTAGGAGTTTTAGATTTTTTTTTTTTAGGCCACAGCCAGTTCACAATAGAAATTCCCAGTAACTATGATGTGAACTTGTTCTTGAAGATTTTTTTATTTATAAATGGGGGTAGCATTTTGTAACCAAAAAGGAGATTTTAGGGAAATTTTTGAAATTTGAAGTTTTGAAAGAAAATTTTATAAAAAAAAAAAAAAAAAGACTCTTTGTCTTAAGGGCCTTGATGAAATGCTTCAAAATAAATTATCCTGGTTTGCAAGTTTATATGAAACACACAAAATCTTCAAGACAAAATCTTCACTGTGATTACCATAACAATTCAATTAACAATTCGTGGTCTCTATTAATTCGCTTACCCATAACAGGTCGCAGTTTAATTTATGTACAATATATAAAAGCATCAAAATAACACAACCTGGATAGCAAAGTGGCTTGAATAACACACCTGTATTTAGCTGTCACCAGTTGCGTTAAATAAATCAGACAATACTGAAATATTTCACTGAGCATTCAATCTGTGTACCATGGATTTTGATGTGACCCCGATCAAGCCCCCAAGGTTTGAAACCAGACACATGTGACTAACCTCCTGAGACCCTATTTTGTTTTCTGATTGAGGAGGTGTCGATAATAGTCTCATAAATACAAGTTGACAACGCGGTGATCTGTTTTCAGACATCAATTGATAAAAAATTGCATTTGTGTTTTAAATACTTTTCCACTGAAAAATTTCTTTCCATTCCACTCTATTCCATGCATACATGGTAATTACTGGTACAATATGTGGACCTTTACTAAAACTTATTAAGCACGACTGCTTAGATGTCTCAACACATCACTGTGAAATACTTTATTTTCGCTTAGAATTTATTTTCACTAAAGGGATGATTCATTGAAAAAAAAACCCCAGCAAATATACCTTTTTTTCCTATATTTTTTATTCAACTTGTCAAAAATCAGTAAAAATAAATTCTATACAAAACACCAAAAAAGTATTTCCAGCTAAAATAAAGTGTTTTACAGTATATTTTAACCTTGTTATAACGAACGCCTTTACAATCAAAATTTTAATGTATGTATGTCTTCAAAAGAGTTTGTTATAACAAGATAATGTACAACTACTGTGGATTACTTTATTTTTGCTAGAATTTATTTTCTCTGAAATCGCTTTTTGGGCGTTTTGCTTGGAATTTATTTTCACTGATTTTTGATGAGATTAATGTAAAATATAGGAAAAAATGTATATTCACTGGATTTTATTTTCACGGAATCATCCCTTCAGCGAAAATAGCGAAAATAAATTCCAAGCGAAAATAAAGTATTCTACAGTATACATAAGATGAACTGACAATTTTTTTTCCCTTGAAAACTCAAACTGAGAACAATAAAATACCTTGACAATCAGCTAACAACACCCGGATCCCGATCTTCTTGTAATCCATAGCCAAATTAGTCAATACAGTCACTCCATTAACGTCGATAAAATTGAACGTGCCACAGTCGATGATGATGGTATGTAAATGAGGTAATTGTGGCATACTCAGTGCGACTTCTTCACTGGCATCATGGTTTGGCACAAAGTCAACCTGCTCTTTGTCACTGATAGTTGTCTGCAAGAACCAAGTTACTTATGGTTAAGTCTTGTAAATGTACAGCAGATGGCAAGGAAAATCAAAAACAGGATGATGCATTGCGAGATAGTTTTACAAATAATAACCAATGTTTTTGAGAATCATTTTTGGTCACAGGTATGCAGTGATAACTGTAGACGCAATTACCATTTACTGGTTTTTTTTGTGTTATTTCCTTTACCACTGATAAATTTGTTTTATGTGAAATAGCAAAAACGCATTGTTTTACAACAAATCAGTGAATTGTTGTTGGACTAACGCCAGTTAATGAGCGAGTATTAATTTTACATTATTGAACTCCGGTTGCTAATTTTTAGTAACCTTGGCAACAGTTTAAAATAAAATAACAACCTGAGTGAATTCTTATTTTGGTAAAGATTGCCTGTTCCATAAATTCAAATAAACTGAAGAAAAAATTCCACAATCCATAATGCATTACTAAATATCTTTTATTAAGTGATATTATTGAAGTAGTTTAACACTATGCCTCCTGCACCAGTCAATATACTCACTCCATTCTCCTTTGCTTTCTTTTTGTTCTGCTTCTGTCTTTCAATTTCCTGTTGTTTCATTTTTTTCTCAATTTCTGCCTTGGCAGCCATGACAGTTGTTGGATTAACACCAGTTAGCTTGTACACCTGGTTTTTGAAATATTCACAGTTCACATAATACAGCGTAGATCCACTGGATATTACTTTGATACCATTCACTTCTTTGGCCTAAAAATAAAAAGGAATAATGAGTAAGTCACATGTTTACCGAACTCCCAAACTAGCTGTGCCTGACATCACAAAAAAACTTCAGGCAACTGTAAAACCCAATGTCTAACTTCACAAATATTTTTGCCTAACTGTAGAACATTTTGTGCCTAACTTCACAATAATTTCTTTGCTCTATTGAAGGCACATTTCCAATAAAAATACATATAAACCAAATATTGCATTTTTTATATACAAAGCATTAAAATAATATTTATTTAAATATAAAAACACCTCTAATTTTACATAAGCAGACTTATTAAACTATGTCTTTTTTACAATGAAAACATCAGTAGACTGAAGTCCAAACTAAGATGAAATATTTTAAAATATTACAATATCTGAACTAATAAACAATTCATATTTAATTAATAATAGTTTTATTTATTTATTTTTTGTAGACTGTATATTTTGAATATTTGGCCAATACAATACTACAGTTGCATATTTTTATATAGTTGTTACTATTGATATTACATGCAGGCAGAAGGAGAAAGTGGTAGAAGTGAATTTGGCATTGTAGATATTCACTGGGTTTTAAATTAACTGATTATATTATGAAATTAAACATTCTATTGTTAAGTGTGAATATTTCTTGAGTTTTAATTTACTGTTTACAACTATCAGTGAAAAAAAGTGAAATTAAAAACAAGTACCTGACTCAGTTTACATAAAGTGCTTATTATAAACCACCATGCACAGAGGCACTAGGTGACAAAAATAGATAAACTGCATCTGACCTGAACGGTAACGCCTATTTGCATATAGAAAGTCAACACGGCAATCAATACCCTGATAAGTGACACATGTAGCAATAAACGAGAATTTGTCAGTGTCAGACTGAAAACAATTCATTTCAACATCTGTCTTACTGTACTTTTTGGTACGGTCGTAATGATTCACATCACGATGGCCGATTCATTGTACAAATTAAAATGCCAACTCATACATGTACGACATTTTGGAATGATTGCAGCATGAGCTAACATGCACAGCAACATTGTGTTGAAAATAAATAATTTTTATAGCATTTTATGGTTAACTGAAATTTGTTCTTATTTTTGCTTTCAATGTTATCAGAAACACAATATTTTATTTGGTCTTATTCAGGTTTAACAGCTTAATTATTATTAGAATATCAAAACCAATTTTTTTTGCAACATTTCACAATTTAAATCTGCATAATTCCGTCCACATTATGGTCTACCTGATTCAAATAGACATTAAATGTCATTAAAATTTGGTAATCAATGGTTTAACAGCATTGGAGAATGTGAAACGGTAAGATATGTAGTTTAGTGAACACTGAACTTGAACTTTTTTATCGGTAATCTATAATAAATGAAATGCAAAAGTGGTCAAAAACATTATAATTCTGCAATCTGTACTTTCTGAATTCCCTTTGATGTTGTTTTATAACCACGGAACTAAGATCTAACCAATTCTGGTTATTGTACCGAGCAACCATAGAACTAACCGATAGACAAACATACAAGATTAGCTTAAATATTAGCCTTCAATTTATGTATCCTGAACATGACTACTACCGTAAAATCTGTATTAGAAGCCGCATCCCTAATAGAAGTCGCACCCATTTTTTTTGAATAATTGAGAACCAAAAATTCATCATTTCTCATATGTGTAGATGCTCTATTAGAAGCCGCATCCCCTCTGTTGCATTGTACCATTTTAATAGAAGCCGCGGTTTCTAATACAGATTTTACAGTAATGGAGCTATTCACAGTATCTATATACTAGTGTAACAAATGAACTACAACCGAGGAGTTAGTAAAAGTATTATTTTCGTGTATAACCTAGTGAATAATCCTTGAACATCAGCATAGATGTATAGTCTTTATATAAAAGTAGTATATAAATTAATAAACGCTGCTCGGACTGATAAATATGATATATAGTAGATAATATTTGGTAATCGTAGTCCTAAATAACTATTAAAAATAGCTAGCTACATTTTCTTCTATGCCATCGATAAAGGGCCATTGCTCGAAACGTCTAGCTATTTTTAATAGTTATTTAGGACTACGATTACCAAATATTATCTACTATATAGTCTTTATATAGACAGGTCTTTATACAAGGGTTTTTACTACATACCTTGTATGCTTTCATATCCCGATAGAGATCAGTGTTTGGAATATTGCCAACAACGCTGATCTTGGGTCGCTGTGTTCTAAGAACTACCATGAACATGGAGAAAATGATGCCTATGCCAAGACCAATATCAACTCCCAGTAAGCATACACTGACCAGTGTCACTACCCAAACCATCTGAAAAATGTAAATAAGTTTAATAAAAATGATGAATGCGACTTTGAAAACTGTTTACAGTTGTTTTCATGTATTGAAGAGACAAAAAAAGGGATTTTGGTTTAGACAGATTAGAAACCTGGATTTAGAATGGAGAGGTTTTTAGGTGACAAGGATTGGCGTGGAGAGTATTGTGGGTTATACTGGGTTTAGTAACAAGAGACTTCTGGGTGACAGGGATTGGTGTAGAGAGTATTGTGGGTTATACTGGGTTTAGTAACAAGAGGTTTCTGGGTGACAGGGATTGGTGTAGAGAGTATTGTGGGTTATACTGGGTTTAGTAACAAGAGGTTTCTGGGTGACAGGGATTGGTGTAGAGAGTATTGTGGGTTATACTGGGTTTAGTAACAAGAGGTTTCTGGGTGACAGGGATTGGTGTAGAGAGTATTGTGGGTTATACTGGGTTTAGTAACAAGAGGTTTCTGGGTGACAGGGATTGGTGTAGAGAGTATTGTGGGTTATACTGGGTTTAGAGTAACAAGAGGTTTCTGGGTGACAGGGATTGGTGTAGAGAGTATTCTGAGTCATACTGGGTTCAGTATGGACAGGTTTTTGGGGGTGTGAAGAGGTTTTTTGGGTTACTCGTATACCAGGTTTGGAGTGGACAGGTAGGCGAATGAGGCATGAAAAGGTATAAACACCAATATAATGTAAACCACCACAACATATGAACATAACGCAGTTTCAGGCCACTGTTAAGGAATATTTACAAAGCTCTTTGTCACCAAGGCTTTATAAACATACTATGAATTATGAGTACACCTGGTCTGAAACCCATGTTCAGTCGGAATATCTTGCAGTTACAGGTGTTATCTACAGAATCTTGATGTTGTTGTGACAACATCAAATATTTGTCTTGTTTAAATAATCACAATCATCAAGGACAAATATTTTAAAGTATAATAAAACTTGAAAAAAAAAAACTTACAAAATCAATCTTGGAAGTTCTCCATAAGATTGGTAAATCAGCGCACTGTTTAAACATTCCTTGTAACGCTACAACTATAATGGCACCCAGAACAGCCTAGATAACAGATAAATGATATAGATCAATATACAGAGAACATCATGTTAATGTTTACATCTTCAGCATTAAATTTAATGGCATTTACATTATTTTTAATCCTCTGATTCAACTTTTGTCGGATAATATCCCAATTTGGTCTAAAACACACAATACAGAATGTTGCAGAGTAATTTTGACCACTCAGGAAAGAGCCAAAATATACAAACCATGCTTATATTAATAAAGGATTGTAAGATACAAGGTAATAAACTTGTGTGATATGGAATGTACATCTAATTTGCAAAATTTGAATTGATTGCAAGATTTCTTGAAATACTGATGCTGAAAAACAATACCTCAGGATGTTTTTTTTAATGTCGTTGAAAATAAATATATATTTATTTGTGCCTTATTCAATTCAACAATTTAAACTAATTTCAGCTTAGATGATCATAGCTTTCTGAGGACCCATTGAACTCTGTAATGCCATTATTTGATCAGACCAAGTTTGATTGACATGTGCATTGAACTCAGACAGAAAATATCACACGTACGTCACCCTATATGGATATCAAAGTTACATCCTATAAATCCTTGATAACGCATGTTCACACTCACCTTTGGCAGTGCTTCAAACAGAGGTCCAAGTGCCAATAACACAATGAGAATTATTATACAATTCACAATAGCAGCAAACTAAAGTGATAGAAGGAAAAACACAGTGAAATTATTCAAGTATTGCCCACATTAGTATAAGGTAGTATTTAGACTTGAATACATTTTAGCCACAATAAGTGTTTTCCGAATAATTAATGTCAAATTCGAAAGCATTCTTTTGTGTACAATGAAAACAGAGGCACCAAAAATCATGTTTTGAAATAGCATTTGGTCACTAAATATAAATATTTGAACAGTGGAAAACATTCTTTTTCGGCATTTGGAACTGTTATTTCTCATTATTAATTATTACTACAACACACTAAAAATACCACAAAGCATGTACTATGAAATGACAGAGACCTCAGGCAGATTTTGTAAGCGATGTAATTCTCAATGTACTCAAAATTGTGTTTTTGCTAAAATAAGCTTCAGTTATCTGAAAGTACCACTGTCAAGTTGAACCGTAAAAGCAATGAATAAAATAAATTGTAAAGCTTTACATGTCCACAGGGATCTGACTCGATTAGCTTTGTAGCTATTTCAGGTTCCTTTTACCCATGAAATTTTTTATTACAGCAGTGTTTGTAAATATTTATATGTGTAACAATCATGGGTAAAAAAATAAATTATTATATTTATGAACTCACCTGAGTTTTGCCACCTGCACTGTCGTAGACCAACATACGAGCCAATGAACATGCAGATACAAAGCACGAGAAGAAACCAGCAACAAAATTGGAAATACCATAGGCAAACATTTCCTGCAGAAAACATTTCAGACAACTTAAGAAGAAAGCAGTAATATTTCCATTTGAATTGTGTACACAAACAATAAATTTAAATATTGTAGAAATTACATGGTCACAACTTGACATGCAATGAACTCACCTGATTAGCATCAATCTCATAGTTATTCTTCTTGGCAAAAGTAGTTGCCATGGAAACCGACACAGCAAACCCCACAATGGCAATTGAAATGGCATCACCAATCATAGATAACCCATAATGTATGGGTGGTACAAATGGAGCTGGAAGTCTGAAGAAAATAAAATAAAATCACTTTAATGAAAACCATTCAATTTTCAATGATCAAATTGTCCCAAACTGATAGTTTATGGGAATGTGTGATTACATGCAAGTCATGATGACTTGTTTACCACAGCAAAATTTTCACAAATTAAATTAACTTACAGTATATGCTAATTATATACTGTAAAAGGGTTAATTATTCGCTGGGTTTTAATTTCGCTTATTTCGCTGACTGGAAAATGCGCTAAATTAAAACCCAGGGAATATGTAAAAATAAGCATAGAACACATTATCTAAATGATAAAACCGTGAATTTAAAACCCACTGAATATGACTGAAATGCTAAATCAGTGAAATTTAAACCCAGTGAATATTAGTCATTTTACAGTAATTTGCAACAAACTGGATATGTAAATTAGGTGTCAGTTGTATGCAAATTACCCAGCATTCAGCTTAGGAATACACTACAATGCAATATAAATAAGTTCAAAACTCGTATCCTATCCTTGTTGCTTTTATAGGAAACACAACATCTGTACTCACCCTTGTGGAATCTCGCCGGCAATATCCACACGGTGTTTGCCTTCCAGCTCGAGTAAATAAGACACCGCTGTACCGATGATGATAGCAAAAAGTTCCACAGGCATGGTAAATTTGATCTTGTTTCGATACTTGTCGGCAAGATATTTCCCGCCGGCTACGAATATTAATACACAAACCGAGAGTATGACTTCTATATAATTGGAATGATGTATATTCTTGAAAATGTCAATGTACGTCTAGAAAACAAAAAAGAAATTAGAATATCAGTGGTATTTATATTTTATTACGCATTTAGCAAACGTTTCGATTAAAGCCATCTCAGCACACATTTTA
Organism: Saccoglossus kowalevskii; assembly: GCF_978046115.1. Classification (NCBI taxonomy): domain Eukaryota; kingdom Metazoa; phylum Hemichordata; class Enteropneusta; family Harrimaniidae; genus Saccoglossus; species Saccoglossus kowalevskii. The sequence goes on along the minus strand of NC_140643.1, from coordinate 18,543,045 downwards.
AAGTGTATCAGCACTCAATCAAACATTCAAATTTATTCCTATGTTTACATTGAACGCAGACGCACTAACACACGATGAAAATATATTTCTGTTAATCACACAAACGTTAGCACAGCACAAAGTGATTGTTTGCTGTCATTTTGAGCTATAATCTTTCAATAAATTATTCCTATAAGCAGAAGAAAAATGTATAACAAGGTTATTGAGAGAATATCGCAAAGTATGTACTCAGGCAGTACAAGTTGAATCTACTGTCGCTCAGTGACTAATCAATCTAAAGCAAAATAAGAAAAGAAAGGACAACTCTTGTTCATGATTACTGGAATGACCTCTAAGGTTTTATCTAGACATTTGACAAAGAGGTAAAAAAAGTTTTACATAATTATGGAAATAACCATGAATTTTTTAAGTATTTTATCTAGTAAATAAAAACGAAACTGTGATTAATTTTTTTGGATTATCCACCCCGTGCTTTGCGTGAGAAGTATATCACTTTGGTGACCATATATTTTTTTCCAAGGTTTTGTGAACAACACCATGCCATAAATAAAACCACATTGTAAAAGTTGAAGAAGTTTGATGATTTGTTTAATTGTATTCAGAGACCCTGAAGTCACATGATGTAGATTTATAATGGATCTTTACAAGTGTAGCTGTTTTTTTATTGGTTTATTGGATATATATCACTATGAATATTAATTACAGCAGTAATTGTGTGGAGATTTCATTCATGAAAGGTCAAATTACACAAAACAAGGATGAGAATTTTGGTACAAACATCGGTACACACAAACTACAGGTACCGGTAGTAATACACGCAGACAACAAACACAAAAAAGATAACATGCAAACAGCGTCTGCATGATATGTGCAGTAAATATCTGTAAAATTTCATACAACAACACATGATAATATATATAAATGCAATCACACTGAATTTTATGTAGGATTTTATGTTGAATAAAAATTCAACACAAACACAAATCAAAGAAAGCTTAGAAAGAACTCCCATGTGCTGAGAGTATTGGAGTCACATTAAATATAATTCGAAATTACTTAGCTGTAAACTAATTATGCAAATCAGAAAATTAATATGAACAGATTTGAGTGTAAAACTAATGAGGTCTGCGCAATGTAACAGAAAATCTATGTTTCCAAGTTTAATTGAAATGTGATTAGAACCAAAAGAATATGAATTATTATGCTTATTAGGGAATTAATATGAACAGATTTTTACCCCAAACTAATTAGGTTTGTACATTGTCCTAGAGCATCTTTGTACTAAGTTTCATTGAAATGGAATAATCAGTACTTTAGATATCAATGCGAAAGCTTAAAATTGGTTAATTATGCAAATTAGGTAATTAATATGTACAGATTTTAACCCACAATTATCCAGGTCTGTCTATTGTCCTACAGCATCCATGTACATTCATTGATATGTGATGATTAGTACTTTAGATATCAAAAGCTGAAAATTAATTAATTATGCAAATTAGGTAATTAATATGTACTGATATTACCACAAAAACTATCAGGTCTGTGCAGTGTCATATGACATCTATGTACCAAGTTTCATTGAAATGTTATGATTAGTACTTATATCAAATGCTGAAAATTAATTAATTATGCAAATTAGGTAATTAATATGTACTGATATTACCATAAAAACTATCAGGTCTGTGCAGTGTCATATGACATCTATGTACCAAGTTTCATTGAAATGTCATGATTAGTACTTGAGATATCAGTGGAAAAACCGAAAATTGACTAATCATTATGCAAATTAGGTGATTAATATGCAAAAATATTTATCGGAAACAATCAATCTCTGTATAGTCCTTGAGTATGTAAGTACCAAGTTTCATTGAAATGTAATGCTCACTACTTATATCAAATGCTGAAAATTAATTAATTATGCAAATTAGGTAATTAATATGTACTGATATTACCATAAAAACTATCAGGTCTGTGCAGTGTCATATGACATCTATGTACCAAGTTTCATTGAAATGTGATTAGTACTTGAGATATCAGTGGAAAAACCGAAAATTGACTAATCATTATGCAAATTAGGTAATTAGTATCCACGGATTATTACCAAAAACTAATCAAAACCTAGCATTAGTTCAGAGCATGTATGTACAAAGTTTCATCAAAATCCAATGAGTAGTTTTTTAGATATCAGTGGAACAATCATGGAACAGCTAAAAATCAGCTAATTATCATGCAAATTAGGTAATTAATATGCACGGATTTTTACCAAAAACTAATCAAATTTGCGCATATGTTCAGAGCATCTATGTACCAAGTTTCATCAAAATCCAATGAGTGGTTGTTTAGATATCAGTGGAACAATCATGGAACAGCTAAAAATCAGCTAATTATCATGCAAATTAGGTAATTAATTTACACGGATTTTTACCAAAAACTAATCAAATTTGCACATATGTTCAGAGCATCTATGTACCAAGTTTCATCAAAATCCAATGAGTGGTTGTTTAGATATCAGTGGAACAATCATGGAACAGCTAAATATCAGCTAATTATCATGCAAATTAGGTAATTAATATGCACGGATTTTTACCAAAAACTAATCAAATTTGCGCATATGTTCAGAGCATCTATGTACCAAGTTTCATCAAAATCCAATGAGTGGTTGTTTAGATATCAGTGGAACAATCATGGAACAGCTAAAAATCAGCTAATTATCATGCAAATTAGGTAATTAATATGCACGGATTTTTACCAAAAACTAATCAAATTTGCGCATATGTTCAGAGCATCTATGTACCAAGTTTCATCAAAATCCAATGAGTGGTTCTTTAGATATCAGTGGAACAGTCATAGAACAGCTAAAAATCAGCTAATTATCATGCAAATTAGGTAATTAACGAGCATGGATTTTTACCAAAACCTAATCAAATCTGCGCATTGGCCCAGAGCATCTATGCACCAAGTTTCATCAAAATCCAATGAGTGGTTCTTTAGATATCAGTGGAACAGTCATAGAACAGCTAAAAATCAGCTAATTATCATGCAAATTAGGTAATTAACGAGCATGGATTTTTACCAAAACCTAATCAAATCTGCGCATTGGCCCAGAGCATCTATGCACCAAGTTTCATCAAAATCCAATGAGTGGTTCTTTAGATATCAGTGGAACAGTCATAGAACAGCTAATTATCATGCAAATTAGGTAATTAACGAGCATGGATTTTTACCAAAACCTAATCAAATCTGCGCATTGGCCCAGAGCATCTATGCACCAAGTTTCATCAAAAACTGATGTATGGTTCTTGAGATAGCAGTGGAACAGTCGGACACACATACACACACACAGACACACTAACTGCAAAGACTCCCATTATGTGCTTCGCACATGGGAGTCAAAAATTCCAAAATCAAATTTTGTTTTTCCAATTTGCTTTCAATCAGGAAAAATAACAGGACATGCGTGGACACAACTGAATCTCTGAAAAGGATGCAGGCAGTATTAAGGAATTATGCGGTTATTTTAATATCGCCATACATAGAACAAATCATACATGAATTCCTTGTTTGTCCTGCCATGTCGGTAAAAAACAAGCAGAAGTACGAAAAGTGACTATGTTTATATTCAAATAGAAGTATAATATAGTATAATAACGATATTGAAAATAAAAGTCCTTAGTGGCACGGTACATGACATTCGTCTATGCACTGTAAAGAGTCAATAAACAATATGGCTTCACAGTGACCTACTCACATGCGTAGGTGATAACAACCTTGAATATGTAATGAAAATAAAATTGAAAATTATATTGAACTATTGTTTAATTGTTTATCAAAAATTAATGAATTTACTGTGGTGTTCCCAAGATCCAAAAATGAGAAGGGTTGGCTCCTCATTCAGAAAGACAAAAGTATGTTCAGATAAATGTGTTTTGCTCAGCACATAAAATCAGAGAGATACCCCATAGGGTTAGCATACTGTAAAATGTTATTACAAAAGTAGCAACAGTTTGAGATGCATCATGGGAGCACCACCAGAATGTAGGGCTTCATTACTATAGCGATAGCGATAAATTTATTTACAGCATTTAAATATTCTATTATATGTAGGCTGCAATCATCACACACAAGGTACAGTAACCATCATCAGTATAGAAATACTCTTTTAACCCCCTGCACTTTGAAAAAAGTCAATGCAACTGTTTTTTTAGACACACAAAATTCAAAAAAAAAATTTCTTTCACAAAAAATAAAGCTGTTTGTGGTTCCTGTCCATGGATTGATGCAAAGTACTTTAACAAACTGACTCAAATCTATAACCGATAAAAAATACATATGCTTATACTACGAAAGCCATGTCTCAATTGATCAAATGGAGTGTATCATTTCAATACTGACTCATCTCTCCCCTTTAAATAGAATGGTTCATTCCATTACATGTACTTACATAGACCAGTGAGAAGGGTCCTGTGTAGAGTGGAATATACTTTGACAATCCAAATAAAAATTTAATTTGACTTGTAAAGATGTAACAGGCAGCTCCAGTAGTGAAACCTCTTACGAGCGGTGTTGATAAATACACCGTCACAAAGCCCATATGAAAAACAGACAGGAGAATCTAATGAGAAAACAAATAAATGATATATTAAAATTTTGACAGGATTGTAGTGACTTTATTTTCTGGGGTTCTATAACTTTGTCAATTATTTTTCAAATGGATATAAATTTAAACTGATTGTATTGGACTGATTCAAGATATACCAATACATATATATTTTTTCTCCAGACCATTCTTATGTTAAACTAAGTGTTTCTCATTGTTAAAGTTTCAACAAACCTACATACCCGGTACTGTAAAATACTTTATTTTAGCTGGAATTAATTTTCGCTGAAATCACTTTTTGGTTGTTTTGTATGGAATTTATTTTTACTGACTTTTGACAAAGTGAATGTAAAATATATGAATAAAGAAATATTCGCTAGATTTTATTTTCACTGAATTATTCCTTAAGCAAAAATTTATTCCAAGGAAAATAAAGTATTCTACAGTAAAATAGTAACTAGCAACTTAAATTTGGTTGTTCTGTGCTCACATGAAAGCTATGCCCACAGAAATGAATTATGACTGATTTGTTTAAATGCTGTCAAAAAAATTGTGGTCAATGACTGACATTCTAAAATAATGTACATACCTGTACCAAACCTATCATCAATGTTAAACTGGTCATGGCTAACAGTTTCTGATACTCGTAATCATTAATAGCGTCATCTGTGATATTAGAACCGCTACTGTTAAGAAAATTATATATGGCTTCTGTATCATTGGCATCTGCTAATGGTGCAGGCGCTTCCGGCGGTGGTCCTAGAACTTTAGCCACGGCTGATCCAGCCATCAGGCTGACCACACCAAATGAACCTGAAATGCATGCAAAAAAAAATGTTTATTAGCAAAAGAACATATGCCACATGACAAGGACCTGCAATCAAATAGAACTGACATGCACATGAAATGAACACTATCAAATCAACAATTATTACAAAATCATATGCACTGCTAACACAGCAAATCCAATTATTCAGTCCAGGATGTATGTATACTAGTAATAAACATGTTTACTACTTACCAAATGCCATTTGTCGGGAAGTACCGAAGAAGGCATAAACGAGAATCGGAAAGAACGCAACATATAAACCATAGATAGGTGGCATGGTTGCCAACAGAGCGAAGGCCAGACCTAAAGGCAAAAAAAAAAACATGATTATGAGACTTTAGCTTTCCGAGATCACTGGCAACATATAGTACACAAGTAAAATTATGCTCTGGTTTGGGGAAATATTTTGTTAACTATAATATTATTATATAATAATATAACTATGATATCCATCAAATAGATATCATTCATAAATAGCAACTCACTTTGTGGTATATTGAGTACGCATACAGTAATGCCAGCTAAGATATCTCCGACGAGGTCTTCCCGTATTGAATACTTTGGCATCCAGTCTAGTATGGGGATCTTAGCCAGCACAAACTCCTTCAAACACTTGGGTGAACATGAGCACTGTTTTTGGAAGTATTTTTTGATCTTCTGTGGCACTGTCTCTTTGGATACATCAGCTACCTGATGGCCAAGGTGGAATTCATCTTCAGTATAAACTGGTCGGTTGACATTGTAGTTGGTGCGCTGACGTAGATCGGTGGCAGATAAGTCCACTTTTTCATCCATGGTGAAATGTCCTGGAAAAGGGAAAAAAAAATTTTTAAATAATCAATTTTAAAATCATATCAATTTATCTTTTTTGTTTTAAATTAGAATTGGCAAATTCAAATCAAATTTGTTGGTTACTAGTAAGTCAAAAATAGACGACAAATCAAAATACAGCAGTTCACAGCTTTTATAATAAACCGTTTCATACATATACAATGTACAGGCATAAGAATTTCAGGTCTATGGTACAATTAAGCCCAGCAAGTCTTACACGGTATTTGATTTTTATTTACTTTGGCACATTGCATTTATTCATAAACTATCTTTTAAGAACAATTGCGCGTACTGTAAATCATTAAATTTTTGTCACTAGGAATTTATTTACAATTTGAAGACTTTATGGTTATCGTGGATATAAAATTATGCAAGTGGTATTACAATAGTTCACCTTGAGTACTAGCAACTAGTCAGCTGCTATACAAGTAGTTATTTATCACCAACATAACTTTGGTGGCAAGTACGCACAAGCAGACGTTTTTGAGTGACAGTATGTGATTGAAGATTACAAGTACGGTGCATACTGTCAAAAGTACATAACCACCGGGGCATGCCATGACAATCACACATGATATATTAGTCTTTGGTTCATGGGATTCATCATGGCACAAAATACTATAAAGCTTGTTGAAATATCTATGTGCAAATTTAGTGAATTTGACACAATGTAAGAACTAACAGAATCTTAATTGTGAGAATATACTATTTAAAACAGGGGGGGTAGTCACCTGCGTATGCGTCATACAGCCATAGCCTGGCGTTGTTTACATACAAGCGTCTGCCCATGAGCCTTTGCGTTTTAGCTTGTGTTGTTTTCATTGCTTGGGACTCAATTTTCGCTTGTGTGCAGGTGACGATCCATCTGCTTTAAATTATCTACATTAGCCAAATTAGCTAAAAATACCATGCCATCTAAAAAGACACGTTTTTAAGTAATTACTGTAAAATGATTAATTTTCACTGGGTTTAAATTTTGCAGATTTAGCATTTCAGGCATATTCAGTGGGTTTTAAATTTACGGTTTTATTATTTAGATAATGTCTTCTATGCTAAAGTTGACATATTTATTGGGTTTTAATTTAGCGCATTTTCCAGTCAGCGAAATAAGCAAAACTAACCCCCAGTGAATAATTAACCCTATTACAGTATTTTTTTTTCAATTACTAGAAGTGTTTTTGATTTGCTTATTTCCTATCTATTATGCACATAAAAGAATAGCATAGCGTCATATCTAATCTGCATAACAACATCGTACGTTAATCACCCAACATATACTGTATTCATTAGATCACAGACGAAGCTACGTCACGATTCGTCAAACGTTGCCAGGATCAATCACAAACAGAAAAGGACAATGAATTTTCGAAATAACACCTCTGTTTTCTCCCACGCTAACGAAAACATTTTTTGTTTTCTACCGACTTCTTGTTCTGGTTTGTCTATGAGAATTGTTATACCTTATGAGATCTATCAAAAATTACAGCATAAATATATACTGTATAATACTTTATTTTTGCTGGAATTAATTTTCTCTGATTTTTGACTTGTTGAATGTAAAATATAGGAAAAAGGGTATATTCGCTGTATTTTATTTTCAATGAATAATTCCTTCCAAGCGAAAATTAAGTATTTTACATTTAATGTCTATATCTGCATTAGGTAATATTTTAAGTTTATTGTAAATTAGCTTCTAGTAAGGATCGCACAGTTTCTTCCATATTTTTTTAATTCTTGTTACCGGTACATACAGCACTGAAGCAAGTTGAACATAACATTGTTGTATTTACAGACATATAGGCAATGTAACTATGCCATATGCCAAAATTGTTAATAAAACTTGTTCTATCAAAGAAAATGGAAAGAATCAGTTGTAGCACTGGACATTTAAAGGCACAACATCAGTGCAGTGGGGCCACTATTGCCTGGCATTGAAGTGAGCTTTCAGGAAAGATGCTACCATCGTTTCTTTTAGGAATTACATACAATGATAATTATGTAAGGAACACAAGACTGGATTTTTAATAATCCAGAGTGACAGTAGAATAGACCTTCAATAGATGCGTTAATTATTCAGTTCTACAACAGACTCTCTGAGTTTTGAAAACGTTTTACGAAACAATTTTAAAATATATGTAGTTTCATTGGTCATGTGTTTGTTTCTGCCTCAATTTTTAGGTGTACAACTTCTATTTGCACTTGAACAAAGAAAGATAACACCTCAAATCTGCTGCATAAACATTCTATTATTTTTCTAATCAGGGAGATAATTCCTTTTTTGTTAATGTTAATTTACAACTTAGCCTGCATCTGTGAACTTAAAGTCAAATGTGCATACAAACTAAAATTCTGTTTGCATTTAGATTTTAAGATTCAGGTGTAGAAATAGAAAGATAGAGACCTGATTTCAGTATGCAAATCACATGTACTCCATGATGGTATTCTCTGCTTGTCAAAATCGCTGTTTTTAGAAGATCCAAATGAATGGAGTATTTTATATATTTCTAGTATTAGGAATATATAATACTGTAAAAAACTTTATTTTAGCTGGAATTAATTTTAACTGAACAGACTTTTTGAGTGTTTTGTTATGGAATTAATTTTTTGATGAGTTGAATATAGAAAATATAGAAAAAAAGAGATACATTTGCATGATTTTATTTTTACTGGATCATCCCTGCAGTGAGAAATAAATTTCAAGCTAACAAAATAGCGACATCACCTAAAGTTATGCTATAGGAAACAAATGCTACATTGTGAGAAATCTAAATATATTATTATCAAAACAGTGTCTCATACTGCAATATTGGTGTTTCATTCTTTCTGTCACTCACAGTGAGAACAAGTCTCATCTAAAAGTTGTCATGAGGCTGCATGTTCTAAACAGCCATGTAAGTATCTAAAATGAATGTCAATCACAGGGGTATTCAAATCAAAATTGTTGATAACAACACATTGTGTACAAAATGCTTTGTTTTTCTTTCTGATCATGGGCATGGGGTTAAGCTCAAACACAAACAAAATTACCATTTTAATAGTAATTTTTAATAAACTAACAGCAGTTAAAGAGAATAATCTGATTAAGACCTGGCCATGGCTAAATAGAATTGAAGATATAGAAAGAAATATAAAGATAAACAAAAGTCAATTCACTAATCTGTCTGAAAGAAATATTAAAAATTTGATTGTAAAAAGTGACGAGATTCAATGGAAACAAAAAATGGCAGAGAAATCAAGTCTCGTTCATTATAGAAAATTTAAAACAAATTTAAAATATTGAGAGAAATATTTAAATTCTTTATCCAACTTCAAGGGCACCCAATTAAAATTCAAGGCAAGATCCTGCACTCTTGGTTTGGCATATGAGAAAAGGAAATGGGCAAACTTGGATAATAATGATTGTATCTGTCCATGTTGCAAAAAGGAACCTGAAACACTGGAGCATTTCATATTACATTGTGAATGTTTCTCAGCACAGAGAAAAACTCTAATGGAAGGGATTGAAATGCTCCTATGTAACAAAAATGAAATAAATTTACATAAAGACTTCATAGCAAACAAAGAAGTGCTATGTTTAATCCTGGGTGACAGTACAAGGCAGTATGATTCAGTCCTGTGTGACGAAATTGATACTTTTACAAAAAAATTCTTAGTTGATGCCATGGACAGTAGAAAGAGGTATACAGATAATATTTAATACTTTTCCAGTGTACTTCTTATATTTTAGTTTTCTTATTTTTTTTTTTTGTTGTTGCTACTTTTAGATGTCTTTTGTTGTTGTTATATTTTGTTATCTTAGTTCATGTAACTTAATTTCTTTTTGTCTATCAAAAGTTTTTTTTTTTTTTTTTATCCATAAGTCTTTGAGTGAAATGTATTTTTTATTTGGTGCAGCTCCTAGTTTACATAGTGAGCCCCTGTTACAAATGGGAAGCAATAAATAAATAAATAAATAAATAGTGACAAAAAATTCAATCTTTAAATACACCTAAACTATAACATTTTGCATTGAGATACTCGATAAGTATTGTGAATGAATATATGTACTATGTTTTTTGCATTATGTGTGTAATAAATTGTAGAAGTTTATGTTGAAGGGTGGATGGAAGACAATTTTAGCCACTCACTTTGGAGTTTATACACAGTTATCTAGAGAATACCCATGATGCTTTGGTTAATTTTATATTTTTTCTATTATGAACACTATAATGCAATTTTTTTATGTAGGAGATCTGTGAATGTATTCTTCCACTCCTGCATGTGAAAAGAACAGCGTTGGGTGGTTCATTAACTTATTTGGGAGGTGTACAAAATGTAGCAGACTTTGCAGTGAATGACTTAATTGTTTGTTCACAGTATTATAATGCTAGACATTTACTACGTTCACGTTACGGGATCTCGGCACGTGCCGAAATTTTTAATCGGTTGTGTTTGCAGAGGGATTACAGCAGTTGTGTTCACTTTATTCAGGACCCACTTAGGACCGACTGGGCTCGTGCCGAAATCACACTCTCATTCATCGATCTGTTGGCCCAAACATGGAAAACGATATGCATATGATGATAATAATTGTAATAGTGAAATTATATCCATTTGTTGCAATGGTGTTTATTACGAGCCATCGTGCACATGAACGGCAAAGAAGATTCGAAACAATTATTTTTTTCACGTCAATGTAAAATGTGCAAGAAAATAGAGGTTGTAGCAGCACATAAATATGCGTCGCTGATGACGGTTTGCATTCATTATTACAGCATCCGACCATCTACTAGTATATCCGAATTTCCTGTCATCGTCATTTCATGCTAGTATCAATCAACTTATGTTTTCTTAAATTTACCAGGCAGCGTTCAGGCAGCAAATCTCGGCACGTGCCGAGTTTCGGTCCCAAGCATCCATCGGGACCGAGATCGAGTTCTTTTCGGCATGTGCCGACTCGGTCCCGACCGTTCACACAAAATTTTCGGCACGTGCCGACTCGGCCCCGAGTCTCAGCACGTGCCGAGATCTCTAACGTGAACGCCACTATTGTCTTTAACAGCTTGACCCAATGGTGTTAGGACTCTTTTCCAACTCTTGCTTATAACACTTAGTTCAGCAAATGATGGTCAACTTCTTGTTTTCAAAATCTTTCTACATTCAAAAGTATGATACTTGTATTGTATCTGTCCATATTTATACGATTGCTATCTGATTCTTTGAACTTGAACTTAACACAGGCTACCTACAAGGCTTAGCGCTTTCATAACACCTTTTTTAGCTTTTGTTTAGCTCCATGATTATATTCTACACCTCTTTTCCTTAAGAGCCATTTTCTAAAACACTGTTTAGAATTTTAAAGATTTTTGCTGGGGATATATAATGGAGCCTAAACAATGAAGTAGTTTCTTAAAGTTTTACTGTAGTAAAATAACTCTATCAAATCTTTTTTTTATTTGTTCATGAGCATTTAGGTCACTTTATGAGAAAATGCACCACCAATATGAACATGAGCCAATCACAGAAGGTATTATGTACACAGATTGGATGTACAAACATGTATTGGTATGTACCTTCATGGGGGTGAAACATCAATCGATATTGCGATACCTAGATTTAACTTGAGATTGTGAGTTGTGTCTCTTTGTGTATAGATGTACAGTTCTATTAAAAAGCGGAAAAGTTTCGGGAATTAATTGAAAAAAAAATAGAATAAAGTTTTTTTCTTTACAACTTCTAATTAACGACTTACCTTACAAGTAATAGCTTCTGTAACTGGCTTACACAGCTGAGGCACTCTTGATGACCTGTACGGCTAGGGTTATCAGTCTGACAACGACACAGGGTGATGTGGTCTCACTGGAAGGCTTGCATACATGTGATCGCTTCAGCGTCTCAGAGATGACAAGACAGTGGTTATTTGCGGCCCAGGTTATATAACTACACAAGTTATTGTATAGATGACCTACGACATTTACAAAAAAGAAGAAAAGGGCTCATTTGCATATTAAAAAAATTAAAAATAGATAAACAATCAACGGATTTAAAATTGAAACAATGCAAGTAACATGGCTTCATGTGAAAATTAGGTAACCAATGGAACTCTCATGCCATGAGCGAAGATTTACATCTTTTTTTTGGACTTTGTGTTGTCGAATATTACTGTGTAGTGTAGTGTGTACAGCACTCAAGTCTGCTTCGCAACATTCTCTTCAGAGAAGACACGTGACAAAATCGAATGAATGAGTAAGAAGGAGGGCATCGAACATATGTGATTACATGGGACTCGTTTTTATGTGTGTGTTTTTTTGTGATGTAAATTTGACCTTTTGGTGAACTGGGACTGTGTAAACTGTAACAAAAGAGCGACGAATTGCACTTGTAGATCAATTAGCTGGCTGCCACTAGTACTCAGCTGATTCACGATATTTTTGACTGCTATTTGGTTGGTTGCTGAATGTAAAATTGTCGACCTTAGTTTGCAAAGGTGAATTACTATTACACAAACTAACAAACTATAGAAAAAAAGTACACACCGCCACACGTACAAGCTTGTCTTAGATTCGTGTTTCAGCGACGACCAGTCCCTCTCTGCGTACGTAACGTTGTGAGGTCTTGAAAGAGCTCAGTTTGGACTGCTTGGTCCACCCACTGTTTTCACAACAGTAGGTTAACTGGCCAGGTTATCGTATTTGCAAATAATCCAACATGTTCACGTGAGACAAAGAGAATACGTCACACAATACATGACTAGGCCGTGGTACGGCATGAATAAACTCAAAATAGGATCGTATTTTTCAGCATAGGTTCTTGTGAAGAAATTCTATCAGACTTCGATCTCGGGAAAATGCAATGAAAACGTTATCTTCCACCGCGGACAGACGGTAATCCAGCGATTTTTGCGAAATAGCAATGGACGAGTTTGATAGCGCCCTCAACGTGAAATATGCATGTTGGACATCGTTGTACAAACAACCGCTATCGATATCAGAATATTGAATAAATATCAAACTCAATCATCATCCTACCACAGTTCCAGTACCTCTATCATCAGACAAGTAATATATATTTTACTCGTCTGAGCTCAATCACTATAGAGAGACTGTATGAATCTCTGTACTGGATTACTAAACCACCTTTTCCATATTTGACGGACATTATTCTTAAATACCATTTCTATAACTAGGTCCACACAGCCTTGCTGAATTGAGCATACCACTTGCCATCACTTGATATGAGAAATTAAGTTGATTCCATTTATCTGGAGTTTAGCCCCGCACGTTTTAACAAAACTGCAATTTTATGACATTTCAGGTTTTATTATATATGGTTTTAATCATTTTAACAAAGAGTAGTTATTTATGGGAATGCATCAAAGTGGCACGACGTGACTTTCGGTGTACCGCGGAGTTCAGTCCTTGCTCCACTTCTCTTTGTCATGTATATGTATATATATATATGCATGACATATAAAACAAAAGTGCTCAATACAAAGTATATGTAGAGCGGATAGATACGGTAATAGAGGAATATTGTAACTCGACAGCACTGTACTGACCTCACTTATCAAGAGATTTATGTTTATGCTCCTGATGAGCGAGGTACTTGTACCTTACGAAACCGTGCTTTCGAGTTTTAATATTCAGGTACATTTGTAGTTGTCTTAATTCCTCTATTACTGTATCTCTCCCTCCTCTCTCTATTATTGTACCCGAACACAATTTTGAGATATGAAATACGAACCAATGGTAAATGATTCAAAAAATGCAATTTTCGTGGGATTTGACACATTTTTTAATGCGAAATATATTTGGCTGACCATATTTTTTTCTCTGGATTTTGTGAACAGGAGCATCAAATAAAGCTATATGGTAAAAGTCAAAACAAAAATCCGGTAATACGTTTTAATGGTAACCAACTAGCTAAAGTGATAAAAATTAACAATTAAACAATTGTCGAATATTTTTCGTTCTCAAAAAAAAAAAAATGAACTCAAGTTGCTTATTGGCGCCGATATAAATAGCCAAACATGTCTACACGAGACAAACGGCAAACGGAGTTGATCGGAGTCAAGAACACAATGGCTGCCCAGGTCGTGGTACGATACGAATCAACTTTCAAAAGAGGTTTGTATTTTAGTATAAGTTCTTCTGAACCCCTGTTTCACTGAACTGGGGGGGGGGGGGTGCAACAAATAAATCATTATCGTTTACTCCCGGTTTTTAAACCATAGATTACTGCGATGGATGGGGTAACCCGAAAGCGAAGTAACGGCAGTAGATATTTATTTATTCTGGGTATATACCGTTACTAGACAGTGCTTTTTCAAAGCCAAATTTTGTTGATCGAGTATATGGTTGGGCTTACGAAAGCCGAGTTCGGCCCAACGGAACAGCTCCACCAATCACTTGAGAACCAATATATTCCCAAAATGTGAGAATCTGTTTTGAATCTATACGGCAACACCTCCTAGATATTGACGGTCACCGGATGGTCGTCCTAATTCTGGGATTTTCTGTCAGGACATTTCTTGAGACACCGTTGATGCGTCCGGGAAGACAAGTAAGAATGTAGCAGACGATTTGTGCCAATTGCCGCCGACGAGTAACACTTATTTCGCGATCGAAGGGATGCAATTCGTTCGTCTACAATTTCCGATGTCGTTTGTAATAGACATAGACATTACAAACGATATCGACTCCTGAGATAATTCAATTGGAACGTAACTTGAAGAAGGCGATAGAGGGCGTAACTTCGACCCGATCCGTTTTACCTGGCCAGCGCCATGGTGTATCCCAGTCATATCAAAGCTCAACCCAAAGATTTATCGGAGCCGAGAGCGTCCAAACACAGAGAATTTTTCTGGTTCGAGCCGCTGGCTCCGATAAACTACTTTCATGTAAACGAGGTAATGGGTTTATTTATGGAAGTAAAGCATGTCTAGTACCTAGTATTATAAGTTTATTGAAACACGCACAAATCTTAGAAACATGACAAAGACAATTTATACTGGTACCCTAAATTCGACTGGATGAGTAAAAAAAGGGGCCGACTATTTACTGATTTGTCACCTCAGATTTTTCAAACATAAATAACCCGTTTCGAATAAACAAAGGGCAAAACATCTCAAAAACACAACAAAACTATAAATATCCTAGCAATACATTGACAAAAAGGTAAAAGATGTATTGTACTTCACCTTTTAGGAGTTGAATGTGAGACAATATTAATTGTTTTTGGAAAAACACATACCAAAAATGATTGACAGCAGAGACCTCAACAATTCCCAACATGCCAATAATCAAATCCAACGGGTCTTGGAGGCTTACTTTCAATAGATCGCAGCGAAGCGGCTGCTTTGCTAAGTAAATCTGGGGTAGTTTGTTGTACTACTGGGCGCTCATGAATATAATCCCCACATCTATATGCCCTCGTTATGAAAATCTTACCTCTATTTTATCAGTAAAAATCAGACACATGAACAATTTCTTCGTTTAATGATCCCACATTATGCTTGAAATCGAACGTAAAAAATTGAGGGGTGGCTCGATAAGGCGATGAACGTTTCTAAGTCATGTCGTCCACAGACCATCGTCAAAGCAACAACGTCCCTTTTACGAATAGATAAAACCATTTCATCATTGCTTTTTTTCACAGAATAAAACGAAACTTAGAAACATTGCACAGAAAATATAATTATGAGTGTTAATTGTAATTGTTCATTTAGATTAGCAAAATCTGTAATGTATTTTGTTGTTTCCGGGTCGTTGAGGTAGAATCCTATACTCATGATTTTAAATGCCCAGAATTTATTCATTTTTAATAAATTGTACTTCTCGGCAATATAAGAATATTGACTTAAAAAAGGTGGGGGTCGCCAGGGTTATTTTCGAGAAAATCATGGTGTATTTTAATGGATGGTGGCCATTTTTATCACTATTATAGTGCTTTTACCGTAGGTTCATATGGCAGAGATATTATATCAGATCTCAAATTATAGGCTGAAAAAAATAATATATTGTTAATGATGGGGTATTTTTGTTTTCCTGATTTCTTTTTCTTCAAAAATCTGGGTTTTAAAAAGTGTCGAAAAATGCAATTTTTGTTTAACATTGCGCTCTATGGAATTGTTCTAAAAAAAATATATTTTGAAAAATATTAGGACAAGTTTCTCAAAATACGTCACTGTAACACACAAAAGAAGGTTATTGTATTGTGCCATGAAACAATAGCTCCATAATTTTGCACAATAAACCAATGAACATTGTCATGCGATTTATAACCAACTTTCTCAAAAGTGTTGAGTAGGCTTCTACCTTAAATAAATCTCGTCTTATAAAGTAGTCTTGTGTTTTCATAAAGAGTACATGATATAACCCGTGTTCATACACCCGAAATAAGATTATATTTCAGGACTTTATAATTTTTGCAGGACTATTTCATTTTAATGACTGTCCAGTAAACTCTAGATCTGTGCGAACCCTATATAATAACATGTTGTTCGTTTTCTATTTTTTTCTGAACATATTTACTTTTTATTTTTCGGTGCCCCCCGTTATATTTTTCAAGTTATGATTACTCGGTCGAAACTTGATAATCGAAGATCTCCATTTTTTTAATTTATTTTCTCTATTTTCTCTCTGTATACATTGCAGGATCAGGATGAATGTTTCCACTTTCTTCTCAAGTAATAATCACGTGACTGTTATTAACGAATTATGCCAATTTCCCTGACAGATTTCAGTTCAACTATTTGTTCTCTAACCGACGTGGAACATTCATTTGAATTTAACCAGTTGTCCTTCGTTGCATGACGGTGCGAAATGACAATGGAGATGCAGTATATATAACCACGCTCTTGCTTATACATATCAATACAACACACGTCTCCGTTGCATGTACGACATCTTTCATACCTTCGCACCATAAGTGAAAACGGATGACTATGTGTATATAATAAACACAGGTGTCTCTAAATCGTGCTTCGTTTTGCCACAGAGAGTTAGAATATATTCAATTTGTATCAGAGATTTATCAAAGATGAAATAATATTCGTGACTGACCCCCGCGCGAGCCCCTGCCATATAGTATATTCTTGTAGCCATGAAGAAACGGAAGATGAGGGTTGGCTAACAAGCACTGACAGTTGTTCTGTTTTTTTTTTTTTAATTTTCTAATAAAACTACCCATACAGAAAGTCGTCTATTGATGCCGTCGGTGGGGGCGCAGCTTTATTGGTCTGATTGAAATTGTCGATGGGGGCGCCGCTCTATATTGGCCATAACGTTACCTTTCAAGGCTCATACCACTAATTGAATTTCCATAGACGACAATGTTAACATATGACGAGATTGATATATGAAAATGACGAAGAAAGTTGAAAATATGGCTCAAAAATGGGAAATCAACATGCCAGTAATCAACCATATGAAAAAAATTAACAAGTTGGCCAGCTCAAACTCTTGCAAATCTCAGGTAAACAAGACACACCTACTGTATTTGGATTGCACCAAGAGAAATCACTGGAAAAACACCAAGATTAGAACATCCATTAACACACAGAATAAACCCACAGGTACACAGCCGCTAAGTAGTAAACAAAAGACCACATGTTGGTCTCACCTCTGACCCAGGTGATTACGCCCTCAAACAGGGAGCACCTGAGACAAATAATATTTAAAAAATTTCATTGGTTCTTGCTGGGCATTTAAATTAATTAGTGGCATGAGACCTGCAACGACGTCCTAATTTGACTCGTGGTGTTTGGTGTAGCCCAAACCTTGGACTATATACATATGGCGTTCGAAATTATATAAGCAGCTATCACAGTATATGTCCGACCAGAACATATCACAGCTTACCTTATATGAAAAATTGATGATATATCTGCCCCGGTGGGTTATTTAGAGGATTCTTTAAATATTTGGGTCCCATGTTCAAACATTAGTTTTCATCAAATATTTGAATCCGACAATTTTGCAACAGCCAGAGGAAAAGCAATTATTATCGCAGAAAACAAAATGGAAAGTTTGGATACCCGGTAAATTATAGAACAATTTAGCTGCTTGGTAAAATATTTACATTAATTTTAAATAATCAACCGAGTTAGGAGAGAAAAGCACCTGAAAAAATTACTTTTTCATGTCAATAATAAAAAAATACATTACATGAAACGGAGCAAATTCTGCTATGCTCTTGTCGATTTCTCCAAGGCGTTTGATACAATGAGATGGCGACGGTATATTAAAGGAGTGTAAACGCGAACATTTTGGCCGAGCATGTGTTAAATCTTGTATCCTTACTGCTGTAGAATACACTACATGATTGTCTCTTTGTAATTCGCCAAGGCTGTACTATTATGTAAAGCCCTGTTTTATTTTCATTTCTCATAAATGAATTGTCAAGCGAACTACAGCAACGTGACGACCGTGTTAGCCAGCTTTTCCTATACCTCATTGAACTTTTCTGTCTATGTTGTGCTGATAATGTAGCTTTGTTTTCTGATACTATAATTGGGTTACAAATTAAATGTCTTTTCCCAAACTAAGTATTGTATTATTTGGAAAAAGTCTTGGTCAGTAAAATGGCTACTCAATAAGGAAGATGGCTGTATGAAGATAAACTCATTCAACGCCACAAGTTTTTTTGTTTTTTAGCCAATCAGAATTCATCTTCCGAGCCAGTGCAGATCAGCCGGGGCCTCGTAGAAGTAATAAAATTATTACACATTACAAATTCATGTATATTGCAGTAGTCTTTTCTTGTAGACGTCTGTATCCATCGGCAAACAAAAATCGTTAAAGGGGCACCTTCCAGTTAGGCTTAATTTCACAACAAATTTACTTTCTGGATTAAAATAACAATGGATAACAAAAGATAGATTAACATTGTAAACAACATAAACAATAGTGTCCCATGATTCTTTGGTGCAATCCATGGGATTGAGCGGTTCCCCTTTAAATGCTTTGTTTGCGATCATGAAAACTATGAATGAAATAGGTCATTTGAACAATGATGTATTCTTTAGAATTTTTGACTCAAAGATTTAGCCAATTATCGGATTATGGCAAGCTACGTAGATTGTCTGTCCCAGACAACGTGGAAATAACCACTTTCACAGTCCGTGCACCGACCACAACAACTTGAACTTTGTCATAATTACAACGTCCCTTCGATGAGGGTCGGCAAGGGGTATTTTCCTAAGCTGTAATCAATTGTTTTTATTTTCGTAATAATGTAATTTAAATAAATAAAAAAACGTAAATTCGTAGACATGAGCAAGGTGTAAAATGTAATCAGCTATTTTATTCATCCGCAATTATTACCCACGAACGGATCGTTGGGTTGTGAAAGTTTGTTATTTTTTCCTAATTTGTAGGAATCTGAAAAACGCGTTTTTCAACTTGTCTCTTTATTTGGTTTCAAGCCGTATTCAAGATGGCTACCCCATATAGTAAATATTGGTATTCATATTCCATGACCCGTCGACAGAAACCGCTATATCCACTGGATTTTCATCGGTGTTGCCACTATCGTCTGCCAATTCTGTTTTGAGTTTTCTTATTTCATCGGCGGCATCTTGAAATTCTTGCTCTAATAGTCTTTTAGCAACGTCTAAAACTTTCCGAGTGTTTTCTCTGAATGTGGTTCCAGATAGAGGAGGCGGTAATCCCATATAGCTACTAAATTTACGCATTGCGCGACGACCCTTTCCAAAGCCACGAGCCGCGATCACCAACTTATGATTCACATCAAAAGAATGTTCACTCTTTTTTGAAACAGGAAAAATGTCAGTCACGGAGTTACATTTTTTATTCGTGCACTTATAGTAAAGATGCCCCCCCCCCCCCCACAGCCATGTCGGATGTTCGTGTTTTCTGCCAAAACGACATTCCCTTTTTTACAACAACGACACATCAATATGTCACTGCCATTTTTGTTTACAGACTTTAACTCTACCATGATGAGTGAACCAGCATCTGTACCCAGATTTCCAACTCGTTGTCGTCGCCGTCGTCATCTTAACTGTAGGTGTCACAATCAAATTTTTTTGCGCAGAACTTTTGTTGTTACTGTCGATAGACTTGTCTTCAAACCACTCTTCGGGCTGACTATAATATGAGCCCAGGTCGCTTTCATTTAGATATCTTTTAACGGCGTCGGACATTTTTTCGGCCGCCAGTTTTGTTCATCTCAGAACTCCTTCACATGATATATTAGGTTATTCATGAAACTATGAATAGTTCCATGGGCTATTAAAACACTGTGAAAAGCTTGAAAGACTATAGTGTAATGTTTGTTTGTGCTTCGATCGCGATCGCGTAACGGATACTACTACAAGATATAATAAAGCCGGATGGTCAACAAATCAGTATGCAAATTAAATCCTCTGTCTTCAGTCCGACACTCAACATATGTAAATGCATGAAGGACGTGTTCACCTACAACTACGCTTCCGGGTATGAATCCAAATTACTCAACAAATTCATCGCGCACTGTAAATTCGGACCAAAGATAAAGAAAGTACACAATATAAGGTTGCATAATGCGTGATTTTCAGAAAAATGTTTTTTTCTTTTCTAGTTTTTCCCCACTGTTATCATCACGTGTACGATAGCTAACTTCGGTGATACCCAGCTGTATACAACGCCACAAACACGCTTTTTTTTACAGTAAGACAAGTACAATTAAAAAACGGAATAACCATAATAACACGCTTTATTCTCCCTAAGATTCACAAAATTACAACGCAATATTAGCATGCACGTCGTCATGACAAATAGACAAGTCTAACAGGTCTGCGTCAGTTGCTGCAATATCGCCAAAACATACCGTACGAGGGCGCAGTATACTCACGTCGATGATGTTCAAACTCGCTATTATTGTAATATATTTTCCTTTGAGCTTGGCAAGATAAACTCACTACTGAAGCTTACAATCAGAACTACTTACAATGTCTAACTTAAATGCCTTAAAAACTAAAATCTTAAATGTCTGTTATATATAGCACCATTATCGTCGAAACTTTAAAAAATGTCATAAAAAGATAACATAATAATTCATGAAAGACTTAAAATGAAGAATTTTCTCGAATACATAAATTACAACAAAGAATTGATTATGTCATTGCACATAATTAGCATAATTCCATTGTTACAGCCCATCGGAGAATATTTCAGAAATGTAATAATATGTTATATTAAATCCGGTTTACACTGGTAAATAACTGGTTTAGACTGGTACAAAGTCGTTTAGTCTACAAGTAAATGTTCAAAATTATCCTGATATATATATATAAAGTATTATACATAGAAATTAAAACTTGATTACCAATTTAATATAATATGATATGAATATATTAAACTACGTTTGATGCGTTACGAATTGCATTATTGAAGCATAACGTGCAGTTATTTCATTGTAAGTTGCAACTCAGATTACTTCGATTAGCGATAAAGCAAACGTACAATTTCTCGTGTTTTAAAGCCAATTACATAAATTTAGAAGCGAAAAAAGAAGATTAACGTTTAAATATTTGCCTTATATAAGAACTATTTGTCAAATAATATCATGTGACAAAATTGCCTGATATTATTACCATAAGATGTATAATACAATTCAAATGCGCATGCCCCGCGGCCATTGACGCTACGACCACGATGAATTAATTATTGATGCATTTTTCGCAGTAAGGCTTGTCGTCTTTCTTGTAGAATGAGCCAGCTTGCAGAGGAAGTTTACACCCCTAAAAAATATAAATTAAATTAAAAAAATGAGTATACATTGTAAAAAAAAGGTTGAAAAACTGTTGTTTGTCTGTTCCCTTTCTTATCATGACTACCCAGAATTATAAATACATGATTTTCGATGGGAGGTGAGCGATGCGGATGGACGCTACGTGGCCGGAATTCAGGCTCCAATTAGTAACTATAATTCTCGGTTCAGGCTCTGGGTATTCTGCCCTCAGCGGTCGACAATCGACATTGATTTTGCACTCACCTTGCAAGCGAAGCATCCAGGGTGCCATGTATGCCCCATGGCTTCCACCCATTGAGTCTCAATCTTGTCCTTGCAACCCTTGCACTTTTCAGGCTTCTTTTTACCGCCTAGAAACTTCTTCTCATAATCTGCAAAAATGATAAATTGTTCGTTTTTGTGTGAAAGTGCAAGTTGAATCGTTTACATTGCCGTCTTCGTGTTAAAGTGATGATGACGATGACAATAAATCTTGACATCACAAGTTATGGTGTTGATATGTGATCCAGCAAATATTGTACATTTCCTCGGAATGAAAACGGACTGGAGTAGGCGTATGGATAGACTGACATAACTACGCTCGTCGTTCTCATTTGCGTGCTTCGCGATATACCCCGGATGTAGCACTATTTTTACAATGTGCCTCACCTTTCTTGCAGTAGGGTTTGCCTTCGTTCACACTGAAGCTGCCATCTTTGAAGGACTTCTTGCATTCAGTGCAGACAAAGCACTTTGGGTGCCATTTCCCTCCTAAAGCGGACACGATCTCCTAAATAAGGCGAATAACACAGACAAATTCAAAAAATATTAAAAATCAGGGTCAAATACTTAAGAGTGCACGAACGGCAGAACTGACGAGGCAATGAAATATTACTTACACCAACTACTGGTTGCTTGCAGGCTTCACATCTGGCGGCCTCAAGTTTCTTATAGTCTTTATCGCACAACGGTTGTCCGTCTTTGCCTTGAAAGAAGGTCTTGCCTCTCAATTCCTCTTTGCATTCACTGCACGTGAAGCATTCTGGGTGCCACTTCTGATCCAATGCGGTAATCGTAGTAGAACTGAAAAGGTTCAAATGAAAATAATAAATCATAGAAACGTTTTTCTATGCAACAGAGGTCATTGGGTTCGAGTCGCTCGGAAGGTGAAGTGCGTAAATTACTTTGTTTTTATATTTACTCACGTGATGTCCTTCTTGCACTTCGCACAGACTGCCATTTTGTCTGAGGAGGAAAAAAGAGAAAACAATTGCTGTACGTGAAATGTGACGATGAGACATTTTACTGTTCTGATCAACCTACCAATGAATCGATTAATTGAATGACGTACTCCTGGAGTGGTATTTCCTAATTAGAAGTATGATTTATTATTATTTGTTTCGACTTAAACGTGAAAATATACCCACATTTCCCCCCATTTGTTGGCACTGCGTCAATTGGTTGTCGATGTCTCCGCTCACCAATTTAACATTTTAATTTGATAACGGCCACACTATTGTCACCCACTGATTACAATTGGAGTGACAGACAACTCACATTAGCTTCTACTCGTACAGTAATTTGTTTGGCAACGTTTTCCCTTTTCAGCGTATCATGGACAACCCGTGACACGCACTTCAACAATTACGTTGAACTTAAACATGAACTGTCATTACACTGTGCACGAATGGTTGCCAGGCAACTCGCGTTATTGGGCGGAGATCGCGATATTATACCGTATTGACGAGATATACCAGCAACTGTTACAGACCTGGGTCACATCGTATCATTATATTATTTTCTATATCCATTAACTAGCTAATTTGCATATGGTCGGTGTAAAGTACGGAGGTGTTACACAATGGAAAACAAAAATATCTGTATTTTTATCATAACGCATATAAACAATGTAAAACGACAATTCCGAAATAGTTGAAAGAACACAATTGTATTATTTCGTTATATTTACAATGTTAGTAGCATAGTAGCGGATTTTTTGCTGTTTTGAGGTAGTACGTCGGTCCTTGCCATGAAAGCTATGGTTCCAGTTTTAATGCCTAGCGTAGTAACACCGGGGTCGGAGTTGTTTCAAGGTCTGTCATTGGGTGTTGTCAGGAATGTGTGACATGTAGTTACAAGTGGCACTCTAAATCACGACTCAGGCCTCTTATATTTCAACACACCTACACATTGTTGACCCCCTCTTTACAGATTCGCGTCAATTATATCCCACGCACCGATTTGATGTTAATTTTACAATAGAATTGATTACATAAATCAGAGCTTATTATCAGTTGTAAATTTTTATGCCAGAAAAGAATTTCGCCATTTTCGAACAAATACAATCGAAGTATTGTAACGATGAATAGTACATGACTGTCTAATCCGATTGGCTATAAGTTTGAAAGAAAAAGTTGGCGGAGTCGAGACGTAATTGGACGAAAATGTTATACTGAAAACTGCCTATAGGGAAGTTGATCTCGTGACGCATAACTTTACACGTCGAGTATCCAGGCTATATTTTCACGATGCTAATAAATATGCATATGTGTCAATACTGTAAACAGTGTTTACAGAGGACGTTGATCCCGTTACGCATACCTGTATACCACAAGAGTGCTGCAGGTTTTATTTTCCCGACGCTAACAAATGTGCATATTATGCTTATTAAGCTTGGTATGTTTTTAAACCCCCCCCCCCCAGCTGTCAGTCTCCGAAAACTTTTCTTATTTGATAAGTAAATGCGTAAATACTAGTAGTTGTAGCATCATTTGACTAATTCAACGCGGGGGGTTGCGCGACCCCATTTGACACAACACCCCATTTTTAATCCGACATTGCCGCCACCTGTTGCCATGGATGGTATACCGTGGGGTTAAACGTTGGTGAGTCACCGGTACAAGTCATTGCAAAGTATACTGGGGTTGTCGGAGTTCTTTGCACCGATTACTTATCAGCCAAAACAGCCAATCAGCGTAAAGTGAGTTCACGCGAGAGTATCACAACCACACAGAGTCTGTTGACATATTGCAATGTAACCTTACATTTGGTGCCAAGCGACGTAGTCTGACAAGAACATATTCACATCGGTAGAATATTTCGGTTGCAGTGCATATGGCATTGACAGACATGGATATGCTGATGGAAACATATGTAATAATATTAAATGCATATCATATCAGAATGTCATTCAACGCAGTTACCAACGAAACTGACGTGTGATTGTTTTCTCCATCGCTGCTTAGTGACTGATAAAAACCATACAACCCGCGTTATATTTATTATTATGCGATAAAAGTCGAGTACTTCCCGAATGCCAATATGAGTAGTGATACTAGCATTTGTTGACTTGCCAGGGCTCGCCGCGCGGTGGGTGGGTGTGGTCACAAAATTCGCTTCATAAAAATAGAATTGAATATTAAATATGTACCATTTTTTGTCTTCGTCCATGTTTGTCGAAACATGTTTGTTTGTCTGTGGTATGTTGATTTAGTAAAAATGGCTGCAATGTGAACTGTGTGTGTTTGATACCGTACTTGTGTACCGACTATCCCAGGAGACATACCTTCCCGATGCCGTGTTTTGCGGCCCTGAGTGTAAAACGTGTGGAATTGTTTTTGGTTTGTCTGTTTGATCACAAATTATACAGTGAAAGTACTGGTTTGAGAATCTAGTGTGTCCGGGTGTAGCGTTTTTAACTTGAATATCTGTTATTACTCTGCTTTCCACCATCCAAGCAAACGACGGAGACGCCACTCTGCCCAAAATACCCGTTCTCCTTGGTGCCGCAAAATCACAGACTACGACGTGTCTAAATGAATGTATCTTCTTACAAGGGGGCACAACCATGATCGTTACGTTACAACACACCCTTTGTGGAGGGTGTACGTTCGTATTGTTAATTTAATACCTGCTACTCACACGTCACATTTACAATGAACATACAGGTCAACAGATGACACCACGCTATTCGCTATACTCATTTTGTGTATGACGTTTACACTGTGAGTGTATCGATACTGCAGTATGGTATACTCACCTGAATGAATCTAACGGTAGCCGCGCCTATTTTTTTTTCAGGAGATGCTTCTTCTTGCCCAGGTGCTCGGTCAATGCAACAGGTGGGCCTGCTTTAAAAGTTCTTGTATTTGTACACTTGCTAAGAACAAGGTGGGAGTTTGGTGACGAGTGCAAAAAACACACCACAGGAACCAACCCCTGGACGTGAAGGTAGCGTCCTCCATGACAAGTTAGTGTAAAATGGTGTGGTGTGCAAAATGCTAATCATGGCGTAGAGTTGCGGCATGTGAAGGAGAGGCCAATGCCGCGAATGCCAGTGTGATACACACGTACTGGTACCCACTGCAGATTTGAAGAGTTGTTCCATAATTCTCAATTTCTCCTCAAAATACATTTTCATTGGGCACCATACACTACCAAAAATAAGAACTGTCAACAACATTATTCCTAACGACATTGTCAAAAAAGGAGAACTAGTCCAATAAATGAAATAATTCGAAGTGTAAAACTATTATTAATACGTGTATATGTCAAAATACGAAGTCAGAGATTATCACATAACATACAGAACAAATATCAAGTTTCTAAAATTATTCTAATATTTTCCAGCACAGTATTCAGTGAAAAAAAATTGCTTGAAATTAGAATAGCCTCACCCATAAATATCAGCAAATGTAATTTACATAGACCCAATTGTCCAGTGTTGCGCCTCATACACACACGCACGTATGACGCGTATAACTTCCATGACGCATTGAAATGTGAAACGAGCAAATTTAGGTCAGTTAGTTGTTGAGTTGTGTCAACCATGTACGGTTTACTTGATATTGACAGGTTTAGGATGTGACCACTTGACCCAGATCTAGATCTAACCCATCCTCCAACTCGTTTGGAGGGGGCGATTCGCTTATCCGAAGGTCAATACATGACACCACGTTTTTTTTTTTTTTTATTTACCAACTCCGACAAATGTATACACTTTTATGAAAGACAATACATAATTACAGATCAAAAGTTAAAAGTTGTAAATAACGAGAGAATCACTGATACTGATAAATAATCAATAATATTACTCATGATAAAAAATCGTAAACAGAAAAATGTGTGTTTAGGCATAACACATATTCCTATATTACTAACCACTTTCTAGGCAATCCATATGAAATGAACGAATTCGTCGATGAGTTTTATTGTTTCAGTTACTAGTATTATCTGCGACGCGGCTTTTCATCGTTCAAACGTTCCTGCCGGCCAACAAAGGTATTCAGACATGCGCATACATGATCACACATTCGTGTCAATAACGTTGGGTTTGCTTGGCAATAATATAACATACCACTGTTATCAGTTGTAGACTCATTAATGTTGACGTGACAAGGGTGGTTACAATCATCGATAGCATAGCCTCAAGGTAGCGACTGTATAGATTTGGAGGTCAGATGCCAGTCGATGAGTTAATAGGTAACAAAAACGGACCTCGCCTTTACATATCACAATAATATACTACCACATCAAAAATACCTGGTTGGTAAAGTTGAGCGGGTCCAACTAAAGTTTTGGATCATCACAGTATCATGAATTAAGCCTTCGTTATAATTTATCGTCACTTGAGAATCGTAGAAATTTCCTTGACTCCGTCTTTTTGTATAAATGCCTTAATAATATTTTTGATTCTCCCTACACTATTTACAACATTCCTTTTCATGCTCTCTCCAGAAATCTCCGCTCCGTATATCCCTTCAAACTACCTCTTTGTCACAGTAATCTCAGAAAATATTGTTTTATCCCTCGTTGTCTTGACTTTTCAAATTGTATTTATATTGCTGGTTCAGTAGACATTTTTACGAGTCTATCTTCTTTTAAGACGTCTGTTTTAAATGCTATAAGTTGAGCTTTGGGTTTTTATTTTTATTAATAAATAAATAAATAAATAATATATATACATAAATTTATTTACTACACATTTCGCAATATGTGGCTATCGCAATCACAATATTCCGTTATTTCGGTCTTTTTTGTCCTAATTCCATTAGCATTGAGGTTGGCACATACACTAAAATTTTCATATTTATTAAAATACCAGTGGAAAAAAATGTTGAGGGGCGTCGTTGAGAACCCTTTGTGTTAGCAAAATTTGCCCTTCGAAATGCAGCCGGAAATAGCGTTTCATAGAGTCTAGGGAAACATGCCCCAGGACCCCCTAGTAAGGTCGCGACTTCGGCGCAAGGTTGATGAGCAGATCTCGCCTTTCATGCAAAATTTTGTGCCGCCGCCTCTGAATACAATTCATATGCCATCACGTTACTTTTTGAAATATGGAGTATTAAATATACATGACATTTGTAATGTTATCATTTTATCAAAACAAAACAAAAACATGTCTTGCAATTACAATAATGACCTCTCACACAAATATATGAGTTACTATGTATCATGTTTTATGTAGGATCAAAAAAGAAAGAAAAAAACGATGAAAACCCTTCATTAGAAAATGAAGAACCTGAATATGTGTTCCCGGTGATTCTTTTTTTCGTTTTCCGTTTTTCTGAATGAAATTTTCTAAGCTGCCTACCCCCTACACAAATGGTTTAGCCTAGCGAATCGTTCAGTGCAATTAGTGACATCCTTGTAAAAAAAAAAAAAAACATTTTACGCAATCTGTAAAGTCCGAAGAACTAAACAAAGTAGTGGATTACTTAAAATAGCATTCAGAGAAGACGGATACCAAAAAAAAAAACATATCTCAAAAGTGAATTGTATTATTAACGCGACAGGAGTCGTCGAGTAAATGAATAACAAGCACTCAGAGCGTTTGCATTAATTCTGGAATTATATTATTAGCAATATATTACCAATCGTAACCAAATATGTACACAACGGATCATGTTTTAAACTTTGCATTGTATTGTTTATAAGGTCTAATGAAACGATAAACGAACTATTTCTGCACACAGGTGCGGGTATATGTATATATATGTATATGAAAACAAAACCAAACTATTATCGAACACTAGTACAACATTGTGTTGTTTTTAATGTCTCGCATATGTCTAATTATAAACAATATATTATATTGCGCTATTTTGAAAGTGATTATCCAATATATATTGCTGTTTTGACAATATACTAGTAGGTATCTTTTCAGAGCAGAAGAATCGCTATGATTGGAAACCTTTTCCCGAACGCAGTTGATGTTATAATTCCTATACCTGCTGTAATTTAGTAACTGGGCTACTAACGTACAAACTACTTTTGTATTCAGTAGCATTGACATCTCACCCACATACACAGCAGAATTATACGACATTATTTTATCTGAGGCAAACAGCTCGAGCGTGTACAGGCAAGCAAAAAATAAACGCGTTCAGCTCGATCCGATTCGATCCGAGTTCGACGGACTCCAATATCGGGGTCGAACTCCGATAAGACTGAACCCGACATGGCCCGATAAACGATAACCCTGAGGCAAAATCACTATTCCAGCTCGGCTCTGGAATTGAACGGGATGAACTTCGGTCTGCATTTAGTCATAACCATATAAACGCACAATAGGTAAATATATATTTGACGTCATGATAAACATGGTATGCACCATACCTTTTACATCTACTTGTCACAGACACTCCTAAAAACGATCTGCCAACTATGTACAACTTGTGAGAATAGATTATCTACACCCACTCACCGTCCATAACAGCGTCCAGGCTTCTTCGTAACAAAAAGACTGTGTCATATTCTCCGCCGTACCTTACGTATTAACATTGTCATTATATTATTTTCTTAACTGGTATTAACCACGGCTTCCCACTTGTAAGTCCATAGACGCAACATTTCACCAAGTTAATATTATTCACCATGCAATTTCAATATTTAGATATGATATGATAATATATCTAATATTTTACTTTTCAATAATGGGCGAAATTGTATTGGTTAACCCCCGATGTTGATAATTTAACTGAATAAAGCAGTAAATGAATTAACCTTTTCACCGCCAGGCTCTTTTCATCACAAATTCACAAAATACTCTGCACTTTCCTTCAGATGATTCGAACAAAAATAGCCAAAGTTTTTGGAAATAATAAATAATATAAGAAAAAAGTGCGGAAAATTTTGGTTGAGAAAGTCTGATGGCGAAAAAGGTTAATTCTGTTGCTGCGCATATAACTCACCATTGCATTGTGTTGTGATTTTATATTACTAGTACTTTATAGAAGTTTCATAATTGTAATTCGTGTAACATTACCATTTGTAACATTGCCAAAACCAGCACGCATGTACCTTTTCTCATCCGTGGAATCACGATTCATCTTTAGTAACCAAGGACCCCTTAACTCAGTACGCGTTTATACCAAGTCACAGACAATCTAAGACGGATACACAACGCCCAATTTGGTCTACACTTTAACTCGTTCTCGGTTTCTAAATATACACATACTAGCCAGGCTACCTGTAGTCTTCCGCCAGGCACCCCACTATATTCCGGGCATTCTAGTAAGATGTCGCCTTCACGGACCGTGATTGGCTGATAAAATAATTTGAATATATGCTAATTTTCTGAACAATTCATGATCGAAACACGTTCCCACCACCGTGCCACATCAAGGAATTTGCGGTCTCCATATTCTTCACGACGCTGCAAAAAAATTCCAAGTTACAACGGAAACCATTGGAACGTCTATGTTTATACATTTACCATGGCATTTTTCTAGCTTCGTGATAAACCACGGTGATATTCAACACACCAAAATATAATAATAACACAGATTCCCCGTTACAAATACAATATTTATTGCTTAGCCTATCCCAATAAACAAAAATATACAATGTGCTCAACTTGTGCCGAAAACAAGAAATGCCAGCAAATAAAAAAAATCAAGGTGTTCATGCAGGCCAAAGGTGACATCGTTTGAATTTTTTTAAGGAAATAGCTTTTATCGAATCATGCAATCTATATATATATTTATTATATACTTATTTATTCTTATTTTATATATAGCCTATAGAGTCATATTGTGACAGACCCATCGCCAAGAATCCACCTTCTAACCTCGACTACCCAGGCCTACTCATTATAGGTCTTCCCGACCGACGGTCGCCGAGGGCGCACTCACGTCGTCAGAGGTATAGTCAGACGGTGACACTCTTGGCGCCAGGGGATCACATGTACTAAGACTCGCTCATTAAAATATAAACTGTTGTAAATTTGTTTTCCTATAAATAATTTGTATAATCTAATTAACCGTGAGTTTAATTGAAAGGCGCCGACACAGAAACACTTTTATTGATAATAGTACATAAGACAGTCCGGTAAGCTCATAATACGTATTCGTGCAGCAGCGTCTGTGCAGCAAATGCACATTATTTCCAAGGCTGACAAACTGTTGACTTTAAAATCAAACTCATAATATCGTAAAAATGTCATTATTAGTATTTCGTAAATATTGAAATGAGGATATATTATCTCTCAAGTGCTCAACAGTCAATAAAAAGGCCCAATACAATGTCTTGCAGTCGCCTTCGAAAACGACATTGACTGTACCTAATGGTTACCACGCACAAGACTGGGCTAAAAATGAGCAAATATGCCACACGGTTACATATATTATATTTTTATGAATGTTTTTCAACTTACGATATCATAATAATGCGTAAAGTCCTTTACTCCGGAGAATTTTGGAGAAAAAAACATGTCTAGGAGACTGTTGTTTTAAAAATTGTTTTAAAAATATCTTGACATCGTTACCTTATATCTCCATAACTTAGAAGTTTCACGAGTTTGGCACAAAGTAGTAAGTACGAATTACTACAGTTAGAAAATTGAGAGAGCAACTCGATAACTGTTACTCCCCTGACCTCAATCTCCTTTCAAGGTAAATATAGACTAACCAGAAGAACCATCCAAAATGTTCAAGTACTTTGGAAAATAGCAGGAAGTGAAACAGTTACGTTAATTCATACACAAAAAAACACTTGATAAAGTGGAAAAAAAAGTGATAAGATAAAACTCGTTATGGGCTGTGAGATGAGTTTCATATTTGATTGCGTAAAAAAATGCCAATATAGTTATGAGGCAGTGTTCTTGTCACTGAGAACTTTAAAATATCGATTTAATATCTAAACACAATTGTGTTTACAATGACAATTTGCATTAATTTTGTTCCCTTTCCATTTCGGCAAGTTTGCATGATAACTACATTGGATCGCGATGATGTGCTATAAAAAGTATGATCACTATGGATTTATTGAACCAGATTGAATCTGATTATTGCTACTAATAATTACCTACTAACAATATTAACCTAGCAACTTGAACCCTCTGTGGACACTGAACCCTTAACCATGTGCACGATTCGCCTGACGAGGGCGCATGTGTCAACGTAATCCCAGGCTACCCAGGCTTAACTAATATACATATCTACGAGCTATGGACTGGAATTGGGTTGTAAATTTCGAGTCGGTGTCATTGTCGATTTAACCACATTTGGTGCAGACAGGCTTGCCACTTTCGTTGTAAAATTTTTCACCGGACAGCTTTTCTCTGCATTTCTGTGGAATAAAATGGAAATGAAAAATAGACACGCATGAGTTCATATTGGTTAATGAATGAATATTGTTAGTATACTTCGGTGTATGGGCGTGATCATAATGTAAAAGCTAAAGAATTGTATAACGTATTATTACGTGAATAGAATTAGAGTTAAACAGAAACTTGTTTTATTGTTGAAAGATTCAAAATGCGTACTGTTGAATGCATGCTGTTCCCATGGTAACGCATCATGCAGATTACCGGAAATCTGGCGGAGGTGGGTTAGATGGATGTTTGCTGCAGTATGGTTTCCCATAAACTATGAAAAAGTTGTTTCCATGGAATGGTTGCCTGCACTCCTGCATATGGAGACGTCGAGAGCATAAAATTAATGGGCTTTGCTGAAGAATGTGGGTGTGTTAATCAACTACGAGAACTGAGGTATACTAAAAGCATGATATGACGCCCCGCGCAACATTAGCAACGCAGGTTGGCCATGCATGGAACACATGTCAATGGTAGAGGGCGATATAACAAGTCAACCATCATTATGTTACCTGGCACACGAAGCAGTCTGGATGCCAGTTCTGGTTCATGGCTTCGACCCATTTAGATCCAAGCTTCTGGTCACATCCATAGCAGATGTCCGAGGAGA
The DNA here is from genome assembly GCF_978046115.1 of Saccoglossus kowalevskii. Taxonomy (NCBI): domain Eukaryota; kingdom Metazoa; phylum Hemichordata; class Enteropneusta; family Harrimaniidae; genus Saccoglossus; species Saccoglossus kowalevskii. Next base: position 18,509,870 of record NC_140643.1, on the reverse strand, counting down.
CTACCTTCACGTCTTTACCACCACAGAACAGCACTTGGTAATCTGCATATTCGTGAACAAATAAATGTATTTGAGAAGCAAAATAATAAATGGCGTGAAAGATGTATGTCATCTAAACTTCATTAAATACACTCGTAATCCTGGCAACGGACCGGGTGCTACTTATCGCAATTTAACAATTCATTTTAGTATTTACATACATACATATATATATGAACGCACACATGTTTTTTCTGTTGCACTGAAACACTGCCACAAAAACACAAAAATAGTTATTTATTTATCAAATATGATTGCATTATTTATTTACTCGTAGTCATTTATTTAAACTTCATTTAATGATTGTGACCCAATTGGCAAAACTCCAATTTCTCCTGGGCCCTGGAATGCAGTCGTTAGGAGTGTTTTGTCATATAAAGTCACATGGCACTTATATCATAATATTCACTTGGTAACGCGGCAGTATTCACATACACGTATTAAACGAACACAAGCGGTCACGGTGTTTTCTGTTATTTGTTCTTATTTTAAATCCATGTAACATCGAACCAAAACTATTTATGTGGTACCAAATGAGTAAACGCATGGAGCTATGTTTTGTAACATGGCGTGTTGTTATGGTAACTGCATTCAAATAGGTGCATGGAAAGAGATGTTTTGTCATTATTCATTTTCTAGCTATCTGGGTGTTGTTTGTACGTGTGCATATGTGTGTTCACCAAACCATGATCCAAACGTTTTTTTTGCTCAGTGATGATATGAATTAAAATAGAAAACAAAATGCAAAAACACATGTCTCGTTATTTAGTTAGAACACATAAATTAAATAATAAATCAAGTGATATTTGTCAACTATTCGCTTAAGAGATGATTTAGCAAATGTCAGTGAGTGACTCTAAAGACCATCTTGAGCAAACACTTGGACCCATTGTAAATGAAAAATGTTACCACCTGCATACGGCCGAGGTTCAGTGCTGTGAACTATTTAGTAATTTATCGGCTGTCTGTCAATAACTATTTTGAACTATGACCCACCTTTCTTACAGTATGGTTTATCGTCTTTCACCATAAAGCCATCTCCGCCGAATGGTTTACGGCAATGGTTGCATACAAAGCAATGCGGGTGCCACTTCTTGTCCAATGCGGTCACAATCTCCTGCGTGAAGAAAAAAAAAAATGAGCAGACGATAAGCCGTGTACAGTATCAGAATCACGCGGCGCGCAAAATAATATAGTTTTTCTAGATGACTGATACGGGTAATGATCGCTGCTTGAGAAGATGATCGTGCCAATCATAGAGAATAACAGAAATAACTGGGTAATTATTGCATGCCTTCACATCCCTCTCACCATTACTGTAAAACTAAACGAAAGATCACCCACACGTGATCCAAATTAAACTTCGGAGTGATTCATTATGTCTGACTGGAATGGGCTAGGTTAGAATGTTGTTGAAACTGTGTGTCTGGACATACCATTTTTTTCCTCCTAGATTGGGTTGCATTTCCGCCCCCCCCCCCTTCATCAAAGCCGCACAAAACGCGTTCTCCGATGTTTCGTATCTTCATTTTCCTCCCCAGCAGAAATAATGGTATATTCCATATCAAGGTTTGATTATTAAACTAGAGCGGTCTAAATACATTTCTGGCCACTGAATAATCCTACTAAGAGGGGTGTAATTTATTGTTCCTATATACTCTTATACCGTATATGAAAATATTCGGTTAATGTTGTGATATTAACAACAAACTAATATCGTCCCCGTCAAAACAACTCACCCCGGTGACAGACTCATAGCACTTGGCACAGCGGGCGGCTTCAAATATCTTGTAATCGGTCTCGCAGACGACACGACCATCTTTGGTGGTAAAGAAACTTTTTCCTCGCAATTGACAACGGCACTCGGCACATCTAAAGCACTCGGCATGCCACTCTTTGTCCAAGGCGGTCACAATAGTGCCACTGTTTTAACCATAAAAAAACATAATAAAAGGAAAGGTTAAGAAACGAGGTGGGCGATACAAAACAAAATTGAAATGCGAAACATATATTGAAAATTATTGAAATAAATTGAAAAGTAACACCTCATTAAAGGTGATCTTCGACCCGGTCGCGGCAGATTTACTCCGCCAAAATGGTATGTCAATTTTGAACCCAAAAGACAGAATTTAGAATGTAAATCAACATCCTTCATGAAATTAAGCAGATCGAACTTGACTATGATCGTGGAAGGCGACATCAGTTTTTAGTGGCAATTGAAAGGGTAATATCATGACGTCATGGTCCAAACACCATGATAACCGTGTTGACAAGCATCATACAATGAGACCGATTGCTGTGTTTACGTACGTGATGGTTTTCTTGCATTTTTCACACACAGGCATGATTGACACTCTTCAAAATTCCTGCAAAATAAATAAAAATAAAATATTGATTATTACGTAAGAATATATAAACATGTAACTTAACGCAATACAGACTTTCCTTCATCATAACTCGAAGGTCATGGTTATGTTGCAATGGATGAATTTGGTACCACTGGAATGGATTTTCAATTTATGTACACGCCAATCTCCTGAAACTAAACTATTGTTTTTGTTGTTTTTTGTTGTTGTTGTAATTGTAATTTCTCTATCGTTAGATTATTATCACCACCTCTCAAATCAATACGGGTAGCAGAAGTATTTGTCGTATCATGGTTCGTACTACCATATTAAAGCGGGGCAGTCGTCATCTGCGCATGCGTCAGATGGCCATAGCGTGTCAATGTTTACAAACAGGCGTCTACCCATGAGCCTTTGCGTTTTTAGCGTGTGTTGTTATCGTCGCTTGGGACTCAATTCCCGCGCGTGCGCAGGTGACGACCCTCCCGCTTTAATGTACAGCTGAAGAACAAAATAAAACGCACTGAATTCGTAATGCCGTAGGTATTAATTGACATTCCAGCGACGGTGATCGTATCGCAACTACATTGTATAGGGAAACTCAATACATAGCCATTAAACATACAAACTATGGTGAGTTCACGCATCCACAAAAAAAGTACTGCACCTAAAACACCACTGAAGTTTACATAATGGTTGAGTGGAACTTATGGTGAGGTCACATGGTTTGGCAAATGTCCATTTTATTCATGATTCAGTACACTTTGAAAGAAATTTCACAGATGTCTGCCTCCTCGTTGTTTTCCGCAAAAGCTTACTCTTATATATAGTACTCAAAGTAGTTTTAAAATAACAAACGCTGCAATGTTTTAGTAGAGTCCCGACGTGAGTGTCTACTTTTAAATCATATTGACGAGGTTCTACTGGGAGAAAATTTCACAGACCGACGATTTCATAGAGCGCTTTGCCTCAGCCTCTGCACCCAACTGGTACACGCCATTACATCAACAGTCAACGTACGTTTTCATTGAACGAATGTCCATGAATTTGCACACATCGAATGCAATTTCGACAAAACATATGATAAATTACGCCCGGCAAATCGTCTAGATATGTACCAAGTTTCGGAAACTCAATCCAACCATACCCAAGATCCGGTTCCGAAACCGTAAAAATGGCAATCAGTCTGTCATTTTGAATTCGACCGCAAAATGAATAAGCGTGCTTGTGTTTGACATGTGTTCAATCAACACATGTGTGATACAGACAGGCGCAAGCACGGAAGGGTGCATCGTCCGCCTGCACGGTGTTGTTCCGTTCGGACATTCCTCTCTCTACAACACCGTGCGGTAATACCATTCATAATCGTGTATGTCACGTGGTTGCGCGATAGAAAGTTTACCGACCAATAGAAAGCTTTGTTACAAAGACTGCCAGAAAACGCTCGGAGCTCTGCATTTCTGATATTTTCGGCTTCATTACTGCCAATATGTGTTGCAGTGATATCATGAGCTTTGGGGTATAACACCTACTCTTCTATAACAGTCAACAGTGGTGACAACACTATTACCACTATTATTAAGTAAAGCTTGAATAGCTTTGATCTGAATATCAGTGAGTTGCATGATGTATGGATATTGTCGCTGTATCGCCTCGACATCCAAGCCACCACAGCTTTAGCTGTGCTCAGCAACATTTATTCTCGGGTCAGGCATTTTCACCGCCTGGCAACCATCATGGTGAAACAAAGACCAATAAATTCTCAGAAAACGGTATTATGGGATGGTTGTTGTCACCCCCTACATATGCAAACTATTTAAATTTGGTTGGATTTCTTCAAAGTTAAGTTTGTGCTGTTTTCTCGATTTTTTGACCAGTGCACAGCAGCTCGCGCAGAGTCCATAGAAATACATGGTATTGTGGTGCGCGTCTTAAATAGCAACGTGGAGCGTTTAGTGACTTAGCTCCGCCTCGAAGATTTTGATAGCTTGGCCAAGCGCGTTGAAGAATAAAGTTATATGATTGGCTGTTGTTAAACTGATTCTAAACTGTGAGGGCATTGTCACATACACATAGTCCTAATGAAATACTTCAAGGTGATGTAGAGTGGAGTGCTTCGCCGGAACATTCACCTTGAAAATTCAAGATGATACCGATACGTTGTTCTGGACTCATTTTCGTGCTGGTACTCGAACAACAGTCTCATAATTCTTAATGCTGCACATAGGGGGCGCTTGTATAGATGTGATGGGTTTATTCATTCCATCCATTACCGCAAAAGTATTGTTTTCAAGGCTATCGGCACATTGAGCTCAGTGACGTTCAGTTACCAGGACACGCATAGTTGTGGTGACCAGAAACATCGATAGCTCTCTCATCCCTCGAGTGCTACGTGATCAATGTTACAGCTGAGTCTTACTCCGTCAGTCTGTCGCATGACCCGGAAGTCTGACGTACCGATGAAACTCCCTTCAAATTTAAAGGGCGGTGGTAGTCGCGCTGTGCATATGCGACATTTGTGTTGATAAACATTGATTTTCCCACAATCCAATGCGCTCTTCTAATGGGAATCACAAGTATGTGGTTTGACCTGGGCGCGACTTACTCCGTCGGTACCGTGACTACTTCGACACTTTTCAATCATCTAAAAATATATAATTAAAGCTTGGTAACGTGTCAATTTGTACTCGTTGATCTGTGCAACAGTAAAAATTGCCATCATTGTTTATATGAGACCCATATATCTCGCGCATACGTGGCACGACGACTATGGCCCTTCAAATTTATGAAATTGTTTCATTTGGTACACTCACAATTTGCAACTTGGGTAATATCGTTATTTTCGCACCTCAAGTTCCCGGCGGACAAAACAACTACGCAACTAATGTAGACAGGTTATTAATTTTCGACCATTCACTTGTGAGTGGACGCCGCCCCAATCGTCATTTCCGTCATTTGCATATTGACAGTAAATGTGGAAACCGGAGATCTCGATCAACATTTGGATAACAAAACCTAGACATATAATACATATGCGGTTGAAATAGAGTAAGAAACCAAGGAGTGTTTTTTTATTTATTTTAAGACACTGACAAGGCGGTATTTGCTAGCTGGGCACGCCACCCAATATCCGCCAGCTGGAAGGAAACACGACAGTCTGTCCCGGAATATCACCTACTTATATTTCAACGGAAGAACGGTATGGTCTCGTATTATGAGATTGAAAAGTAAATGCACCCAACGCGATGTTACGGGAAGTCGTGGAAACATGGCGTTACAGGCATTCGACGATACAATTTTTTATACACAATTTAAAGAAAGCAATTATTTAAAGTATTTAGGTTTCCGCTCATCAAGATATATTCAGTTTAATCGTCGTTCAGTTTGACCTATCACGTTATTAAATATCCACAATTAAAATGGTCAACACGCAAAAAGAAAAATACACTTTCAGATGTACAATTTTGTTAATGCCACTGTCCTGCGCTAGAGCAGAGTTCATTGTAACACTGGCAGTCTACAATGGCAAGCATAAACCGTGCTTTTGTAATAAATGACATAAAACCAAATACTCGTAATCCTGCACACATCGTTGCCATGTAACCCGCTATATGCAGACACTATGCAATAGTGTACGTGATTGCAGATCTGACAGGTGAAGATGGCTCAATTAAAATATCTAACGAGAGGCTACATGATACCACAATGCACTGCAACATAGGCAAATAGTTTCTCTGTCAATAGTATGGCGGGGATGCCCCCATGATGGTGGTCTGTGCGATATCTAACGTAAAGGCTAATATATCTTAGCCATTGTGAAGCTCCCGTGCGCATCTGACTTGAAATTCAAGACGCATTGGTCACGAACTCACACCCGAGGAGGTTAAACCAATCAGAGAAGGCTTTATATAAAGTCACGGTTGGACTTTAATCCTTGCGCGCGGATAGCATAATCACTATATAAAATGCCTTCTCTGATTGGTTGACTAATCTGGTTATCTTCTATGATGAGTGTTCGGATTCGTTGACGTTCGAAGCCAGAAATAGAAAAATAGAAATCAATGAACAATTAAAAGAATGAGAAAAAACGTCCCCAAAAAATCTGATTTTAATCAGATTAGAGCCACCCCTTTGACGTACGCCTTCGTTCTGTGTTGTCACATTACCATGTTCGTTTAATTACTGCTTTATGATTCATCATTGCTAACGCAGGCGTTCACAGTATTTATAAAATGTTAGCGTTCGAGACAAGATAGAAACTCGATATTCATTTACAAATAATACAAACTCTCGCCGGACTATGGGAGTTTTTGGTATAACGGGTCAAAAGGGTAAAGACGTATAACTATTCGTGTTCATTGGGACGTGCTTTCGTTAAAAGGGTAATTTATGGCCCCGGTGTTGTTACCGTGTATTCCATACAGTCGCAACATTGTTTGGCAATTAAACATATATCGTATATTTGTTGCCAGGGAAACTAAATTCTTGTGGAAGAGTTGTCCCAATCGGCCTGACGCAAATCATGACCGTTTATTATTCTACGCTCCTCGTCAACAACTGAATCGACTTTCCATACAAATACGGCGGATGAGTGGATTTATATGCATTCCTCTTAGTATGAACGCGAGAGGTGATTGTGTACGGTTCAATTCACACTGTGAAAAGTAGTGGGTGCGGTCGTGGTACAAATTCGGACCAGCTATTCACTTGTCGACGAGTGGAGCCGTTGTAATGTAGTTTCTAATAAATCAACTTTAAAAAATGTTGCGCCATGCTATATTTTAATTGAGGTCACGGGTCAAATGAATTTGCGCGTCTAAATATAATCTTACCGTCGTGCTATCATTTGCAGTATAAATAACTACCAGTGAGACCAGTGTCATTATTCCGGAACTTAGTGTGTGCCTGTCGCTGTTGCTATGGTGATTGAAACAGTTTGTGCCTTACTGTAGTGTAATATTTGGAGATGTGTCCCAGTTAGAATTCGGACTCACATGCCAGTAACTTACGAGGTTTGGAATTTCTCGCTGGATAGAAACCGAGACCGAGAGTTACTAAGCACAAGCATATGATGCTCGGTGTATCAGTGACCCTCGTGGTGACCCTCAATGTATTGTCTCGTATGTCACACAGCTTGTCAATTTCATGTCAACACACTGGATACGTGAACACAAACTTCGGAGACGTTTTCAAAGACACAACTGCCCGGACTCTAACAAGGGCAGCATTGCATAATTACTTAGATTTTACTCGAATCGAATTTAAAAATTTAAAATGTTGGGATTTTCGAATAACTCATCGCCGCCCTGTTGTATAGTATATCGTATATCGTAAACTCACACCTCAACAAAATGTTTTCCAAATGTTTGCCCCGTTACACTCTTACACGGGAATGTGATCAGTCAGTTACGTCGCGTACCACGTCCATTTGACCAATTATGGACCGTGGTTACCATGAAGGGCGGTGATGCCCGGTTTATTGTTTGTGTTAAATACCTTTCTTTTTTGATTGCGGTTACCTCGGGTGTCTTTCAAAAGCGGCACAATAATATAAATACCAACTTGACGCTAAACAATGTTCTTTTCAACTCCCAATGCCAGATTTGTTTTCACCCGGCTTTCTCAGACTGCCAGGGGCCTTTTCTGAGAGAGAGGATCATTCGTATGTTCATGTTGACAATAGAAACGTGTACACCTTAATTTGAAAAGGAATGAACTCAGATTGGGCGTGGTGTTGAAATTATCCTTTACCTGCGATGGCAATGTCAATGTTCTTTTTTTAAAATTATTACCTGGTGTAACACAAATATTGTATTATAAAACGGCGAATTAAATGAATCTAACGCCTGCACACACTCCTGAATTCAACAACCGAGGCCTGTATCATGACCTAAAGGTACACTACATCACGTGACCCAGCCACTGCTATTAAATTAGCATATGACATCATTGAATGGTTGTATACAGACGAGCAGGAGAGCATAGGCGACACACCCACCAATGACGAGAAATAGATATAAGTTGACACCTGGTATCGTCGTCCGTCGATGTTACTGTACAACAGATACGACAACGCTACCGTGTTACCCGCCGAGGGGATTCGAGAATTAGACGATGAATCCCGGCGGACGTCGTCGCGTTTGAAACTGAAAATTACGCTGTTGATTGTCAACAATTGATATTTAAATACTAGTACATCGCTATAGAGTTTCTTCTGTACACAGTCACGTGAAATAAGCCTCGAACTACATTGACATGCACTGTGAATATATCATAAGTCAATCTGGAATTTTCTCACGCACAGAACAAACATCAACTGAAATAGACTGACAGTGGAGTGAGCTATGTACGGAGGCCATCTACGAACTCATGAATAAAGACCCTCCATAGCACTATAACGGTTTTCTACATCTGACAACACATTAAGCGACAACGCATATCAATTATCACGAGACAACTTACCGCTAGAGATGAAAACAACGATGTACACCAGCTGATGGTTCAGATCGGGCAAAAACGTGGGTCTGGATGCACACAACACTCTGTATGGACTGGGTGCAGTGGTATGTCGATCAATTTGCATGTGTTAAGTATAAAATTGTAACGTCCTGTGGGTTGAAGTTTGGGGCTGTGTGCAAAAATCTCTATAAAAAAGGTCATTTCATTTCCATAAGAGGTACTACGTGGCGTTTATTATTTGAAATGAAAGAAATAAACAACACAACCATGCACGGCATCTAGTGCTCATGTCTGATTATTTGAATGAGAAATCGCTATTAATATTTGGTGATGTTGTTGTGATGAGAGGAAGAGGAGGAGGTCGCAGTATCCAGCCTTGAGACTTAAATTTTAATGCATTACATTACGTCACTCTCCGTGTTAACTGTCATTGCTCTATTGAAAGGATTAAACCGTTTCAAATCCATACACGAACGTGACCTTTCTCAGGGGAATCACTCCGCCAGAAGGATAAATAAAAGCTCACTTAAGACGAGTAACTCCTAACGCTAGTACACACGGCCGCGCATGCATGTATCGCCGCCACGAGCTTCCACAAACGTCATAATATATGCGTGTTTTATGGCCCTTTGTGATGTTATAACTTATTACTAGTCATGTAAAGTGGATTTGAATAGGAATGCGAACATAGTTTTGCTGGTACGAGACAAAGACTATGGACGTTGCGGTCATGCTAGTCAGTTGAACGACACTGCTTAATATAGACAACGCTAGTAGTTCTAATGTGAATCGTACCAGTGTGTGTGTTTTGATGGTGATTTGAAAAATGGTATATGATGATGGGGGAGAGTCTCTCTTCAATAGTGATGTTAAGTGGTCTAGACATGGGAACTAGTATATTAATAGTATTGCATGTAAGCCATTGTACGGCTATAAGCTCAGCAGTTTGCCCAATAAAATGGTTACTATGGACACCCATTTCATGTCAACATCCACACTCATGATGTTAGCGAGCATGTCGACGTAAACGCTCAGAGATCCATAGGAGAGTGGGGTCGATTGCAATCTGATTAAAATCTGATGTAGTGTACAGGCTTTAATTATTTTGGCTATAAACTTGTTTTAATTTTATTTTGTATTACTTTTGTTATTAATGCCCTTTTATTTTATTATTTTACTTTGATTTTGATTTTTTTTAATTCCGCCCTACCTACATCTGAACCGATGCCTATGTAACGAGATTTCAACGAGACCCACTATCGACGATTTTAGTCAACGAATCACAGACCTCCTTTTATAGCGCACATGATGACGTCACCGGGCAGAGTCTGATGGCAAACACACTCAAATAAAATGGCGGATTATACCGACCGAAAAAAACACGGCTTTTCGGTAAGTTTATCATTGTCAAATGCAACGAAAGTCATTTTTATGTTAATATTGTGGCTCGAATGGTTCGACTTTAGATCGTTATTTTGCATAGTTATTCTGGGAGTGACGATTTTGTTTCCACCGGTTCGACCGAACACCAGTGTCTTTTTCCAGTCGCCGGCCCTGGAGACGGGTGATGTTTTGTTGAAGATCGGGCCAAAATCGTCTACGGTATTGAAGCCGTAGCTGTAAATATTCATCAAATTGTATCAACATTTTGTACATTATACAATAACACTTTATTAAAGTAAATGAGCTGATTTGGACTGGAATAAAATATTTTTTATTTGGAACACATCGCAATTGATCAGGAAATATTGTTTTGCTCCAATTTTCTGCGTCGATGCCGTGGGCCGGTGACCGCTATACAATTTAAAATCAGTTTGCATTGTTTACTATAGCTGTTTACAGTGTTCTAATCATTACGATTTACTTTTTTTTTGCTTCCATTCTAGATAATTATGCTCAGTGATGTAAAATTGAAGCGATGACTGAATGAACGAACCTTGGCTGGCGAAGATGTATCTGGAAGTGTACACATTTGTTGGAAGTGAAAAAAATATTCAATGAAATGACAAAAATTGTAAAATGCTGTGGAATTTCTTTTGCAAATAAAAATATACTAGCAATTTTCTATTAATGGTTTATTCAAGTGGGCAAAATATAAATGTACAGAAGAATTGCCCGTATACACTGAAAAGTAAGCAACCGACAGCCTGTATAAAAGGGGGACTGTGATTGGCTGTTACTTACGCGAGATTTGAACGGGACTTACATAGGCATCGGTTCAGATGTAGGTAGGGCGGAATTAAAAAAAATCACAAAATCAAAATCAAAGTAAAATAATAAAATAAAAGGGCATTAATAACAAAAGTAATAAAAAATAAAATTAAAATAAGTTTATAGCCAAAATAATTAAAGCCCGTACACTACATCAGATTTTAATCAGATTGGGTCGATTGATGAACCGGTAGCAACACTGGTAGTCAAGATTGCAATTTAATGGTATTATTAAAATAACCGAAGGTCGATTAACCAGTATTTAAATGGTATCAATTTACACAAATAATTGTGTACAATTCAAGTAATAGTTTGTTTTACAATGTTTAGGGTAGTAAATACACACTACGACGTTGTGGTGTCATAGGCGTATTGCGGATAACGTGATGTATTCGCAGTGGTCATGATTTCAAATCAATATGTCCCTGAGTCACGCGGCCCGGGACACCATTTGGAAGGACATACACAGCAATGATACCACGTCACATGGTGTAATCGTGATGACAACTCAGTACTACTCATCAAATGTACAACAAACAGGATGTCCCGGGACGTAACGATTTTGTTGTTGGTCTCTTACAGCATAAAGCGTGGGTCCAACTAACTCGGCACAGTGCGAATGTCTGAGCATGGAAACATACATACGATAACTGGGTTGCATATATAGTTGCGAACATTACTATTTAATATTTTATGTCCCATATGCTTATGTAAATATAAATGTAAGTTGCCATTATAATTTTATACACGTATATATATATATACAGCTATAGCCGCCAATTTGAATACAATGCTGAAAATAGAACCCAGGTTTTTAATTCATCCATAATCACTGAAGCCCACATATTCCCAAAAGAATAATAATGTATGGTAGCAATACACATATACTCAGTTTGCCCGATTGTGCATTGTGCTAATAGCGTTTACTTTTGGTATTTAGAACATTTAAAAACTGTATGATGTAAAAGCATAACATCGATGTATGTTGACTGTCAAACGTACGCCACTTTCTTTTCCACAACAAAGACAGTTTGCCATGCCTCGCATTTTTGCGCAGTGACTGATTTGGGTTCGGTTGGCTCATACACGACACAGATATAAACAAAAAATCATGTGCGAGTTCACTCTGATTTATTTCGGACGTAGGCTTGTTTAAGAATATTAGTACATGATATCGTGGTATCGATTACGGTAATATATATGCCACGCATTGTAGTGCAGATTTCACGCATTGCACACGTCACTCACAAACCTGAAGAAAACGTCTGACTGTGTTTGATTCTTATGGCAGAGAATCTATCACTTTGTACTGTGGGTGGTGTCGCGAACATTAATATTATTGTTATTAATTTCGGAGTTATTATCGTTATATTAGAGGTTACAGTGATGACGCCGATATCAAAGTGTCAATGCATACATTATGTTAATTAGGGTCAATCTACGTTCACTGATGGTCGGCATTGGCCAATGAGTTTTTGTTTCACTTCTGCTCGAGTTCAGTTCAATTCCTGTTTTTACCACGTTCATGTAACACCCTTTTACCGCTGTATTAGTCAGTGGAGTCATTTTGGTCGACATTGGCCAATGATTTTTTGTTTCACTTCTGCTCGAGTTCAGTTCAATTCCTATTTTACCACGTTCATGTAACACCCTTTTACCACTGTATTAGTCAGTGGAGTCATTTTGGAAATGAATGGTATAAAGGTTACGTATTGAATCGTTATAAACAGACCTAACCCGCGTCTGGAATTCTGTGACGCTATTCACAATTTGGTGAATCAACACTACGTGAACTATTTGAACAATAAATGGATTTGGGATTGACTACGTACTGCGTTTTATGTTCTGAGCATATACGGACAGATGTACAATGGTGGGTGAGCTCGTAATTTGGTTATAAATGGAAATAAAACAAAAAGTGGGCAAATGGATGACGACTTTGAAAGGTGTAAGCGAAGTTATGGAAACGTAAAATTTGCGACAACAATATTTTATTATATACTTAGATTTTAATAGTTATGTTGGAGCCAGCACTCGGAAGTGTTGAATCTGAGGGGGGGGGGGGGTTAACGTCCAATTGCAACACAATATATATGCTGTTCAGCCCAATTGTGGACAAATTCGGCTAACCTCACAGGAATAGCCGCGGACATGTCCACGTATAATGTGTCATTAAAATATGAAATACAACAATATTCAGTCAAATTAGAATAATGTCAGCCTTTAAACATTTTTGAGAAATTCTTATGAGAGCGTTCAGTTAGTCCTATCAATGAAGCTACATCGAACTCATCTTGGGAAGAGGGGCCACGTCCCCATTTGCAAATAAATATGCTATGAAAGATCCAGAACACTTATTGCGCGGTGCGTGAAAAGTATTAGACTGGCAAAGTCGGGACTTCATTTTTGTTTTACAAAAAGAAATAATTAATTGTTCTTTTAGTCCTTTCGCGTGATCGCGAAAAGTAACCTGACTGATAAAGACATTTTGTTTGCAGTCACGCTAGTTTTTGCGATCACGTTAAAAAGGCTAAATTTGACTTTGCCAGTCCAGAAAAGTACACGCGTGCGTTGAACGTTCGAAATTTGCAGTCATTGCTCTCATAAATTGGCACAATGAATTGTGGGATGTTTACCATAATACTAACTTATGAATATTCATGATCTAACTGTATAGGCCAAAAAGCCAATGACCGACATAGTATTCCAGACAGCTCAATGGAATACTTCAACTCGGGCGTATTCCAACTTCCCTTTTAACATGTCATTTCACCTCATACGTTGTCGCTTTCATTTCACATGAATTCACCCACACACTGGCTTACAGGAACAAAGAACGATATTGTAAGTTAAAATGCGGGGGTTGTGTTTTTTGCCAAGAATGGCTGTGGATTGTCACAGCTGTATTTTCATTGAAAACAGATGCATTGTTAAAACTCTTTAGCATATTACGCCTAATGCCGAGATTTAGGGTGTGTGGGAGTTGCATACGTCATCACTGTGACAATGTCATGTTCATGACGGAGAGATACAGTCCAATAACGCCTGAGAAGAAGATGATGTAGTATTATATTGCAATATGTACATCGAGTCTCTCTCTTTTTAATTCTTGTTGCTCTCACCGGAACATAAGGTTAACACAAGATCCCTCCACTCAACACGCTTTTTAGCCTTGGTTTCTGCCTCTCCCCATGTTAAACCCATTTTCTGAGTTCTTGCTCAATGGTTCTCCGCCAGGTGCTCTTCGGCCTGCCCCTTGGTCGTTTTCCTTGTGGTGTCTAGCGGAGAGCTATCTTGGTGTTGTATGAACCGAGCATTCTGAGAACATGCCCAAGCCATCTGAGTATTCTAAGCCTTATTTGTGCAATGATACACTTGATATATTAAAAATCCCCTAATACCCAAATACATTTTTATTTTTAATAATCCACAAACCTCAGAAGACTATAAAACAAATATACCCCTTGTCTTCTTAACCTTTTTACAATGTTACCTTGCTCTCAACTATATACATTTCTAAACGGGATAATAGTGATAACTTTAATATCTCTGTATTATGTCCACATTTGCAGACCATCGTAAATATTTCTAGTGCGCTGATCGTTATGACAGCAATATGTGAAACATCGAACGCATGTGCGCACAGTTTTAATTAAGCTGAAGTCCTTCACGTACCCTTCAAACACAATAAGTACCAATCACCAAAAGTAAATCACGTGGTTAAAGATACATTTTATACACCATATATGTCACAGTGAATGTGGGCAATAATAATAATTCCACGCTTCCATCTATATCAAAGACCCCTAACTTACTCTATAAATATACACTATTTACCAAGAACATAAAATATTACGCAGCGACACCAAATATTCCTAAATACACTAATTGTAATCTGACAATGTATCGCCTTATACTACTAGTATAGTGAACTTGACGCATGGAGTCGGGAACAGCCACTGGTGGCGCTGTATACAATTGCGACCTATTGTGGCTTGCAGTAGCTCATTTAGATTTGATTGTGAAAAGAAAAAGCAGTTGTTAAATTTGGTGACCAGTTTAGTATGATAGAAAGCGTTTAAAATGCTTTCTAATAATAATTTCACTTTCAAATAATATTCATCAGATTGGTCTACGTCATAACCTCGTTAAAAGTTATTAGCATATTGTGTGCATGCGTCATCACAGTGAGGTCCATTTACGTTACATATTATGTAATATGCAATGACAGTGTGTGGGTAGACTGGCCCAGCTGTGGTGAATTAAAAAAATTGAAAAAAATAGTTTTGCGAAAGATGGGTTGAACGCGAAACCACCACTGGGTGATTTCGCGGTTACAGGGGATTTCGCGTTAACACCTCCATTTCGCTATTTTTTTTATTTAATTTTAAATTTAAAAAGAAATAAATCGTGCCAGTCTAGTGTGTGGGATATAACAAGAATTGCATATGTCCATATCGAGCCAGAGAGGGCAGCCTCGAACATTAACCTTGCTGATGTCATCTCGCGAGGATTGTGTTAGGCACGACATATGGGTAACTATAGATGGAGAAAGTTGTAACAACAGAAGGAAATGAGTGAAAAAAACGTAAAACAAGCACGATAAATCAACGTTATGTGAGCGTGCTTGGCGCTACTGTAAAAATGTATTTTTCCTGGCAGAGGGCGCGATTTTACCTCCGCTTGGGCGTTCTCAAAAGCGGAACACGTGATTACGTTAAAACCTATAATTTTCTCAAAAACTCACCCAACAAAAATTAAAACCACTTTTTCAATTAATACCAAGTTGATATTCCTACCTGTCGTATAGCTCCCCTAACCGACTAGATAAAGACACTTCGCAAAGAATTAGGCAATTTTCGTGTCAGTTTTACATAATAATTTTACTAATAATTGCAATATTTAATCGAACAAACGAGTTACGACATTGTATTGATATTGTATGGCTAAATATGCACATTCCTAAATATGCACATTAATTAAAACCAAAGCTAATTACCCGAATCAGTATTGTGACAAATACATAAATCACTCATATTAACAGTAATTATGGGAAATTACCAGCATCCTTCCTTGTAATCGAATTGTAATCTTTTGTTTCGATTTGCTGGTTCATGAGACATATTGGGGTATACTATAAGAACACAAGGTACTACACGAGACTAAGGAATTGTTAACTGATAGCATATTTGTATTTACCCACTGGCCTCTGAAGCGTGTAATTCCTTTGTATCTGTGTTTCTTCATTCACATCTACAATATCCGTAATACGGAATACTGTAAAATACTTTATTTTAGCTAAAATTCATTTTCGATGAAAAGACGTTTTTACTGTTTTGTAGGGAGTTCACAGATTTTTGAAATACAAGAAAAACAGTATTAATTATTGAGTCAGATTTATCTCTTCAGAGAAGTGACAATAAAGTTCACAGTAATATTAATAGTTAATGGATTTTGTTGTCACAATTCCAGTTATTACTATAAATAATAACATTAAGTATTTGTAATCAGTTTCTTAACTAGTGTACTATCGGGATACGTATAGTGCATATACCAGGTGAGGGAAAGGGTCTTCGATTGAAGATATAATTTTTTTTTATCTTACATATTCATGTCTACCAGAGCCACTATAGTTTGATACGAGGCATGCCTGCTTCTTGTTATCTAGCAAGCATTCAAATTCAGTTAAGGAATTGAGTAATATTTGGTCACAGTGCTCTGGTGTATTTCTCGAATCGCGACTAAATTGGGGTCCCTCAGGCTGACGGGGAATTGGCGCATAGAATGTATTTCTTTTTACTATTCCCATTCATGTGCACTATAGTTTGACATTTTTATTCAGTGACGTTATTACACATTTTTTATTATCAAAGTTAGTGTGTTTACCCACTAAGTTAGGGGTCTTTGATGGATCTCATTTCTTTTATTGCCAACATTCACATCGCAATAATTTTCGACGACTCCAATTAACGGAAATTTTTATGTGTGCATTTGAAATATTTAAAAAAAAATAATATTGAGCTATTTTGGAGGGGGTACTAATTGTAAATTTAATTCTTATAAGTTAAAGGGTGGTAGTCGTCGCGCCACGCATGCGCGAGATATATGGGTCTGATATATACAAATATGGCGACTGTGACTGTTGCGCAGATCAACGAGTACAAACTGAGACGTTACCAAGCTTTAATAATGTATTTTCAGGTGATTGGAAGGTATCGTAGGAGTCATCGGCGGTAATTAATGCAAGTCACGCGCAGGTCAAACCTCATACTTGTGATTTCCATTTGAAGAGCGCGTTGGATCGTGGGAAAATCAATGCTTATCATCACAAATGTCGCACATGCGCAGCGCGACGACCACCGCTTTTTAAGGGTTACGTCTATTCCGTTTCATTGACATTATACGCATCTGCCACAGCAATATGAATTACCCCAGACCATTCGTCCCGGTGTTATCGCTATCGCCACACGAGACTCCAGCTTGTCTCCTATACAATTTTCCTTCCGCCCACTTAATTTTAATATTCATATGACCTTTGCACTGACATCGATAGCCAATCGCATTCGACCGCGGACGTCACTCTAAATAAACAACTGAATAAATTAATATACCATATTTGGAAGATAGCGGGTAAATTCAACGTTGTTGGTGTGTTCCTTCGGGTTCCGAAGTCGCACGAAACGAGTTCATGTTCCGTTATCTTTCGCAAGTAAAACAGGTCGATATGTATTAAACATGGCATTTGTTTTCTTGTTTTAACCCCCTTATTACGCAAGCTTCCGTCGAAGTGGTGTTTTTTTCGACGATTTGTGGCATGTTGCAAAACGAACGAAACATTGCGGCATTCTTAGCGGTGGATAAGGGATCGACTATGTCGTCACATTTATGTCTCGTTTGAAAGAGAATAAACAACCGCTCAGAAAAATATGTTGCTAATATTTAAGTGCGGTGCCTTGAAATCGCCTGCCCGACGTCCAAATTTCAAAAGGATGTTCGATTTGCAATGACGACCGTTCATATGTACTAGGCGACGTTACTAATTACTACTAAGGTCGGTGTTTGCATTAAGAATTATGGAACAAAAGATCAGCAAAGCAGTGCTTTTGTCGGCGATTTTGTCAAAGGGAATATTGATAAAATGTTGCAAAACAGAATCGCGAGTTGGGTGAAAAATTGCGCCGGCGGCATTCTCAGCGATGGCGACACCCGAGAAACACCGTGTCACGGTGCATTCGTGCATCAGTACACCGAAGAAATACATACATATTGTTGCGGACGACTATTGTAGACTGTGTTCGTGTAGTCTTCGAGTTTGTGGACAGTTAAAGTCGTGTGTGAATTTATTCAAGCCAGGAAAAGCAGGAGGGATAACTTATGGAAATCGTCTTTCCAATTTGATCCAGTGCGACGTTGTGAAAGGAGCGACTCTGTCGTCTCATCTATGTCTAGTTTGTAAGAGAAAGATTGATAACGCAGAAAAATCCGCCAATAATGTAAAACAGTGGCGTGAAATTGTCAGTCATTCTAATATCTCCCAACCTGTGAACGAAAGGGTTAAGCGTGCTGCCTTGAAATCGCCTGCCCGACCACGTTCAAGTTCAAAACGACGTTCCATAACTTTCTCACATTCAATTTGCAATGATGACCGCAGTTCAAATGTACTTAGCGACAATTTCCTTAGAAATCATTTTGATTTGATTTATGGATGGCGAGCACCGACACTCCGATCCGATGAACTAATCAAAACTAAAATGGCGCGTGTCACGTGACTTTGTTTACTAAAGATAGCGTGGGCGTTTGATTGACACTCAACTCATTAGTATTCCACCAATCACAGCTACATCTACTTTCTGGATGTGCGCAGTCAAATTGTATAGGAGACAAGCTGGAGTCTCGTGTGGCGATAGCGATAACACCGGGACGAATGGTCTGGGGTACAATATGAATATGAGACTAACTTTAATATTTGAATATGAATATTTAAATATGTTGTGTTATTTTCAGTGAATGAATAAGACATTAAAAATAAATTCAATATTTGAAAATAAAAAAATTATATTTAAAAAAAAGATAAATAAAAAAAGCCCAAACTAGGACCTTATTGTAAACAGTGTGGTCGACGACCCGTATTGTTCTTTATACGTGAAAGGGTGTACAACTTACAACTTTGAGGGCGCTGTTGCACAACTTGTTGATGTTCATGCAATTTTAGCTCGGGTGATATTCACACGCAAATTCCTCCATAATCTATCCATAACGGGGCCTCCCATTATGGTCCAGTACTGATAATCAGTACCAGCCCATAATGGAGAGCTTCTTGTACTGGACCAGAATGATTGTTCTTCAGTACTGGTCCATTAGCTCTTTCTCTATGTTACGGAATTTGAAAACCACAAAAGCAAAAACACATATTCGGTTTTTATTGTAGTTTATGGCATTTGGACGCGGCGACACTATAGATATTAAAAACAGCGTTATACGGAGTCTGGTAAAAAATGCTTATGGAAAATGCTGTCTAATTATTTGTTATTGCTCAAATTGATTTCATTCTAAAAATGTTACCAATCAAGCAGAGGAAAATCAATGTTTTCAACCATATACGGCATTCTGAATTTGTTCCACGACATTCATTAAAAAAACGAGTCAAATGACAATGTAATAGTTACCAGTACGCACTTATTACTTATTTTTTCTTCGGCAAGAATTTGCTAGTATTATCTCTCTAGTCGGCTTATATGTGAAAAATACCTCTACAAAACATTGTCGACTTTAATTTAAAGGCGGCCACGTGTTCTGTTTACCTTGATGATGAATATTCAACAAAACCAACATTTTATTAAAGTGTGTTATCGTTTAAGGTAATCGCCTGTACTCGAAAGGTTTCCATCGACGAGTGTCGGGTAATTACGCCCTCATCGACGAGTGTAAACCTAACCTACAAATTGGCTAGTGGTGGCGCTATTCACATATTACGATTGATACTGTGTACTGTCTATTATAATTGTTTCAAACATCAATTTAAATGTATCTAGGCAATATAATACTGTACAATATCATACATGACACCCGAACCTACAAAAAAAAACTGAACATCGAGAATGACGGAAGCATGGGCTGAGTCGTCAATATGCTGTGTATTTGGACATATCCTACAGATGTCACTGTTTGAATTGGCTGTATGTGCAGGCTGTAACCGGCATTACAGTGAAATAGTGTTTACGGGACGAGTCTGAAATTCGTCGGAGTCGTCAGACAACAAAACAAGTATAGTTATTATGTTATCGTTGGTATTTCACCAAAACATAAAATTGTGTTGTTTAAGGAGGTCCGGGTCAAAATATTTTTATGCGTTCATAAATATGGATTAATACAATTAGGATACCAACATGAAAACAAAATATTGGGGCCACTGGACATTTTCTCGAGAAACAAGAATTCGATATGTCAAGAACAATGACAAAAAATTGCATTTTTTAAAATTATTTCTATATCTCAAAATCTTGATTTTGTTAAAGCGATTCAAAAAGTGTAAAGTCCCATAATGCATTTCGCATATGATCAGTCATAAGCTCAGTACTGATAGGTTATTAAGTTTATTTGGAAGCGCATTTATTTGGAATAACCGTGACTGCGAATACACCACATATTTATACTACTTGCGTACTAGACCACTGGTGGCGCTCATCTGATCTCAGTATTTTCACAAAGACAGTTTTCAGGATGTAGACGAACGAAAAAATACATACTATATATACTATATTCAATTGTGTTTAATAAGCCATCGGCGATAATTTCTAATACTATCCAATCGACAATTGAGAAGGTCTCACCGAATTCGCAGAGCATGCACACTCATGTCATAAATAATGGTACATAACAACTACATCAAGAATATCATAGTGCCGCAGATTATTGAAAATTATCCAATTATTCCACACTAGTTTCACACTCTGTACACTTAAAAAAATCAGCGAGTTAAAAGGATTCCTGAAAACTAAAATATCACTGGCAAGATTGTTTACTACGCCCTCTTGGACGATTGATGACTACGCCGTCCCTAACCGAGAATGATGAATGCAATGCAACGATAATTGTAATATTGTCTGTATTCTGTGCACTTTCAGGCTCTTTTTTCTCTCTCGTTGAAATGTAGATACAAGAACGTTAAAGTGAAGAAACACAACGATAACCAGGTTACCGAATACCTAAGATATCCTGCAGGATTTCGAATATAAGACATAGATTAGGTATTTCCCGGGAAGTTGGGTGTAATTAAGAATAAAATAACATACTAACGTATTTTAGTAACATGGCATCATGCATATACGTATGTATTACCACTAATACAACTGAAATGCAAACCACGAAGTTGCAATAACCCTGTGGAATGTTTGGCACATTTCTCATAGTTGTCGATGGATGGCGCTCGCATGTACGTACATTTTCAACCACGGCTGACTGAAACGATCATTCGGTATGATGCCCTTTTTATTTCTACGGCGTAATGTTATACATTAGTTTTTAACAATCTAATTTCCCTCCACGGATTTCCAGACTTGTTACAGCTGTGGTTGCCATCGATACGTAACTGCACTGGGAACACTTCCATTTCTTGACAAATTGCCAGTCTCATGCAATATATCGATTTCAATCCCGGGTGTTGATCTCCTGTTTGATCATCCAAAGCCGGTCATATGATAGAAAGGTCACTCTTATAAAAAAAATGTTTTGCCTCGTGACTGAGAAACAAATTTAAGTAGAAGCTTATGAATGCACCTGTTTTCAGTGTGTATCACTTTTTTTCGCTTCCGTGGGGGAGGGGGGGGGGAGGGTTCCAACAAAAACATGAATTCATACCCGTCAACATAAATATGATTGTCGTATTTCAATCCGGAATATTGCGCATAAGCCTACAGGTTTTTCTTACTTTAACTTTCCTAAATGTTTTCAGCTTTATCGTCATGAATGTAACAGTTATCATGATTGTGGGTGCAGTCTGTTTAAAATCTGGTGTATTATTGTACAGCATAAATTCAATCAATATTTTTATTATTTTGTAATTGTTTCAATTGTTAATACGTACATCTTATGTTGTATTCCATATTACCAAAATTTTAAAAAATGCCAGCAGATAAATAATAAAGTAAAAGACAGGGTATGATAATAATAGTTAAAACATATTTTTAAAAAAATGAGCAAAAGATAAAGTCCAAACTAGAATCTTATTTTAATCAGATAGATTGTGCGTGTAGATCGTTGTGTTATCTGACAATGACATACCAGTATATCACGATCGCTGCAAGATGATTATATTGAAACCAGTAACTTCAGCGGTTTACATACGATATTGCGCGGTCGTCTCAGTTACATTCACAAAACGTACTGAGTAGCCGATGGCGGATGTACGAAATCAGTCACGACATCTCCTCGGCTGAAAGAAGAAAAAACTTAACTAGGTCAGTCAGTGTCGGAAATTAACGCCGGACCGTCATTCCACTAAGATATATAGTCTTGCATAGTTTTGATCTATAATTAACAGCATCGCAATATTTTACAAAAGAATGTAACAAATCCGATCTGATTGAAGTTTTATTCTTTATTTAAATTATGATATTTTAGTTCTGTTATAAGTTAACACATAACATGTGTCAAGATAAAAATAATTTGGATAACAGTAAATAAAAAAATAAGTTTTCCAATATCGATTTGCGTGATAATAAAATCAGGACCAGCCCAGTCTTGGTAGTACCTGGAGCTTGGGGACTTAAACGATCCCTCTGACCTCTGACCTCTGGGCTTATTCGTGTTAATTTTCTACACTATGTCAGAATGTTATGCAATCGGTACCGCCGTATTATTTATTTGAAAAGCGTCATCAATAAGTGGAGAGCAAGCGATAAGAACGGTTTTACACGACTGTTAATGTAAAGTATGTATATATATATATATATATATATATATTTATACCCGCAAAACCAGAAACGAGGGAGTTACTGACCAATGTATAGTATGGAAGATGTAGGTCAAGCTACTCAAAACAACTTGAAGGTGGGTGAATACTGAAGGGTTGATTTCGTGGTGGTGGTGGTTATGCATGTTATGCAATCGGTACCGCCGTATTATTTATTTGAAAAGCGTCATCAATAAGTGGAAAGCAAGCGATAAGAACGGTTTTACACGACTGTTAATGTAAAGTAGGTATATATATATATATATATATATATATATATATATATATATATATATATATATATATATATATATATATATATATATATATATATATATATATATATATATATATATATATATATATATACCCGCAAAACCAGAAACGAGAGAGTTACTGACCAATGTATAGTATGCAAGATGTAGATCAAGATACTCAAAACAACTTGAAGGTGGGTGAATACTGAAGGGTTGATTTCGTGGTGGTGGTGGTGGGGGTTGGGTGGAGATACTATGTGTGATTGCCCATGCAGCTGGCGTAAAGGACACCCTAGCCCGATTCGTTGCCGAATGCCGAATTCTACAAGAAAGACAACAAAATGAAAAAAAAAAAAAAAAAATAACCGTGATGTGATATATTTGTTAAACCTTAACTTCCATTGTACATGTATCGCTATAACAATGTGTGTATGTCAGATACATATCCATCCACTGTAACGAATCACGTAAATAACATGAATGAAAGGGCGACGAAGGAAGGTCCCGAGAACTGAATGACTATAATGGTAGATCGCCGCAATTGTCGGAAAAACGTCAAGGAGCTTTTTAACAACTTATGCAGCCAGTACAAAAATTTTCGTCATTACATCGTTATTAAATTCATGGCAACGTGACAATTGGGTCGACAGTCTTCGGTTACGCGCCCCACGTGGAGGTATGATGATATGACACAACAACCGGAGACGTGAATGTGGTTCACGTTATCAACAGCGGACAGATTAGCACTTAGTGGCCACGTGTACATCTATGTTACAGTATCGTGACAGAACAGTTCTCCAAGATATGTTGCGTTGATACAGAGAGCACTATAAATACTAGTAGTTGCGTCTCCCGCTTTAATATTTATAAATAATGCTTGAATGTAGAATCCTGTGTCTAAAATGACTACCTTTGCATTGCTTTGACACACTTTTGAAACAAAACAAAAATAAAAATGTTCCTCCCCTGTTATAAAGGTTGAATTTTCGCGAACAACAATAAATTAACACTTGATCGACTCCGTCCTCCCCCAATCAATGAATCAGAAAAAGCAACACAATTTGACGCCACATTCCAATATATATCCTCACCCTCAGTTTCTTACGGTCATCCCTAACGCCAATACGTAACCCACGTCTCATACAGAGTGCACATGACTGAGTCCGTTCAGACGAAATTTATCGAGATTGAATGTTCAGCAAGGCTCGAATTATTCACATACAAACCCAAACGGGGTCATAACCATAGTTAAATGATGGTAGCATTGCCTCTAAGGCAAATGAATGTTTTGTTCATTTAATTTTAATTTTCCAGGTAACCTCATGGAACCATATTTCGTGTATCACAGTGAACTGTTGAGTCGTGTATGGCGCGATATCTGTAAAATCAACTCATTCGCCACACAGAAACACATGAATTACTAGGAACAAATAAATTGCAGCTGTTTACCTGTTGGTGAATATATCTGTGATTGGATTCGGTTTGACTAGAGGTCAGGTCATGTCAGAGCCAGTATATACCACTAGATATATCCGGTTTAATATCGCCGGCAAAAAATGTGCTCTAGTGTAGTAACCAAAACCCACGCACAGCTATGTGCTCTCGTATCAGCTTTATTTTCGGACAAAAACAATCTTATTATAATTTTATCTGTATTTCATTTTCAACATCGACGAGACGTATCCGAGTAACATATATTTCGAGTTACTTGTCACAATTATTTAATAAACAAAGTATTCAACCAATAAGTATTCGGAATATTGATTAGCGACATACGATTATGAAACGGATTCCTTTTTTTTTAGTTGGAAAGTTGTTTCATGCTGGGTTAGAAGGAAGATTCGCGAATTCAATTTAGGGTAATCTATTACTTCAATATGACTGAGAGGGATATAAGCGTTTTCATTCATCCACATTTAGTGTAATTGCGTGTTAGTTTTCAATCTGCGAATACAGGTTTAGTTAGTATAGCTAAACGTGCACTATAATATGCAAATATTATGTCACTGTGTGTCACGTGACCATGTATAGATTTATATTAGCACCGTTTGAATATTGTGATTTTCTATTTGATAAAGCGGTTATCAAATACCTTAGTTAAAAATTCTCCCAAAGAAAGGCAGGAATTATTATTCGTGCGAATAGAAATTGACATGCAGGAAGGACACTTTTGACAAATTAATTTAGATGTCGTGGGAAATCACACAAAGCAGTCCTACAGTATAAAGTTACTAGTAGGAATGGTCCCCGAATATATGAACGCATGTTGTATAACTGGTTTCTGGACAGACAGGCTGTCTATCACTTTTCACAGTATAACAGGGCTAGTAGTACTTGAATAAAATATGATGGCTATGAAATAGATTTTTTAATAAATCGGATATTTATCAGTGGCCAAACTTTTTATTGATTTATTACGGAAACTATTTTTGTTACTATAATGACTAAAATGTCATCATTCAAATATGTTCTTCACTCTTCGCTAAAGGTGCGCAAATTAAACCATGTATTCACCATGACTATTTTGAATTGAGTCTGACCAGTTTGAAGGAATAAATTTCCAGAACTAGAAGGCACATCAAAATTCCCGAAACCCGATTCCAAAGATTGTGTTGTTGTAAAGAAACGAATAGCAAGAAAAGGTTATTGTTTTAAAGGTTCGCTGGCAATTCCGTAACTTAAGCTTATAATCCAATAATCACACACAAAAAAAGTACACGATCGTAGTATTATTTTGGATGTCAGCTTTGTGAACCATATATATATATATATATATATATATATATATATATATATATATATATATATATATATATATATATATATATATATATATATATATATATATATATATATATATATATATATATATTGCCATAGTTACATGATTAGTAAATGATGGAGAATGCCATGATTGGAGTTATACCATTACCTTTACCCTTTAGGTAGCGAATGTATGATTTACACACTTGTTTTTATCTTCCAATGGTCTAAATGACTACAAGAGACGACACAAAATATACATTTCAAGAATCGCAAGGCGATGTGTGATACACTCAAATAAAAAAAATATTACTTTTCTGTGAAAAGTAAATTATGCAATTAGCGAAGATAAATAAAACTATGCCAGTATTGATTTTTATGATGTGAACCATTATTTTTCACGTTTATTCTAATCACACTCATCTCTTTGATACCATTCTACTAGTTAACCATAAACTCTATAAATGTGATGGCTAAACCACCACGATTAACTACATGTAACTTTGTATTAGATACATACATGTACATAACTTAAATAAACTTGTCGTAAATCAGACTTTGCGCCATGATTGTACAGCTTTAGTCCATGCACAACGTGTGGAGTTGATCAGGAGTTGTTTTTTTTTAAACATGGATCAGAAATAGTTGACCATTGGGTTCCAACCCGCAACATCAACCACAACAGGGTATAGGGTCTTTAACGACCGGGCTGTCGCAGGTTCTGATGGTAGTTTATTAAATTGATGACATGTCACGACAGAGCATACAATAGCCCTTTTGTATTTGTGTAAAAACACACTGGTAAAATACTAGTAACCTCAGTTCGCTATGTACGTGGCAAAGTACTAGTAGCCGATTAACGCGTCTTTGGATTTTATCGCTTTCGTCGTGGTATAAGTCGCTACTCGTTATCGCGTGCTATGATTGTGGACGTCACAGTTGTAGTAAGTATCTTATAAACACACCCCGTCTTCAGTTTGTGATCTTGTTACAGGATATACTGGAAAAACTGTGACGTTTACCAACATGAACGCTCTCCAGGTCGTGTGATAAACCTAGTAATTAACAAATAAATGAAAAAAAAATCAAGCTGAAACCCTTTGTGTCAGCAAAATTTGTCCCTCAAATTGCAGGAAATAGTGTTTCAGAGGGTCTAGATTTCAGATCTCGCCCCTCATGCTAAATCTCGCGCTGCCGTATCTGGTCACAATCAATCAATCAATAAATCAATCAATCAATCAGATATGTTCATTCGAAATACATACTTTCATACACGTACCAACATGTAATAACACAATTATGAACTAAAATGTTCCCCTAAGACGAACTCACGTTACCACAATAGTAAGGCGTCACTAGTTAGGCTATGTTGTTCACGAGTAATTAAATCCTTCGCAATGACAATGTTTACCACGCTGTAAATACCAAGTACATCCTATTTAAAGTTAGTGAATACAAGACCCGCCCCAATGGAACTTGGCCGTCATTTTATACTGATTGAAAACATACCCAAATTTGAAAATCGTCGGCAAAAATGTGCTCTAGTCACAGTTATGTGCTCTCTTATCTCTCTCTCTCTTGCTCTTTATTCTCGGATAAGACAAACAATCTTATTATAGTTTTAGATGTACTTCAATTTCAGGTTATTTTCATCAAAATTATTATATATAATACTAGCCCTGCGTACAGTGCTGTGTGTACGGGGACGCGTTCGGTTGATAGATGTCTCCACCACAGCCCTGCATACCTCCATAGACAAAGTCCGGGAGCGCACCGTAATTGGTGCGCAAGTTAAACATAAGTAGTTTCCCAGCCGAAATCGGTGGAAATGACGATAGTTATCCGTAACAACCATTACAAAGTTATCTGAAACTGAAATGTCTTTAAAAATACTAGTGTAAAGACAGACAAAATGTAAACGCGTTGGTACCGGAGTAATTATCCACCAAACGCCGCCATTTTTAATTTCATTCACGCAAGAGAATGTGTTTGTTTTTAGGGCAAAGTAGCCGATTCCATCCACAATTGGATTCCGAACTGATAATCGATCATCATTTTTGGTATGTTATTTCATTAAAAAAGATATTTTTTTCAAAGTCCCGGACTTTGTCTATGGAGGTTCGCAGGGCTGTGGTGGGGACATCTATCAACCGAACGCGTCCCTGTACACACAGCACTGTACGCAGGGCTAATATAATACATGCAATGGTGTACTACTGTGAATAATACTTTAAGAAGATATTCAAAACTGTAAATCAGTTCTCTATTAATTTCCCGTCCTGTATTCTTACGAATTTGTAATATTATATTATGTAAAATTCTATTTCCGTGTTATTTAAACAATTTAAAAAAAAACAACCTGATGGTCATTGTACAGGCACGACATAATGCATTCACCGTTCGGCCCAAAAAAAGTATGATGTCATCGCTACAACTATTCTTTTTTGGTTGAGGACACGATCTTTGTTGTGAACAGCTGGGTATCAATCGCGAGCCAATCAGGAACCTCGAAAAAACCCATGTGTGTTAGACGAAACCATTATTCGACAATTTAATTCAGAATAGCTTTTCACAAACGGGACTAATTTGAATACGAATTGATAGTGTAGGCCATGTTTTTAAAGGTTTTAAATATATATATAATGTCATTGTAAGGCGGTGAATTGGTGAACATACCGTATACTTTCGAAAGATATATTGTGTTTACAGAACGATAGAGGACATTTTGCCCCCATTAAAATGGTCGATTCCAATCAAGGTGCATTCCGTCATTCTTCACATTCTTGCCTGGTGAACTTGCTTGAATTCTGAACAGGAACTGAATTTAGGTGATTTCGAGGTAGAAGTTCCACTGGATCGGTACAAGTGATTGCGAAGTCATCTGGCATAGCGTTAGAAGGTAGGTTCCGCTATGATTTAGCCGATTTTCCTCGTATGTGCGTAGCTGTAAACCGCCGTGTTTGCAACGATCAGCAAGAAGCAGCGCGACAAGAATCAACCACCTTGACTAGATCTCACCTTGTTATTTTTCAGAGAGCTCGATCAGGATGGAGACTCCGCTGGATGTTTTATCGCACGCAGCGGCCATGGTGCAGACCGACGAAGCAAATCGTGAGTTTACGGGTGTATTGTGGACGGTACTTTGTGTTCTAGGAGATTATTTGTGCGTCAGATGTTTGTGAACGAGCGACATGCCGTTCAATTCTACCTGTGTTATGTGTTTGCGTCGTGTTCTGTATGCAGCATACCAGACATGCTCGCATATTTCTGTTGTCGTCTATTCAGTTGGAATACGCATGAAACCCACATCTGTCTTTCCTTTACTTCGCTGACAACCCAGTGTTTAACCTTAAATAATTTCGCGAGGTGGGTATAGAGGGGAAGGGGCGGAACTAAAATGGGGACGATCGAACTATAAAAGACCTGCCGATCAGGTCAGCTGTGTAGTCGCGACCTCACTTGTTGATCTGTTTCGGGAGTACCATGGTAGTAGTACACAGTGCGGTTGCCGACCAATCTGTCGACACGTCTAATTCGCCCAGTAATAAAAAAACAATCCGGTCCATGTAAGACTATCAAGTTGTCACAATTTCTGTGTTATTTATAAAGCATGTTTAATGAGATCCAGACATCATGTTGTTGCGATTCTCGCTGTTGGCCTGGCAGCTGAAATGGAAACCCAATCCAGTGCTTCCCTCTCGATGCGTGAATAGAGAAGTTGCTACTTGGAATATTTCCCTTCGCAAACCACGCATTGATAAAGACGTGTTTTATTGTGTGGGTGTGCGTGTTTCTGTTCAAAACATTATCTAGAGCAAACGTGCTATTAAAAGACGGTATAATGTTGTATAAACTTTCTAAATGTTAATAATATTGTCTGTCTTTTTTATTTTGTTAAAATATTTCAAGCCTGAGTAAGATAGGCGTGTTTAATAATACGTGACTGTTTTCATTCTATTGTAGACAAAAATTCCCAGTATTTCAAACTTTTTGTTTCTTTCAGTACATCACATTTTTGGAAATTGAAAACAACAAAAAAAACATCCACAGAATGTGAATTCAATGAAAGCGGTATAAAACTTCTCTAAAAGTGTTTGAAGAGTTGTCAGTTTTATTGGGATCTTGTATTTTTAATTCTGAATAGAATTTTACGATCTAATTTTATGTTCAGAATGAGTAGATAGCAGGGCTAATAATAACTCCATAGATTATGTACTTCAAAATCGTGATATTAATTTAAACATAGCATGTCTGGTATTTTAGATAATATCATTATGGGTTGGAAGGTATGTTCTGTATGTGGAATATTGCCATTATAAGAGTATCCCCAGGCCTGAGTGACAGAGGGACTGCTAAAGGAGACCTATTTAGTGCTCTTAAATATGTCCAGGCTGACTCTTGGCACTCCAGGAATGACAATTAAATGATCGTTTGTCTTAAGACATTTACTAAAGTAACAACATGACTTGACAGATGAGAAGAAACAGTTACTGTTCATATTGCTTTGCTCTTGGTAATGGCTATCATGAAGTGGAAAGTGGGTTTGCATTGTTATCTATTCCGGCACGAATATTAGTTTTTACTGAATTATTATCCCATTAAAATGTAAATAGCTATTTTTAGCAGCAAACTTTTTAATGTATTTTTTTGTAATGTATTTTATGTATGTGCATCTATTTAGTTATATGAAAGACAATTTTTTTTTTTGTTCAATATTTACGAGTTCAGTGCCTTTTGCGTGCGAAACTTTGCTGTCCTGAGCAAACATTTCTAGTGTCGAAAATGTAAAAATTTACAGTGCCATAATTTTTCCCGTCAAAATTTTAGTGTAACATTTTGCTGATGCATTTTCTACATTTCTTTGTTGACAATTTCTATTTAAATTATCATAATGTCCGAGGGCCTTGATCCAAATTTTGAAAAAAATATAAAAAAAATTAATTTTATTTTGATGAAAGATGACAAAAGTTGCTCAAAGGTTTAAATAAAACCTCAATTTGATGTCTTGCTGTTTAAAAAAAAAAAAATACAATATTTATATGAATAACTATTACCGGTAATTTAAAATCTACATTGTTAAGGAGAACCTTAAACTGAATTTACTTATAAAATAAATTAAAGTATAATAATATCAAACCGAGAACGAGACTTACCATCTAATTATTTCCATCTCCACAAGTAAATGATGATTACTGTTTTTTTTTTTTAATAAATAAAAATAATTAATCCAGGTCTATAAATCAACTCAATTGGTAAGAAAAATTTCAGATGCATAGAGGAAGATCAATCAGTATTTAATCATGTAAACCCCTAATGATTGTAGATTTTGCATGATAATAAAAACAAATATTTTCATCATATTAAAGAATTATTTAAAAAAAAAAAATGGCTATCGGCCATTGCTGGTGTTGGGTTACTGCTACATGTATAAGAATATAAAGAGAGCTAAGTGCTCTACACTGTAATGTAACCTGTCAATGTATTGTAATTCTAAGCTGTGCTGCTTCCCAGGAGACCCAATATGTATAGGCCTTTACTGCCATGTGTTCAGTCACTTTAGGTGGGGAGTAAATGCAAATGGCACACACTACATGCAACAAAACACAAGTTTTACTCCACACAGCGGGGCCCCGCTTTCCGGAAAGTTTCTATTACAGTCTGATCTACTTTTGGTGAAAATAATGACAAACAGTAGTGATTAATTAAAACAATTTTGTATTTAGTAGCAGTATTAAAATACATTATACTACAGCTTATAATGAACTAGATTAGTATATGTAATTATTTTCTTCATTTTTCTCGTTTTCCGCACTTTTAATTCTAAGTGTCAATGAAATGACTTCTGTCTGTCAGTGTGTCTGTCTGTGTGCATACAAACTTCATTTTTAACATGTGGGTACACTTTTCAGGTGGTCTGGTTTGTGAAAACCATTGATTTGGAAAACTGTAAAACATTATGCCAAAACTACTTGGTTTCCACTGTTCATTTATATGGAAATATTTTTTGGGAACTTGGTTTGTCCTGAACTCAAAATAGTTTGTTTTTACTTCTGTCTTATGTGGAGTGCTCGTGTGGCTCTGGGTAACAATCTCGTCAATCCCATTACATGTAAAAGACTGATGCAGAAATTGTATCCATTTGGATGGTAACAAATAGATCAAATATAAATGTCCCTGATTGTTCATTTCTCTTGGGATCGTCAGTGTAGGAATGAACGGAATGAGTGGTAGTCCGGTGAAGAGAGGTTTGTTTTCGTTCTTTTGTCACCGAGGCTACCACCTGCGATGGTTCATCATCGCGTGCCCTAAAGTTACAGGTTTTATTGTTCTGGGTAGCCAACCATAAAATGAACTGAATGGACGGTTGTTACCACGGAAGATGGACCGCTGTCACTTCATAGTGTTCGTTGATTTACAGGTGACTTTGAAAGTACACGCTGTTGTTTTTTTGTGACTTGAACAGTCACAGTCTGTGATTTGTGTTCCTATCAAAGGTGCTACATCAGTAACATATTGTACACTCTACATCGGGGGAGGGAAGAAGTCTCCCTAAAAGAACAACTAGACAGTGATGGGATGTTTGCACTATGTACGCCTGTTGAAATTTAGGCCTTACACCACTAATCTGCAGGCAAAAAATAGATTTTATCGAAATGTGTGACCAAGACCAGAACGGTAAATAAGCGTATATTTCTGCTAGTACTGTTCGATCCAGACATGTCTATGATGTGTCAATATTACCTTACACAGGGATACTTATTATCTTTTTTTGAGAATGTCTCTCCCACTCTAAGTGCATATTATACCACATGTTCTCGCCTTCATTACATGTTTGTAGGTGAATTATTTATGTAGTAAAACACCTTGAATAATTTATTTGTCTTTCCAATCAGTCTCTTCTTTCAATTAGTAATTAATGCCATAAAACGAAACGAAAGCTCATATTGTTTTCAAAGGTTACGAGGTATTTTTTGTCTCCATCTTGCAGAGAATTGAGAATATAAAGTTCATTTTTTACTGCGTTTGGTGAAAAAATTGTTTCATGTATCAGCTCTGTGAAAGACTGTATAAATTGTGCACGCATATTACGTATTTTGTAATACTGTAAAAAAACTTAAAAATAAATTTTTACTAAAAAGATTATTTTGGGTGTTTTGCATGACATTTATATTCACTGAATTTTGATGAGTGGAATGTAAAACATAGAAAAAAAATAATTTCATTTTATTTTCACTGAACCGTACCTTCATATGTTTAATAACGAAACTAAAATACAGGAGAAAATAAATTACTCTTCAGTATTTTAATGTTTGCTTGTATGTAATACATATACAGTAGTAGAGTATTGTCATTTGTAACCATGGTATCAAATACTTTATTATTCAATACTTAATTATTTTTTTTAATTAAATGTTCTGCATATCAATTATTTAATATATTTTGAAAGAGATTATAAAATGCTGTGCTACCAAATTAATTATGCATTGACCAAAAATACTTTGTTTTTGCTTGTTAACGGGTTAACCATTCAACACAGCAACAAGAGGAATGTAGATCTGAATCCCTATTACTTGTTTACATAGGCGGGTATGTAACTTTATTGCGTCTACAATGGTCACTTGATTGTCTAGGAAAGTGTCTGGGGATGTTGCAAAGTCCCTTGGTATTATCATATAAATTGCCTACCAGGTGTGGGAGTTAGGTGTATGTAAATATCTTGCGTTCGCTGTAATATTAGTTTTGACATACTATAAAATCCAGCGAAAAAACCTTTTTTTTCCTATATTTTACATTCAACTTGTCAAAATTTCGTGAAAATAAATTCCATGCAAAACACCCAACGAAAGTCTTTTCAATGAAAATTAATTCCAGCTAAAATATTTTACTTTTTTGTCTCTTGGCATTATCTTTTCCAGTTTTTCAGTTTTGCATACCAAGAGATGTAGTAGAAAAAAAACCCCAACAAAACTAAATCTGCAGGCCTGGTTTTATGTATGTTAATCTTCTAATTTGGGTTTTTCAATTTATTCACCGCAAGTTAGTTCAATGTACATGTACATGCATTCAATTGGCTATCTTCCATAAAAACATGTTCAATATTGAATAAAACCCCACCACACCCATTTAATGAGGTTTTAAAGAGATGATCTTGGTCTGCCCATGTCTGACCGCTTTATACATTTGCCAAACAAATAATATCATATCAAATTCTATGATCATAATTCCAGTGAACTTGTATGGAAGTTATTTACTGTTTATTTTGATGTGTGCAATTTGTTTGTTTTCTTAATATTAAGAGAGCACTGTAGCATTGTGAGTAATTCAAGTTAATTCATCACAACCATACCTAGCTCAACCAAAATCTAAAAATAGAAACTGAACCAGTTACATGTATGATAAAAAAATAAAAATTCATGCTGAATTGAATCACTGTATTTAATGGTTTCCATGGAGACTATTTAATGCCTTCAGGGAGGCGTTGTACGTTGATCTTTGCTTTGTGGGGGGTTTAAAACATAACAGATGTTTAGATGAATATGCGATGAAATGTACAATTTTGTAATTATTCTCCAAATTGCGCGACACATTCATGATTGAGTTGTGTATTGATTTACGGGTCAAGCAACAGCCTGGTTACGTGTCACCGGCTCAAATATGTAGAAACCTGATTCGTCATATTGCCATAGATACAGCGCAGCTTGCCTTTCATCGCTGCTAAATATGCATGTATTTGTTGTATTGTAATAGTATTTTCAGTAGCCTTTTACTGTGCTGTGAAATTCCAACACACTGTAGACTAAGCGAGCATTGACCGACTGACACTAACGATGCGAACCTGTTTTTTTTTTTTTACCATGAGAATTTAAAATAATGAGTGCAGTTTGAAGCAGAATGTCATTATATAGAGGTTGTCATTATTTTTATAAAATTTACTTGTACTATTCATATTATAAATGCTAATATTTAGGTGATTACCATGTGTTCTCTTGTGCTTCTCGTAGCCAGCTTGTACAGATAAACGTTTTATTGATGTGGATCATGGATCCCACGTACATTGCACTCTGGCAAACACTATTGATAACATTAGCAACTTGTTCTGGCGCTCAGAAATAGTTACATGATGTCTAATTCATGTTGGAATTATAAGAAATACCAGTGGTTATTAATTAACTTGTGCTAGAAAAAGAATATAAAGTCATTTTTTTTTCTTAACTCTTTGAATTGGAGTGCGTACACTGTACATCACATACTTGGTTGTCAGAAAGCATTTGGTCGGTCTCCGTCATGTATATATTAATGTATATGCTCTTGTAATGTGTATTGTGATATGTTTATATAGCAAGCTGGCGTCTGCTCCGTCAGTAAGGCGTACGCAGATTACTTTCAGTCAGCCTGATGTTGCTTCATTAAAAGACTGCCCTGGTAAAGCAGTAGTAACAGCGTTAGATGGATTGTGCTGTATATTCCTTTGTAATTCCATCAGTATATACTGTAAAATACTTTATTTTCGCTTGGAATTTATTTTCGCTATTTTCGCTGAAAGGATGATTCCGTGAAAATAAAATCCAGCGAATATACTTTTTTTCTGTATTTCACATTAAACTCATCAAAAATCAGTGAAAATAAATTCTATACAAAATGCCCAAAAAGCCTTTTCAGCGAAAATTAATTCCAGCAAAAATAAAGTATTCCACAGTAGCACGTATCTTTTGGCAAATTTTGTGAGTTTTCATAATCCTGTTCAGCCTCAGACTAAAAGTGTCGTGATTTCTGTTCTTGTTGAAGTTGTCGTCACAAAGGGAGAAATCCACAGGTGTTGCCAGTCGCCTTGCTGATATAAGAATGCTTGTTGTTAATAACGTTTGTGCAGTGTTTAGGAAATAAGCTGTTGTAACTGAACCCTCTGATTTTGTTAACCCTTGACCCAGACTTTAATTGAATATGGTGCCCAAAAAATACTAAACGTTGGATGTTTTAGTGAATGGCGTGGAACCAATCGGATATTCTTTTTAAATGAGGTTTTGTTCAGCACAGAGGTTTAAATGAGGTCATTTTTTGCTTGGAGCTGTTACTGACATGGGGGGGGGGGGGATACTGCCGTTTCTAAACCTTGCATGGCGGCTGATCTGCACTGGCTCGGAAGATGAATTCTGATTGGCTAAAAAAACAAAAAAACTTGTGGCGTTGAATGCACGTTCATTGTCAGTATTGTTATGCGAATTCAAACTAGCTAATCATTTACAACCTTCCGAGCCAGTGCAGATTAGCCCTTGCATGGCTATGCGAGTTCAAAGACATTTTACGATAGTCTGATAAATATTCAGCGTGATAATCCCTCTCTGCCTAATTTCAAATGCTGTATGTGCATGTTAGTGCAACCTTATGCAGGATTATGAAATGAAAATCATGCATCAGGTTTTTTTTTTTTTTTTTTTCACAAATAACATATGATTTCAGACATATCACTGTTATTTGTTCCTCTTTATTTTTCTACAATGTAAATAAAATTCACATTTCAATAATTGCCCATGTTGAATTGAAAGTAGTTCTCATTTTGAAATGGGACCCAATGTCTTAAGAATGAAAGGCTGACTAATGGTAACTATGGAATTAAGGAATTCTGGGTAATGTTAGAGAATGCACATTTCCCCATATATCACCCCAGTAATGCCAGTAATGATCACTATTACTGTTGTTTTTTAAGAGAATCTGTTGTGACCTGTTGGACAGTAAAGACATCTATCATGTTACTTATAACTTGTTGCTTTAATCTAGGGCACCATGATAAAGCTTCTCGATGTAAACATGTTTTTTTTTTTTGAAGGAGGAAAGGATTGGGGAATTATTGATTTCAGCCTGAAAATGGCTTGACTCATCTTTGAGGTATTGTTTCTGACATTGTTTTACATAGGTAATGAGGCTTAAAACAAATATACTGTGCTTTGGCTTTAGACAGACTTCTATTCCATGTGAACATGATGATGATGATACAGTAGTAACTTTGCAGAATTCAATACCTATGTTTGAAATTATTGTACGCCCTCGACAGGGTATTTTTCAGTGGAGCAGGTAAAAATTGAAACTTGCATGTCAGGTGATTGGATAACATTTTTTCATTGTCACCAATAAATATTTTGAAACTGCAATTTCATGAAATGATATTATTGGCTAAAGTTGAATGCCATTTTTCTTTTGATACAAAGATGCAAAGTATTCAACAATTTAAAATCAAAAGTTCATTAAATTTTTGTTGGTGCATAGAATTGGAAGACAAGTATTTTGAAAGGATCTGTAAAGTAGGACAGTAATTTTCTGGCAGGGCTGATAAAATTTGAAACTTGCCTGCTCTAGTGCTGGTAAACAATTTTGAGAAATTTCAAACACTGCCAATACTCTCTTCTTATTCCTTTTCGCTTTTACTGCCCTAATGGTATGACTCGAGGACTAGTTGACTTGATTTAATTATTCTTAACGCAGCTCAGACATTATACTATATGGCATGATACATGTACCAGCTGAAAGCTGATCTGAGAACAGTATGCAATATCTTACAAAACACTGGTAACAGAAAACATGTATTTTAACATGCTCCTAGTCTTTAGTGTGAGGGAATGGACCCTTACTGAATCTACCTGTACAATGCCTTGTGTACTTTATTGGCAATCAATTTCATACAGAACAGACATTCACAATGAAATCTTATATTTTTGCCCCTGGATGTTTACACGCAGTTTGGTGATTTGTTTTGAAATAGTAGTCTGTATTATTAAAGAAAAATGAATTTGAGATTATTTTGCCAATCTTGCATCTTTTGTGTCATTTTGTGTGATTGAAGAGTAAGAGAAACTGATGCGAAGTACAATCACCATGAATGGAATAATAATGAATGAATCGTATGTCCATCCATCACCATGGTTACAATGAAAGAGTACAAATATGCATGCTTTGTTTGCTTTATTGTTGCTGAATATTTAAGGTGATTTGGCTTGTTAAAGAAAATATTTTTCGTATTTGGTATATCTGAATCTCGCTTTGTTAGAGAAGTGCATTCAATGTGTGAATGTGTGATTACCTTGCTGTTTCAGAATTTGTATATTAGAAAACTAAAATTAGTATGTGTGTTTATTAGTTATGTGCTTTTGTGATTGCGTGCATTTGCTGTTATGTTCTTTTATGAACAATTTTTCAATTATTGATGTCAGTGTTACCAGAAGAGGGCAATTTGTTATTCTGTACCAATTGGGGAGCATCCCTGTCAACACAAAAAGTGATTCTCACTGTTTGATTTCAGATATAGCGATGTTTGCATGATTTACTGTGATAACCTACTGGTATACCCCATGTTAGTTTGTAGAATGTCATAGGGGGACTGCTTTTATGAGATTAATGTTCAGGTATATTGGGTTCTGTGAGAGAGTTGGAGTGTTTGTTTGGCTTTTGGTCTTTTTTTTTAAATGAGCATTTGAGTCTATTTGTGTATACTACGTAATAAACATTATTGACTGATAAAATAATGATTGACTACCTCCTGGTCACTATGAATATATACTGCGAAAAATGTTAAACCTTTTGTAAATGTTCTATTCATCTCACTGACTGTGCATGGATCAGATAAAGTTACGAGAACTTTGACCAATAATTTTCACTTTGAAATCTCCACTTCTGCAAATTCTACCTCTGCCACCAATAGTTCATATTTGGCTACAATACATCTTGTCACTTTCACTTGTGTATAAAAAAAGATTACAATTCATGAAATATTCTGAGGAAATTGTAATCATTTGAAAACAAGTAAAAATAAATTAGTGATACATTTCAATTTGCTTCAAGAATCTCAAATATGTGATTTTTTTTTTTTTTTTTTTTTTTATAATTTTATCTTTTTGCTAAACATTTCCGTAATTGATCAGAAAAAATATTGTGGTATTAGTCATGCTGGCTCATATCCTGAGCGGAAACTCAGGAAATTAGAATTATATCATTTGTGTATTATATCTGATGATGTAATTATTGTTTTCTGCATCAGTGCAACAAATACGGTACTTTATTTTCAGTTGGTTGAATACTAGTAAATTCTCATCTACATGTAAAATGGGGGAAATATAATGAGACACTTAAAAAGGTGTTTTTGATTTTTTTTTTAAAACTACTGTATGGTATCAAGTTTCATAAACATTTTGAGGAACAAAATTATGCAAGATTTTTCACTGGATATTTGTGAGGTGCAAAAAAGGATTTCACGAACATCTTGCAATTTTTTTTATTAGCTTCGCTGTCGACTTTGTCGAGCGGAGCTTATCATACGAGTCATTGTCCGTCGTCGTCCGTGTCAATGTTTTACTTTTTCGACTTCTTCTTGAAAACTACAAGCCTGAATGCTTTGATACTTGGTGTATATGTACCTTGGGTAGACCTCTCTCAGATTTGTTCATTTTGTAATGATATCTTCAATTCTCTAATTTTGGTGAATATTTTGTCATTTTTTGTAAAAAGTGATATTTTCAACTTCTTGTTAAAAATCACAATCATTTATGGTGCAAAATGATATTTTTGAATTCTTGTTGAAAACAGCAAGTCCCATTGCATTGATACTATGCACATTGTTCATTTTCTAATGATATCTTCTGTTCTTTAATTGAAATGTGCATCGCTAACAGCGGAGCTATCTCAGCCGAGAGGCTGCTTGTATTAGTTGCATATACATTGCAGATTAGTTGTACCTTCTGATTTTTGTGTTTCCTCCAGCAGTTCAACAAAATAACGGGAAATTTTACAAGCTACCAATTAAATTAAAGTTTCTCTTTATTATTGATAAAAGAAAAAGAAAATGACATCTTTGAATTATTCTGCAATTTTAAATTACTAACCTCTGTTTATGTTTAATATTTAACTACAATTTTATCACTGAAAAAATTAATTATCCACTCAGAAAAAAAACAAAACATCATCTGCTGAAATAGTATGAATGGTATGTAACAGTAACACCAGGTGTTTAAATGTATATCTTTCAAAGCGAGCTGTAACACCTAACTTTCAATGTGTTAATGTTTTCTGGCTTGATACATATTAGTGATTTATTTTTAATAATGTGTCTTGAAAATTGAATCATTTTCCAATTTATTAGCTTCGATGAGTTTTATCTTGAGTACATAATAAATTTACTGTACATGTAGGAGTTTTGGATTACATCATTTACAAAATATTTTATTCAGACCATTAAAAAAAAGTATAAGTATGTACATCATCTGATCACTGGTTTGACAGTGATTTGTCAGTAATAATATTTGGTAACCTCTTGTAAGCGAGATTACTTTATACATTGTAATTGGGTGGTGCTCTATCAGAGATTTCTTTCTAGACCAATCATGTAAATCTTTATTTTGGGAATATTTTTTCAGTTTGGTGAAGCAAATAAAATCTGTTGTATTTTTCCATATGTTTGTTTGCAGAACATGTCATGCTAAGTGCAGAATTCAATGAATTTGAGTCAAAACCCTGGCAACGATATTAATCTGGGTTACAAAAAAATTACTGGTACCTAGTAATCTCCACAAAATATTCCAAATTTCTCAATGGATCTGATAAATTAACCTACATACGGCAACTAATGATAGAATTTAATATATCTTTTTTTGCAACACAACATGCCATTACGGTTTTAAATACCATGTTTTACATATGTATAATAATACTTACATTCCAACCATTCATTGTAAATACATGCAATTTCTGCAATAATGATTTCACATCAAACTGTACTATCTATTGTGTATCCACATGAAGGAACAAACAAACAAACACAAATTGTAGCATGTGTCCAGTCAATCACAAATTGGTAGTCTACACTGGTATGCCCAGACTCAATTAATTTGTTTTACTTACTTATATAAACAATAATAGATTATATTCTCTTCAAATAATATTGGAAACTACTCTGTTATTATCACAACAAACAACGCACTTAAGAGTACTTAATACTTTAAAAAATAAAAAAAATCTTTAAGAAATTCAACATGTGATACGGTAGTTTCATTATTAATGGATAACTATTGTTTAGCCTTTTCACTACCTGTTCCCTCTTTTCATCCCAAATTCGCAAAATAGCCCCATTTATTTATAGTTTGCAGAAGATTGGGACAAAAATAACCAAAATTTTTGAGTAAAAACTGAAAATTGACTCAACAAAATTTGGGCTAGGAAGTCTGGTGGTGAAAAGGATAAGTGGTGTGGCCCTTGTATGATGATACAGCAATGAAAACATAGCTATTTTGATATTTGTATTACATGTACTAATAAATCCAGGATACATTCCAGTGGTTTATATTATTATTATATATCCCCTCAAGCATGGTGCTTGCGAGAAAGTGGGGTTTATATCGTGTATACTTGCTCATGCATGTGCTTATGTAAATTACTTGTTTAGAGTTTGCATTTTGGTTCAGCGGGTTTTGTGAGCAGATTTCAGTGTGCAAATTCCACTTGATGGTTAAGGCTTTTTTTTTTTTTTAATATTTATATGCATGTAGTGTTGTATTTTTCTGTTGTATGCAGTTATGAATATTTGTAAATTACTATTTCGATGTTAGTTTGCTCGTTTAACAAGTTTTAATTGTAAGTCTAAAAGTTGACGAAAAGGCACGCTGCAAAATGACTGTCAATCATCGGTTTATTCACATCAAAGTGATAATCAAAACTGTTTTAGTGACATCATGTTGTATCAAGGCAGACAATTAAATACAATTCAAAATTATATTTCACATATTGATGAGTTCCGGGGATTGATTAAAATGCCTGTACTGGAAATGAATTTGAGATACATAATGGTATACCCACTCATTGTTCTGGTAGTTTGTTATTTTGGGGGTTGGAATTTTTGATATTGTAATTTTTGTCTCTCCTTAAACCAGTTGGAACCCCCTCCTTCCAAATAATAATTGGCGCTCTCAATTTTGCACGTCAAAAAAAAAAAAAATGATTGAGAATCATTGGTGGGTTGCCTAATTAGAATATAGGATTTCTAGTGCAGCTTTATAACTGTAAAAAACTGTTAAATAGCTACATGCCAATTTGGTGAATTTGACTCCATGTAAGTTTTAACAAAATCTTAATTTTACTAAAGTGCCATCAATCTCAATGTGACAATATACCGGTACTCTCTTTTAGATTAGCTACACCTTGAATTAGCAAAATTACGGATTTGATAAATTAGCTAAAATAACGTGCTAGGTAAAAAGATGTGTTTTATAAAATATGTACTGTGCTAAAGTAAATGCGTCTATCCCAGTGCTGTAGTCAATGTAAATAAAAAGGCATTGGAAAAACTACAAATATTACAGTTTGTACTAAATGGGAGATAGAATAGAGTCCAATAATTACAATTGAGTGGTTTATGTCAGTCTGTACCTTGCATGCTTTGAATAAACAAGCTCCGTACTCCAAAATATACAATGTACAACAATGAAATGAATCTGTTCGTGTTGGGTACCTGTAACCATTTTGAAATTTGAAAACAATCGCACTTGCACTCTTGTTTGCAAGTAAGAGATTGCCCTTTATTAAGCAATTCTTTCTTTTTCTCAGTGAAAACCTGGGTCTTTTGTAGGAATTTGAAACTAGCTGTATTTATTTAGTTTTGTGAATTCGGGTTGATTTATTACACGGTACCAACTATTGTTATGATAACATCGCTACAACTGTATCAGAAGACAATTGATGACAATATGAAAAGCAGCAGAACAAGTTATTTTTGTGAATAGTTGAACTGAATCTGGTTCTTGCCATGGTAAATGTGTGTTTAAGTGATCATACTGGTCACTATCATATGTAATCACCGCTTCACTTTTTGTCTTGAGTGTGTCAAAAATTAAAATCAAGATGCACTTCTAATACACAAAATACAGTACCTGTATCTCGGATACACTTG
This sequence comes from Saccoglossus kowalevskii, assembly GCF_978046115.1. Taxonomy (NCBI): domain Eukaryota; kingdom Metazoa; phylum Hemichordata; class Enteropneusta; family Harrimaniidae; genus Saccoglossus; species Saccoglossus kowalevskii. Next base: position 18,466,922 of record NC_140643.1, on the reverse strand, counting down.
GAATAATTAGGTACAAACTTCACACACATATCATCATACATCTTGGGATACATTTGCATATGTAATTGTTTCATGATTCGAATCAAAATGTCTGTATGGTATGGCATCCATTTTAGTGTTAAAACTTTCTTCTATTTCTGTGGTTAACTGGTGGCCATTTTGTTTGTTCCAGCGACATCTCTGACATTTTTGACCAATCACGTTCAAACTTCACAGATACATTATATCACACATACATGTTTATGCAATTCAAGATTGCCGAATGGAGTCTGTTATAAACTAAAGCCGAATCAAACCAAACTTTACGCATACACTGCACACCGTGTCATGTTCCAATTCAAAATGGCTGACTAGTTTGGTTTTTTATTGCAAGATGTCATGTTTAATTCAACTTGTTTAATTCAAAATTCAGCAAACTTAATTGTATGTAAGGGAATATAGTTTTTTTTGGCAAAATGTGATGCATATATATTTAATGTACTTTTCATTACATAAACAACTAGGAGAGACAAGAGTAGGTATAAAAATATGAATGCATAAAGTAAGCTGGAAGAAAATTCAATCCTGTTTTAGAAATTATTCAATCTATTCATCTGGATTGCATCTTTTAATAGTTGGCAAAAGTTATTGATAATATTAATTATAATAGTTCAACAATTTGCCCCACTGAAAATGCCAGACATTTTTTCCTATGTTGAAAATTAAAACCAATTTAGCAGGCTGAGTGAGACAACTTATGATGAAATAGTTGGAGATCCTCCATTAATTTTAGTAATCAAGGCCTGCTTAATTAGTATGCAATAATTTGCTTTTTTTTTTGTTGTAAACATTTAAGATTGTTTTTTTGGTTTAATTCATATTACAGGATTTACAGGCAAGTTTTTTTTTTTAAATTTAATTTGTATGCTTTTTTGAGAACTCCAACATTGTCAAATCAATGTTTGTACAGTGTAATTTGTTCTTGTACTGCTGTGAAATTTAGGAAGAATGATCGTTGAATGAAAATAGACTGATTTTGCAGAATACTTTGGTTAAGTTAAGTCTGAGTGTTGGTGATCTTTCTGCTTCTAACTTCTATTCTTGGTTTACATTGCACGTGCTAGCATATTCTTGGTTTACATTGCACGTGCTAGCAATGCACGTGGATTGATGACGATTCACCTTCGTTCTATTATTTACTGAATCTGGGTGAATCCTATACTCCCCGCCATTAGTGCATATATTTACACTATCAAATATTTCACGTAATAGTCTCAAGACCCCAGTAAAGATACTGGAATGTCTCAAGAGTGCAGTATTTCTAACACGAGGGCCATAAGGCCAAAACCTCATGGTATGTTGTTTGTCATGACGACTGCTGTAGATGCATTCAATTTTAAACTCTGTGTAGAATTATTGTCATAGTTTCGGATCAAGATAGCTGCCTGTACTGAATTTGACTGATTCGAAATGTCAATAAAGATAAAAAAGAAGGTTATTTTGCAAACAGGTGGTAAATATCACCAAGAAATTATTAAGTTACAAGTTGCATATTTTGTAAATATACTCCTGTGTGTATCCTTGTACAAAAATAAAATAAACATTGTTTTCACTATAATCTCAATCTAGGGGAGTTTATCAGGGCTTGATATGAAAAGGTTACAAGACTGTTATTGGCTTTTGTTGTCTGTGTGTCTTGTGAGACAGGAAGTTGGGTGATCTCTGATTAAGGCAAAGGCAGTTTGTCCTTGTAGTTCTTTTAGATTATTTGGTGACTGCGCATTCTTGTCTGATGAGATAATTTGTTGGCTGCTGACAGGAAAAGATAAGGCTGAAACAGACATATTTGAAGGCATTTTTAAAATTTTCCAAGAGTGACACATTCTAGGTGGTCTCCATTGTTTTTGGTGGTGGTGGGGGGGGTAGATTTGATTCATCAATTTTTTTTTAAAACACTCCCCGAAGTTTGGTGCAGTCTTATGCTAAGTTTTGTTTTGTAATTCTGACCCCCCTTTTCTTTGATTGGTCCATTCCTTAATTTTCTAGAAATTGCTTCCATATCTAGATGGTAACCATAGTAATGCCAACATTTTTCGACTAATTAATTGTAATACATTAATGTAAAAGTCTTTCAATTGGGGGGGGGGGGGGGTATCTGAATACTTTGTATGAAGCAGTGATGCTGCCCTCATAGTCCACTAATAAAAATCATTTGTTTTTTTGGGTGTTTTGATAACAATTTTGAATCACTTTGTATGTTCTTTGTTTTGGTTTCAGATTGGTGAGCAACCATATTTACTCAAATTAAAACAAATTGAATGTCAGATTAATTAAATGTTTTTGCTGTCTTTGGATATATTGACAATTTTTTTTTTTTAAATTCATCAAACTATCTGCTTCTCAAAAATGATCAAATAAATTCACCCAGGGTTCTGCTTCATATGATCAACAGTCACAATGCAGATCTGTTTATGCTGATTTTTTTATATTTGAAGCAGTTAAATTACTATACAGATACAACTGGTTGAACACAAATTATCAACTTCATATTGAGCCCATTGAACGCAATATTTTTCCCCACCAAAATAGTGGAGTTATATTTTGCATATTTCCATGCATTTTTATTCCTTTTCCCTTACAGGGACTTGTGTTTTGTATTGTGGCTGGCTGTCTGTTCATCCACCTATGCATTCATCAATGGTTCTTGAATATGCCTGAGCCTGTTTCATCTAAATAAAACTTAGATGAAAAAGTTAGAAAAATGTCATCAACAGATTTTTAGGCATGTCAATTTAATTCAAACTTGATTGGAACAACACACATGATATTATTACAATTATATTATTTAATATTATACATCTGTCATCGTAACACCATAAGTTATAGCGTGCCATAATTTTGCGAGGTATTTTCATCTTACCATATATAAGGAAATGTGAATTCCAAATATTGAATGATTACGCGCATAAGCGTCTTCTAATAATAAAAACAAACATGGCTGCCACCAGGGTTTGACCGGACTCCACACAAGAAATTCGCTGATTCCGTTCTAAACTTTTTTGGATTTCGGCATTCCCATGATGTATCCTTGAAAGGAAAAGATGTATAATAATAAGGTTATTACGAAGATACCTCAAAGCATGCACTCAGACAGTACGCTGTTGCATCGACTTCTGCTGTGCGTCGGTCGATACTGCCGCTGTACGGTCTTAGTGCATACTTTAAGGTATCCTCGTAATAACCTCATATTATTGTTTTTGACATTGTCTTAATAGGTCTTGATTTGCATTTTTGAAAAAATAAAGCAAACTATTATTCTTGATGGTTGGTGTTCACCACGTTATACTGAAGTAATCGTTGATAATCTGGTGTTGGTTGTTATAGTAGGTAATGGGTTTTGGGTGTTATATTTCCTGTTTATCATCATCAATGTTTGGTATTATTGGTTGGTGGGTTATAGCCTTGCAAAGGCCCTAGGTAGTTTATTTGCTTGTTTTACTTGGGAGTATATGCAAATGGTACCATTATTTGCCGCTCTAGTTCTAGGCTAATAGTACAAGTGTCTGTTAATACCATCTAGTGGCTGGTTTTTTGTATACATGTTGTGGTTGGCCCTGGAATACTTTTTATTCATTGTTTGTTGGTATTAGCTGTTTATAACTGATGTTCATGGCCAACAATAACAGTCTGATTGAAAACTTCACAGTGGCTATACTGTTAAAAACTGTGTTGTTTGTGTATACCTTCCTGACTTTCAGTGTATCTACATTGTTCAAGCAACTATTCAGCACAGTTGGCCGTGTCCTTCCTCCTCTCTGGTATTTGCTGGCTGGTGATCCTGCGGTGATGATGGACAGCTCGGTAAATTGAGAGACTAGTAGACATTGATTTTTGCATCTGAAAACTTGACTCTGTATCTCCCAATTAAGTATAATTGTTTATTTTTACGGCTCTATGTCTGTGCCGAGAATGTGAATTGTTGCATGTGGACTGAATCCCTGATCTCATGCGGGTGTTCATGCTGGAATGAGGTTTGGTGAGAGCAACGATTCCAGATGGAAATGAACATTATCTCCAGATCGGTTTTGAAATAATTAGAGACCCCTTGAGATGTGTATTCAAGCATTAACCATTCACAAGATGTAGCTCGGTAGTGTTGATTGGTGTATTATTTTTCTCATTCTGTTATGATTTTTAAATATAATAATACATTTTGCTTTGCTCTTTGAATTATGGTCAACTATCATCACTTTACACGTAATGGAATTTTTATTTTTATTTTTATTTTATTTTATAATTTTTGAAAGTTTCTATTTTCCAAATTTATAGAAAAATACATGAAATTGTGCAAAATCTTGGACCAAAATTTTGGCGGGAAAAGGTCGAGCATTCAAAAAGTTTACGTGTACTAGTGAAACAGAAGTTCAACCCTGTCTATTATAAAAAGTCTTGTTTTATTTAAAATTCATGACAAACAAGAACAAATTATGATTTATATATTTTCTTGTAGTGCAGTCTGTGTTCTTGACTTGTCTTTTTAGTCCATGTTCGGACAAAGTCTGAAAACGGGGACTTATAATTCGGTCTCTGTCCGTGCGTATGTGCGTCCATGCGTCCGTTCGGAGTCGTATCTCAGAATCCCTTGGACCGATTCCGTTCATTCTTTGCATGTGCCAAGTACTTTATGTGGGACATATGCACATGCAGTGGTTCAGCGATTCGATTCAAAATGGCCGACTGGCAGCTATCTTGTTTTTTGAAAATGTTGTATTTTGGTCATGTTTTGTCAGTTTTCATTCAAACTTGGTACATAGAATATACATGTCCATGACGATTTATTTTGCAATTGGATCAAAGATGGTCGACGGGCAGGCATCTTTTTTTTTTTTTTGGGGGGGTATCTTGGACGTGCTCTGTCAGTTTTCATTCAAATTTGGCACATACATGTACTTTATACATGTTAGGATGCATGTTCATGACAATTTGTTTCAAAATCTGGTCAAGGATGGCCGATTGACAGCCATCTGACTTTTTGGTCGTACTACTATATTTCCACAATTTATGTGCCATTTTTATTCGTATTTGGCACATACATCATACACATCAGTGTGTTTCATAATCAGATCAAAGATGGCCGAATAAAGGCTGTTTTTATTTTTGGCCATATTACTACTACACGGAACACGTCTTTTGATGTAAATAAACAATCTGTTGTATACGCCACTTGGAACTCAAGTTTCAAGGACACGCTCGGGACAACCCCTCCACTTTAATTTGACGAACACAAAGAGAACTTTCAAAAATTTAATGGGGATATAAAAATTAATTCTTAATTTCTGCAGAACTTAAAAATGTTATGTGCCTTGAAATGGAGGTGGTCGTCAAGACGTGCATGTTCTAATTTCATGTAACAAAAACAATGTATTTTACACAAGTTGTGCACACGTATAAGTCCCATATGAAACGGATTAAGGAGTTGTACTCTTCATATATTAACAATTTTTTTTTACTGTGATTCTGATATTTAAATTTCATTCATCCATATATGTGAATATCGTGGAGTACACGAGAACTGCAGGATAATGGTAATAGTAACCTCACTGTTTAAAGAGACCGTACACGTGTGTGAAAGTGAATGTATAAATTCATAAATGTTTTTAATTAAATATTCAATTACTGGTTCGTGACAAAAGAAAATTTGACGTCAAGTTTAATTTCATATTTCAGACATCTGATTAAATGATAGTAATTGAGGAACGTGCCACCTTGTAACTTAAGCATACTTTTTACTTTGAACGAGTCGCTAACGTGCAAATTAGACTGAATCGATATTGCTTGATAGTTCATAAAGTGGTATTTTTCTGACCTGAAAACTTAAAATTAATCGAGTCATCAGAATTTGCTAGACCCTTTAGCTTCTTCTATAAGCCATCCTTTGCTTTGAATGCCTACCATATTTTTTCCCACCACAAAAAAAATTTCTATTTTCCCCCCCCTGTAATTCCTTAGTTAATTTGGGAAAAAAATAATTTCCTATTTCAGAATAAAAAAAGATGACAATTAATTTTTGCGATCAAATGATCAATTTATTAATAATACAAGTAGCAGTTCTTCCCTTCTACCCCTATCTCAAATTAGTGGCTGGGAAGGCCAAAACATGTTTTTTATACCAATTCAATGTTCATTTAGTAAGCTTGCTATTAATTATGTTTCAGTTTATTTATGTAAATATTTATGTACTACATTTTCACATAAATTAACTTGATGTTTTGTATGTCTGTCTTACTTTGCCAGCCACATAGTCTTGAGTTGTAGTACACATGAGTGGATAATCAATTTGTACCAAAACTCTTCCCTGTAACCGACTTACGAACCAGGACTGTGACTAAGCTTACATTCCAATTACACGGCAATACGGATCTGAGCACGCAGGGAAGAAAACACCAAATCCTGTGTAATGAAGTTTTCACAACAAACTAACCGGTATAAGCATGCCAGTGGGGAAGACATTGAAACATTAGCCCTGTGTGAAAAAACCTTGCACTGGTATTCTGGTCAGGCTTTTACCAAAACACTCGCACGTGCTACTGTTTATGAAATCTCATCCCATTGCCAGTGGAAAATGTGGTTTGGAGTAATTGAGACGTTCTGTATGTATGGAGAGATAGCTAGCACCTGTGTCAGTTATCTGTCTCGATTGGCAGTGATCTGACCAAATCCGTGCTTTTAAAAATTGATACAGAAATTGAAGGTACTTTAATTTTAAGAAATATTTTGCCAACTGAACTCAAAATTAATGCATATCATTATTGATCACCATTTCATTTTGTATCATAACACTTTTCAAAAAAATTTCCATTTTTTTGCCAAAAAGTGTTGAAGACTTCAGGGAAAGAAGAATTATTTTTTATTTTGTTAAAAATTATCAAAGAAATTCTAGAATAATACATGGAAATGTGCATAATGTTGCAACAACATTTTGGCGGGAAAGTTACAGCGTTCAAAAGGTTAGAACTCTGATAGTCACGCATGCCTGTCCAATGAAATATGATATAATGAAAGCTTCTGTGTCTGTTTGGTGTCCAATATGTCTGAAAAAAATGCAAAATACTCGTACTCCATAATTTGTCTTTTTTTTTTTTGCTGATACTTTTCTCAGATATAAATGATGGTGGTGGTGTTCCTCTGTTGCCCCGCAAGTGAATTATTACAATCAATATTTCTACAATTTCTCTATCTGATTTCCAGATAATACAGTATTCAATCACCTTAGCTCCTATATCAAATTCCCAGCACTTATTTTTGTAAGATTTGTATTTTTGACAAATGTCAATCACTTCCGTAATGCCCCCAATTGTACAATACTGTCTAGTCATGAAATCTGGTCACATGACATTGTTTTACTTTTCCTAATAATTAAATTACAGTGTCTGTTTTGCAAATGACAACCGAGAATGTATAAATACTTCTTTCACACTTTGTTTAACTTTTAAAAATTAATAATTGCCAATTTAAAAAAAAAATGATTGGTTAATGAGAGAATTTAATTTTGGATGTTGTTGCAGGTCATGCAGCAAAATATTACGATGGAAATTGCTTTGCATTGAGTGTTTGTGAATGACTGCTTTCAGTAAATTAATTACTTTGACTGTATTTTCACTTGCTCTTTAATAATTAATAATAATAAGAAATTCAGATGATAAATAATGTGAATACTTGTTTGTTCTTTGTAAAACTTTTGTTGCAATCAATGACAACATAACTTTTTAAAGAAAAAAACAATGTTTAATTTTCTGCTACGAGACGTAATATTATCACAGACATGGTTACATGTAAATTGTGAGCAAAAATGTTCATTTTGATAATTGTTTAATAGGGTTTTTATGCTCAACTAAGTACCCACCTCTTAAAAATCATAGTTTTCTCAGGTTACTAGATAATAAGTCAGTTGAATACAATGTCATGTTTTTCATATTCTCATTGTTATTACTGGTAGTTCATATTTTTTTTGATACTGAATCTGAATCGTTTTTGCATTGGTTCCTGTTGGCCTTAAAAAAACTTGCATAATGTATAATTTTTATTGTTATGAATCCTAAAAATTTTGTTAAAACCAAATTTATGTTTACTTTAGTGAGTTTTCAGTGAGATAATATTTCTACCATTATATTCAATGGAAATATATATCCCATAATTCTCTGTACTTGTGCTCAGTAACATACTCAGAAGCTCAAAATTCAGCATTCAGCACATGCTCCTTAAGTCTAACCATTACATTTTGTTCTGAAAACACTCATTATAATTTATTTTTCTGCTTGGCCTATAAACCATTTGTCATAAATTCCATAAAAACATTAGAAAAAAAATTGTAATGGCTTGATTGCTCAGTAGAAATATTTAAAATTAATTTCAAATGTAATTATATATTTGGTTCCAATTTGATTCATTTTAAAATGACCGAAATTTCTCTGCTGAGAATATATACTACAGAGTATAATTAACTTCTCCTGGCTTCATGTTTTCCAAAGTCTAGTCAAGGATAGGGATTCCCGCTGATCTTATCAGGATTCATCTTTTGGATTATTTACATGTACACTTGAAACTTTTAATGTTCTGTCGTTAAAGTTTTAATAACATGTTTTGCACTGGGATGATTACTGCCATCTGGTAGAAAAGTTGTTATCATTTAAAGTTATGCAGAGGGAGAGGGGAGGGGGAACTCCATCCCTTGGGGAGGGGAAAGTTGTTCTTGTTGGCCAATTAGAGTGACAACAGTTAATGCAAATGTTTATTTGTTTTTCGCTTGATAGATTTTGCATTTTTCTGGCTCTGAAATTTGCCGCTTGTAAATGTGTTTCTAGTTTAGATATGGTTCTTTGCATATGGTTCTGATGTACCTATAGGATTATGATATTAAGAGCTATGTACAATTATCGGTCTGAATGATCAAAATACCAGCGGGGGATTTCTCGCATTTCTGAGTTGGAACATATTTTCTTTGTTTTTGATCTCGAAAATATTAAATAATCTGTTTTGCAATGACACCCATCTGCTCCCAATGAACGCGTCTTTTTTGTTAAATTGTCTGGGACAAGTTTTACTCTACGCATCTTATATATGTATTGATTGTGTCAGTGTTAAGTTTTCCAGTAGTGCTCAATTGAAAATGGGGATTGGAGGGTGACGATGGTGGTTTCACTTGAAATAAATTTTCGCTATTTTCGCTGAAAGAATGATTCAATGAAATAAAATCCAGCGAATATACTTTTTTTCTTATATTTTACATTCAATTTGACACAAATCAGTGAAAATGAATTCAATACAAAACACCAAAATAGTCTTTTCAGCGAAAATGAATTCCAGCTAAAATAAAGTATTTTAATGTATACGGCTCAGCTGTTATTGAATTGATATAATAAAAACTAAATGAACAAAAAACTGTGTTACCACCAACTTTATTTTGCATGTACACAAGACCCCTTCCCCCCTCCAAAAAGAAAAGAAAAAAAAGTCCACTCCTTAATACATTTGTGACAGTATTTTTCCCAGCAGAGTTTAATTCTTCAATAGCAGAACTTAGCATACATGTTGATTGAATACAACCTTTGATCTGGAAAGCTTATAATATGCAGCTATACAACAGTTTTTTTTTTTTTTTTAGTTCTGCCAAGCGAGAGTGGAAGGATGTGATTAGAGTGTATACTATTCACCAATGTATAGGCTCTTTGCACAGATACATACAGTCTGTGTATTTCTACAATCTTGGTATATTTTCATTAACATTGACCGAGAATGTCTACTACTAGTGTGTGAGCTGCATGTTAACAAATGGGACTCAGCACTGATAATAAACATCCACATATACTGCTTCACAACTTTATAAAAGATGTTTACATTTCTCGGTTTAAGGATGATTGATACGTGATAAAAATCCAAGACTGGGAATGTCCCGGAGGGCCATTTCCTGATGAAGTTCACATGTTGTGGATATTTTTACATTCCATGCCGTGCTTATAGTGGTTACACTTCAAAGATAGGACATGTATATGCTGGCTGAATAAATGTACTTCTTGTGCTAGAGGTCTCATATCCTGCTCTCCAGATCGCATATCCTCAGGACTTGAGGTCATACATCCTGGTCTTGAGGTCATACATCCTGGTCTTATAAAATGGAGGTACAATATTGGAAATTATTGAATACAACATTTATTGCATCCATTTAGAAAATAGTAAAAAAAAAAGCAATAAGAGGGAACAAAATTGAAACAAAACATGGAAAAATTGAAATGGGACAACTAAATTTATTTGTTACACATGTTTATAATTGTTTTATCGTCTAGATATCTAAAGTATTTCACACCTCAGCCATTCCTCATTCTTTCCTACAAGGATTGCCTCTCTGTTTAACCTTTTCACCACGAGAATTTCTAGCACTTTTTTTTATTTATTCTTCAATGTTTCTGGAAATAACAATACTTATGGAGCCAACAGACAAAATTGAAGTCAATTTTCAGTTTTCATTCAAAACATTTGGCTATTTTTCTCCCAATATTCTGAAGGAAAGTGCTGACTATAAACAGAACTATTTTGTGAATTTGTGATGAAAAGAGGGAACTGGTGGTGAAACGGTTAATCATTATCACACATTGCAATGAAGTACATTTTGTTTTTGATTTGATTTGATTTGATCACATGTATTATATAATCAATATAAACTTATGGAGTTTTATGTCTGCCTATTTTAATATGTAAATTATGTTTTCCTATTGCCATGAAAATAGACAAGTCTCTTCTGTTGTTTATGAATATGAGGTTAGTACTGTCTGAGTGCATACTTTACAGTATCCTCATAATACCGGTACTCATGGGAATGCAGAAATCCAAAACGTTTAGAACAGATTTAGCGAACTTCTTTGTGTGATGTCTGATCAAACCCTGGGGGGCAGCCATGTTTTTTTTTTATTATTAGAACACGCTTATGCATGCAATCGTTCCATATTTGGAATTTGCGTTTCCTAATATGGTAGGATGAAAATACCCAGTGCAATACTGTAAAATTACAGCACGCTGTAACTTATAATATTATGGTGACAGATGTATAATAATTTAATATATTCTGCTTATTTAATTTGCGTGTGTTATAATTTGAATGTTTTCTGTTTTGAGTCTGTTAGATTGTTATTTTTATTCAATTTGTTGTGTGCAACCCCAGAAAGTACCAGGATGTGTGACATATAGGGGTCATTCACAGCGCTTGTTAAGCTATTATTACGCCATTCCTATTGAGCAGTCTAATGCTGGGTGTTTAAAATAAAGGTGATCAAATTACAGAGAATAAAGTGTTTGAGCATTATCCTTTGGTGAGAATATGAAATTTAAAAATAGAATTCTGAAAATAATATTTTTACGCTATTGAATCTTTTTAATTTCCCAGAAATTTCATTTTAATGATGAATCTTAACCAGAAAACTTATGACTTTTATACACCAAAAAAGTTATTAATTGTACCATGTTTAATTTTTTCTGTTCCATGGTGTTACATAATGTGGCATGGCATTGTGTTGTCATTTCACTGTATTGTGTCGTAGCATTGCATCGTGTTGCAGCACCACATTGTGTTGTCGTAGTACTGTGCTATGTAGCGCTGCATTACATTGTAATGTCACATAAATCTTTCTTTCTTTTTCACCTTAAAATGAAGCAGATGGGAGGGGGGAGGTGTTTGGGCAGCTCAAATTTGAGCCATGTGTGTTGTGGAATTATATCACGAAAAAGACTACTTATTGAATATCTTCTCAGATTCTAATTTTGGACACCATTGAGCCAGGAAAACCCCCCTCTATTCAATTTAGAAATCATCAAGGAAAATACCATGACCTTAGATGTCCCCTGAGCGATGATGTTGGGTCGGCATGACAACCCTCCATGGAGACCAGTTACCAGGGTGACTTCACTTATGCCAGGAATGGTATTGAGTTCAAAGGAGATTTGTTTTTGCTAGTCATTAAAAATCCAGGCGGCAATTGCATAGCGCTGATTGATGCAAGCCATTTTGATACAGACAATATGGATCCTGTAAAAATTCCAATTGGGGGTATTTTTAGCCAGATTTATGTGTACTGTGTTAATTCCCCCCATCAGCTCCTATAGTTTATTCACTAAAATGTGGTGCTGCAGTTTAAAGGTTGGCATGTTTGAAACGCTCTTCCACCCCTATGGTGGACAATGCAGTGATTTATCTGTTTATAAAAAAATTATTGGATACATGTTTTCCACTCTTGGAACCTCTCAATATTTATTCATTTGACATAGTTCCGTTTACAGCAGCCAGCCACGAATAATAATACAGCTACCCATATAATTCTTGGTGTACATATATGCGAAGCCATTGTTATCTAAAGGTGATGCCTTAGGCTTCCAGTTGCATATATTTTCTCAGTAGCGACAACAAATCCTTAAGTCAGTTTTCATTGCTTCAACTATTTATATAATTATAACAAGCATTCCTTCGAAGTTTAAAATTTCCAAGCTGTGCTCAGTGCTCATCTGCACAGCTATATTTCTTTAAATCAATAATTTTAAACTGTGGCTTCATTATAAAATAAATGCAAACTGCGAATGAAAACTAAAAACAGTGGAGAACTATTTTCGTGTCTTGAAGAAGATGGACGGGAAAAGAATCTCTTTATTTTGGCGGTATAAGTGACTACCCACAGTGAAAAGACGTACAGTGTTACAAAGTGTATCATAGTTGAAATTACGTACATAACACAGGCCGGGATTATCTTACACACCGACTAAAAGAGATCAACCAAACTATGCGGTAAATAAATTTCCAGTCATTAATCTTTTTTTGCTTCAAAAAAAAAATTCTTGCTGCCTGATGGGACAGAATTAAATGTTGCGATAGTCTTGGAGTCAATTTATACTCTTGGAGAAATGTTCACAGTTCAAATGTTCTGAAAAAAAAAATATTTGTTCAGATTTAGATTTTTTATAAATCATGACTTTCAATACCTTGGATATTGAAATTCTTGCAACGTTTGTTGTTTTCACTTTGTGTGAGACGTATGAATTTTCCATCCTCTAAATCAAGCAGAAAACCATTTCAAGAGAGTGGTTCACTCACCGGAATCAACTTTTCACCCCAAAGTAGAATTACCGCAATCAGTCTAAGTTTGAAGAGGCTTTTCAAATATCTGCGCTATAATCTTGATTGTATCTATTTAATGGCTTCATTTGTTTTATTGCCTTCTAATGTAATAACCATTCATTTAACTTGATTTGTCTGTAAAGCTGAAAAAGCTTTTAAAATTCCCATCAAAATAGTCACTTATCCTAGTTGCTTCGTTTGTCTAAAGTTATGGTTTCATTTTAATCACACAGTTTTGTGTTGTCTATTAACTGTATTTACTGTGACTTCAACCCATTTGTTTGTCTGTACCAGTGTTCTCATCAAACATGAGACATTTCTCTGTGGTCAATATATTCAATTGTCCCAGTTTTTTTTTTTCATGATTGTCTCACAATAGTTCAAGGAAATGCAATTGATAAATGTAACAATTTATATAAATGGGATCACTTCCGGTAGTGGTACTGTTCCACACTGTGCTTCCGGTAGTGCTACTGGCCCACAATTCACTTCCGGTAGTGCTACTGGCCCACAATTCACTTCCAGTAGTGGTACTGTTCCACACTGTGCTTCCGGTAGTGGTACTGGCCCAAAATTCACTTCCAGTAGTGGTACTGTTCCACACTGTGCTTCCGGTAGTGCTACTGGCCCACAATTCACTTCCAGTAGTGGTACTGTTCCACACTGTGCTTCCGGTAGTGCTACTGGCCCACAATTCACTTCCGGTAGTGCTACTGGCCCAAAATTCACTTCCGGTAGTGCTACTGGCCCACAATTCACTTCCGGTAGTGCTACTGGCCCAAAATTCACTTCCGGTAGTGCTACTGGCCCACAATTCACTTCCGGTAGTGCTACTGGCCCACAATTCACTTCCGGTAGTGCTACTGGCCCAAAATTCACTTCCGGTAGTGCTACTGACCCACAATTCACTTCCGGTTGTGGTACTGCCCCATACTTCACTTCCAAAACATCTTCCGTAAAAAATAAAATGCACATCATTGGGTACATATTAAGACATTCTACTCTCGACCTTCAAACTTGGACTCAGAAAAAGCTACTTTGCAGTTTTAATTTATTTTGATTTCGATTAAAAATTTTGTCCCGTTATCTCAATTTCCTTTGCCAGTCATGTCCTCAGAGTGAACTATAAAATCTTGCATGTGTTTGTCATGTTTTCGTTTTCAAGTTGAAGTCTGTTAAATATTAAGTAAAAAAAACAGTATTTTTTGGGTGTGAAAAGGTCATATCATTTTCAGCTGTGTGCGACTTCTGCAAATTATCAGATATTGGTGTTAGGTAAACAGACAATTATAGAGCACTTCACCATTTCTCTAGATTGGTAATTAAAAAAAGGCTGTCTCCATCACCCCTATATTTTTATAAACACAGATTTCTTTTATCTTGACATTTTTCTTTAGGCAACCTGGAATTGTTTGAAAAGCCATAGTCTCTTGCAATTTTTTGTCTGAATTCAGTAACATTTGTGAGCCACATTTGTGAGCTGTGGGGGCGCTGTTCCAGTATCCCCCTTATCAGGAGGGATGGTCCTGGGTTTATGTTCTGATGATATTAGGCAGGAGCAGCATCATTTGTACCAATGTCGCTTAGCAACCATAGTTGATAAGGATGAAACCAGTTCATTAGCAAAATGGCTAAAGAATTTCTGATTGCACATGGATTGTCAGTGTCAAATCAAGCAAAGTTGTGTTGAGATCTAAATTCTTAGAAATCCGCCCTCCCAAATACTCTTTATCATCACGAATCATTCACCTCAAAGACAGGACAGAACAGGACAGGACAGGACAGGGCTGGGCAGGACAGTCTAGTCTAGTCTGCCAGCTGAGGCAAGTCAATTCACCCTTGCATTGAATTACATGCCATAGATGCCATAGAAAGCTTTGAGGTTTTCATGTTTACAAGATCCATCAGCAAGAATACTAGTATTGTCATAGGATGCAACTTTTCATCAAATTACCAATAATCAAACTCTCTGCATAGTTGGCTCTAGCTTAGCACCCATCTCTGATTACATTGCTTATTTTAAAACCACTTGGACTTGTAGACAAGTTCATTACTGGTATAGTCTATACCGTATCATCTTTCAATTAACTTCCAATTTTATCAGGAATACCAGTTTAAGATGTGTAAGCATGCACGTTATAAGTTCACTTATTGCTTTAGCTTGGTTTATATTTGGATTTTATACCAGATGAAATATTTCCAGCCATATGCAAGATTTTATTAATTTATTCAATAAATTGTTTGTAGTTTTTTTCTTATGTATGTATTAAAGCAATTCCCCATTATTGTTGATGTTATTTAAGTAGAGGGCAATATGATCTATGTTTATTCAAAACAGTCTGTTTAGTATCTATTCAATAGTGGTTGGTAAAGATCAGTATCTCCAATACACGTTTCTAATTTTGCATTTCTGATTTTCTAACTGTTATTGATACGGGCACCTGTGTCAGTAGCAATAAATGTTACAAGTTGCTTTGAATACTGTGGGCAATTTGACTAGTTGTGTATATTTATTGACTTGCTGCTTTATTTGACAGAAAGTACGCAAGATGTTTACCATATTACCAGCAGGAATGGAATTAATCTTGCCAGAAGACTTGTTCCATTGACAGTATCCGCTAGTGTGTAGTTTTCCCCCCGAGTGCTTACTTTCCCTGTACTACCCCCTCCCTACCTTTATGTGCGAGATCTGTACCCTTCAAGTATTTAAAATTAAATTTAAAATTAAATTTTATTGATATTTCCTCGTTAATGTTAATCAAGATGTGTAGGCAATGGGAAATTATGTCCCAAAATTTAACAAGATATTATCAAAAACCACGTACATTGTGAATAATATTATACCATGATTTTGGAGGAGAAAAAAAAGTGGTGATTGACATTAAATGGATAACATTACCAGCTAGAAAACCCATCAGGGGTTCGTTTTTGTTATTTTAACATCGCTGACTAATATTGGCCCTGGTAACTCTCGGCAACTCTCTGAAGAAATGAATACTGTTAAAAGACGACCAATGTGGGTTGCTCTTCCTGTATCTATCCCATGATTCTCCTTGTTTCATCCCAGAGTGGTGGATATCTGTGTGATCATTGCAACCTGTGAAGAAATGTACCGAGAACACACTGTTGAGATTAACTAAAGTATCTATAGCCCAAGGCATTTTGATTTATTTGGCATGCAGGTCAGAATTTATTAACCCTCTGGACAAAAGATTCTTTGTGTTCTTGTGTTATACTGCATTAAATCTATGTAAACTTTGGAACTTTAATGATTGTTTTTGTAGAGTGTAGGCTAGTTCTGTATTCCATTATACATGTATATATATATGTGTGTGTGTCTGTCGTGATGGCTATATGTTTTTAACTCGTCAAATACCGTAGTTTTTCTCGGGCAAATATTGTGTTGTAAAATAAATTCTGTCACAAATTATTTTTTTACCAAAGTAATTTCCAAATTGCCAAAAATTAGACTTTTCAAGAATTTCAAATTTATTTAAACTATTAAACATGTCTGGACTGATTTGTTAAAAGCTTGTGCAATGACAAGTCATGATGTTATTCATGTGAACAGTGATTTGTTTTTTGTTTTGGTGACCTGTAACAGCAATTGGCACCAGTTCTTGTCATCAAACATTCGAACTTGGCACTGAAATCTATCTATCATGTTGGGTTACTGATGTATTTTTTTGCAGTTTTATTAAAAATGACTGTTCATCATTTTTGTTTATTTCAAATCCTATTTTTCAGACACTTGCACTGATTTCTTAGGACAAAACATAATTAATTGCGGTTTTGATGAAATTTAACTATTAAATAAACATTTTTCACCATAAAACATATTATTGGATTCAAAATGGCTGACTGGTGGCCATGTTGATTTTATTTTGATGTGTCTTAAGCATTTCTCAGGCATGCTTTTGTCAGTTAAGTACAAATGGGGACTATGATAAAAACTATGACTAGTTTTACACTGCATTTAATCACACTGTGTGAAATTACAGGCACTAAACTTTAAAATAGGCAGATCTGCCCATAAGGGCTTGTAACATAGTGGAAGTGGAATCCGAGATGTATGCTTCATCGTACTTAATCAAAAACAAATAAATTTCATTTATAAACAATTAATCTATATTTTCTGACTCTAAATATAATACAGAATTGCCGTGGGCTTCAGTTATGAGTTGCAAAGTGAAGCAATCAACGAAAGTGACACGTTTGTGAATTCTAAAATATGATCCTTCTGTATGTGTGCCACACTGTTTCCCAACTATTGCCATGTATTATGAAATCTGAACATCGCCCCCTGTGGCTTTGCATACATAATTAATGAGTGGTCCAAGTCTATTGTTTACATGAGAAAATTGAAATCCAGTGACGTATAAAAGTAAAGTATTAATCAGTTTTCAGCTTGTTTTTATTTGGGGGGTGGGGGGGTTAATCTATAAATTGTAATATTGGCGATCCGCTCCGCTAGGATTGCCCTTATAATCACTTTTGTCGTTTTGTGTGTGTGTGTGTGTGTCTGTCTGTGTGTGTACATTTCCAGTGTTCCAGTGTTCACGTATTATTTCTTCTGTGATTTTTTTGGCTTGGCCGATTTCGTTCAAACTTGGCAGGTAGGTCACACCTTAACCCTAGTTATAAGGAAAAATCTGGAAAATTTTTTTGGCCCACCGTTGCCATAGCAACAGCCAAAAAACTGATTTTTGGATAGCTTCGCGCCAAATGTATCTCCTCCTACAAATTTGGGATAAAATACTTCAAACATAGCTCATTCTACTCAGCTTGAGTGTGGGCACAAAGTTACCATTTGAATTTTTGATATCTGTTTTCATTACCGAGAAATTTGACCCCAAAGTTGGGGTAACTTTTCACCAGCAACGGCTCGGCTGGTTTTGTTCATACTTCACAGGTAGGTCGTGCCGTCATTAATTGGAAAAAAATCCTGGCCCACCACTGCCATTGCAACATCCAAAAACTGATTTTTGAATACTTTCGCCCCAAATGTATTACCTCCTACCAGTTTTGTACACAGTCAGCTGGCATCGGTGTCGCTGGGTGTATATGATAAAGGGAAGTTGTGCAACCAAATTTGCCGAGTTCGCAGTTTTTCGCCAATAAAAAAATAACTAAGGCAACAACTCACGGTTTTTCAGCATTTTTGTAATTAAGACCTTATTCTCTATCAATAATCCGCCCAAAATAGGAACATTTCTACTAATTCTTGTGTTTTTTAGACGTTTTTCGAAAAACCTGCGATTAGGCTGCAAAAGTAGAACATTCCGGAGGGGGCGAAAGGGAAGAGCCAAATTTAACGCGTAAAAATAGAACGCGTATTTTGACCTCTATGCAGTCGTTGCCAAAGAGCCCTGCGTCCATCGCCTGGCGATGCTCTTCTGTTTCACCAGTTGCGTTTTTTGACTAAAATTTGGGCAGTACTGTCAGTCACGAAAATTGATGAATAAATTAATACACATAAAATATGAATCACGGGCTAATTCAATGGTCACCGAACACTCCACTACTAAACAATCTGTGGCAAGATAGTAGCGTACTGTATATTTGACCCAGATTTGACAAGCGTGGTACAGTTTTTTGCGCGTGTCCGTAATAACGCGCACAAAGGATTGTGGGACAGAGTCCTTTATTTGCTGGCATTCTTGACTTTTGACTGCAGTTCTTTTTTTATATTTTAGAGTAAATGCTTCTGATATGCTCTTAGGTTGCTTAATATCCGTCTGAAATTCTGGACTGTGGTCATATTTTTCGATTAGGAGTCGTATATTTAAATTACTCACTGTGACTAGTGTTTTGCATTATGAAGTATATTGTTATGAAGGTCAACACACTGCAATTTAGGTAAATATTTACCATTTCGTTATTTCATTATTTCGCTTTCCAGCATTTCCGGGAAACGCTTCATTCTAAAAAATGCTATCGCACAGTCACTCTACTAGGAGAGAGTAACTGTGGTCCTAGTACTAAACTAAGTGACTTCTAAAGACTGAATGGTGTTTGCGAACTTCGTATTAGTTATAAACAGACGTCAGCTTCACGTTTATGTCACCATGGAAACAGCCAAAAAACATGTTGCTTGTTTTTGACCAGCTTGTTTACCATCTCGTTATTTTATTATTTCGCTTTCCAGCATTTACAGGAAACGCTTCATTCTAGAAAATGCTATCGCAAAACGGTTGGAAATAATAAATGTAACAGCAGAATACGTCCTAGCACAGTCACTCGACTAGGAGAGTGATTGTGGTCCTTGTAATAAACTAAGTGACTTCCAAAAACTGAATGGTGTTTGCGAACTTCGTATTAGTTATAAACCGACGTTAGCTTCGCGTTTATGTCACACCATGGAAACAGCCAAAAACATGGTGCTTGTTTTTGAGCGGAGTGGATCGCCAACCAGCCTACCGGCTTGTTTTTAGTGGAAATTGCCAAAAAATAATTTTTAATTTTAGTTTTAATTTACAAGAATTGTAATCTCATTTGAATATTTTTTGATTTGGTTTTCATTCTTTTCACCATCCTTTCATTAATGGAAATTTGCTTTCACTATTAATATTTGAAGCCATTGGACCATGGCCCTTTTGACATTGAACTTATTTGTCCACTATCTCTTAAACTATTCTGCCAATTTGGTTCAATTTGTGGGACATATTCAGCTTCATAAATGCTGCAGAAATAAAGTTTAATAGTTTGATAGTATTCTCCAATACTGAGTAACAAAAAGACTTGATTCCAGCTGACCTGAATGCTTAAAGAGATTGTAATCTTGAAAAAATTGACAAGTTAATGTTCTTTAATGGCTTTCTTGGGAATGGTGGCATGTTAGAGCTGCAGTGCTGGTGGGCATATAGACGCTTGCGTGTCTGTATCGAGAGAGACTGTCCATCGTCCCATAATGGTATAGATTCCGAAGTTTGCTCTAGAAGCTCCTAATATATACTCCTAACATAGTGGAATTCATTTTCCTAAAACAAGTATGCTTATAGCTCAGGAAATGTACACCAAAACACACAGCAGTTTTGCCTTGTCTTTTTACTCTAACACAATGTAATGCAGTGTTAGCATTGCAATTTGTCTTTTGCTTAACTAAACTTGTGCTGCATATTTTTAGAGAGAGTTTAATACTTGCATTTAAAAACTAGACTATTTGCCGACTTTGGAATTTGAATACACAGCATTCCACCTGAAATAAGCACATCACCATTCAGAGACTAGGAGAGGTCAAAGGGCACGTCTTGTCACCATGGATTCGACCAGCTCAGTTGCTTGCTCTCAGGGATGAATTCTATCTGTGGCTCCTCCCACTTCTGCCCGTTTTAGCAACATGGTTGGTATTTAAATCCATTCGGTGCATTTCAACCCGGCCACATATGCAATTTTCTTTACGTTGCATCGCACAGTATTCACTCGGATACACATGTAATATGGTGAAACTCGACGAGCAAAGCGCTTTTGTGGAAGGACAGGTATCGGACACTGATATAATGGAAGGTAAATTGCCATAGCAACTGTTTTTTAAATTTGTTTCTTATAATATCTTAATTTTTCAATTGTTTCGATTCTCATGGATTATGAAAAAAAATAGTATTCCGTCAAATTTAGTGATACAAGAATAACTACCGCTACACCGACTCAAATTGTTTGCTGTATGTTCATGCTTATCAGTGTTTGTATGAAATGAAGTGTTGTATGTTCTGCCAGAAATTGTTTTTACTTGCACCAAGGGGCACCAATTCGAGGATCATATTTTTTTTATTAAACACAAGATATCGGATTCAGTCCTTATGTCGGGTCACTTCACTGGATAAACAACTAATTTTAGATGAGTTTTGGCTGATGAGTCTTTGACATCAGGCAATTTCTGTTGTATAGATATCAAGAATGTGTCCATCAATACTGTTTAATGACCCTGACTTTGTACTTGTAGCAATTACTCTTTGGTTTAACCACAAAAGATACTATCTAAACATACTTTACAGTTGTCCATTTGTGTCAATTACAATTTTTAAAATAAACAAATGTTTTTGCTTCACTGTATAGACAGTCTTTGAAATCATTTTTCATCTGTCTTTAATGATGAATTGAACAACAAAACTTTTCTTTCTGATGTTTGTGTTTCTTCAATGGTTTTTTTATCCTTCCACTAATTCTCACTTCATTGCTTTTTTAACGTTTTAACAATTAAATTCAAGCCTATTCTTTCTCCTCTTCCTCATAGTTCTCCTCTTCCTCATCGTTCTCCTCTTCCTCACCGTTCTCCTATTCCTCATTGTTCTCCTCTTCCTCATCGTTCTCATCATCTTCATCATCTCTCCTCATGCACATTAATCTTTGACACTCATCAGTGCAGTTATTTATGTGTTGCTACAAAGTATTTTCGCTCATAAATTGTTGTTGCGATCTCTGTGCTCTGATATATTTTTAGACACCCCAAGTATAAGCCCAAATGGTTAAGAATGTTGTAACCGGTGACCAGTCATGGCAGTTTAAAATTAACTGTGACTGAAAGTTGGAATGAAGCCAAGATGCAGTTTCCTGTTGATTTCCTAGGCTCATCCTGATTGGTGAGGCGGGGGTATTACCCTCTAATTTTCTTTAACTTCTGGAAGAGATTGGTAGTTAACTCCACACCACCCTACCCCACAAAGGAAATGATTAAAATTTTAACAAAAACAAAGTGCTCTTTCCTGGTTTTGAGGTGAAAACCTGGAATTCTGATGCCAAATTTTCTCTGTGTGCCTGTCTGTTGTTGTTATGGGAATAACTAGTGGAATGGCTGGAATTTGTGTTCTTGTTCCTTTTTTAGAAATATGCAATTCTTTTCAATCAATTATTACACTTTTTAGTTCAATTTAGGAACTTGAGCGTGACATCAGTTATGTCATCTTCCTTTCAAGTCTGCCTGTTTAGATTTTATTTCTGACTGTCTATTATGCATCAGTATTTATCGGTTGTTTTCTTTGTGTGGATTTCCGGCGGTGAATTAAACATGCACAGCAAGTGAAGTCAAAAAATGAAACAGATATTTGATACTGCTACGAATTTATTAAAGTAACTCTATTATTATATTATTTATTTTTGGTGTGAATTACACTTTATTTATTTTGAAAGGCATCTTCCAAGCCTTCATATTTGTGTACCTCTTATAGTGTTCGGTTTCCTAAAGAGAAAAAAATGTTCACATGTGTTCGCACCAAATGTATGCTGAGCTATGATCCATCGTGATACATAATGCGAATAAATCTTTGGTGACATCTGGACCACTTCTGGTAATTATTATCTTTGCAAATAGAGTATAACTGTATATTTTACTTCAATGCAGGAATGTACAATCTTCCTAAGATTTGATGATTTAATTAAAATTACTGAGCCACATAGTCGTACCACTTTGTTTTCTGGTTGATGCAAAATGGTTTGGGGGTTTTGTGTGTGTACAGAAGTTGAGGTTTTCTGTGTTTATTTTACTACAGTCTTGTATGTTCTAATTCATCAAATTTCAAATCTGTTAATAAGATTTCGGTGGGGATTGAGTGAGAATTGAAAACATGTTGCTAACACGTGTAAACGATTGAATAACTCGGGCACTGATGTAACTAAAGACTACGGAACATCGGTTGGTATTCCGTGGATTAAATTTCTTAAAGTCGTGATGCCAAGCTGCAAAATAACACAATGGGTATGAATACGCAGAATTCTCATGCAGAAATTTTTTTGCCTCCCTGACTGCATGGAAATAAGTAAGAAATCGGTCAAATTGTTTTTGATCCGGCTGTATTATGGCTGGTATTCGTTTCTTTAGTTCATTCAATGTATCTTTGTTTAGGAATGCTCTTATTTACTCAAAGAATGTTGTAGCGATGTTTAACAATCTCCGATCGTCCATATATGTACACATGTATTATGTGCGTGGATGTCTACTATTACAATATGTCGTGCAGATTAACTTTCCTGATCGCTGGTTTTCATTGAATAGTTGTATTTACTCCAAATTTAAGAAATGCTTACATGTATGCTACAAACAAAATGAATCAACCTGCAAATACAATTAAGTTGATAATGTTGTTCTCTTGTAATTTATCATAATAATCTTTAAAGTGGTCATGTGATGTGCAAGACTGATATGCTTCCCACTCCTTTAGGTTATTGCTTATTTTTCTATAAGTTGATAATTGATAATATTTCTTAATTGTTATTTATCGTTTTGTATTCGTAATTGTGAATAAAACTAGCAAATATTAATTTCTCCGAAAACTGCAAAAAAATTTTGAAAAATTTTCTCAGTTTGACAATTTATTTGCAAGATCTAAATATAAGGTCATCCGTGATTGGCTTATACGGTTACCGGATAGGTGTTATGTAGTGATGGCTAATCAGAGAGTTTGAGATCAATACTACCGTAACTCAAGGGCTGACTAAGATAAAGTCTGTAGATAAAAACTTCACTGATTGTTACCTCCTTCCCCAATTTAATAGACATTTATTGATCATGTAAAAACCCATAATGGTTGCTCAGGAAAAGAATCCACCATAAATGTAATTTAAAGAAAATTTGTGGTTTGTTTTATGCAGAGCACGCATTTAATTCTCCCTAGGATTTCAATGAATCACGCATATTAAATTACACTCTTTTTGCTGGTGAGATCATATCATCGCTGTTCTTAAACTGTCTTAACTCGGGGAGTGTGGTAGCAGCGTCTCCCAGTTTGCAGAGTTCATCAATTATCTGAGACTGGGATGAAGTTAATTAGGCGGAGTGTGCACCCAATATCTTCTGCCCAACTTCCTTGATTATAAATAACTCCACGATCCTTGAAACTGCTTTGAGGCACTATAGATCGGATGAAGGATGAAAGATGAGTAAGTGCCTTGCCAGAGATAGGAATAGAAGTTTGTAAGGGGATGCAAAGTGATTATGGATCTATCTAATGTTGAGTGGAACTTTCCATAGCAATGTTAAATTTAGTGATCAACACCCCCCCCCCCCCTCAATAGACTATCGTGATTTCTCATTTTGATATGGTTTACATAATCATTTTAATTTTAATTCTGCTGTACACTATATATTTTGATCATATACATGTACACCTGTCAATTACGTAAGCTACTGATGGAACAAATACCGTATGTCCATTTTGTCCAAGAAGTTTTATTTATCTTACTGTATTAAACATGTATATTTGTGATCTAAAAGAAATGGTGCCATAGCATTTCCCTTTCTCTGAAAATTGGTTTAATGGGCAGCCCAGTACTTTTTTTCTGCCTTCATGAAAAGAATCAGTGGCATTAAAACAAGTGTAACAATGTCCAACTGATATACCAGTAATAAGACAAAATATTATCAATACTCATTCAGGATTGTTTTATCATGTTTGATGGTGAAATCTTAATAATATAAATGACTAATTAAAAATAAAATTATTTTAATTTGTAAAAATTTCATGAAATAGGCCGCATCATATTTTTGAAAGTATGAAGAACTTTTATTTTATTTTTAAACTGTTTTAAGATTTTTTTTTTTACATGAATAGGGAACACAATTGTAGATATATAATTTGCAAAGTGTTCACTTCATGTATGAATGTGAAAACATTTTCACATATTCATAAAAAAACTTTGCTTGATTTCTTTTACCCATTCCGGGCTTGAGAGTTTTCCCATTACATCAAACGCATAAAACTTTGTATCTTTAAAAACGAGTTTAACAATCAGATAAATTTCAAAACATTGGCTGTTATAATACCATTGGAGATAGCGATGCGATGCGATGCGTGTGATTCCCCACTGGTGTTGTATTCGTTAACCTGTATGTGTCTCTATAGCTGTGAATGTTTGCAATGGCAGAAATGTATTATTGACTAATAGGGTTCTACTTTCTTTCTCCATATTTGGCAATATTATTACATAAATCTTGTATTGCATATTACGTATGACTTTGCATCTTGTGCGCATGTTTTTTTTTTTTTTTAAATGTTTTTGTGCCTGGCGACAGTTCCGGATATTGAATGTCACTGTTGTCACTCCTGACTTTTTTTTTTTAAGTGCAAATTGCAAGTGCTAGTGCTGACACATAGTGCATTTTGCCACAGAAGTCATTTCCTGTTTGGGACTACATGACAGGGCTGTGTGGCCATCTCCCTATCAAATGGCAATTTTAATGCGCTATCCTGGCATCAACCAGGCTCGGTCGAACACAAGCACCTGCGGACCTTAACCAAGGTTCCCCCAAAGTCGCATTCGTAAGTGAATGAATCTCGGCCAGCGGAATTGGCCTTCTCATTGAGTCTGTGGCACACTCACCCAGGGTAGGGGTCGACCCTTTGATGTTCAGCCTAAGATTGGATTTGAACTTGGGTCTACCGATCATGAGTCTGATGCGACAACCACTATGCTACCAGTGATCGGGTTTTTTTTTTTATAGTTATTTAGAATACAGTTTCATGAAAATATTGAATATAATATTATGATAAACATGTGTCTACAGGCAGCTTCAACATTTTTTTAAATCACTGTAGAACACGTTTAAATAGCTGCATGCAGTTTTAGCGAATTTGACTCTCGGCATTAATTAACAGAATCTTAATTTAGCTAAAGTTTCGAATACCTCATTGTGAGAATATACTTTATGTTAAATTAGCTACATCTTAAATTAGCAAAAGTACAGATTAGGTAAATTAGCTAAAAATAACATGCTAGCTAAAAAGGCGCATTTTACAGTACTTCTTTCAAAGAAATTCTGAGACAATATTTTTTGTAGAATTTCTTTCTTAAATTTCTCAACCAAGTGAATATATTGTAATGCACTTTAATATCACAACAAACATTTAGTGAAAATCTTAAAACTTTGTAGCAGTGGAAATTTCATTGCTTTGGTTTTCGCAAAATGTTGTCGGCGCCGAATGTCAGGAAAATCATAAAATCATGAATATTCAAGATACTGTAATTTCCGATTAGATCGTTTTAAATATTTACGAAAAACAAATTTTTAGGGGTTTACTTGTGAAAAAGGGTCAAGACAAAAGTCAACTGTTTTCAAACAAAGAAATTGAAGAAAAATGCATCACATGGGACTAAAACGTTGGCGTGAACAATTTATATCACGGGTTATGACGGATTTATGCGTCGAACTTTTCATCTAAACAGTGAAACTTACAACAAGGTTCTTCAAGAAGAACGTTGCTTTAATTTTTGTAAAAGTTACAAACTCA
This sequence comes from Saccoglossus kowalevskii, assembly GCF_978046115.1. Classification (NCBI taxonomy): domain Eukaryota; kingdom Metazoa; phylum Hemichordata; class Enteropneusta; family Harrimaniidae; genus Saccoglossus; species Saccoglossus kowalevskii. Next base: position 18,440,570 of record NC_140643.1, on the reverse strand, counting down.
CAAATGTGCTCTAATTATTATAATTATAGTTTGCTTGTGTGACAGTTTCTGTTATTGCAATGTCTTTTATTGTCCTATTTGCTATCTCATTTGTCCAGTTTTGACATACCACGCATTCGTCGCATATCGCTAGAAGATCACTCGTAAATATGTGCATGAGATATTAAATATCCAGCAACCTAGAGATGCTCAGTATGCATGGCAATATGAACTCGGTGGTAAATATGATCTGTGAGGGACGGACACAAATTATCTAAACATTCGGTGATGTTGAATTTGTGACACTTCCTGACTCACCGCAGGTGTGAATGCCAAGGCGGAAATCAAGCAGAAGTTTCCCCCATCTTTATCAATGTGGCGGAAGTGATCAATTATCGTGATCTTGAACTTCACAGTTGAAGGCTTTACTGCCTAACTCTGATCCGGTTACTAATTGAGTCAATTGGGTGAATGTCGTATTGCCCCAGATGGCGTGCACCACCCCTCTGAACAAAAAAAAAGAAAAGAGAAAAACATCTTTGCCTGCATTGTAATGTAGGCTTATAGTTATGCTAAAATCGTACTTCACTGTGTTGTGATAGTCTGTGCACTTATAGTTATTTCAAAATCGACGCAAATTACAGGTTACTCAAGGTTAATAAAAGGTTGGATTTTTGCCAATGAAAAAAACAACATGATGTAAATTTTGAAATCTTACAAGATCAAAAGGTGACACTATTTTTTTTTCACGCCTTGGCTTTGTTCCAAGTTGTAGTAATAATTAGAATATTCTTGAGGATAACATCATTTCCAAATACCGATGACATTTTTTCGGAAAGTTGACTATAATGTTTCGTAAATGTCGTATATTTTGTTGTCCATTTTGCACGCAATGTTTCAATGTTAGTCCCTTGGTTCTTATCGCATCACATCGCTAGCTATAAGTCTCCATGGATACCCTAAAATAAATGAGATGTAACTGCAGCAGCAGACAATGTATTAACGATAATGAGCGAGGTAGAATTTGTGTGCATTTATGGCAGCCAAATTCTGACATTCTAAGATGTGCACAGATTGGAGTGAAAAATACTGAAAGTTTATTGGGTCACCTGCTGAATACCTCCATGGATAGCCGAAATGAGTTGTATAGGGCAAGCGATGTGTTAAGTTTTTGGAAGTTGTAAATCAGATCTGCTGGCAAAGTAACTTTTTTTTTTTTTTACTTGTTGGCTCGTTCGAACTGTATTCTCTGAGATATGTAGATTAGCAGCTGTGTTCTGAACATACATTCTCGAGATTTCCTGCGTAGGTCAAATATTACCCTTTTCAAAAAAACATTCTACTGCCTCCTCCCTTTGAAGCGAAAAGTTGCGCATACATATTTTGAGAATGTGTTATGACATTTCTGATGGATGGAAACTAGGACACTCGTAAGACGATACTTGATAAATATTCTTTTGCCACTGTGGTATGGAAATTATGCAAATTAATGTCTCAGAGATTGATTATTCTGTTGTGGAGGGTGTTTACATTGTGCCATCACAGATGTCGTCTCAGCACAGATTTGTGTACTATGACGCCTTACTAGCCGATTTTGTGTAAAATAGCGCTCCACGGCTTTTTACAATTTAAGTTGCTTTTTAATCACATATTTTAGTGAAATATTGTTTAGTGAGTGAAATATTAATGTCATACTAAATTCAGTCTTTGGAGCAGAAGAAACTAACACATAATAAAATTTGTGTTTTAAGTTCGAAATTGCAGCGTTGACTTGCAGCGTTAATGGGGGTGTTTATTTTTACGTTACGGTTTAACAGCTTGTAGTGCATAGTGCAGCAAACATCAGGGATATGTGGGCCGTAGGTTAAAACTGCCTCAGGTATTCACTCAACAGAGTCAAGTCAGGCAGCTCCCTGACAACTTAATTAGTAAAAATAATTGAATCAATAGAGAGTTAAAGTTTAATTAAATTTTGTTTACATAATAATTAATATTTATTTTTCTAAAATGTTAATTTACTACATTAATACTGTATTTAGATTGAAAAAAAAAATATGATCCAAGTCAACATCCTCGACCCGATGGCCAGTGTGCAGTGTGTAATTATGATTCTTGGGAAATGCATTAGGCAACCAGTTAATCGCTACCACATGAGTAAAAGCAGCAGGCTTAAAACAAATTTCCAATCCTTGTAATAAGGGGAAATGCCATTAATGCCAAGGGTAGACAAATTGAAAATAATTTTACCTTGTATTTATATAATATGTAATTTAAATAACTATGTATGTTGCATTCAAATGGAACAAGTTGCTGCAATTAAAATTGAAATTAATTGGTCTAAGCAAAAATGTTTATGAGGTGGTCTTCATCAGCCCACCCCTATCTTTAAATGGAATCATCCATGAGATTGTGCTAAACTGTTTTAGTTTCACTCATAGGCATGTGTTGCTGTGCCAAGTTTTACCATGCTGACTGCTTGGTGGCAGTATGCCTTAGAAAAGGCACCTTCAGAGTTTCTCCCTAGCACAGAGTACTAGCATGAATGACATTCTTGGCATAGTTGGCATAGTCGAGGCTAACTTGTGAAAACAACCAACCCATTTTGCATCTCCGTCATTTCTGTGCAACGCAGTGGATAGATTAAAGTGTGTGTATACTGGCCGTGCAGAGTGGCGTGTTAGTTTTAATATGGAGACCTTAACTTACACTGGACACGCTAGTTTCGAAGCTTGTTTGCCTTACCACGTTATACGTGTATTCGAAGGTAATATTTGTTTATTTTTGTCTAATTCCATTGGTTTCACTACTTCAATATCTACTGCGTGTGAAATGATAGTGAACGAGAACATGGCTCTCTGCTGACTTTGATGTTTGACAAGTACCATAACCAAGTACCGTACACATACTTAGATAACAGTGGTGGATCCACTGTTTTGGGATCAGTTTTCTCAAACTTTTGTGATTGTCAGTAATTACCTAGATCTGTTGCTTTTCTCTGGAGGCTTGTATTTCTTCACCTGAAAGACAAATTTGTAACTGAAAAATTAAGTGTATTTATGTATACATATCGCTAAGGAAGGATTAAATTTGTTTGTTTTCTAAATAACATACATTCGTTGGTAATGTGAAAGCAATTCTACTCGAAGTGTAATAACATACAAAATAAAATTTCTGTTTAGGTTGTTGATAGCTTTGTCCACGTCCAATATATTCTCATGATAGATTACCCAGGTTGGATTTCCTCTCACTCTGCAATTGTACTTCTGTTGGCATCTTATTTGAAATAGACATTTGTTAATGGACGGCCCTTCAATCTGTATTGTATATAGTTTGTAAAATTATTAATAACTTCATTGCATTGTTACAAAATATGATGTTCATAAAACGATTAGTTGTGATAACCGTGACTTTTAAAAGAATTTATATGTACCAGTATGGCCCAGGGGGAAATAGAGTGTTTGTGTTGTGAAGGGGTGTGTGTGTGTGTATGATAGAAGTATTTTATATACAACTTTGACACTTGTGTGGATTTTAATCTTTGCTGTATATTCAGAGTACTACATTCTTTTGATTGATTTCTAATAGTGCATTACATTTACTTATGATTTCAAGTGCGTACTTTGTCACCGAGTCTTTCAAATTCTCTGGTAGCACTTTTTCATTAAGTTTAGCTCCTCATTAGACTATGGAAGCCTTACTTGAAGGCATAATTTGCATAATTTGTAGTGTGATAAATCTTGTTAGTATAAAACGTCTCTCTCGTCATAATGTCAAGTTTTGCTCCATTACCAAATCAAATTACAAGTTTAGTTGTTTGCTTATAACTTTAATAGGGGGCCTGTCTTCAGTATCAATTCTTGTTTAGTGTAAGAAATTGGATTTCAACAAAAATCAGAATGAGAGATGTCTGTCGATATTAACTGGAAAATTATGATTGGACTGTGATTTTAGGGTCACTGGAGTAGGAGCAAGATGGAGGGGGGTATATTTAGAGATGTGTGTCAAAGACAATGTGTTTTTTCCTATGCACTCTTCAGTTTATGTATCTGTTTATAGTGACTGGTCTGTCAAACAATTTTCAACCTTGGATTGTTATTAATCTCTTCTCAGTTCACTTGCACATTGTCAGGCAAATTTTGGATAATTTTAATTAATTTCTAATTAAATCATCTGTAAGCAATTCTACATTTTCCACATTTCAGTCATTATTTTTGTTTATTTAATTTAATTACTGAGTCTGCATGTGTGTGGATGGCATCATGGATGTTATGTCACATTGGCCACCCGGTTTGCAGACAGTGTTGCAATGACAACCACGTGGGACTTGAACTCTAGACACTCAGCTTTCAACAATTGTCGTCTTCTGGCTTCTTGAATCTCTCATTTTGGATGTAGTTCTGGTCAGCCTTTTCTTTCTCCGCTGTAAATCTGTACTTAATAGAAACCAAATCTCACTCTGAAGTACCGATAGATGCTGTTTTTTCACATGTATTGATCCCCTTGGTAAAATTTTTCCAGAATTTATGATAAATTTTGGTAAAAAACTAGAATTATCTGCATTTCCATTTGCTAAATTAATGAAAATCAAAGACAGAAATAACAACTTTTGATACACTCAGAACTTGTTGCCTAATTAACCTATTTTGCCACCGTTCACAAAATAAACCTGCATAATAGTTTACTATTTTTCTTCACAAATCTGAAATTACATTTATTTGGTATCAAATTAACAAATAAATTTTAGTAAAATATAAGAAAATGAAACTCCCCAAGTTTAGTTCATGGAAGACTGAAAGCGTATGGATTCACACGTGTGCGTATGAATTGTTACCCCCTCCCCCTCCCCAAATTGCTAATCCCTTACAATGGCATAAATTTTCCCGCCAAAATGTTGGGCCTACATTCTGCACATTCTTGCGTTTTTTTTTTGTTTTTGTTTTTTTTTGGCCCCTTGCTGATTTTGTACCTACGTGACTTAATCAAACATGAAAAAAAATATGCAAGTTTTTTTTTTTCCCTGGTAAAGTGTGAATAATGTTGACTTTGGCATTTAAAAGTTTTGAAAGTCTTCATTGTCGGCATTACAAATGCTCTGCATTTGTCTTTCTGGCTCCACATTGTAATCAATCTCCTATGTCTGTGTTCTGTATATTTAATCAGAAAAATGACACTTGCCTCTATAATGTGACTCACTGCCAACGCATACAAACAGGAGTGCGCGTGTATTTATTCCTAGACAAGCAATAATACAATTGCAGAAGCGAGACACAGTAAATACCAATTCTTCTAATATTTTCAACATACGACTACTGTCGGCTATATTTCTTTCAAAATAAATACTGCAAGTTTTTACTTAACACGGAGCATGATTCTTGTAACTCAGGGAACAGTTGCCTTAGCAGCGGAAATCAAGAATTTTTTTTTTCCAATTGAAATATTTTTTGTTCTGTCAAGTCGGAGATGTCTTTATTTGTAGCTGTTACCCTCTTGCCCAAATACAGCTTGCGCATTATCGTTTATTTTAATTACAATTCGGCTGTTTGCCTTATTTGGTTGTTAAATAACTCTATAGTTCGGACATAAGTTATCATCCTAAAATCACGCCCTTTGACCCATTTGGCAATTATAACTCGATAATTGTATGTTTGAAAACTATTCTCAAATACCACTGATCCACTTGTTTCGAAAGCCTAGAAGGCTGATCGGGGAGCACAGCAGTGGGTTTCAGGCTTGAATCCACATCTAAAAAAAAAAAAAAAAATGTTTTTGCTTGTACTGAAACAGAACCAAAAATATGGATGAAATTTTTATTTGTTCCTGATCTGGATCATCTGTAGCTAGAAATTATTTTGTTATCAAAAACTAATGACCAAATAAAGAAAGAATTGATTATTAAGAGAATATAACCGTGGCAACTGCCAGAAAAAAAAAATAATAAAATCCGGACTTGAACTATTTGTAAATGTATACGTGATTAGATCACTGTGCTTAGCTGTAGCTTTGCGACCACAGTATATGATAATATTCCTGCTATCCAATACTGAGCTATGCCAACGTTGCCGTGAATGCTGTGGGGGGAATGCCTGCATCTTGCAGAAAGTTCCTGACATACTTGGTTGTTTGGCTCCCACTGTTCCATCAGAGTGTCAAAATGTCAATGAATCCGATGCAATGCACATGGAAATTTGTTGTTGTCAGTTACTTTCTATTCCCTTCTCCTTTCTGTATGTTGCCATGGTAATGTTTATCTGTAAACCATTTGCTTGTTAACCTGCTACATTCCAGCATATAAATCCCTGATTTCCAGCTGTCAATGAATATTTCCCTTCTCCGCCTGAGTAGCTCCTGTGATTTTCTGATTCCTTGCGGTTACGAAATCGTGGGAAGTAAACGTCAAGACGAATTATGTAAGCACAATTGCCTAATAGATTGGCTAGATTCCATAAAGACTCTTTAGTACTCTTGTTTAGTCTACAATGTCGACATATGCACAATATCTCCTTTAAACTATACTCCCCAGCTATTTGCCACCAGTGGATGTAAAATGATTCAATATATTCACATTTATCTATGTTGACGGTATGTTTGTACAAATACAAAAATAGTCTCCCTGCCTCTGTAGATGATAATTGTCTCTATTAACTAGTCTTCCTGCAATGTGATACCTACAGGATGTAATAACTTGAAGTTTCGCTTCATAGGCTTTCTCAATGCATTCTTATTAATATATATCGCTCATACTAAAATTAGAAAAAAAATTGCAAAGCCAGATACAAAATAAAGAGGAATTTATATAATTAGTCGGTCAAGAGTGGCACATAACATTTTCTTGTCAAAATTTGTTCACAGTACTCGTACAGTCTAACACATGGTTGAAATAAAATAGTCTGCCATATTGCATCATCAATTTTGACAACTAGAAGTTGACCTTTTCTGGAAATGAAACCTAATTTTGGAGCCAACAGACAAAATTTGAGTCAATTTTCAGTTTTTACTCAAACATTTTGGCTATTTTCGTTCCAATCTTCTGAAGGGAAGTGTAGACTTTAAATGAGACTATTTTGTCAATTGAGCTCAAAAGTTAACTTCTGTCACAATTCAGGACTTATAACTATAACAAATCTCTATTTGTTTCAAAATTATTCAAAAATTGTGGGGAAATACATGAAAATTGGTAAAATATTACACCAACATTTTGGCCGGGGAAATATTGTGGCACTCAGGGTTAAGGTATAAAAAAAAAAAGTTGTGCCCAAGTTTTTGGCGGGAAAATCTTTCTGCTTGAGTGGACATTCAAAGAATATGTTATAAATTAGGGCTATCAACTGTAATGCTTGAGATATTTTCTCAAATTCCTTCAGTTTTTTTTTCTGATAATATATTGACACTTAACACCTACTTCTTGGCAAATGCATGTACATGTATAAGTTTTGTTTACCTGAACTACATTTCCATGGATACAGCATCAGGATAGGAGAACCCAGTTTTGATATATATGGTTTCTATTGGTAAAAGCTAATGAAACAAGTACACTGTTGGCCAATCATGTCATGTCTGTATAGTTTAAAAAAAAAAAAAGAGAGAAATTTATTACTTCCTTTATATCACGAATGCATTCTGTGCCTAAATATTTGACTGTCTGTTCTTCTTCCTGTTGCACTATAGCAGTGTGTATTACTGTATTGGATGTCATAACTGTGTAGCAATCTGCTTCGGCTCTCTAGAAAAAAAAAGACATGCTCAACTATGTGTAGATCTTAAGACATTTATCTCGGCACATTTTAATAAGACTTTCTTCTTCGAACCACCAGGAGAAGCTGCCTTGAGAAGTACGGAGACGTCAAGGTCCGAATCTCCAAAAGATTTGCCATCAAAAATCAATAGGATCAGACGGAGTACAGAGCGCCGAGAACTATCACAGGCGTTGAAGTTTGATGAGAATCACATAGCATCAAAGCCTACCACGACCACTACCCGTTGTGCGGGAACGCAAACGTGAGTATGGATTGAGTACCGGCCGGTCTCGGTCTATGTTGAACTTTGAGCCTAAACTAGGGATGTGATATTAAATACATTTAAATTAATGCTTTTAAAGTATTTGACAAGAATTTCTTTCACTCTTATTTAATTGTTTTTGCCTTCCCTTGAGAGGACAGAGAACGAATCACATGTCATCATAAAACAAACATCAGTATATGTGAGATGCTTATAACTGACTGAAGTGAATAAATATGGCTGGTAATATAAAATTAAAGTGACACCATTACCGAAATATTTCACAGGCACCTCAAGTGACTTGCAATAAGGATTGTTTTGTCCTCCATTAATTGATAGTAGGTTCATTGTCCTCCAATTTAGTCTTATTCCTAGCCCATTAACGCTGTGGATGAATGATCAGGCCTTGTGATGGATGATTTGTATTGTATGTAGATTTTCTATATGCTACAAGACAGCTGATAACCATTGGACTCACTCCAAACAGTTTTGCCAATATCTTTGTGGTATTTTGCTTTTAAATATTTACTGCTAGGTTGGTGTTGTACTGGGCCTTGACATTGTTCTTGGATATTTATTGGTGTTTGTGTTGCTCATGATTAGAATTCCAGTATTTTCATGTCTGTATACAGCAACAGCTTTGTTGCATTTACAGGGCCTACCCCAAGGATGTATGTAAACAGTTCAAAATTTGACCCAGGATTTTATTTAATCAGTGAATTCTAGAAATTGAAAGCTGCAATGATGGTAACTTGAGGGCAGTCCTCCACCTACTGTACCTCAAAACTAGTCAACCATGAATATTCCCTTAAAAATTGAATTTGTACCTAAAAATTAATATTTTTCAAAAACAAACAAGAGTAGCATGCTGGTAATTTCATTCTTTGGGATTTAAATTCCTTGAGAATCAGTTTAATCCGCATGAAAAGATCAAGAATTAATTCCATAGATCTATATTGTAATTTTTATTTTTGGTTCATGAATATATAAACTACGTTATTATAAATCTAGTACCAAAAACAAAAGAATTTACTGTCTCAGTCTAAATTAATTCAAGAATATTGATATTACATTTAAACGCTTTCATATTGGTACATTGGACACTGCAGCGTGTATCACTAAACCAGAATCCTATCACTGAACATTTCAACAGTGAAAACAAGCTTTTGTTGCCAATTTTGAGTTTTATTTAAATTACACTGTAACCTCAATATAATGAACACCTTTATAATGAATTTCCTGATATAATGAACACATAACATGTTCCCCCGCTCACAACAAACCCAATGTATTATGTGCTTCATTATAGTGAACATTTCACTATAACAAACTAATTGTACGTTTCCAAAAGAGTTTGTTATAACGAGGCCACAGTGTATTACTATAAGCAGGAAAACTATGTATAATAATAAGTTTATGCAGTATGGGATAGTGTGGAATAGTATTACTTGTCAGAGCAATCCAGTATTAACTTATGCTCATGAGAAAAAATTTCTTCCATATTACTTTTCCGCAAACCCTTTCGGTCAAACAATTTTTTTATATATTTTTTTTCTCTTTGGTAATTTTGGACTAAATAAATATAATTTCCTATTGATCACAGATCTTTTTTAAAAAAAAAAAAATCAGGAAAAATCTTCATGTGAGTTTATTCTGTGAAAGATATCAAATGCTGACTTCGGCATTCATAATGTTGAACCATTGACAACGGCCTTGAAATCAAATGTATGGGAAAATCTAAAAACTCAATCAAACATTGTGAACTGTCCAACTACATGCAATCTGTCTAGAATTCTTCAATGCTTAAATTATGCCATAAAATGTTCAAAAGTCTCTGTTCCCATGACTTCAATGCGAGGCAAAGGCCACCTATCCTGTAATAGTGGTGGGAAAGATTGCGTGGTATGAAGGACATCTGTTCTTGGAATTTTGCGGCTTTGATAGGCCCATGTCTGTATTAGAGTTATCTCTTGCTTGTATCACCACTAGACCATGCAGTGTTTATCATTGTCAGTTCATGTTATCATAGAAAGATGGTCCCATTTGTCTATTGAAGTTGCAAAGTCCATCAACAGAACTGCTTGCTTTTCTTTTTCAAGATGCTGATGTGTTTGTTTCTGAGGATGGTATCATTAATGCTGGGAATGAGGGTGACAAGCAGGGGGATGTAGGATGCATTATACCGTACTCGACCACGTTAACGCCCATGTCCGGGCAAGCGCCCATCCCCCACTTTTGCGCAATTTTTATATTTGGGGTCACATTCGGCAAAGCGCCCACCCTTTCAAAATGCAACTAATTTAAAACTTAGTCTTGCGTAACGAATCTTGGTAATCGTTTTTATATGATACAGCGTGGATATCAATCGCTGTGAACATGTTGTGAATGCATAGAATAAGGTAACCGTACGTGTGTAAACTACGCTTCGACAGTGTCCTGTTAATAAAAGTAAAATGCGATAAATATTTCATGCCATATTTAGTTTACCTCAAAAATGGCTAGTTACTAGTTTTTTGGAAAAACCATGTCTTTTAGTCGCTGAAATCAATTCCAACAGATCGTACTTCAACATCGATAATTCACTTCCGCATTGCGTTACCGGAAAGTTTTCGGGAATTTCCAAAGAATTGCGTCAGTCAAAACACAGCATTCTGATTAGTTAATAACCAACTTGACCCATTAGGTCAAAAGACACTGCTGTAGGTCAAATCTGCAAATGCATCATGGTGGAAATAATATGACAATTTTGACTTTGACTGAGTTCCAACAGACTCAATTGTACGTAATTAATATTGTAATAAAATGTGCGTATTTTTTGTGATCATTTCGGTTTCTTCATTGTGAAAATCAATGACGACGCAACTAATTTAGTAATTTGATTTTCCCTCAAAGACGTAATTTGTCACTTGATGAATCAAAATTTTCATTTGCACTCTTTTTCGAGGGGGGTGCTCGAGTAAGCGCCCACCCCTAAAAAATCATGATTTTCTGAGTTGAGGCCCCTGGGCGCTAACGCGGTCAAGTACGATACATATATTCCTTTGGACTGCATTGTCGGCTTTTGCTGACCATTTTGTTTTAAATTAAAAAGGAAAAATGCATACAAAGTGCAAAAAGTTGCTGTGAAATTTTGGCACGAAAAACTAAAGCGTTGAAAGACGTTAATCCATAACATGGATAGATGACTCAAGACCATGCCACCAGCGACGATTTTGAGGGAATTTTTTGCTGTAAACTCGTTATTTGTACACTAGGTTTTATTGCCACTAATTTATACTAGAACATATTGTTTATTTATTGTTCATATAAATATCAAAATACTGATACTATTGAAAATTGATGCTTTACAGTATACATTGTATCATATCAGTACTTTATTTTTTCACAAAATTGTTTGCGAAATAAAGTTACAATGCATATAATGCAGTAATTCAAACACATTACATTGGTATTAAAGAGAATATCGAAATACTGTATATTATTTCAAATTGAGGTTTTACAGTATAAATGTATCATATCAGTATGCCAGTTTATCTGTAATACATTATTTTTCGCTGTTTTTAAAAAAAAAATTGAAAATAAGTTGCAGTGTATATAAGGCAATAATCGGTCACCACATTGGCATTAAAGAGATTCGGGTCTCGTATATTGTCTCCTATTCTAATGGATGAGGTATCTGTCACCTGTTGCTATGATGTCACTACACTGTCAACAACCTCTCTGCAAAAGACACATTATAAATTTTAATGGATACTTGTACTCTCATCAATCTCTGTCGCCAGGACTGTGGGAAGAAATTTGTTTCTGTTACCCAGAAAAAGTTCTTCAGATGCCAATGTGAAAGATATGTAGTGAACAACTGGTGGCTTTGTCCATTGTCCTGGCACAAGGTCAAAATTTATCTGGTGAGGTGTAAATGTATTCCAAGAGTAACAAGCAAACAAACTTCCTGGGAGCGCTGATGTGGCTCTTACTAGGATTGAAAAAAAATTTGAACTTTGTTCAGACGAGATGCGTTATAAGTTTTGACAGCCGTTGACGAATAAAAGCTGCCGACTGCTACTTAATGCTGATGAGATTGAAAGCTATTTTTACAGATAATTTTCTTATTGAACTCTCTAACTTGTTTGAAGTTTTAAAAATATTTGGTCAGATTGATCCTTTGAACCACATCAGGGGGAATTGCGTCAATATTGATCTTTTGAAGATGCCCAAAACACTGAGTAGCAATTGTGTGTGAACTATTAAGTGCCACAGTCGGCATGCCATATATGTTGCATGAGACCCATGTGAAATGTGACACAGCATGTAACTTTGTGTAAAACACTCTGTAAAGCGAATTTAAGAAAAGAAATGACTTATTGGTCATTAATCTTGTGTTGACGAAACAACCCCATGAAGTTGATGACTTGTTGGCAGCTGGTTTGGATGGCAATTCTCGTCCCCATTTACCGTTTATTGAGTAATAAAAATGAACTTTCATTGGTTTACATCAGAGGTGTATTGTTAAAGTAACACGTTGGTCACATTCTGTGCATTTTCTCTTGGGAGTTTGATGTTAAGGGGTCAACTTTTGATCTTTTGTAGACAATAAAATGCGAGACTGAACCATGAAACCCTACCGAGCTAGACTGCTCACTGTACAAATGTTGTCACAGCATTGCTGTAGTCATTATGACTTTCAAATGATCTGCTATTATACCATGATTGGACAAAATGGACACTTAACTTTCAGATTCATATTTACAATAGCGTTTGTGACAATTATGTAATCTTGCTAAAAATAAAACTGACTTAATTGAAGAGCATCATGCAACGTGTGAAATGGCTAAAATGTGGATGCGTATAGACGATAACGACAATTTCAACTTGACTGCATTGCTTTGAGGTGACTTTTTTTCCTGATTTGCTGCAAATCACAAGGACATTTTTTGTCTTACGGAAACCAAATTAAACTCCCCACCTTATAAAAATGTATCTTGCTATTTTATTTTTTGTATACTTCATTGTCCTAATAAAATGACTCGTGAATAATTAATAAGATTACATAACTGTTAGTGACATCTTTGAAATGAACGTATTGACGTAGATATTTCATCCTGAAATCCTCAATTGTCATATAATAGCTGCATACTTATCGCTGCATTTCTTCTGAACATTGTACATTTCAAATACTAGTATTAGTGTAACTGCAATTATGTGTCTTACTGTGTCTTGTCGAGTTGTCAAGATCATGCATACATTTATTGACTTTCTTATTTCACACTTATGGGAATCAAACATCGCTGATTTATCCATTTTAGCTATCATTTCAAAATTACCCATAATTCCAATTTATTCTAGTTTGCTATGCCATGCTATTTGCATGAAGCGAAGCCCCCCCCCCCCCCCCCCAACTCATTAACTGTTTTGAAAAATCTTACTCTATGATGACAATGCTGCTGGCATCATGCATGCTCGTTGTCGAACTGCCTCGTCTTGCCATTTCCAGGCTTTCGATCCATGCTGTGTTAACATTGAGAACAAGAATCGTTATTATGTCAATTGCTAGACATGTATGCCGATCATTTAATATGCGTGAAAAAAATCTCAGCTTAGCTCAACCAGCAAGTCTTGTAATAGTTATTTCAAACCTTGGTTGACACTTTGAATACAGTAATGTTTCCGCCAACATTTTGCATGTTTTGAACCAAATACCATAACTTTATCTTAAAGATGCTCAGGAAAAAATGTGTTCTTTAAAAATTACAATTCGGCTACTTTTTAATACAAATGAAAATCAGATTTTGTTGAGGTTTATCTTTCCCATTTTTTTTTATTTTTCCTTTTCTTTTTTTTCACTGTCGTAGCTTCCACCAGCTAATGACCGGCAATAAATTCTCGGGAAATATTTAACATGTAAACTTAGGATTACCAGAAACTATTTGGGATTCCAGTCTTGAAATTAGAACTGTCTTTCAGACTGGCCAGAAAGAAAAAATAAATGGTCCTGACATAGCAAGTAAATTCCTCTCCAATTATATTGGTGTCAATAGTAATAATATCTTCAATTTAATCCATGCAAACATGGAGACTCCTGGTTCTTATTAATTAAACCAATATGGTGTTGTTTGGCTGTGTTTCTTTTGTAATATCAGTTCAATGCTTTTTCAAATGAAATTCTGATTAGTTGCAGGTGGAATCATTGCTAATTTGAGTTCTATTTAAATATTGGTGTTTTTCACACCTCACCAGGGGTTGGGATATTTTCAAATTGGCAGCTTGTGCAAGCCAGGTGTCTGAATTTGTTCAAATTCCATGGTTTGCTTTAAGTAAACTTTTGTTTTAAAAGCAAAAAATAGCCATATTTACTGATTGTGAAATGTTGTCGTCCATCCGTCCATCTGTTCGCGTCCAATTTTTTTCACATTTTCAACTTCTTCCTGAAAAGTACAAGTCTGCTTGTTTTGATACTTAGTATATAGGTAACTCAAAGGGAACCCTCTCAGATTTGTTAATTTATGTGACGATAATTTTGAAGAATGTATTTGTTCCCCCCTTCCAATATTGAATTTTTCAACCCTTAGCCATAACCATGACGTGACATAAATTTCTACCATATTGTGTTATATATGACTTAACAAACTTAAAACAATTCAATTCTAGTAAATAATAAAACACATTTAGCTTTCTTGACTGACATATCGCATATCAATAAAAAAAACCATGTAGGTATCAAACATGCAAAATTATTCAATAAAAGGTAGGAGAGAAGAAATATAATAATCCAGCTTGAGAAATCAAGATTCAAAATCTTTTATGACTGACAAAGAAATAAAGATATCGTTTTTGATTGCTTACAAATTGCAAATTCATTGCAACTGTTTTGCGAACAAAGGTTTGCTTGGCCTATATGTATTTCATGTTGATGTCGGCGAACTGAATAAATGGCGATACAATGAAAAGGTCAAGCAAAGATCGCATCCAGGGTATTTGTTATCATAACTAGATTTTAGATATTAATTAAACCAATACATTTGCCAGCTGCACGGCAGCAGTCTTGCATTCTGCCTACAACTCAGTACTGGGTTGGAATTGTAAAGATGCCTGCTACGACAGCAGTCTTGCATACTGCCTACAACTCAGTACTGGGTTGGAATTGTAAAGATGCCTGCTACAGCAGCAGTCTTGCATACTGCCTACAACTCGGTACTGGGTTGGAATTATAAAGATGCCTGCTACATAGTAGAGATGGAGTTCATATTTGATGGATAACACTAATGAGACAATTTATTGGAAAGATATGTAGACAAATATGTTTGCTTGCCCTTGTAATTCCTTCAGGACTGAGGACAGAACACTGATGAAGTGGGGTCGGGGACACGATTGTTGCTGGGCAAAAATATTTTTTTTTTTATTTTGACTGTTGTATTTCAGCAAAATTAAAACTGTATTCCAAATTTGCTTTAATAGAAGCGCATCTCCAATGGAAGCACATGTAAACCATTATGATTATTTGAAATATTACTTATTTTGACCATAGAAACACTTCTGTAATTTACGTAAGCGTGTCACTACCAGTAGATCAAATGTGGTAGCATGCTCTCTCACGGATTGGATTTTGTGACAGTATTTTTCATTTTATTTACCATTTCACAGCCGTCGATTCGACAGTCGAGTATCAGTTTTGATCTATCATGAGTTGACCTAGATTTTTACTGACTAGTAACCGTGACTGAATGTGACCAGATTCGGCAGAGGTTTACGTGTTGAATATCGAGACCAGGCTAGACTAATGGGAATTTGATGTTTCTCTGTATGTTAACAGCTTGGCATGCTGTGTCTCTACATTTTTGTACTGGCACAGTTTTTTTTTTTTACTTCTTTCACCGACCTTCATTGATAATGTCGGTCAAATTCATTTCATAGTTGCGAGATGATTGATGTGAAAGAAACCGTAATTGATGTAGCTATAAGCTGGAAATGTCTTCTAAAATATGCACGATTTTCTCTGTTTATATTTACAGAATGAAAATTGGAATATATTTTATGTGTATTTGTCATTGAAACCAAATCAGATGTTCTTAAACTCAATCAATATAATGCAATTAATCAGCATGTTGTAAGATTTCTCATTAACGACAACCAGCGTCCTGTATACGAGACATCAACACCTCTTTCTTTAGAAAATCGTTATGATTTCCAGCATTACAGTGAATTATTACCACTGACTAATTTACAATCTTGGCTGATTTTAAAATGTTTTTGGAATACACATCCTGTGCATCTCTCAACGATTCCTGATTGACCAGTGAAATGTGTGCCTCATCATTAATTATGTATCGTCTCCGTTACCAACCATTGTCTTGCGTAATAGTGATAATTATGCGCCTGTATTAAGTCGGTATGGCATTTCTGATTTATCATCGTAATATATATTTCAAGTGGCTTCTTATTCTTACAAAACTACTTGAATATCATCTTAATAGGCTGCATTGTTTGTATGTGTGTTAAAGATGCATTATGGGTAAAAAAACGTGTATTTTTAAACACATGCGCACTGTGTAGCATAATTATTTCTCAACTCAATGCTTCGAAAGCTTGAGGAGAGCCATTTGAAATCATGCCCATAACTCACCTCAGTGCATTGGGAGAGCTATTTGCCACTCTACAGCCATTTTCAAATAGCAAGGCCTGTTGAATTTTTATTAGCTCCACTGTCGACTTTGTCGAGCGGAGCTTATCATACGAGTGATTGTATGTCGTCCGAATGCCTGAATGCCTGAATGCTTTGATACTTGGTGTATATGTACCTTGGGTAGACCTCTCTTAGATTTGTTCATTTCATGATGATATCCTCAATTCTCTAATTTTGGTGAATATTTTTGTCATTTTTGGTAAAAAGTGATATTTTCGACTTCTTGTTAAAAACCAAAACTCCAATTGCTTTGATATTACATATATAGGTACTACATGTGGACCTTTCTCAGATTTGTTCATTTCGTGATGATACAATTATCTAATTTTGATAAATATTTATGTCATTTTTGGTAAAAAGTGATATTTTTGAATTCTTGTTGAAAACAGCAAGTCCGATTACTATACATACTATACATATTGTTCATTTTCTAATGATATCTTCAGTTCTTTAATTGAAATGTGCATTGCTAACAGCGGCGCTATCTCAGTCGAGAGGCTGCATGTTTTTACTCTAGTTCCTGTAAAATGCTATAAAATCAGGGGAAAGTGCCTGGCAGCAAAAATTTAACAGATTTCATACAGACAGTACTCCATATGTTAATCATTCTTATTGGTTGTCCTCCCCCCCCCCCAAAAAAAAGCATAGAGTGTTGGTCATTCTGATTGGTCATTGTAGCCCCCTTTTTACAAGCACCACATCAGTCATTCTAATTGTAGCAAGTGCAACTCAGTGTTTAATGCTGTCTGATTAGTAGTTGTGTTATCTTATCTTGTGATTGGAACATTCCTTTGAACTTTCAAAAGTGAAATGCTTTCTTTGTTGTGTACAAAAATGTGCAAATAATCATTACGGAATTCCCTCGACTTCCAAGTGAATGGTCTCGCATGGAAATTACCTGAGGAACACTTAGTTGCATGTCTCTAATGGTTTACCAGTGACCCTGCATGAATGACTGAACACTGGGGTCTGCACTCTGCTAGTGTTTGTAATTGGCAGCATAATGTCAACAGAGCACTAAAGAATATCCCAAAGACATGTTAAACCGAATGCCCAAGTCAGACAAGTTCCAGTTGTGAAATATTCCACTGTCTTCAGTCTATTAAGTATTATTTTATTGGTAATTCCACACATTTCTTGATTTATCATTTGCTGGGGAGGGAGATTAGGGTCCTTCAGCTTCTTCTAAATAAGTGTGAGAGACCCCTTAGGATACCACTGGATTGGGTAGTTTGTTTTCCCCCAATAGATTTTGGTACACTGGAGGGATGGTTAGTGTATATTATCAATTCTTAACTTCACTTTGTTTCAGTAATCAGATGTAACATAGATACTCCTGTTTCTTATAAAAAAAAAATGTGAACATGTCAGTTTACTTGGATTATGCTGAGATTAAATTAAAACATTTACCATCTTCAGATTCATGTCATACCCACCCATCTAAAGATGCAGTTCATCTTGTGAACAAATCTATTTAGTTCTCGACATGGAATCTGATCAGGGCTATTATGACAAGTTTCGCATATTTTTTTCTCATTGCATTCGTCACCAAATTTTCTTGAATTATAAATTTCGTACATGCCCTTGTATCGGTGAGAAGAGAGACATTTGAGATGAAAATTGCCTGGAGCCAACATTGAGATAGCTCTCGGTAATGGCATACCTCTTTCCAGTTCGCTAATCCGTCATTTGGGTGGTCTTGTACAAATACCCAACATCTGCAACAGTTAGATAATGCACATTTTGCCTGAGTGAGCATGTACAAGATCAGCTGGAATGATTCCATGCTTTCATCTGTTTTACCCTCTGACACGCTAACTCACACAGAACGCATTCTGATTATTGTTTATGATGTTTAATATAAACAAACCGTCCCTAGGAACGCAACTCAAAAGTAAGATTTATAAACCTACTACATTTAGGTTAAAGAGAATTTTCTGAACATTTATATAGAGATCTCCACGAAAGTTAACGTTTCGGCGGTGCTACGAAGCTTGCAACGCAGGAAGCTTGGGAAGTAGGGGGTAGTTTTGAAAGCCTTGTGAGTATTGGAGTAAGTAATGAACTTGTTAGTTGCTGGCAGATTTTCTTTGTAAAAGTACCCGTTAGTTTATTTTTATAATGCTATAATCCACTGCTTTGCACTAGGGAACCACAAACACTACGGTGTACTTTGTAATGTGAACTGCAATATCTAAACGTTTTGCAGCTAGTGTTCTGCTTTGTCCAGTGCATCTGTTGAATCAATCCGTGGGAACAGAATGCTGGCAATGTCCATGTTGATACGTTTTCTGGTATTTTCCCATTGAACGCTGTATTTACTTTGTTGGGTTTTAAGCAGTGTGTTTATTAGTGGTCAAGTATGGCTGGGTTTTTAATGATGATGACCACAACGTACTTGATCTTGATGTTGAAAGTTTGTTGCTGGATAAGTGGTGACATGACATTTGCAGCCCAGGAAGGCATTGTTTTAAACCAAAACACCTCTACCCAAAGAATGGAATAACCAAATTATCAGAAAATACAAAGTCTTGTATTTTTATATTTCAGTGTGCTATCCACAGTCAAAGAGCTCTCTGACAACAGTTATTTGCCGAACATGACGACATTATTGGATCCCGAAAACAGGATAGACTCATCAGTTGCCAATAACAACCATTTATCTGTTACTGTGACAACCAACTCGCAACAGATGAGGCCGTCGGTGATTGCCTGTGCGCCTCCGCCCCAGTCGAGGGAGAACGGTCTTCAGTTGAGTGCGGTTCAAGACAAAAATGAATTAAATACTGCATCAAATGGCTCGTATCGAAGAGAAGTCACCTGTCCATCAGGTATGTGTCTAAATTTATTGTTATTATTAATAATCTTAAACTTTTATGAAGATGCTGATGCTGGCATCATTTATCAGACTTCAGAAATGTGGGAAATATTTTGTCACTTCTAAAGCCCCTTTGTGGAAATTACTTAAAAACTATAAAAAACTGTTTTTTACCAATATTTCTATTTTAATGCATAAATATTATCTAACAATTATGTAAAACATTTCTGTTTTCTCTCCTTCCTCAGGCTTGTGTGATCCAGCTATCGACGAGCATTTTCGTAGAAGTCTTGGCAAAGACTACAAAGAGGAGTACTGGTCGTCAAAACCTTCTAACGCCATTCGCATAACTGGGACAGTAGACGAGCATTTTGCACAAGCACTTGGGAAAACGTGGAGTGAAATTCAAAGCAGTGATCTAAAAGAAGATGACAGCCAATCACCAGCCACAAAACCTAATAACAATCACATCAATATTCAGCGGTCTACAATGGTTTCAATATAGATCTTATATTTAATGAGTTACAAACTATGGATGATGAACCACTTTGTGAGGACGTCTTCGCTCTCTATTGCAATAATCTCTTTGGGAGTTGCTGTGGTTTTATTGCGTTTTTGGTAACGTGCCTTGCTGCCCACAGGTTATTGCATTTTGACTTGAAGTGTCCTGAGTGGAGGTTTTCTTTTCAGCATTTAAAACAATATCTAGTACTTGCATCAAGGTTGCAGCCGTTTAGAGATTTATGTGACTGTCATATTACCCATCATCTCATCATCAGTAAAAAAAAAAATCAAATATGCCAAAAAGTTGCCTGGCAGTTTGTTAACGTTTACATATAAGATAAAACTTTCACATGAGAGGTAAGATCACAAAATCAATAATTCAGTCTTTGTAAAATAATAATCTCCCCGTGTGCAACCTTAGAGTGCAAGTACTAAGTGATACAAACCTTCTCATGTGTTAGTCCTATATATGTCTTCATCTTGTTCTTTTTTTTTTTATTAAAAAAAAATTCAAGATGGTAGAGGGGTGTTTCGTTCTACTCAGTGGTTTATCTAAAACTGATTTTGAAAATATTTAAAAAGTTTACAGAAGTTCAGAAATGTAGAATGAAAGTTTTTATTAAAAGGTTTCAAGAGTTTTTTCTTCTTCAATTATTCAAGATATCAGGAAAAAATATCAGAATACACAGCATTCAATGTTGTTTTAGTGTTGGCATGGTAACTATATATTTTATTGAATGTGGTGCAGGCAGTCCATGTTGTGTATATACATCAGAGATATATTATAGATATTGTAAAGATGGACACAAGACGTGAAGGATGACACGACTGTTTGAGTGTATGCAGGTTTGTGTGTTAGTAAAATCTATACTCCAATTATTTTCCCATCAAGTTAATTATATTATAGGAATTGTTTTCTAGGATGTCTCGTTAATTCAATTTTTCAATCATGAGTTTTCATGATTTTTTTTTTTCCCTTGCACAATATTTTCTTGCATGTTATCAATTTTTTATTAAAATATAGACATTTATATTAGTTAAATTTTATTATTTTGGTGGAAAAATTATTGAAGAAACTATTTTTTTTTGTGCTTAAATGAAGTTTAAGTCTGTTAATTAACTGTATTGCGCCCTCCATGTGCAGAAGCTCAAATTATGTTGCTTGCCTTAGGAGGGCACACTCATTTCATCCTTGTTAAATTATTATTGTTCTTAACTTGTTAAACATTGTGTTCCAGTCCATGGTGTTTTGGGTTGAAATTGATACATGTTTTAGTTTGTATGTAAATTATATAAAAGTTGTTGAGGAAAAAACAATGTTGAATTTAGTGCGTTAGTTGTACATGTAACAGATAATTTTATTGGCTAATGAGCTAACATTACTTGATTTTATGAGTTCTCTAACCAATGAGAGATACTGTAATGAACTTCCGAAGGTGATCACAAAAGAAAATAATCAAAATTGACTGGGGGGGGGGATTATTTTTAAAAAAAATAACAGGATAAAAACATTTTTATCTCGCACATTAATTTACAAACAGTTTTTGTCTTCGTTCTTTTATTTTACCGGTATTTGTTTACAAGGAATATTGACCTGAAATATCTAATCACTAATGAAACTGATGAAGGTCGACCATAATGATTGCCACTGACCTTGAATACTAGCCATGAAGAGCTATGCTTGTCTAGTAAAAATACAATATTTTTGTTCTGTTATGGAATACAGATATGCAGGTTGGGCAGGAAGTGGATCAAGTTGTTTCCTTATTAAAATTAAAGCACTCTTCAATTGATCACAGTTTTTTTATATCGGAGGTCCCATGCAACATGTTGCTTACTCAAAATTTGAATGATCTCATTGCACGATTGTGGTGCTTTAAGACGGACACTCTTAGATGAGAAAAATCAGTTTTTGACCATGAACAGACTTGCCTGCATGCTTTTGTTTTGTGCTAGTCTTCCTGTTCGTTTCTGAAATCTACTTCTGTTTACATCTTCATAACTTTTGTGGTATAAGTGCCTGCACTGTAAGAGTCTGTCAGATATTTCTATTTCTCTATATCAATGATTTTAGCAGGTTTTACTGTAAATAAAATATTCTTTATCCTTTTTATGAGAACTGTATTATATAGAGATTGTTTGATGATATTAGGATGGGGGAAGGGGGGGGGGGGTGGACATGACTGACTGACTGACTGACTGGACAGTTTACCAAAGAGATATACACCATCTGTAATTATGTACAGATCGCGTAGCACACAACATTGACAGTTTTTATCTTGTACACTTGGTACTTATTCACCACTTTTCACATTTTGAACAGGGTTGGAAAAAAAAGTACTCTGGAGTTGTTACTATTTGTAAATAATTTTGTTAATTGTTTTTTTTCAGTGAAGACTTAGAAAAGAATCATATCATTACTCCCGAACATAAAATGTTTTGTTGTTGTCAAGAGTGAATATAATTTTAGTTTGTATAAAAACTAGTTTATCACTGTTTCTTTGATGGTTTAGTTTAACAATTTGTTTTTCAGTTCTGTATCACTTATATTGTATATAATGTTTACCAAATCTTAAAGTATTTTTGAAAAGTCACCAGATTCAGTTTTGTGCACGTTGCCGAAAGCTATACTGTAATGTTTGCTTGTTAGCGGGCAATTTTTTTTTTTAAATTTACCTACCATTCTTAACTAAGTTCAATTCAAGGTGTTAGCCAATTTGAATAAAATAGTTTTGGCTTGTTTTTTTTTTTTTTTTTTTTTGTTAATATATCATTCATATTTTTTCATATATTTTTTTTTTTTCAATTTATTTGCTGGTAATTTTTTTAATTTTGGGCTTTCGCATTTACCAAAACTTGGAAAAAAAATACCTGGAAAAATAAATTGAAAAAAAAATATATGAAAAAAATATGAATGATATTAACAAAAAAACATAAACATTCTATAACATGCACCCTCTAGTGACAGAATACATACGTGACAGTAATGTCAACTTCATCATCAATCTCTCAAACATAGACTACTACAGATCAAAGCAAGGTCAACGGCCTTCGCATCGCCTATTTTCGTAACTAGAGGGTGCAATTTATAGGAAAGGTATATTGCACACATTCATTTCGAGTGGCATATACTTTATTTTTTGTAAATCTTCATCTGGCTCAACCTGGTTGCTATGGTTATATCCTCATCAATCTACAGGAAGAGGATGCAATACACAGCCCGTTGCCAGATTGTCTCATCTTTATTCACCAATCCCCTGCCTTTATTTCTTGCATTCAAACAGGACATGTAATCAATCACATCCTACTATGTTTAATTTATTTTTCATTCTTCAAAATTTATATTTCAATATTGAAATATATATATATTAAGCATTGTTACATAATTGTCCACACTGCCAGTATTTTTACCACGCATTGAGCGGGAAAATGGATAAATTAAAAATTGTCATGGTAGATTTTTAGTTGAGATAAATTTCAAAATGAATTTGTTTTCCTTCATTAAAATGTATAGTGGTACTGGTTGTGTACAGAGGGTTTGATCTGTTTTCTGTCAAGTTCAATTGTATTAAAAGTGCATGATCAAGGTAAATCAATTTTTATTTTCTCCAGATGTTTATTATGCCAGTGTATCATCAGCCTCTACTGGATATGCAATAAAAATGTTCTATTGTGTTCTACATGCAGTGTTTGTTGCTTGATTTACTTTTCATTCAATTGTTTCAGTGATGTTAGGCTGATTACAGCGTAGTCCATCCCATAGATATTTTCTATCAAGTCCCAGTCATAAAATGCTGTGCTAATTTGTCATCATTCACCAAATAATCTTGCGTGTCCATTAAGTTGAAGACTAACAAAAATATTAAGTCAATGACATGTTTTTAGTGACTTTGTCAAACAATGAAAAGCATATTCTGATTATGTTTAATTATTGGGATAGTATTTAGCATAACTACAAATGAGCATAAAACAGGTATAAAGACTAAGTTTCAATGAAATTGTTCAAGGCATGCCCCCGAAACTGTTGACATGTCAAAATGTTGATTTTTGGCGTTTTTTTTTGTGGACAAAAATGGCCGCCAGTCTGTCAACAAAATCAAAAATAGATTTGGACATGTCTCCCATTATGACTTGTTTAGGTACCGGATTTGAATCCAAATGGGACTAAAAAATAAGCAAAAATGTTGAACTAAAATGTTAGTGCAACTCATACTGGCATTCTCAAATTGATGCAGAACAGACATTTAGCTATGACCACATGGAATTATTCCCGGTTTAATGTTGGAATTTCAAGACCATCAGCTCAGTTCTTGACCATTTTAAACAAACTTTGTCTCGTCTACACTGGGTTTATTTTTATTAAACCCATCTCTGGAACACTTTACCCTGACCTTTCATACTTTTTCTTAAAAAAGTTTATCATAAAATCAAGACTGTCAAATAAATATATTTCAATTTTGGTAGCTGTGACCAGACATAATCTTTAAACCCTTGCAGCAAATGAAAATGGTGGATCTTGTGCATTTCAACGAGGGCGCTGTCTTTAGTAAATATCGGGGTAGAAGTGGAAAATTCAGTCATGTCTGTACATGACTTTGACCATTTATAGAAAAGCACCAAGACGTACATATCAAAAAAAGATTGCAATTGACAAAATAATCAGCAAGTTTTTATTTCATACATTTGCATCCAAGAGATGAAAAAAAAATTCTATAAATTAGATATTATTCTAATAATCTGTGGCAGTCTGACATCATGCAAAAAAAAGGATAATGGACAGAGTAATGAAAAATGTCCACTTCAAATACAGAAATATATACACACTGTAAAGTAATTTATTTTCACTTCGAATTTATTTTAGCTGAAGGGGTGAATCGGTGTAAATAAAATACCTTTTCCTATGTTTTACATTCAACGCCAATGTTGTACAAAACAGTTCAAACTCATTTTCAGCAAAAACTAATTCGAGCTAAAATAAAGTATTACCCTGTTGAACCTGGAATGTTGAATAATTGACTATAGAATTTAGATCTACATACTGAATTTATCTATTTAGAATAAAATATTATTTATGTGTTTTCAAGTCGGCTGGGCTTCCGGAGAGTCTTAACTATTGCGTCTACATCAGACATGTATATACATGATATGGCATGTCAGTCATGCAGTGAATATAAGGATCTGTGGTACATTACAAGACAACCCCAGGGAGATAAAATACAAGCCTTATAACCACCACCATTAGTATTATTATGACTTCAAATCTGTTAAATATTTGCTGTGAGAAATATTCAAGTTTTCAAGGACATTTATGTCAATAACACATGTCCTACAAAACTTTCAGGATTTACCGACTCAAAACTATGCCCTGCTGTTTTGTTGAGTTGCATGTTTTATACACAAGCTGTTTCAGTTAAATTTAACATAATTGAAAAGCGGTTTATGTTTTTTTTTTTCATGGCAACCTGGTACAAAATTCGGATCTGCTGATGACATACACCAACACTCAACATCTAGCTTGCACCATTCGGTCTTGTGACTGTGTTGTGTGTCCTCACGACATGGAATGTACACTCTCATCATCACTGAAATCCCAAATCTGTAAAATAAAAATTTGTTGTCGGTACAAGTCTTGCAAACGTGTTGAATAGAAGGAAGGTTGTTAAAAAAAAGAAGACCAGCAAGTGTCAGAACCTTTTCACCACCAGTTCCTTCTTTTTATCACAATTTACAAATTAGTCCTATTTATAGTCTGCACTTTCCTTCAGAAAGTTTGGGACAAAAATATCCAAATATTCCTAGCCTACTAATAGAAGTATTTGCATAATTGGTCAAACAAAAATTAGAATAAATTCTCTCACCTCTGCATTTTGAGTTTCTTTATGAAGTTCAGTCAATCCTGTCAAGTCTTCCAAATATGTGGGATTATTAAAAGCATTCTGAAGGAAATCAAAACCTTCTTTTTCATAATGTTCCACAACAATGTCGGAGCAGGCTGTGCATTTAGTAAATCGTAGACTAGCGGGCAAGACATGGCTGAATCGAGACAAGAAACCACGAATCTAAAACAAAAGGATTTATGTTTTTATGTTGCATACACCATTCAAATTTAATCTAAAAAAGTATGGACTTTGCATATTCACATTTTTTAGCGAAAAATAACAAAATTAAAACCCAACAAATGATTAAATATATTTACAGGAACAATTCTACCATTTACATACACTCCCTTCTGTCATATTAATTGTAACACGTTGAGTATGTTCAGCAAAATCTCATCTCCATACATCTAGTATTAAGTATCAGTACATACTAGTCACAGGCCCTTGGTTATCAAACCTTGTAGCTCACCTGGTGTGGTACTAGTCCTAACGATGAGACAAAATCAGAACTCAAGTGGTCATCTTTTGCGCTGGTATCTGCGGCGGCGTAACCCCTGTGGGACAGTGACAGAGGTTAAAATGTACCGGTAACAAGTGCAAATAATAAATTTGAATATTAATGATCAACAATATTGTTGTATTCTACCAATATGATTAAACATTTGATGTATTGTATGGCATGTAGTTTTTTCTATTCACAAAGAATTTTATTTTACAATTAGTTTTCATTCTTTTGTTATTTTTTATTCACATAAATATTTTATGTTATTTCAACTAATTTCACGTTATCAAAACTTACCAGTAAATAAATAATAATAATAATGGTAGGGTAATGAGACAGAGTGACTGGTACCTACCATGGTAGGGTAATGAGATAGAGTGAGTGGTATCTACCATGGTAAGGTAATGAGATAGAGTGACTGGTACCTACCATGGTAGGGTAATGAGATAGAGTGACTGGTACCTACCATGGTAGGGTAATGAGATAGAGTGACTGGTACCTACCATGGTAGGGTAATGAGATAGAGTGACTGGTACCTACCATGGTAGGGTAATGAGATAGAGTGACTGGTACCTACCATGGTAGGGTAATGAGATAGAGTGACTGGTACCTACCATTGTAGGGTAATGAGATAGAGTGACTGGTACCTACCATGGAAGGGTAATGAGATAGAGTGAGTGGTACCTACCATGGTAGGGTAATGAGATAGAGTGAGTAGTACCTACCATTGTAGGGTAATGAGATAGAGTGACTGGTACCTACCATGGTAGGGTAATGAGATAGAGTGACTGGTACCTACCATGGTAGGGTAATGAGATAGAGTGACTGGTACCTACCATGGTAGGGTAATGAGATAGAGTGACTGGTACCTACCATTGTAGGGTAATGAGATAGAGTGACTGGTACCTACCATGGTAGGGTAATGAGATAGAGTGAGTGGTACCTACCATGGTAGGGTAATGAGATAGAGTGAGTAGTACCTACCATTGTAGGGTAATGAGATAGAGTGACTGGTACCTACCATGGTAGGGTAATGAGATAGAGTGACTGGTACCTACCATGGTAGGGTAATGAGATAGAGTGACTGGTACCTACCATGGTAGGGTAATGAGATAGAGTGAGTGGTACCTACCATGGTAGGGTAATGAGACAGAGTGACTGGTACCTACCATGGTAGGGTGATGAGACAGAGTGACTGGTACCTAATATGGTAGAGTAATGAGATAGAGTGAGTGGTACCTACCATGGTAGAGTACTGAGATAGAGTGACTGGTACCTACCATTGTAGGGTAATGAGATAGAGTGACTGGTACCTACCATGGTAGGGTAATGAGATAGAGTGACTGGTACCTACCATTGTAGGGTAATGAGATAGAGTGACTGGTACCTACCATGGTAGGGTAATGAGATAGAGTGACTGGTACCTACCATTGTAGGGTAATGAGATAGAGTGACTGGTACCTACCATGGTAGGGTAATGAGATAGAGTGACTGGTACCTACCATGGTAGGGTAATGAGATAGAGTGACTGGTACCTACCATGGTAGGGTAATGAGATAGAGTGACTGGTACTTACCATGGTAGGGTATTGAGATAGAGTGACTGGTACCTACCATGGTAGGGTAATGAGATAGAGTGACTGGTACCTACCATGGTAGGGTAATGAGATAGAGTGAGTGGTACCTACCATGGTAGGGTAATGAGATAGAGTGACTGGTACCTACCATTGTAGGGTAATGAGATAGAGTGACTGGTACTTACCATGGTAGGGTAATGAGATAGAGTGACTGGTACCTACCATGGTAGGGTAATGAGATAGAGTGAGTGGTACCTACCATGGTAGGGTAATGGGACAGAGTGACTGGTACCTACCATTGTAGGGTAATGAGATAGAGTGACTGGTACTTACCATGGTAGGGTAATGAGATAGAGTGACTGGTACCAACCATGGTAGGGTAATGAGATAGAGTGACTGGTACTTACCATGGTAGGGTAATGAGATAGAGTGACTGGTACCTACCATGGTAGGGTAATGAGATAGAGTGACTGGTACCTACCATGGTAGGGTAATGAGATAGAGTGACTGGTACTTACCATGGTAGGGTAATGAGATAGAGTGACTGGTACCTACCATGGTAGGGTAATGAGATAGAGTGACTGGTACCTACCATGGTAGGGTAATAAGATAGAGTGACTGGTACCTACCATGGTAGGGTAATGAGATAGAGTGACTGGTACTTACCATGGTAGAGTAATGAGATAGAGTGACTGGTACCTACCATTGTAGGGTAATGAGATAGAGTGACTGGTACCTACCATGGTAGGGTAATGAGATAGAGTGACTGGTACCTACCATGGTAGGGTAATGAGATAGAGTGACTGGTACCTACCATGGTAGGGTAATGAGATAGAGTGAGTGGTACCTACCATGGTAGGGTAATGAGATAGAGTGACTGGTACCTACCATGGTAGGGTAATGAGATAGAGTGACTGGTACCTACCATGGTAGGGTAATGAGATAGAGTGACTGGTACCTACCATTGTAGGGTAATGAGATAGAGTGACTGGTACCTACCATGGAAGGGTAATGAGATAGAGTGAGTGGTACCTACCCATCAGGATGTTGCAGCAATGATATTAGTAATTCTACTGCTAGTGCACTTGTCATCATTGATATACCTGGTCTTGTCACAGTACACTGCTGATCTAATGTTCGGTCCCTTGTAGACTGCAATGCAGGGAATGTAGAAATAAGTAACAATCCTATACAAACAAGATTGATGACATCACTTCTATACCAACAAATTTGATATCACTCCTAAATCAACAAGTTTAATGACATCACTCCTATACTAACAAGTTTGATGACATAACTCCTATACTAACAAGTTTGATGACATCACTCCTATACTAACAAGTTTGATGACATCACTCCTATACCAACAAGTTTGATGACATCACTCCTGTACCAACAAGTTTGATGACATCACTCCTGTACCAACAAGTTTGATGACATCACTCCCGTACCAACATATTTGATGATGTCACTCCTATACCAACAAATTTTATGACGTCACTCCTATACCAACAAGTTTGATGATGTCACTCCTTTACCAACAAGTTTGATGATGTCACTCCTTTACCAACAAGTTTGATGATATCACTCCTATACCAACAAGTGTGATGATATCACTCCTGTACCAACAAGTTTGGTGACATTACTACTACCAACAAATTTCATGACATCACTCAACAAGTTTGATGACTTTACTTTTATACCAAAAAGTTTGATGACATCACTCCTATCCTAACAAGTTTGATGACATCACTCCTATACCAACACGTTTGATGACATCACTCCTATGCCAACAAGTTTGATGACATCACTCCTGTACCAACAAGTTTGATGACATCACTCATATACCAACATGTTTGATGACATCACTCCTATACCAACATGTTTGATGACATCACTTCTATACTAACATGTTTGATGACATCACTCCTATACTAACAAGTTTGATGACATCACTCCTGTACCAACATGTTTGATGACATCACTCCTATACCAACATGTTTGATGACATCACTTCTATACTAACATGTTTGATGACATCACTCCTATACTAACAAGTTTGATGACATCACTCCTATATAAAAAAGGTTTGTGACATCACTTTTATACCAACAAGTTTACTTTTTTACTCAAAGTCCAAAACAGAAGATAAATCACATTGCCAGGTTCAAGTACAATGTGACAGAAACCCGAAAAATAAATAAATAGAAACAGTAATTAAAGTCTACCATTTGCTTCATTGACAGACACAATGAGTGGATGACACCATATTCAAATGGATTCATGGATTTGAATTCAAATGAACTTTTATTTTTAGCGAAATATGAAAACAGTGAATTGAGCAGATTTTCTATTAAAATTTACTTTCACTGGAAATTGGAGACACAGGCAAGTCTGAATTTTATGTTTTATGATAAAGTTCAATGAAAATTCAATACACTAAGTTTTCAATTTCAATGAAAATTTAATTGAATAATTAATTCTTTGAGCATCACGTCAACTTTCATTGCAGTATTATTGTCATAGTTTGTATTATGACATATACCAAAGGGAAATTAACATAGATAAAAATCTTATAAAAACCTTGCAGTCTGTCAAATTGACTTGTAATAGAATGAATGTACCATATTTGTTCTAGTAGTACAAACAAAAAAAAACGTTTTTGATATTTTATCTTTATACCATCTTTGAACAAATTAAGTCAAATACAGTATCACAAAGAATACACTGTGGACAGTACGTATACAAGGTCGCATCGACCTCTACAATGGTCGGTCATCGCTCCTGCTGTCCTGTTTCTGTGCACACTTTGTGATACTCTCTTAATATCCTCTTAATATTGTAAACAAGAATGCAAATATACGAGGGATTTAGAGTTATTTGGTGACCTCTGTACCGGCCGTGATAATGTTACAGGTATTCGAATCATAAATTCTCATTTCTCGTAACTTTATGTCCTACTGGGTGACAGAGTTCAGTATGTGAATTACCGCGACATGATGTTTTGAGGAAGTTGTATAAACAAAGTGATCTAAATAAGAGATTCTATCTATTTACACAAAACTAAACGAATGTGCTTTATGCTCTTGCTCTATTCTGATTAAAACTTGTTTGTAATTTTTGTCATTTGAACTGCGAACATTGAGGAAATAAAGAATGACGGGTTGTCCATTATTGCATGAAAATAGAACAGAGATGTAGAAAATAACGAGCGAGGCATAATCAAGCTCTACAACAAAGAAAGAAAGTGTGTGGTCAGTAGTGGGTTAATTCCAGACAGAATGAAGGTCTGGGTGTTTTACAGTTTTTTTTTTTCTAAATTGGGAAATCAAAACATGTGACTTACATCACCAGGGGCAACCACATCATTACAGAAATAGCATCCCAGCTCACTACCATGTATATCTCGCTTGTGTGAACTGCAGGCTGTGGTATCTGGTAAAGATGGTAGGGCGCCCTCTGTAGGTAGTCTTAAACCATGTCTTACAACCATAAAGGTATCAAAACCCAATGCGGCATTGATTACAATCTAAAATTAAAAAATGAAAGTGATTATTTGGTTCATGTTTTGATGTGTTTCATTTCATTCATAATTCTATTTTTATAAACCCTATTTGTTCTATTAGTACAGTGTTCTCCCCAAAGCGTTTTAGCGTAGCGGGGCCGCTACTCCATTATTTATGCCGCTACTCTGAGAGATTGCCCGCTACTCTGTGGCATTTCCTGTTACTCTTTCTTTTAGCTTGTTAATACACGTGCGAATCTGTTAGTCAGCGTCATCAGCTTCCGGTACTGTGAGCCAAATCAGGTGTGAATGGAAACATGTCAGTGATTACGCAAAGACAATGGACTAATACAGCTTCGTACTTCGACAATAAACACTTTCGCCCTATTTAATTGGGGTAATAGCGAGTATTTTCTCAGTAGCATATTTGGCTGGAAGAAGCAACGATGTCAAACAGCAGAAATATTACGTAGTGGTTCCGCGTAGAACGCCCTGCTGGGCCCCTGGTTGCGAGCGATAAACCCACCAGCAACGCGGTCACCGGTACCCCTGTCGGCAGTGGTACTAAACGTGTCCAAGATGATGTTACAACGAAAAGTGCAAAAAAATAAACTCTAGATTTGATGCACAATGGACAACAAAATATACGTGGCTGAGAGAAACATCCGATGGCAAAGGTAAAAAAAGTATTTATTTGTAGCGTTTTACTTGGAAGCGAGTTTTGACCTAGTTTAGTAAATTTTTGTATGGCTTCATTTTTTGCCGATCGTCGAAACATTTTTTTGGAAACGACCTTCTTTCTGGAAGTTCAAAAATTGTTGGCTACGATTTATCAAAGTAACTAATACTAGTATTGTGTTTTGAAATAGTTGGGTAAAGTTTATCGTGGCAATTTTTAAGTTTAGCGACTTTTCAAAATGGCGGCAATTTGTTTATTTTCGTGTTGATCGTGACGATATTTTTTAAATACAAGTATTGACTCGCTCCTATTTCTTATCTTTTAGGAATGCTGTGACACATATGTGGAAAATTCAACTTAAAAACATCCAGAAATAGTTCTTTGGTATGGAATTCTATGCCATGTATAACTATTACGAAATATGCTATCGATAAACACGCACACTCGGAGATGCACAAGAAGGCCATGTCATTTAATAGAAGTGGGAAGCAAAGAAAATAACGGCGTTCTCAAAAGCTGCAGATCACTGGGCTTCCATGAAAGTCCGAAGAATCAACATTACATAGAAATCACACAGCAGCAGATTCATTTAATCTTCTACATAAATTTGTTAAAAAATAAAGACACATTTTCATCCATGCAAGCCTGTCATTATTGTTTTCTTTATCTTCAGACAAATGCTAATGATATGTAAATTATATGCAAATTAGCCGCCACTCTGATACATTTTTCTGGGGAGAACACTGTAGTAGCTAGCACAACATAGGAGTGATTTTATTGGGATTCAGTATACATTTTGGTTTATATCTGCTTCTACATTTAATGGGAATGTACTTTTAATAGAAAAAATATTATAGTTACAGATATAAGCATAATGCTTCAAAAAAAAAATATTAGTAATGAACAGTGCCCAGTCATACAACGGTTATCAAAGAAGAGATGAATTTGCTTTTTTTCCTAATTTGCAACAGTGTTTTTGAGTGGTTAATAACAAAAATTATCCTTTAACCTTTTCACCACTAGGCGTTCTCGCCCAAATTATTTTGCACTTTATATTATATTCTTCAATATTTCTGGAAATGAGCCCTAATTTTTGAGCCAACTGACAAATTTTTAGTCAATTTTCAGTTTTTATTCATAAAGTTTGGCTATTTTGTTCCAATTTCGGAAGGAATGTGGAGACTATAAAAGTAACTACATGTATTTTGTGAATTTGTAATGAAAAGAGGGAACCGGTGGTGAAAAGGTTAACATGTTATAACAATTCAACAGATCTGATGTGTGTTCCCAATGTCCTTGGTGTCTAAATATTTAAATCAATATTGTTTCAGATCCTGTAGTTTTATACTAAGAAACAAAATATGTATCAATATTGATATATATATATGTGTATGCCATCAGAGGTACATTACTTGGGGTTTGCAACGCACATAGTACTGTATGGTGACATCATGCCAAGATCCCATTCAAGTCCCATCTCGTACATAGCGAGACTGATGCTACTACCTTCTGACATGACATAGGCGTTTGTAATAAAACAATAAAACATGTATTACCACATTCATAGTGAAAAAATGTAATACATCGAAAATGTACATAAAACTTAGTTATCATAATCCGTCATATCGTGAGCAGCTATTTTGATCCACCTGGACATCCCAGTATCCTAGTTACCTCGTGCATGAGCATTTGCATTTTTCTGAGTTGGAATGCTTATGCGAGCGCGAGATTGTTAGGGGATCTTGGTATCATGTCACTGTAGTTGCAAACCCCAAGTAATGTACCTCTGATATTATGTATGCCATCATCAGTACAGATTTTATAAATTTTAATGAAATCTGTTGATATTTATCAGAGAAATGGCCTAAAATGGATGAATGTACATGTATATAGATAGAACTGATATAGAAACTTCACCTATCCAAACATGTTCTGTAAATGCTTCAATTATTCACTGGATTTTAATTGTACCATAGACCTTCTTATAGGGTGAAATAGTGAAATTTTTCATCAGAAAAAATTAATACTTTTACAGAACGCCAGAAAAAATGGAGACGCCTATCTGAAAATAAATGTTTATTGTGATGAAGACTCCAGGGTTGATGTTCATACCTTTCTTTTACTGGCTGCAATCAATGTTGGTAACCATCGACTTTCTCTGGTGTCCATTAAGAGAAATACTACATCATGCTCCTCAATTAGTGACTCTAATTGCTTTACATCTTTCTTGGTTTGTTCAATAATGCAATCTGGGAATAAATAATGAGCATTATTTTTTCATCACACTCTTATAAAGAATAATGTAAACTAATTGCTGTGTAATGTTTTTTTAAACTTGAATAGTGGATAACACTAATCATGCAGCAAGCCATTGAATTAAGTTCACAGTATGCTTTATTATAGTTGCAATGAAAAAACAATAGATTATAATTTTTCATCAGTGGTGGCGCTGTTCATATGCTGCTGTTATTGTTGAAAGTGGACGCATAAACTGCTGGAAGGGAGTTTTTTTTTATGTAATATATGAATGAAAAGAAAATACTTTTTCACATTGTGTATATTTACAGGTTACTTTAAAAATGATATTATAATATCGCAGAAATACACCCAGAAACTAGAAAATATCAATATTACAAAGGATGAAAATGAATGAGGGTCATAATTTTCTATCTTTATCAAAGAAAAAAAAAATCCTCATTTAGAAACACAACATGGAATTTTTGATATCATTAGAATCTATTTACCTGTTGTACTGGCTGGATGACCTGGCATGGGTATAGAAAACTCATGACCAGTGGAATTCTGAGTGTGGACAAAAAAAAGAAGTTATGTATTGCTTAGAAATTATCTCAAGTCCTCAATCACGGAAAAAGCATTAATTGAACATTAAT
Organism: Saccoglossus kowalevskii; assembly: GCF_978046115.1. NCBI lineage: Eukaryota > Metazoa > Hemichordata > Enteropneusta > Harrimaniidae > Saccoglossus > Saccoglossus kowalevskii. Next base: position 18,405,565 of record NC_140643.1, on the reverse strand, counting down.
TTAAAGACAGAATAGAATAGAATAGAATAGAATAGAATAGAATAGAATAGAATAGAATAGAATAGAATAGAATAGAATAGAGATAAATAACAAAATATGAAAATAACATAGTTACTGAATAATTGAAAAGTTGACAAGAGATATGCCTTGGTGTACATAGTTATCTATAATTAAGGAACAAGCAAAACTTTTGAGTTCACTATTGGTTTTGTCAATTTCAGTTGACAGAAGGATTTAACCTTACTGTGTTATTCACATTTGGGACTTACTTCAAATTACAGAAAACGTGGTATATCAAGTATTTTAGACCGGCTTGCATAAATTAAAACTACCTCTTATCCAATTGCACATTTACAGGTGTAAAGCACTAGTGAAATAAAATCATAATTTTTGACAGGAAAATGTATCAAACACAATCTGATCTGATGAATCATGAAGTTCATGGAGTGTCATGACGATGAACAATGTATCTTAATGTCTATACAATGTACATATATACATACATATATGTGATACCCAAGCTGAATGTACATCTATACATACATATATGTGATACCCAAGCTGAATGTACATCTATACATACATATATGTGATACCCTAGCTGAATGGACATCTATACATACATATATGTGATACCCAAGCTGAATGTACATCTATACATACATATATGTGATACCCTAGCTGAATGGACATCTATACATACATATATGTGATACCCAAGCTGAATGTACATCTATACATACATATATGTGATACCCAAGCTGAATGGACATCTATACATACATATATGTGATACCCAAGCTGAATGGACATCTATACATACATATATGTGATACCCAAGCTGAATGGACATCTATACATACATATATGTGATACCCTAGCTGAATGTACATCTATACATACATATATGTGATACCCAAGCTGAATGGACATCTATACATACATATATGTGATACCCAAGCTGAATGTACATCTATACATACATATATGTGATACCCTAGCTGAATGGACATATATACATACATATATGTGATACCCTAGCTGAATGTACATATATACATACATATATGTGATACCCAAGCTGAATGTACATCTATACATACATATATGTGATACCCTAGCTGAATGTACATATATACATACATATATGTGATACCCTAGCTGAATGGACATATATACATACATATATGTGATAGCCTAGCTGAATGTACATATATACATACATATATGTGATACCCTAGCTGAATGGACATATATACATACATATATGTGATACCCTAGCTGAATGGACATATATACATACATATATGTGATACCCTAGCTGAATGGACATATATACATACATATATGTGATACCCTAGCTGAATGGACATATATACATACATATATGTGATACCCTAGCTGAATGGACATATATACATACATATATGTGATACCCTAGCTGAATGTACATCTATACATACATATATGTGATACCCTAGCTGAATGTACATATATACATACATTTATGTGATACCCTAGCTGAATCTACATATATACATACATATATGTGATACCCTAGCTGAATGAACATATTCAACCTTTCATTATAAATAATATATAAACACGATACTCACCACACCAGGGAAAATTTTTTTTAATTTGGCAGCTGCTGTTACAGCCTTTGACTTGCCTCCCTCCAGACAGTCTTCAAATTCATATAATGTTTGTCTGACTGGGTTGGAGTAGGATATCCTAGAATTGTCCACAAACGTGATGGTCCTGATACCCCATCCCTTGATGGAGAAAATACAGATCATAAATAAATCAAGAATAATATGTCTGGATGTGTGGTGATCTACAGTCATCATACAATAATGCAAGTGTCACATAAATTACCAATGTTCGATACTAGAGAAACTTACCAGTAGAATAACACATGAACAAAATAAAGTACAATGAACTATCTCAACAGGCAGCCATATTGCATCTTAAAACGAGTTACTGGAGAACATACGAGTTACCACAAAGTGTATCGCGAAGTGTACCACAAACTACCTAATTATACATGTATTTAATCACTAATATATTGAACCAAGTAGGCAAGCATGTATTCCTTGGGACAATGCTGTTGGGCAACATTTGGATATACAAAATTTAGTAAAAACAAATAATGGTAATTTTTTTAATGCCCTTTAATTGAAGTTATTCAGAAGTACTGTTTTTTCTCTATTGAAAGTACATAATATACTGTAAAACACGTTGAAATTGCTACACGCGAATTTGACTCAATGCATGAACTTAGAATCTTAATCTAAAATATCAACTATCTAATTGTGAGAATATAGTTTATTTTAAATTAGCAACATCTTGAATTAGCGAAATTACAGATTAGTTAATAATTAGCTAAACAAGCCATGCATGGCACAGTCCCCGTTATTTATTGAATATACTGTGGAATACTTTATTTTCGCTGGAATTAATTTTTGCTGAAAAGGCTTTTTGGGCATTTTGCTTGGAATTTATTTTTACTGATTTTTGATGAGTTTAATGTCAAATATAGGAAAAAAAGTACATTCGCTGGATTTTATTTTCACGGAATCACCCCTTCAGCGAAAATAGCGAAAATAAATTCCAAGCGAAAATAAAGTATTCTACAGTATATAGTTTTGTTTATAGTAATATAGCTGGAATATAACCATGTCAGGAATATGATTATGATGATTGTTTAACATTAAAATGATTGACATTTGTATCTGATCATCAAATGAGATGTTGCTCTGGAACAGCATTAATTAAAACAAAATCAGCTTTGAATACATGTATATTAAATGATATATAATGAATATATAAAATTTGAATATAATCAGTCAAAGCATGTCAGAGATATGGGTCCAGAAGTTCATTCATTAAAACAAAATGGCTGCCAGTAAGCCATAAATAAATGAAAAATAAAATGACGTGCATCAGGAACCCGTAATGTATAACATATGTACCAAGTTTGAACAAAATCTATCCATAAATGCCAGAAATGTTTGATATTTGATGATTTTTTAAGCACAAAAATGGCCACCATTGGGCCACTTTGAATAGGATCGTCAAACCAATATATCTGTATATCTATGACATGATGTATAATGAATATTTAAAATTTGAACAGAATCATTCAAAGCAAGTCAGAGATATGGCACTAGAACCACATTCATTAAAACAAAATGTGATGTGCATCAAGGTTCTATAATGTTCAATGTATATACCAAGTTTGAACAAAATCCATCTGTAAACAGCCGAGAAATGCTTAATTTTGATGATTTTTCAGTACAAAAATGGCTGCCATTCAGCCATCTTGAATCTGATCATGAAACAAATTGATGTGCATATGTATAATGTCATGTACGATGTATGTGTGAAGTTTGATTGTGACTGGTTCAGGCATTTCTAAGATACAAGTTCGGACGCACGCATGCACGCACACACGCACAGAGGTCAAAACATAAGTCCCTGTTTAACTAGCTAAAATAAATGCCAATTAAAAAAGACATATTTTACAGTTATATGCAAAAGTTTCCTAAACTTTTCCTAAAACATCACTTTTATAATCAATTTTGACAGCTTACTGATACTGGCATTATTAATGTACCTCTAATAAAGTAACTATGGTAACCATATTGACTTACCAGAAGACAGCGAGCCACATTACATCCGAGTGTTCCGGCACCAAGCAGTAAACACTTGGTTTGAGCAATGTGATCTAAATCTAGCGAGGGCAGTAACCTCCATCTCATCAATTTTAAATTCAAATCAACGGAGGATTCCGCCAATCTTTTGTAATATAAAAAAAGTATGTAAACAAAGAATTTATTGAAATGGAAAATAAAACACATGATAAAGTTGAACTGAGTTGGATAAATGTGGACTTTTATTTCATTTCAATAAAATTGATTACAATAAAGATCTAATACACTGACACAACAAACTGTGACTATACACTTTTCTGAACTACATGAATCTGCAAAATCTCAACACAAGAGGGCGCTGATTCAAATATCTCTGATTTGACTTAGCTTTTACCCCTAAAGTTGTTGAATGCAATGTAAAAGCATATAGGGCTGACAAGATTAGGATTAAAAAACAAAACACCCCACACAAAATAAAGAATAACAAGTAATTAATCATAATTATTTAATTGAACTGAGTTGTTACCTTGTAGGATCCATACTGGAACTTAAATTCACCTTTCGTGGTCCAAGTTTCTGTCGTTGGTTCTTCTCCCAACCTACACAATTTGGCCTCTCTGTGGTCAAGAACAAAAAACAATGATGCTTTCATTGACATAAATAATCTCTTTAAGATTTTTCAATATATATTTTCTAAAAGGCAGTGGTTATTTGTTGTACAGTGCGTGTTTGAATTTTGCGATAACAAACAATGCATTTTACACATGTTGTTGCTAGTTGCTATGGGTGATTTTTGAAACAGGACGCAGTGCAGCAACCATAGAAGTGCAATACGGATATATGACTGGGGTGTCATTTCACGTTTTTTTGTTTAGAAGTGGGTGGTCATTTATCAATTTTTGGTTTACAAGTCATAGCATTTATTTCCTTTTTCACAGGACCTTATATTCCAAGCCAGATAACGAAAAAGGCTGAATAAAATGCGTCGCCCGGATGCACTCACTGGACGCGAAAGTTGTGAGCTGGGTGTTTTTTTCCGCTGAAAACACTCGTGTTTAGAAGTGGGTATATAAATATAAAAAAAATGGTTTAGAAGTGAGTATGGTTTACGAGAGTTGGGCTTATGGATCTAATATTTTGACAGTAAAACCAATAGACAAACAGTTCACTTTATTACTCAGTGATGAACATATGCACATTTTATTAAAAAGAGCTTAACAATCCTAGCTTGTCATTCAAGTCTTGAACTAAGCTAATTTGTTGATTTTCTTATCCTTTTAGTAAGTACTTATTTTTTCTTTATTATTTTTTTTTTGTCTGTTACTACACCCCTGTGGAATGTGCAAATGTTTCTAAATAAATAACTTGCCAGGTGGATGCAATCAGACAATGTTAGCTTTTGATTACATACTTACCTGTGATGTGTGATAGGGATGGAATATGTAGATATAACATTATACTGTGAGCGACTTCCCTCTTTCCGTCTCTTACTCTGTCTCTATAACAAAGAACTTGAACGTCATCCACTTTGTCAGCCCTGTATGAAAAACAGCAAGATGATCAAGATCTTGGTGAAATGCAATGATTTTCATATACGCAATGTCTGAAAATGAAATATCGATACCACTCGTATTTCATGATCAAGCTACGTACAAGGTCCATCACAGTACAGTATAATTGCAAGAACATAAAGAAAAGGAAAAGAAAGAGAGACAAGCAGCCTATCGGCTGAGATAGCTCCGGTGTTAGCAATGCACATTTCAATTAAAGAACTGAAGACATCATTAGAAAATGAACAATATGAATAGTATCAAAGCAATCGGACTTACAGTTTTTAACAAGAAGTCGAAAATATCACTTTTTACCAAAAATGACAAAAATATTCACCAAAATTAGAGAACTGAAGATATCATCACAAAACAAACAAATCTGAGAGAGGTCCACATGTAGTATCTATATATGTAATATCAAAGCAATTGAACTATTGGTTTTTAACAAGAAGTCGAAAATATCACTTTTTACCAAAAATGACAAAAATATTTACCAAAATTAGAGAATTGAAAATATCATCACAAAATGAACAAATCTGAGAGAGGTCCACATGTAGTACCTATATATGTAGTATCAAATCAATTGGACTTGCGGTTTTTAACAAGAAGTCGAAAATATCACTTTTTACCAAAAATGACAAAAATATTTACCAAAATTAGAGAATTGAAAATATCATCACAAAATGAACAAATCTGAGAGAGGTCCACATGTAGTACCTATATATGTAGTATCAAATCAATTGGACTTGCGGTTTTTAACAAGAAGTCGAAAATATCACTTTTTACCAAAAATGACAAAAATATTCACCAAAATTAGAGAATTGAAGATATCAACATGAAATGAACAAACCTAAGAGAGGTCTACCCAAGGTACATATACACCAAGTATCAAAGCATTCAGGCTTGTAGTTTTCAAGAAGAAGTCGAAAAAGTAAAACATTGACACGGACGACGACGACGGATGACGACGACGGACAATCACTCATATGATAAGCTTCGCTCGACAAAGTCGACAGCGGAGCTAAAAACCAGTGTTTATGTGGCAAGAAATTTGTTGACATCAATATTTGTAAAAGGCTGTCATGACCATATAAGGATATGGCAGAACTCAAAACTTGTCTAGTGCACATGTCACACATTGATGTAACACAGTGGAATATACTCACCAGTGATAAGCAATAAGTGTGAGTAGATTCCTAAGCGGCCACCCAGGATAACCCTCCACAGTACTTGGATCACAAAACCCAACCATGATCTGAAAACGCAAGTAAATTCATAAATAGGCATAAATAATTATTTTTAACGAAAAACGACACCCAATCAATTTACATACAGATTTTTTTTGGGGGGGGGGGGGGTGATTCAATACTCATTATGTCATGCATAGCATTATCTACCCTAATACAGTGATGTTAACAATATAATAAAATATTTCTCGAATAATGAATATGATTATTTCTGAATTTTCCTTTCAGATCTCACCTTTTTCTCTTTGCAGATATCTTGGAAGTTTGCCAAGTTTGAAAGCTTGACAACATCTCCATCAATTTGAATAAAAAAACAGCTTGCATGCTGGGATGTCCTGACAAACTCATCGTATGCACTCTGTAAATTCGTGATCTACATAAGACGAAAGATTTGAAAATTGTGAATATTGAGCAATTTTTTGTCATTCTTTTGTTGTTTCGGCAAGTTTTGTTTCTCATTCAGTCTATTTTTCAACTGGATGTCCTGTATGTAAATTTCAATTGTGAGATAAAATGAGATTTTCTAGAAATAAATAAGACTGCACACGCTTGTGATTGTTTACGTACATGTCATTAACTGGTGGATTGTCAACATTACCCTGGGTATTGACGCTGCCTACAGCTGCTAGAAATTGTGCAATACATGGATCCCTTTCAGTTAGCCCCAAAGTATTTGGCTTAGGAATTGTAAGAATTGAGGTGCTAACAATGTACAAGATCTGGCCACCCTCTGAGTACATTATATTACATGATGTATGTAAGGAGTCAAGGGCCTCATTATTTTAACAGCTTATTTGTTTTCAAAGCATGGCTTTGACATCTCTATAGATAAACAATCCATCGATCCTAGACCAAATTATTCTGCTACACATACACTCAATAGCCTGGAGTACCCCATAGGAATGCCTACCTAAAGAGTACTCATGGAATATTTTATTATATTTAACTAATTCTTTCAATCAAACTTTATATACTTGAAAGTCTGTACAAATTCTCAAGTACTTTACCGGTATTTTCGCATGAAATGTAATTTCCGATATTTGCTGAAGGGATGATTCAGGAAAAATAAAATCTAAGGAATATACCTTTTTTCCTATATTTTACATTCACAGCATCAAAAATCAGTGGAAATAAATCACATACAGAACACTCAAAAGTCAAAAGGTTAAATTAATTCCAGCTAAAATTATTTTACAGTATTTCACAGCCGAAAAACAAAATGGTCACTGTGGATTTCGAGTTACAGTATTCAAATCTTCAAGAAGTGTGTCCTTTGGTGCCCCAAAATGGAAATGTTACAGAATTCTATATTTTGTCTCTCGTACAGTATATTCTCCAAAATAGAAGGCCCACTGCATCTCCTTCAACTTCTGAGCTCTAAAATATACCTTTGTCACATTCCACAAAATAAACACATATAATTTTTTTCAAAAAATGTGGAGCAAGACCTGTCACCAATATTAAAATATGGCTATTTAGCACAAAAAGAAGAAAGAAGTTATAGAAAAATACATACAAATTCAAAAAAAAAAATTGCTCAAAATTTATGCGAGAAAAGTGCTCAAAAAAAAAAAATATTATTTCAAACATTTTTTGTTCATCAAAATATCAGTTTCAGTGACTTGGATAAAGTCAATCACCCACCTCCACTCACTGTGATTGGCTACAAAAGTTATTTCTTAAAATGCAATAGCGAGTATAACATTTACAATATATGTAATCAGTGAATTTGTAACTAGGTACATTTCATCAGAATAATAATCGTCATGACTACAGTGTTATATTTACCTGCTGTGGGTTGAAACACTTGTCTATGGTTTGTGACGGCTGCGTTTGTACAACATTGTTTGGTGAAAGCAAAGCTGGGAATGCAAACCAGTAGTAGTAATTGTATTTCTTTAAATCCTGGAAAGCAGATCAACATATAGAAGAGAACTCATTTGATTTTCAGAATATATACTGCTTTTTAATTTAGTTATTTTCGTTGATAAGTAAAATTTGTTAAATTAAATCTATGTGGACATGTAGCATAACAATAGAACTCATTGTTTTCCTGTCAAGATTGTGAACTTTAAATCTAGTGAATATGTTCAAAACATCACAATAACGAAATCAAATGCCAGTGAAAATAAATGGAGGGTGGTGGTCATTGTACCACACATGCACCAGACTTGAGTTGATAAACACATTAATTTTCCCACAACAATATGGCACCAAGTACAGTGCGAGTTTTCATCTGGGTGAAATGGACACAATGATCGTTGCAGCAAATCATAATTTACCTATATTCTGTAAAACCATTTATTTTCACTGACATTTTAATTTCACTATTTTGATGTTTTGGGCATATTCACTGTGTTGTAGTTTCATGAATATGTCAAGGAAACATGAGTTTCATTGTTATTTTACATATTCACGTAGATTTAATTTAGCAGATGTTTACTCATCAGGGAAAAAATAGCGAAATTAAAACCTGGTGAATTATTAATACATTTACAGTAAACCTTGGTACTGTCTCTTTTCTTGTGCACTCTGATCAGAGCAAGCTGTTTCTGCAGATGTGTGTGCATTGCATTGTGGTAAATGTTACCAGCAAGCTTGTTCATATGGGACCCACATGCATGGCACAGCCCTGCAGATGTGTGTGCATTGCATTGTGGTAAATGTTACCAACATTCTTATTCATATGGGACCCACATGCATGTCACCACCCTTTAAAGTAGCATTGTGAGGAGATACAATACTAGTATGTTCATTGCAAAAAGTGAGATAACATTTTTATGAATATCTGCTATTAATATTTGTTTACATAGTATCCAAATCAGTTGTCGATCATACTTATATTTTTAACATTAATTATGAAATCAATAACAACTATGCAGTAGTAATTGCATTGTATATAGAAAAGAATTACTTACAGCGAAAGTAAGAAGGACAAATCTAGACAGCAGTGATGGTTGATTTATTGCTCTACCTTCAATGATGTCACTCCACAACTAAGAAAAAAAAAGATAGATGTTACAAAATCTACTTCAGAGAATATCGAGCAATTCTGTTTCACCATGAGCTCAAAAACAGAAAATAATGAAAATTTGAAATCACTACACTACAACAGTGGACAGTGGTTCCATGATGCAATCCTGGTGAGTTAGTTCAAAAATTGTTTGTATCTGTCTACAGTGACACCTGTCTACAGTGACACCTGTCTACAGTGACACCTGTCTATAGTGACACCTGTCTATAGTGACATCTGCCTTCAGTGACACCTGTCTACAGTGACATTTCTATAGTGACATCTGCCAGTGACACCTGTCTATAGTGACACCTGCCCAGTTACACCTGTCTATAGTGACATACACTACAGGATATAGGACAGATTGACATGCCTCAATTTTCTTTAGGAACCCAGTAAAATCCAAAGACCAATAAGTGAGGTCATATTGAGTGGGGGCTAGTGATAAATTACAGTATACTATTTTGCTTCATCACCCACGATTCATTTATTTATGTATGATAAAGGACGATAAAAACATGAATAATATATTTATTAATATTATACACAATAAAAGTATACTACCTCACTAGCAGCCTTGTCCAAGACAGTTTTTTTATCACATGTTTTAAAAGAATCTATCGTATTAAAATTATGCAGCACACCGTGACTCAGAAAGCAATTGTGAGGAATACTAGGGATTCTGCAAGAAACGAGAAAAGAACACTTCAGGAAATGAAAGACAAGTTGAGTACATTGCTTTTCATGAATTTGAATAAATGTTTATTAATTGCTGCACACTGAGCATGCATCATTGCTCAATCACATAAATGCTTAAAAATTGTGAGGTGTTATGCAAATAAAATACAGCATATTTGTTCTGTCATACAAAATAGCACATACTGTTTGAATATTCTTCGTGTTCAAAGGATTATCGTTTTAAGGTAGTGCATAACAGATATCTTATTGAACTATTAGATATCTGTGCAAACATTTTAACAGGTTATACCATTAAAACATTTGCCAATTTTTATAAATGTAGTAATGTTCCAGATACATGTGAACAACAGCATGGTATGCTTTATATCGTCACTCATTTCATAAATATGTCCCATTCAAATACGATAGTGCATTCACTGGTTGCTTAGCTACCAAGCTTATATTATCTTCCAAAGTTTATGAAACTTTACAAAATTATGCACATAGTGTAGTAGTACAAAATATAATTTATGACATCATGGTATTTGGAGATGCTTTTGTATATATCTGTCTAGTTAATTCTCAAAAGACTACTGCAAGCAGGTTGACAAATGACTGTGAAAAAAAAAACCCGGGCAACTCAAAACTTGTTTTTTGGAACAGTATATTAATTACAATTCAGTGAGGCATTTATTTTTCAGTTACTTGATAAGAAATAAAAAGCATAAACTTGATCATGGCTATCAATATATTTTGTATGGAATTTATTGTGTAAAAGACATACACTGCAGATAAACTGACTTCATATTTCCACATAACCAAGGGTTTCAATATTGAGGTATAACTTTTTTGCCACGCAGACAGAAACTGTGATTTGACAATAGATTTATCTTAATTAATTTTATTTCTCAATTTCATTTAAAAGAATTAGTTCCCGTAAAAATTATAATAATATCTGTGATGTACTTACTCGTTGAAGGCAGTGAATTCAAGACTTAGTCTACATGGCAGTCCCACAGCATCGCCTGTTAATATGAGAGAATTTTGAAATAAATACGTTTTTCAATGAATTTCATGTTTGTTTACTGTTATATTAAACATTTAATTTATACCAATATACATAACCAGACTATTTATACTACAGTCCCTCCGTGCCAATACTCACCATTATAATAAAACGCGAATATCTGTCGAGGTTTTTCGTCCAGTTTGTAAACATTGAGTTTATTTTCAGTCAATTTGTGCCAAAATCCGGCGTCCAATGTGCTGTTGAACGGCACAAACCGTAGTGACTCTCGTTCTGCCATCGACTCGGACATCGTAAGAAACGTTCGCCTGTGTTAAACTTTCCAAACTACTAGTATACGCGCGTAGCCACTATCAATAAACCAGTGAACAGTGTTTATGTGTGTTTTCCCTCCTGCATGATTGTCACGAGAAACCTGCCACTAATACCCACTTCCGGGGTGATCGTTTGTTTATCACTTCGCTACTCGTTACTTTTTTCCGCGTCTCTGCCAGGTGGGTCTGATTACAGTGTTGATTTACTCAACATTTGTTTTGCTATGGCTACCACTCTGGCAGTCGACAAAAACAAGTAACATGTGAAAAGAACGGCATGGAAAAAAGGTAGGTATATTAATGTTTTTTTTGGTGTTTTTTTCTGTTCAGACTTATGCATGTACATAACACATAATTTTAAAACTATTTCCTGGGCCTGATTTTCTACAAAAGTACGTGTGAATAACGGACACAGCAGACGACGAATATCGGATTAGAACTCTGGTTATTGTTTAGCGGAAACCAAAAACTTGAGTCGCGACGACGTTATATATCAGTTCTGAAGCCGAGACTTAGACGGCAAGACTCCGGTAGTTATAAATCTACAAAATACCCTTCCGAACAAACAATACTCCGAAGTAACAAAAGAAAACAATAGGTGCGGTTGTTTAATACACCTCACTACACCTGGGACATTTTGTTCTCTGTAGTAGGTTGTCGGGAGCAAAGGTCGATTGGAATGAACAAAACATTGACGTTTGATAATGATTGTCAACTATGTGGTCCTATATTTCATTCAGTCATACCACGTGACACCTCACTGATTTATTACAGGATTCTGAATTCCAGACACATTGATGCCAACTAATTCAGGTAGTAATGCTAAAAAGCTAATAATAGGTTAAGTGCACTACTATATACAGGCTGTACTAGTATTTAAAATAAGAGATGAACACTTTCCCGAGTAACGTTATGAACACTTATTATTATTCACTCATATATACATATATATATATATATATATATTATATAAATATAAACTTTTTTTTTATAAAACATTATTGTCCTTGTATCTGTATCTGAATAAACTGAAGCATATTCTATTCTATTCTATTCTATTCTATTCTATTCTATTCTATTCTATTCTATTCTATTCTATTCTATTCTATTCTATTCTATTCTATTCTATTCTATTCTATTAAACATACCTCAATGATTATAAAGGTGAATAAATTCTCAGACACATTTTGTCTTTATATTATTCTTCAAAAACGTGTAGGATATTGAGTATATTTTGTAAAATATAACAAATTTGTTTTCTATCCCTTTTCTTGTCAACAGTATATGGCAAAAATGGCAAATAATAACGTTAACTCGGACTACTTTCCATTCGACACGAGACTGCTAAACGAAAGTATTTACGAAGTGTTTCGTATAACAAAGAATGTGACGGCTGAACTGGTCAAACTGCAAGACGTGATAGCTGGTCAAATCATTGATATGCATACGATATGGTATTTCTTCATCTCAGTAATTCTTGTTTATCTGTTAACATCGTTTCCTCGAGTACTCGGAGCTCGCATCAAAGTGTACTGCATCCTCGTCGCCAACGCTGCAATTGAACTTGCGATAACGTTAAATTTAGAATTCCCGTCAGACGTGGTGAGTATCGAATAAAAACAAACAAACTGTATGTTATTTGCGGGTTTGGTAAGTGGTCTATTAGTCGCCGTTTGCAACAATTTTATATGAACTACTAGTATGCTTGTGGCGGTACAAGGATTTTGCTAGAGATTTTGCTCTGACCCTGGCACCGACAGAGTACGTACATTTGTCCCAGGTTCCATACACGTGTATCTAGACACCACTGGATTATATGACTAGACATGAGTTTACGACCCCATCCCATTTCAATTTTTAAACAGCAAATGAAACTCTGTCCATGTTGTATGAATATGTTTTTTCAGTACGTACTACAGCGGAGTATATGGTTGACCAGACAGTGTTGCTGGACAATGGCCGTCTTCTGTTTAGCCTGGGATGCCATTAACTACGATGACAATGGCGATAGCCAGCACAAAGACGCAGGTATGAATGAAGGGTGATTTGTTTGTCTAATGTTTACTCTATTCCCGACAAGTCATGAATGAAGAGTGTGTGTTGTTAGAAATGTATAGTGACTGCGATTAATCACAATGTGGATATACATTACACATTGTAACATAGACGATGATAGCGTAAGTATCTCTACAGAAACAATCACTACTACAGTCAAATATATAACCACGATTACTAGAATAACGTGTTACTAGTAGTATTGAAGCTGCAGGAATGTCAGACTTGCGTACTCACAGATGGACCACAACGACCTTCTTGTACCTTCCAATTCTTTTGTTTATATCAACTGTGTTTTCAGTTTATGTAGCGCTTGAACAACATAATGTGGCAAAATAGGTCACAATACAATGTAACTACAATTGCTTGTTGATGTCCACACTATTGATTTGCACTTTTTTAAACCGAAACTAATATTACACTACATAGTCGTTGTCGCATCAGACTCATGAGTGGTAAACCCAAGGTCAAATCCCACCTTAGGCTGAACACCATAAAGGGTTAACCCCCTACCCTGGGCGAGTGTGATAGAGAAATGGCCACACAGCCCTGTCATGTAGTCCCAAACATGAATAAAATACATCATGTGTCAGTACTAGTATTTGCAATTTGCACATACCAATAAAAAAAAATCAGGAGAGACAACAGCGACATTCAATGTCCGGAACTGTCGCCTGATACAAACAAATATTACACTCGGAGGCAAGTAAAATTCCCGTTGTTGATGCCACACTCAATATGTTCTTGAACTGGCTGAAAGTATCAGAATTCTATTCTCTCAAAATTTAGAACAATTTGTACCCACTCTCAATTCCAATGATGTTCTATTTCAGGTCACTGTGTCATGGAGGATGCGTCAATCTGCAAATCTATTCCGGGTGTATTCATCCCAGAAGAGAAGATTTCAAACGTTATGAAGGTTTCGGATAAACAGCGTAGTCAAGGAACAACGATGACACATGACAGAAGTCAAGGGGACAAGAATGAATTGATTGATGTGTTAATAAATACGGTGAAAGAGTTGCGTAAAGAAAACACTCATTTAAAGGAAAAAATGCGATTATTGGAAAAAAGGAACAGTAGGCATGTCCCGACGTCACAACCGGCGAGTGGACCCCAAGATCTTAAAGCGGAAGGGTCATCACCTGCGCACGCGCTGGATTTCAGTCCCAAGCGATGATAACAACACACGCTAAAAACGCAAAGGCTTATGCGTAGACGCATGTTTGTAAACAATGACACCCTCTGGCAATCCCGTGAATTGTATTCACGATAATTTTGTTTTTATGAAATAATTGTTGAGAAAGAAATGTTATTTGCTAATCACGATGAAATAATATTATCTGTTTTTTTTTTCTTCAGTGTGGTTTTTATAATATGTTATTTTTATGTAAAGAATATATATATATATATACTATATGCCGGATGCGGCTTCATGACGTCATGTAATGAAGTCGCACCGACCTCATAATTTCTCAAAAAATGGTTTTGAAATGTATTTCTTTGACGTGTACAGCTGGCGTTTAGAGAGAGGAAAGAATGAATTTATATTTTATTTAAACAATACAAAAATGAACATTAGGAATTATGAACAGTATAACTTATGATACATGCGACTCAAAGAATGAATGTGTGCAGTTTGGTGTTGTTTGTTGTTAGTTACCAGTGACAAACTGTGGAGCTCCCCACCTAAATTGATGTTTTTCTGAAGTTACATTTAGATGTACAAGTTGATGTCACGTGCTTTAATCGTATTAGTTTCCTGTATAAGAATATGTTTTTTTAAGGATTTCAGCTGATTATTACACAGTAAATCCATGCCATCATTTTTTTATTAAAACTTCCAATTTGTTGTCTCAATATTTGCCTCCAATATAATTGAACCCCAACGATAGTCGATCGCCCCAGTACGTAGTAAGTTGTGAACAGGATGTCTTTCAAGGCCCGTTGAAAATAGTCCAAATTAAAAATTAGTTTTTTAAGCTTACTTGGATACATTCAATTTAAAGAAACAAGTTAAGTCAACAAAACTAAATAGATACCTGCGTTTGAAGCCTATTCATTGCCCTCTTGGTTGCATTTGACAATGTAATCATACAGTGGTTATACATTGTATATGGTCATTCTAACCCGCATACAAACAAGACCAGATCAAACTATAGTACCAATATTGAAAAGAGTCTATGAAAACACAAAAGCTTACAGAGGGTTTGAAAGTCTTTTCAAATTATTCTTCGATCACGTCATGCATGTTCGAGTTTAGAAATTGGTTCACTTACGAATTCAACACCCCCAGTCCCCACACCAGCATCAGGAAAACAACACAGCGTGAACACAAATCTAATTGGAAAATCAGCGGAAAGGTGGAATGGAAATGCTGATAAAAAAGTACTAAAAAGTACCGAATTGCTCTTGAAATAATCTCGTAAGTGTACACAGACCAAAAGTATGATTTATGTAAGGATATTCTAAATCACCTGTTTAAATTGTTGTGAAGTCGTCTACACATTCGACTAATCTACAACAGAAGGTCATAAACTCAATATTAGAATATAGCTGGCTCGACAAAAATATGTCTCTCTCCGAAAACATTTTGAAAATTTTAATATCAAACGGCCAACAAGAGCAGAATATTTCATTGTCCATATTATATCAACGACAGTTATACGACAGTTTGGCCAATTTAAAGCGCTGCAGTCGTCGCGCTGCGCACGTGCGACATTTGTGTTGATAAACATCGATTTTCCCATAATCCAGTGCGCTCTTCTAATAGAAATCACGAGTATGAGGTTTGACCTGGGCACGACTTGCACGATTTACTGTCGGCGACTCCTTCGATACCTTCCAACCACCCAGAAAATACCTAATTAAAGCTTCGTAACGTCTCACTTTGTACTCGTTGATCTGTGCAACAGTCAAAGTCGACTTACAAAAGAAAGCAAAAATCAAATAGATTAAATTTTGAATACTAGTAGTACCGGTATTTTACAACTCGTAATGTATTTAGAAAGATGCAAAACTGGAACAATAGAATGTTGGAATAACCTAAACACTCTTATTTTAGAGAAACACTAGCAAGATAGGATGCCTTCTTGTTCTGTTCGAATGTCTATGCATTTGATGTGTTTGCTTCAGGCGGAGCATCAAAAACAAGAAGGTTTGCCAAAACACTTTCTTGTCTTGATTGACCTATGAGTAGCTGTCAGCCTTCGGGAACTTTTGAAAGTATATCACTTTCTTCGCGAAATCCAGAACGGGCATGCGTGCCCCTTAAATTGATTTAGATTTCTGCAACGTTATTATCGCATTTTTTATTCGACTTCGATATTTTCCTACATAAACTAGTGTTACCATGGCGATATTATCATGATTCACATACAAATTAACAAAAATGAATATTTTCTATATTGGTCAAGGAATGTTAAGAAATTTTCATATTGATGCTTTTGTTAATACATTTAATTTATTATTTTAAATTGGGATAATTTTGAAATCAATAATTATTGTATATTTACTACGGTGATATTATCCAAACACTGTATTTGCGAAGTTTTCCAAAGTAAAACCGAGGGCGCTGTTCATTTCTCGTGTTTCCGGTGTTTCGTTTGTTCGGTAACTGTGTCCTCCAACGAAGTAATTTGATTGGCCACAGCTGAACAGATAAGGACACTCAACAACAACTCATTCAAAAGTTTTAAATCCCTGGAGCATGTGAGTGTGTGTTCGCACTCTTACCAAACGTTCACTTTACAATAGATCGTTATATTTTTTGCAATTACTTTGCTGGTTTGATGTCTGATGGCCATATAACGTCGACGGAAATGAGTGAGTGGTCGACAATGCGATTGGTTATCGGAGCTGCTGTATTTATTACGATCGTCCTATTTGATCTCAGTATCGCCTCCACTCCGAGATTTGAAATGTCCAGTGACGATCAGTCAAAATTTAAGGAAGGAGAGACGCAATTTTCCGCTCTGCAAGAGTACACTCGTCACCCAAGATACGGCCAATGTTGGACCAACGCCTTACAGCAAATAAACGAGGGATGCAGGCGACTAACTGATGATGAACAAAGCCATCTTGCTCTAGCGTTTGCAAATTGCCATTTATCGAAGCTGGGTCTTAACACCTATGAATGTTTACCGGGACAAACACTCAAAGAATGTACCACGAATATGGATGACAGGGGGTTCATCGCTTATACAGAGTTTTTCACTCATACGCAGAATATTTGCTTTTTCCTTCAAAATCAAATTTGGCATGAGCGAACAGAGAGTACTGTGTCGAGATTGGCCGATAGCTCCGAGACTGTCGCCGAGCAATTGGAGGTGGCTGGTAAAATCCAAGAACAGATGATCGTCAGGCAGAACGAATCTCTGAAAAACCAGGAAGAAATTTTACAGAGTGGACAACATTTGAAGGAGACACTGAACTCGCAAACTGAAGATATCCAGTCTTCATTCAATGAAATGAAAGCCACAGCCGCAGAGCATAAAATTTTATTTGCTGAGGCTTTCCAAAAAGTTGCTGATTTGCAGAAAATGGTGATGATAGAATTCACTGGTTTTTATTCCTTGTTTTTTTATGCATTAAGTGCCTTGATATCTTATCTCTTGACCTCCACGCCGAGAACCAGCAATGCACGATTCTGGATGTTTATAATATTACTGGTGAACATTACTGTTGAGAGGGTGATTGTCAGGATAACAGACGATACGGTAAGTAACGATGAATAATGCGAGGGTAGTAAGTACTTTTTATCAAATGGAGTTTGATTTTCTTTGGTTGCTAGGCTTCCTTGTGCATGGTAGCGTCAATTTTTCAAGCAAGATGCAGGAACTGCTAATTATGTTATAGTTTAAGTTCTGTGATGAACATGTTGATTTGGTATTGTACTTTTGTAGTTAATTGAAATTAACAAAGTATTGTAAAATCTGATAAATTTAATATTCATAAACATCATGCACTGATGAATGAACACAAAATACTAGTATACTGTAAAGGGGTTAATTATTCACTGGGTTTTAATTTTGCTTATTTCGGTGACTAAAAATTGCGCAAAATTAAAACCCAATGAATATGTAAAAATTTAGCATAGAACATATTATCTAAATGATAAGACCATGAATTTAAACCCACTGAATTTGACTGAATATGATAAATCAGCAAAATTTAAACCCAGTGAAAATTAGTCATTGTACAGTATTAAATTTGTGACATCTTGGTACATCTTGGTATTCATATGTACATTTCAATACCGTATATAGAAAGAATAGAAAGTGAATAGCACGATGTGATTGTGAAACTAATGTAAAATAAACGTTATTCAAAGAAATTGTCAATACCACATCGTTTGTATCTTCAGAACAGATTCTGTATTAGCCCCAAACAGAAAGTATACAGTTCCTGACTGGAGTGCTACACACATTTGTGCTACGTTCACACGACAGCATTTTATCGGAGCCTAACGGCTCGAGCCGGCTCGAGCCAGCAAAAATGTCCGTGTGAACGCGTTCGGCTCGAGCCAAGTTCGGCTCCACTAAACCCTCGGGGTTGAACTCCGACAGGGTTGAGTCCCGACATGGCTCCGATTGCATCGGGGCCCAACTATCGGAGCCGAAATCACGCCCTCAATCGTCTTCTTCGAGTAACCTCTCATTTCAATTGTGGCGGAGACAACATCTTTCATAATTTCACGTAATTTCCCGCTTGAATAAAAGGTACGCGTCCTAGTGTATAGTAACGAATCATTGCGATAAATTGATAGCTCAATGGGAAACAAAAAATGGCGTACGAAATTATGCGACAAAAACTTGAAAGAACGACTGAACGGAAACTTTTTAAAGACACTAAAGATAAAAATCGTAGAAGCGATCGCGGTACGGAGACGTGTTCCTGGTAGGTTTAGATTCTTCCATAGTCCCTCTATGATAGATAGAGAGAATCTGTGATTCTTCCTAGTAGTTTAGATATCACTACAGTTGAATAGTTACAAAATGGTTATTTTGCATGACAATAACTTGAGCGAATAGGCTGTATTAAACGTATTTTAGCTGCCGTGTTTCCTGTTTATTCGAGATACTAGTACCTAAATCATAATACCAGTCATTGTCTTTTCTACCTCCATGCTCGGGCTCCTTTTTCTCCTAGCTCAACAGCATCATGCCATGTAAAGAAAAAAAGTACACACTAAAATCGTTTTCAGTCACTAATTATTCAAGGGCACTGTTCCGTTCGGCTCTGATCGAACTGAATCTAACTCTGGCAGATCTCGGCTCTCGTTCGGCTCCCGACCGTATGAACGCATTGTAGATAATCTCCTGTTAATCTGTGGGAGGAGCAGTAGTTCGGCTCCGATAGAATGCTGCCGTGTGAACATAGCATTGAGCTTCTGGGGATTAGTGTTACAAGCTTGTAAACAAACCATGAGGTGTTCTGTAAATATATGCTGTGTAGGTGCATAGACCCCCCAGTAGAGGGTCTATGGTAGGTGTCAGTGATCAACAAAACTCATTAACATAGCCACACCTCCAATAAACAAACGCCCCAGGGGACTGAATTGTGCCTTAAAGAGGCACTTCCAGTTAAACCTTATCTCACAACAAATTTACTTTCTGGATTAAAATTACAATGGATAACAAAGGATAAACAACATAAACAATAGTGTCCCATGAATCATTGATGCAATCCCTGGGCTTGGAAGGTTCCCTTTAACATTTAATGAAGTTGAACAGATGACAGTAGTTTATATTTACAAGTGAACTTCAATTTTTTTTCCCTGTCCCCAAATTTGACTGTAAATTTTTGAAGGTATCTTGACACCTATGTGAATAATGGTAGATTTGGCATATTTGGTGTAAACTATTGTAAAAATACAAGTTTTCAATCTCCTAACAGCTTAATATGCAGATTTTCTAGATCTCTCTTCACAAATGTTGTCTGTCTGTGTGCTGATTAGTCAATATTATCACCTTTCAAAGAAGCGACTGTGAAAGAACCAAGAACAAAGTTTGTTCTTGGTTCTTTCACAGTCCCTCTGGACTGTGCTTGTTTTGTATAATCAGAATAAGGGTTCTCTGAGGGACTGCGGCTTAATATAGGATTGGTTTCTGTAATTTTAAAATCAATCAATAAATATCCTGTCAGTAACCATGGTTTTTTATTATCAACAATAAAATAGTTATGTGATTGTGTGAGGATAACAAGTTTGTTCACATTTGTTTTTTTGTGTCCCTTCGGCTTCATGCCAATGTTACTTATGTTGACATAACGAAAGAGAAAAACAGATCGAGGTAAGCATGTTACGACATTGTAAAAGAGTTTAAACTGTGGCCCCACAATCCCAGGATTTGTACAAGTGCATCATAGGAAATGTAATATGCATAGTCTAGCTAGTTGTTTACTTTCTCCACAGCTGTTACCATTTCGACTGGAGGTATTAATTCTATAAGCTAACATCATGCATTAGATTTAAATGGACTTATTGTATCACATTGTTCAATGCTCATGGGGTCCATGGAATTTTTTGAAAGCAGTTTTCTGGTTTTGTTTTGCTCGTAGTCGACTGTAAAATACAATTTCTGTAAACTTGTGGCGTTACGGCATTGTTAGGTTTTCAATGGTGCCTTTGAATTGAGCTTTTGCATTCTTGAACCCATACATTACAAGTGCGACCTATTTATATTTATGTACTGTGACATGTCGTGCTTGTAACATTTATTTATTTATTAGTAAATAAATATAATAAATACTTACTTGCAGCATGCCAGTTAAAAAATATAAATATAAATATGAGTAAATCAATATAAATAAATCTGTACTTGTAATGTGCAAGTCATGAGTAAATAGTAATCTGTTGACCGAAACTTCCATTCATCGATCATATGTGTACGTATACGGTATGTCATGGAACATAAACTTTTCTTTTACTGTTGTCATTTTAAATGAGAGCTTCAAATTGACATGGTAATTTTTTTCATTGCTTCCGCAAAATGGCTGGTACAGTAAAAACAATAACGCCAATTATACGTCTTCAAAGTCAGGTTTCGTTTACCCTACTTCCTCTGCATTCTTCAACATGCACAAAATAACGATACATGTCTCAGGAGCACAAGAGGCCGTGGTACATGCTCAGTTCTCCCACTCTGATTTAGTATACAAGAACCAAGCTGAGGAAGAACTAGATTTAGATGATAGTGGATTGGAGCTTGATTTGGTTGTAGAGACAGTTATCAAGCAAAATGTCTTAGTCAACCTTGTGTATCCACAAATAGGCAAGATTGGTTAGGAAATGGCCAGGGTTCATGTGACAACAAAGCATACTGAAAACTGGTGGACGTGTAATTTCCTTTTATACACCACAGCTTAAAAATATGTTGCTGTGACCCATCAAGATTTTGACAAAATTTGATCAGACAAACACCATAAATTCTCATTTTCAACCAATATCAGGCTGTTATTATAATGTACACACATTCAAATTCGCCTGATACATGTTTTGATTTTCAATCTGAATTGTCAACAGTTGCTTATTATAAACTGATTTAATTTTGTGAGACAAACTTTTCTGAATTTTTTTAGGCAAGTGAAAATTTGATGTAGTGATCATACATTCAGTTCTATGTACAAAAAGTCCCACAAAATGTTGTTAAATCACAGTTCACAGTATTTTCTCATAGTAGGTTTTTATTTTCTCATTCTGGGTTGTGGGATACCAACAATACCTGCTATTTCCCTCGGCCTGCGCAAGTATTGTTGGTATCCCACAACCCAGAATGAGAAAATAAAAACCTACTATGAGAAAATACTGTGAACTGTGATTTAACAACATTTTGTGGGACTTTTTTTGAGAAATAGACGTATACTAGTGCCCGAATTAGGCCATGCAATATGTGTTTTATAACACATTACACGTTCATACTGTACCATTAATAGTAAACACACTGCATGTCTTCTTCTCGATGTCTGCTAGCAGTGTCCTGATTTCTTCACAAAACGATGTAAAGACGCTTCTAGAAAACCTGATTGCGTCCTTCGTCTTCGGTGCATCTTTATTTTCCACTAGTGTGTGAAGTTCTTCTTCTGAGCTGAAGCTAAATCGTCCAGTCTTTCGAGGCGGGCCATCGATATCAGCGACCGAACTAGCAGACGACATATTGGAAATCACACGATCAGGTGACGAGTGATGTCATCCCCGGGCACTAGTTGATGTACTCGTCTCCCTAGGGAATTAGTAATTTCCCTGGCACTACTATGGTAATTTGGCCAATAACGCATGATCCTGTTTTGACCAATTACAGTACAGTATTAACGAGTGATGTGTTATAAATTATAATATGAAATGCAAGCACTCAATCGTCAAATTTTTAAATTTGTATTGCTTTATTTGTTTCCCAGGAAGCAGTATATGGGAGGATGTGGATCTGTAGACAAGTATTTTGTTTCCTTGCATTGTTGATATTGTTAATAATGGCCTATAGTTACAAAGACTTTGCTGCAATCAATAACTGTCTCCTTCTAGACATTAAGAAACAGAATTCAGAACTCAAAAACTTTCTTCTCAGTATTAGTAAGTACTGTCATATGTTGATCTTTCATAAATAATAAAAAGTTGTAAGTATTTTGTTGACCACTACTAGTGTGGGTTGTACGTCCGTCTAGCTTGGTCCTACAGCGTTGTGAATTGTGTGATACCCCGGTAGTTGTATATAGTCATCGACTGTCCATGCATACACTCTCATAGTGCTATTAATGTCAGTGTGAAAAAAACAAATTATTGGTGTAGAGCAAATAGATGCGCACTATAAGAATGAATCAAAAGCAATTCATTAATGACCTGTGATTATTTTTCTGTAAAAATCTTAATCAAAAGTTTAATTTTATGAAATGCGGTTAATTTTTGTGTTACATGAAATTAAAGATAGGCTATTGCTGTTTTGTGTTTTTCAACTCTTGTGGCCACTCTTTATGATAACAGAAATAATTGAGAGTGTTCGAGAGATTACTCAGCCATGGCATGTAAATATCTCCTGAAAAGCAGTGGGCACAGGGCTACTGCAAAACCTATAGTCTTCTTATATGCTAAAATTTACATCTGATTTGCATTAATTAGCATAATATTCTTTGAAAGGTCTATTTGCATATTTGAAATTCGCATACAAGTAGCTTACTGTAAAGGGGTTAATTATTCACTGGGTTTTAATTTAGCTTATTTCGCTGACTTGAAAATGCGCTAAATTAAAACCCAGTGAATATGTAAAATTTAGCATAGAACATATTATCTAAATGATAAAACTGTGAATTTAAAACTCACTGAATATGCCTGAAATGGTAAATCAGCGAAATTTAAACCCAGGGAACATTAGTCATTTTACAGTATTTAATTTGCCTATGAAGCTGAACTACTGGTGTATTACAAGCAACCTTCACTTCCTCAGTGTTTTTAATGGTTCAGTTTTCCTTCTGATTCTATTGCTTTTTTCCTCATCATTTATTTTTAGGTGAGAACACGCCTGCGTTGCAGCTTCCAAATAATGCTCCCTTGCCATCCATTGAAGCATTACCAGTACATCAAACGGCAGTGAACAATCACCAGATTATGAAACAGATAACTCAAGTACAAGCATTTGCTGGGACTGAGAAATGGACAACTGGTAAGCTTGAACTCACTTCTGTGCGAAGTAAGAAGTGAAATGTTAAATGATGAAACCATCATGCTCTTTCTATTATATTCTACTGTTACCGTAATGCATGAAATTGAATGTTATTATAATATTCTAATTTTAGTATTGTGATATACCCCCATACTTTGTTAGATGTTATTTGCACACTGTAATCTCCCTATTTTTTCTAAGCACCCTGGGTAAACTATACTGTATATTGTAGGGTTTATGTGTAACCAATTTTCAGTTTAGAAATGCACATTTGTTTTACCTGTATATGTTTTTTCTTTTCTTTCATTTACCAAACCTCTGATTGTGACTTGTACATGTCTTGTCCATTTCTTCTTTCTTTCTGGTAAGTCGTTACAGTTTTTGTAAAATAGTTTTGTGTTTTCTGGCTGCTGCGCTTACTAAGCTATTAAAAAGGCCCAGCCATTTAATATTTGTAAACAAGGTTTTCAATTTTCAAAGACAACCTACCAAATCGACATTCATTGGTTCAAAACTGATGCTAGTGTTAGTGAAATATCTGCATAAAACAGCATTGTCATGATGACCCAGAAGTACAAGATTGTGTACTTAACCCTCTATGCATGTGTGATAATTTGGTTGCCTAGCAACTAGGGAACCAAAGACTTGACTATTGCAGTGTTCTCTCCAGCTATAGGTTCAGCCATGGTGGCCAATTTGCATATAAATGGTTGCTAATGTTTTTATCATAATTTTTATTATTTGAGTATCAATAACTACCCTTGTTTCATTGATAAAATCTATCATGCTCGTGCCAACCACCATGCTTAAATAAAGTCTGGGAAGACCATTGTGTATAGTGTGTGTCTCTCCTGATAATATCGCTTAGTGGAATAACAAACTTTGGTTTTAAGTTTCAATCTCTTAACCCAGCTTGCCATGCCCTGCACTGATAAATATAAATAATGCTATAATAACAAAAATACATAATGCAGTCTCAGAGAAATGTTATCAAGGAGTTTAGTGTAGTTCATTTCAATACAAAATGTGTTACACAACTAATGCAGTATTCACTCGTTTCAATGACGGGGTTTTGAAAATCTGGATTCTTAGATTGCATTATAAAACTAAAAATTTCTGCTTGCTGGATCTATTAAGCAACATGTTCTTATCAGCTGCAAGAAAATATTTAGCCAGAAAATGTGCTTTAAATACTTAATACTGTAATACACTTTATTTTAACTGGAATTAATTTTAGATGATTTTTTAAGAGTTTGAACGTGAAATATATTCGCTGTATTTTATTTTCAGAGAATCATTCCTTCACCGAAAATAGCGAAAATTTATTTCAAGCAAGAATAAGTATTTTATAGTATGTGCGTCTTTGATTAAGTATCCTGCAAGAAAATGTTAGTCATCTATTATTTGGCAAGTCAAAGACACTGCAAACTTTGTACAGGACTGGGAACTGCGAGAATATCCAAGCACATTGTCGGACTAGCGATATTCTAGCGTCCCATTTTGGAAATGTGAATTAGAATGTGAAACTCATTTTAGGATGGCAATAGAATCTATTTACCTAAAACTGTCATTCCAGTTGTAGATGCAAGGAAAGACAAAGCACCAACGGATTTCTTCTCGGATTGTGATTCTGGTCTGTCTGACAGTGATAGCGATGCCAGTTTTGTCACCATTGTAAATGGTTGCAGCCAGCATAGCAGTCGAAGCAGCACGCCAACACTGAACCAATCGGTTGCAAAACTCACCAGGAGTAGTACACCAATCCAGGATACAACTAAGACTTCCTCAAATTTTGATCAGGAAAATAACCTGTCAGTAAGCATGATATCAAATACAAGTGAGTGGTTAAGTTTGTAAGAATGTTTAATTTCTATGAGTGGTACAAGATACCATTACTGAAACGTAGAAGGGAAAGTACTGTAAAATCTGTATTAGAAATCTTCTTTTGAAATGGTACAATGCAATAGAGGGGATGCAGCTTCTACTGGAGCAATCTACACATATAAGAAATGATGAATTTTTGGCTCTCAATTATTCAAAAATAATGGGAGTGACTTCTATTAGGGATGCATCTTCTAATACAGATTTTACGATAACATGATTAAATGAGTAGCAAATTGCTCACGCTGAAAGGCTGCATTGGTGTTCGAATGCTCAAAGTGCATGTATGGTATTTCAAAATAAAGGCCTGCAAAGAACAACACATTTTGAATTACTGTAAAACCATTTATTTATAGTGCCTTTCAATTTCTCTGTTTTAAAGTGCGGTGGTCGTTGCGCAGCACGTGTTTGAATTTCATGTAAATAAACAATGTATACATCGCTATGAGTCCCATATCGGCACGACGATTGTCACCCTTTGAGCATATTCATTAATTTGCCAGTGAAACAATGAGGATTATAGTTAGTTTACATGCACATTGATTCAATTTAGCAGATTTCTTTTATTAGTGAAAATAAAAACCTAACAAGTCCAATTATGTTCTTTTTACATAAGTACCGGTAAAATATTGTAGGAATCATCCAGAAATTTCATAAGACTTGCACCCATTCTAAAGGACCTCAGTGTAGCATTTGCAGCACTATGACATACAAGAAATTTATAAAAAAAAATTCCTCAATCAAGCTGCCTAAAGTATTGCTAGATCTGATCAAACATTTGATTCTCTCAGATCATACACAGATGAGCTTACATGAACTTACATATTAGTGATTAAGCTTTGCTTGATGTTCCCGTGTAAATTAAATGATTAAATGAGATGCAAGTTGGTGAGCACTTTCTTTATTTACCCGAAGTGTAATGCACTGTCTAATAGCCGTGGTACTACCAGTGTATTGGGTCTGCTTAAACGCATCTCAACTAAAATTTATTTTAAGCCAAATGTGCATACTATTGTATGCTGTCTACATGTGCCAAATTGTAACTGATGAAGTGCAAGTGTACTTGCTTTTGTACAGTGTTATATAGTAATGATTGTTGTGTAATTTCCAGGTAGTTTGGGCGTTATCAAGCAACCATCGATAGATCCAAAGAAAGGAAGCAAAAGAAAGGGACGACCCAAAGGACGCAAAACAAAATCAAGACAGACAACGCCACAGGTAGAAAGAGTAGTATTTTGACTGTTTAATTACTACTGAGAGCCATTGTCTGCGACAGTCTTGTATAATAAAAGTCATAACTGTCGCTGCATGTCGTATTTAACGTGGGTCCCATTGTGTAACAACTTTTATTATTTTGTATAATGTCAATCCGTTATTCTAATTGAAAAGAACAAAATGATTATTACGTACTGGACATAAAACAGCACTGCTTAAACGATAATTGAAATGTAGAATAATTGACATGGATATTTTAATATCGTTTCAGTCATTATAGGAAGCTTTATTCAAATTATAAATAAATTTATCAGAAAAATATATTTTAGGTTGGAAAAGTAATTGGATAATTGTAATGTAGAATAATTGACATGGATATTTAAAATTAATTTCGTTTTAGTCATTTTATCAAGCTTTATTCAAATTATAAATAAATTCATCAGAACACGATACATTTTAGGTTGGGAAAGTATTTGGCTGATTACTGTTCATACATGTAGTTCATCATGATGACACTCAAAGCACTTTCTGTGAATTTACTAGCAATGTTGATAATAACTAACAGCAGTGCAGCAACTTTTACATAAACAATATTGTTCAAAGAATGACTGAAACGATAGTAAAGGCACTAAAAATATTTTTGTTAAGTTAAAAATTCCATCAAATACAAAATAGGGCTACCTTGACTTGTTTTCCCTACATGCAGCCATTTTCACAAATTAAAAAACTAGTTACATATAAATTAGTTTTACTTGATCTCAATCTGATTTCTATTTCCTCACCTATCATCTTTACATTGTCACAGTGCAATACATGTAACTATAACTTATCTATTTGCTTTCTTATTTTTTTTTTTAGTATTCAAACCCAAATATTTCTTACAACCTGCGGAGTCGCCGTAGTCGTAGTAACACACCTGTTATATCTCCTGCATCTGAAAGTGTACAAGCAATAGTAAAGACTGCCATTGATATCAATTCTAGAGTTACCAGACTACCCAAAGTTGTATACCGACAAGATGAACCTGGATTTTTTTCATCAGACGAGGATTAAAAAACTGGGGATTGCGTTAACCACAATTCTGCTTCCTTAGAAATGCAAGATAAGAGATTGACCCTAAATTTCAAACAAGGTCTCTCGTTTGTAATGATACGCAGATTAAATTTTGGGACTTACTACACAACAAATACTTGCCTATTGTTTGTTGTATCCAAAAAAAATTTATGAGTGAGAGAAATTACAAATTGTGTCCATGGTGTAGTTTATGTTAATTACCCTAAAATGTGATGCATC
The DNA here is from genome assembly GCF_978046115.1 of Saccoglossus kowalevskii. Taxonomy (NCBI): domain Eukaryota; kingdom Metazoa; phylum Hemichordata; class Enteropneusta; family Harrimaniidae; genus Saccoglossus; species Saccoglossus kowalevskii. The sequence goes on along the minus strand of NC_140643.1, from coordinate 18,376,984 downwards.
ACTTTTCAAGAATGATACATATCTCATTATTGTCTACTCAATTTTTATTATAATTATTAATTTGATTTTTTTTTTGATTTTTGATTTTCTTGATATGTGATGATCAATACAAATAAAAATACATGTGTAGGAATCTTGTGAAACCACTATCTAATTAAATTGAATTGATATGTGATTAATAATTTACATGGATGAGTTTCATGCTCTCTGCATGTAATAAGCTTGGTTATTAAGCATCCTTTTTGGGGGGTGGCAGAGGCGAAGACATGTAGTGACGTGAAGCTAAGCGATTAGGTGCTGCACATGATCGCTGATTCAAGTCGCGCATGCAGTACGTGTTTACTTTGATTTGAAATAGTATTTACCATGCCGTTTATTCGGTGTTATTTGCTTAATAATTTACATATTTGTTTCATATGCATTCACATATTTTTTTCATGTAGCTCAATTTTCCAATGATGTCACATGTCAGTATGCAGTTACTGCGATTATTACTGCCGATTGCAACTAATAACAAAAGACTAAGTGATAATCATCAGCTTCAGTAGTTTCATAAATTTGTTTTGTTTTTTATTTATATATAACAAGCCATAAGCTACTATTTTTACATTCTGTATTTCCTGCACTAAGAGAAACATCTATCAACCGCACTCATGCCCAGGGTTCTCAGTTCTTGTAATTGTATTTTTAAGGGGTGGGTGCTTAATCAAGTACTGGATAGTACGTCTTTTTTGGTGGAATTCAAATTGTGAAATGAGTTGCATAGCCTTTGATTTCCTCAACACTTTTACAATGACGAAACAGAAATGATGCAACTTTTAATTACAATATTTACATCCATCAGCATTTATGGTTTAAAACTATCAGATTCTATGATGTCATACTTTACCCATAATCCTTTGCTTGAAAATCAAGATGGCTGACTACATAATACTGATGAAAAGTGATATAAAAATACTGTAAATTGCATTCGCCTACATTTGTGGAGCATTTACTTTAGAGGTCATTATGTTGTTTGGATTGATGTTTCCTTTAAATGAAATGAATAATGAAATGTGCTTTGCAAAACTTTAATTATTACCTTTAATTGCTTAAGTTATGTTACAACATTGCAACTTGTAATAAAAACTATTAAAAATCTGCAAATATATAAAATTTAAAGTTGGACCTTTACTCAGTCATCTGTTAACAAGTATGAAATATCAGATTTTTTGTTAACTTTCATCATGCCTAGAGGTGCCATTATTTCGAAACAGGGACTTGTATACATTCTTTGCATGTGCCTAGTACTTTATCAGGGTCATATGCACATGTATTTACTGATTCAATCCATGGCCGACTGTAAGCCATTTTGTTATTTGAAAATGTATCTTATGCATGCTTTGTCAGTCTTTGTTCACAATTGGTGCATACATTTTTTATTACCTGTCCATGACAATTGGTTTTACAATCAGATCAAAGATGGCTGACTGGTGGCTATCTTGCTTTTTGACCATGCTACTATATCTCCAAGGTTTGGGAACAATTTTCAATCATATTTGGCACATACGTCATACATATAGGAATACATGTTCATGTCCCTTTGTTCCATGATCAGCATCCATCTTGTTGAGAATGTGGTATCTTGGACAGGATTTGTCCGATTTCAAATTTGATACAAACATACATGTTGAGATACATGTCCATGATGATTCGTTTTGTATCCCTGTACTTGAGTCTGGACAAATGAAATTCAGTAGGATGCATGAATAGCATATCCTATCATACATTACGATGTTAAGTCATTTACCGGTAATGCATCTGATTTCTGTTGATACTAAAACAGCCAATTATTCACTCTAAATTATTAAATATGCTGTTGGTTCATATTAATTTATTCTTGGCATGAATAACATTTCCCTAATTTCAATGGGGACTATGTCATTAACAATAACTTGTTTATAAAAATTAATTCTGTTTATTGAGTGCTGTTCCTTGCAAGTCTATATGTTGGGTGTGGTCAGTGATGTAGTGTGTATATTCAAATTTTTATCTTTCTAAATATATGTCAATAGACTTAAGACAGTGAACAGTGTATATTGTCTTGTTAAGGTAGCGAGAAGGGAAATTTTCACGTTTTTCTTGATTTTTCAAAAATTGATTAAACGGTTACCCTAGACCTTGATACATCATCCCAGGTTTACAAAAGATCGAAATTGTGAAATAACGTTGCTTAAATTAGTGTTTTAAAGCGCTAGCAGAAAAGACTACAACTGCCGTTTCGTGGATATTTGCATAATGTTTATCTTCGAAAGGGTTAAAATGATAACATCTTATCTGTATACTCTGTTGTTGACGATTCTGATATAACGGGTGATAAGCTTTCCGTTGCAAACAATGCGTGTTTATCTAACGTCCATTGTCAGCATTATTGTCAGTCGAGACTTCGTCGGAGCATGGACGTACTACATGGTCGGAGAAACATGGTCATACAGTCCGGGCATACAGTACTCATTTCGCCCAACCTTCCGCTTTTACATCTACCGCTTAATTTCCGACCACGCGGTCTTGTCCGACCGGATACCGACCGCATTTTAATCGCGTTTTTTTTTTTCGCTCGCTCGCTCGCTTATTGAAACACCGACCGCTCGCCCAAACACTGATCACTGGCACGTGAGTGGTCCAAATGGTGGTTTTGATAGTAAAGTGTGAACATTCTGAACGACACTTTAAATCTCATAGTTATATGACACTTGTATCGTGAAAGCAACTGGACCTCTTGTTACGTGTTTTGGGTGCTTGTTCTAGATGTAATATTTTATATTATTTTAATGAGACAGTTACGTGAAAAAAGCATGGGTAACTCATTTTGACAGAGTAGAGAAACAAGGAAATGTTAATGATTAATTTCAAAAATAACGATACCAAATCCACGTCGGTCGGTCTGGTAAAATTTGACATTCAATTTTCAAAAATAAGTCACGATCATTGATTCAGAATGAGTTCAGTCTATACCGTATACTTACCGTAAAAGTGTTCCCACAAAAAAATATTTTCGGCTAAAAACGGCCACATGTTTTAAACAAATCGAATCGAGCTTGACATGTATGAATAATTTATTGGGCTTAAAAAAAAAAAACGTGTCAAATTTAGTTATAGCCATAAATATTTGATGGCCAGTCGATGAACAATTCGAAACTCAGGATTCACACGGAAGTCCCCCAGGGCTTAAAATCATCGACCCTACTCTGGTTTACTTTATTTCCCAACTTGCAGTGAAAACTGATTCGCCGTGGACTCTAATGTATCTCAGTCTAGTATTTTCTTTTTGAACTGGGGTCAAAATCCATCCGTTTGTCAAAATATACCGATGTTTTTCAGCGAATAATTTTGAAGCTTGTCACAGCACAAAAACACTATGTGAATCGACGCCGGAAATTGGATGGTACGACGACCCTTCAATTAGCGTCAAATATGCTTTGTTACAATATCACTGATTGGCTGAAACTCACATAATCGATGCACGACCTGGGTCACAGAAACATATTTGTCCGTATTATAAACAGGAACTCGCAAAAGAACCACGCTCACATTTTCAATCTTTTTTAGCGCGGAAGTTGCCAACAAATGAAAAAAAAAAAAAAAACTCGTGAATTTCATGGATTCGAATAAAATAAAGCAAGCGCTTGATAAGAATGATTTTTAATATTTTCCCCGATGCTCTTCGAATTTTTTTTTTTTTATTTCAAGGTAAGAAATGGCTAGATGAAATTGCATCGTCTTCACCGCGAACAACTCTAGCTCTGTTGTAGGTTTGCGATGTAAAATAAAATATATATTATAATAATAATACTTGTTTAATTATTTGGGGTTTCAGCCCACAAATTACGAACATGATCCCCATGAATTGCGAGATTTTTCTAGATATTTAAGACATACTGTCATGAAAAGCACATGTAAAATTAACAAATAAACAAAGGTTTAGACTTAAAAATATTTCCTTTCACTCAGCCCATGCATGGAACTGCCCAGGGGGGGAGTTGCATGACACGATTGGTTGAAATACTCGTCTCATTTGCATAAATTAATATTCATGAGCAATGAAAAACTCGTCTTTTCAGTAAAATTGTGCCAAAATGCTTTCCGACAGCATACATGTTAGTTCTAAATTGATTGATTCTATCGTTACGAGCTGAAAAAATAATCGGAAAAATGATGTAAAGGTAATTTTTGAGACACATTTTCAATCAGACTCCAGCTAACTATTGAAAGTAAACACAGGTTTTCTCTTTACCATGATCATAGCAAGTTATGAAATTCATGGAGAATGCAGAGGCACGTTTATATTTCACTCTAGTACTATTGCTCAAAATTGCTCAAAATGTTTTCGGTGACTTTTATCAGTGACAAGTTACCTAATTAGTATGCATTTCAATGAACCACAGTGTGTGTGCATGCGCAGTTTGAAATGGAACAGATTTGAACGCAATAAAATCACGCGTAGAACTCGGGCTCCAGCAAGAAATTGTGGCGTCAAACTGGTTGTTGGTTGAATTGTTTTGAAATAGACATAATTTTGGAGCCTGTATTTGTCTATGAAATGTTTCTAAGTTTTGTTGAGGATTATTCTGTAAAGGAATGGCTGAAATTATTTTATCTGTTCGTAAACGGGACGTTGTTGCTTGACGATGGGCTACGGACGACTGACGTCGAAACGTTCCATTCAGATCAGATGGCGCCCTCTCGTGCCAATCCCCCCCTGGAACTGCCATTTAGCTTCATGGTCCTTCAGCTTGTCTTCGCCTCGGGGGAAAACAACAATAATTATACAAAACACATTGCGAAGACCCAACAATCAGGAAAGAAAACCCAGACAACCATGTCGTACTTGTGTTGAAATACATTTTGTATTTCATGTCAGAATATTACAAATATTCAGTCCAAGCCAAATCGAGGTCAAAGGGTCAGATTGCGTGCATATAATTATAGATAGTTAAAACAAAAAGTATTTGAACTGTTGTCAGCTGTTCAACATTCATAAAAACCAGGAAGACAATGTGAACCTCGGACATTTTTCTATTAGTCCGAATTTTAAATGCGCGCGAGCGAGCAGGTGGGCGGTGATATTTCGGGGTTTACGCGGAAATTGTCTGGTCGAATTCAACAAGCAGTCGCAAAAGCGAGAGAAAAAGGTGTTTGGAAATCGGAAGCGGGCGGGAGGTTGTGCGAAATAGGTACTGTAACTTTGCGCAACTTTCTTTTAAATCGTTTTATTTTCCAAATCAATTTTACTAATACTATTTTGTCTAACGCAATGGCGAAGAAAAGAAAGAAAGATGAGGCAAAAAAAATCTGCCACTCAGTGTCTGAAACAGCAATTTTTTTTTCAAACATCGGCCATTTTGTTTCACCAAGAAAACCGTTTTATTAGATCTCTTATCAGAGACACTTGAAGGATTAGCTTGTTTGTAAACTGTCAGCGTGTACAGTGGGACAGTAATGTTTGTCAGAGGATTATTCCTTGTTTTTCGTTTGCATAACAATGGAAACCCGAACGATCCTGCAGTACGGACTCAAATGCCAGCAGTTTTCTTCATTTTTCACGCTCGAGCTTGAAATTATTCATGATCTGACACTCGTTATGAGTTCTATGATATCAGTGGTTAATATGTTTGGCCATTTTTGGTGTATATTTATAATAATGCAGCAAATCTACAGTGTTTTATTAACCTAAACTGTTTTTCGCGTTTTTCTCGAGTTGAAGTTTTGATTGAGTACGACTCATTGGGACCGCCGCCAAATCAAGCGCGTTCGGACTAGGACATTCAATCTCGCAGTTATCGTTCAAAAGATAATGATGGTGCGAAATATGTTTGGGTTTTTAAAGAAAATGCTTTGTCACAGAATAATAGTCTGTTAAAGGTGCCAAGTATGAAACAATTTGAGGACAAAAAAACAAACCTGCACAGAAATCGGAATAATAGGTCTTTTGATTACCGGGCCGGACACATTTCAATGGACTTGATTACGGACAATGCATAACGTAAATTTCACCAGGAAATTCCGCAGTGTGCTCTCGCAATCATTTTTACAAGGTTCGCCATTTCTGATGTCACGTGATATTTATGTAAACAATAACTGTCCAGTTTGTGCGAACTTGTACCTCTATACTTAGTCTTTTGAAATATATAAGCTAAATTACTGTTCTGAACGAGACAACAGACAGAGAATGTTTTATTCGAAAATGTCACAAAACCCTTCTTTAAGGTAATTGATGTATCTGTTATTTTTCCAACAAGACCAAGAGGGCTTCCATCTTAAAACAATAGAAAAAGTTCAAATTGTGTAATTAAAGGTATAAATCTGAAAATATTGCTTGTTTTTGTGTATATTATTATGCTTATCTAGTGATCTGGGCATATTGATGCATGTTATGAATGTTAGGAAATGTGCATTGGCTTTAAGTATGCTTTTTCATGAGTTCCTAACAGGTCTTGTAAACCATCTCAAGACAGTGTTATTTACTGGATTATGCCAATAACCTTATGTTTATTATGGAGATATAGACAATTGTTACACTGAATTATTATAAAACCAAGTTCAAATCCTACCTCAAGGCTTCGCCGTTTAGTGGAAGGTCGTTTGAATACATATATTGGTTCATATTGAATAAATATTCGTTGACGAATGTGTCAAAATACCGGCCCTTTATTCACGTTTGCATCATTTTCTTAAAACTTCCAGACTGTTTCTTGCAACCTCGGCAAAGGCGTGGCGACAAGTTTTTGTTTCTGTCCACAGTAACTCTAGCCAAAGTAGTTAATTAGTATCGTAGTTGTTTTGGTTCAATTTGAATACAGTTGTGTATGATTTTAGGGGTTGAGCAGATGCAAGCATCTTACATTTCACTATAAATTTGCATATTATCCCTGTCCCGCTTTTAGAGGACCTTTAGCCTTTGAAACAAACACCCACACATGTAAGATATTATGTCAGTAACACTATTAGAATAATTAATAAATATTTGTCAAGTGGCGGGTAATTCAAACGTAGAAATCATTTACTGATGTTGTATTTCTTTTGTCTTTTGACATTTTCGAAGTCGCAGTAGATTAATGTACAATTAATGGATCTGTGTTGTTGTGTCTGTAGTTTTTTTGATGTTTGAGTAAAATATCACTCACTTGCATCTTTAATGGCGAGGATATTTTTTATTTTCGGAGACGAATGGATTCGGTGTGCTATATTTTGTTCCAAGAAAACTTGTGAAATGTTGATTATTTTTTGACGCGATCGCAGCAGAAATGCACACTCCGAAGCAGGCGCCTGACACATTATGTGTGTTTTGACAGTATATTGTATATTATTTTATAAGTATCCCATGTCATTATATCATAATACTATCAGAGCGTTAACCTAGCACATTAAGAAAAAAGAAAACACTGAGAATCAAAACCAACTTGACACCTAATTGAATTAAAAAGCAACATAAAATGGGAATGCTACAAAGGTGAAAAAAACTGAATTGTCAAGCGAAATATAATGGTTGCATGAATTGTCGACCACTGACATTTACACTCAGAACAACAACGTCTTATTTTTTAAGTACTGCAGGCCACCAACATAATGACTTATGACTAAACACACGTACTTTCTATAATTTTCATCCCGGCCACATGCATGAATTGAAGTCACTGTCGTCAGCAGTTGGGGGTCTTCTGGCCACTACTGCTGGTACAATTCCTCCCCTATTACTGCCATCGAACCTAGGACATCTAAAACGTGTTGGTCTACATTTGATCATTTGCGTGTAAGAAATGACGTTCTGTATAGGTGTTTTTTTTAATTAAACAAGTCATATGAAGATGACACAGCCCCCCAATTGTCAGATTTGAACGTTTAGTTCATAAGATATTAACAAGAATTCAAATTAATAATTAAATATAAAAATGAGCTCATTAATTGATTCCTTGAAAAATATAAATCAATGTGCATCTGTACCAGTTGTCCCTATGTCTTTGTAACAAGTCTCAACAAAATCGGTCAAACCATTTCCGAGAAATGACGATGGACACACAAGGACCGAATTTGACTGAATTTTGGCATTAAAATAGCCACCAGTCGGTCATATTTGATCGAATCGGAAAATAAATTGACGTGCACATGTATGGTTGACTGACGGACTGACGAAGACGAAACTAGAAGCTCTTTCCAGGACTTTGTCCAGGTGGGGGCTAATGAAAACTAGTTTTAAAAGTGCGCCCTCGTCGAAATCCTGTGCTAAAACGACTAATCTGCATATGGGATGTATCAGTGATGAGATGTCACAGAGCGTATGACACCGCAGTCAGACCTACTCACCACAAAAATATATAAACATGGCAAAGTTTTGGAAGATAGTAGGGCTGCTTATTGTGTTCATTGCAATGTACATTGCATACACATCGAGAGACACCTTTGATCCAGGTGAGATAACACTATTAAGTTGACGCGACATTATTCCCTGTGCATTTGTTAAGTACAATGTACAACGTGATTGTACCAACGATCGGTCCTTCGTGACTATGGCCGGAGGGAAGGAGGAGGGGAGTTCTCCCACAGAAAAGCTATACGGGTATATGTGTGGTTCGACTGGGGTATCTTATTCACACCAGAAGTGGGTTGGATTTTATCAAATGTAATATGTTTGAGAAATCTCCAAAAATTCTTGGGAATAACGCCCGAAAAGTGTTATTCGCAAGTTGTCTCTGACGGCCTGGTGTTTCCCCGACAGATAGTGCTCAGATAGACAGACAGTACGTATTTTGAACTCTGACCTGTCCTATCATATACGACATCGTGTGGCACTGCGCATGTGTTTTTACAGTACTGAAATCTGAATAACATGTTGTCCGAGAAGTGGTATGTAATTACTAAAACAGTGGTCTGATAGTGGGTGGGGTCAAAAAAAATTGGGCCACACACCCCAACCCATTCCCGTTTTGTTAGGAAGAATCACCCGGGACTATGTTATGCGTCAGTTGCATGTCAGATCAGGTCAAGGTCATGTGATTTATGTCACATATTATACTAGTTGGTGTATAATACACACCCTGTAATATAACCCGATGAAAGTAGTATTGTATACCCTCTATACCTAACTACTAATTATTTTAAGCAATGTTTAAATATCATCGCAAAGCACAAACATAAAAAAAGTTGAAAATTAAGGTTTCAGTTTGAACGTTAAAATTGCTTATGCACACTTAATAATTTTGACTATCTTTACAGAAGTGAGCTGATCTCTTACCAAATTTGCCAAGAATAATTTCATTTATCATTTCAGTCGTGGCAAACTGTATATAATTTCGAGTTATTAAATACAAAATATTTCATATTTATTTTGAAAAATATTTATATCCTCAAAACTACACATCTTGCTGTCTAATTAAAATGTCCCAAATATTATTGCCATAGTTTAAAATACAAAACTGGTAAATTGTTATATTTGTTTTGATTGTTAATTTGTTTCATTGCAGGTTAATATGTGATATTGCGTTACGCATGCGCATGCATTTGTAGCGTTTATAAAAATGTAACTATTTATAGAAATATTCTGTTAAAACTTATGAAGTCAGCAAAGAAACGTCATTATTCAAATACAGTACGATTGGCCCAAGGTAACACAAACAAAACATGGCAAGTGATCAATGATCTACTTAACAAAACACCAAGCAAATTAATACCCCGTATCTTACATTCAAGTAATTCTAACAAACCCCCTTTAACAAATAATTCTGATATTGCGGAAGAATTTAACAAGTTCTTCACTAACATTGGCTCCAATTTTGCCTCGAATATAACATATGGCAGCAATTATGCACGGTACCTAGATGGTAATTACCCTAATTCTTCTATTTTCCACCCAGTCTGTGAGCAAGATGTGTCGAATGAAATTAAACGTTTAGACCCGCGTAAATCTGTTGGTGTTGACAAAATCAAATCTCGAATTAGTTATACAAGCAGCAAATGTTACCTATCGCCCGTTAACCCACATTAATCAATTGTTCACTGAGCCAAGGAATATTTCCAGATGCACTTAAAATAGCCAAAATAATCCCAATTTATAAAAAGGGGGCCCCACCACTGAACCCAGCAACTACAGACCATTTTCAATTCTCCCTATTGTCAGTAAAATTCTCGAATCAATTGTTAACAAGCAATTTATAAATTACATAGAAACAAAACATATACTTTTAGATACACAATTTGGATTTCGGAACAATTGTAGCACTAAACTAGCAGCTCGATAATGAGTTTCTTACTTTTGGGGTATTCATTGACCTCAAAAAGGCCTTTGATACCATTAATCATGATATCTTATTGAATAAGTTAAAACATTATGGTATCAGATGCCTCCCATTAAACTGGTTTCAAAACCACATATCCAACCGCCAAGAGTCAGTTTGCATTAACAACATTACATCGCAATACATGAAAATACAACGTGGTGTCGCATAGAAATCGATTCTAGGCCCGTTCTATTTCTAGTCTACATTAATGACATTGCAAATTCTACCAACTTCTTTCAATTTCGACTGTTTGCTGATGACACCAATTTATTCAAATTTATTAAAGAAAATATTATTAATTTTTCGTATATATACTCTGAGCATGTTTGTGAATGGTATCGTGCTAACAGTGCTGAAAAGACCAATTACATGATTATTAAAACTATTAATTATTATTAAAACATCCCAAAAAATAGTGAACGTAGAGGACAGATTGGGTATTGACGATGACCAAATAGAACATTTACCTTGGAGTATTCATTGATCAGCATTTCAATTGGAAGTCTCACATTCGAAAAGTTGTAAAATCTATTGCCCCTAAGGTGGAATTATATCTCGGCTCAGACATTATTTACCTAAATCAACTCTTATTTTATTTTATTGTACAAATCTTTAATTCTACCACACCTTCTCTATTGTATTGAAATTTGGGGGGACACGTATACTACCTTCCTGGAGCAATTACTTTTGCTACAAAAGAGAATTGTCCGTCTTATAACTTTTTCAAAATACCGCGCCCATAATGCCCCTTTGTTTAAACGAATTGGTATTTTCGACATTCACAAACTCTCTAAATTCAATACTTGCCTGTTCACCTTTGACCTTCTTAAAAATCGTTTCGCACATGCTGTGAATCATTACTTTGATCCCCTTCCACACAACTACCCAACCCGACTCTCCCTTGAAAACAATTTTTACATTCCACAAGTGCATTTAACTCAAAGTAAACATAATATCAAATACGCAGTTACAAAACACTGGAATGCACTTCCCACTCACATTATAAATATCACACATAGACACATGTTTAAAAGTACATTCATTCACCAATTTAGTTATTTATCTATTCATTCAGTTATCCAGTTATTTACTAATTGATCAAATAATTGATAGAATATTTCATCAACAGTTTGTTATTTTACTTTACATTAATTCACTTATTTAATTTTATCATTATATTTTTCAGTCATGCAGACACTTTCTCTGTATAAAGCTAGACGGTGACATGAACTAGACTAGTTCAATACCGAACTATTTCCGTGTCCCTCACCAGTTGCATTCCTACAAAGCAATATTTTATTTATATATGCATTTCTGTACATTAGTATTTATTTAATTTCCTTATGTTACTGGTGAAATAAAATTTCAATTCAACTATTACGGTATGCAATATACTATAGTCTACAGTGTGACTTGAAACTTTCCTTTTTTGTACAATATAGAGTAATTTGTTTTGGCTTTCCCGCCACAACACTGTTCTCCCTCGAAATCCTCTAGCTTCTAGCCCAGTTTTCATATTTAAATTGATTTTTTGGACAGTTATTACTCAAAATTTATCTTAAAGCGGAAAGGTCGTCACCTGCGCACGCGCAAGAATTGAGTCCCAAGCGACAATAACAACACACGCTAAAACGAAAAGGCTCATGGGTAGACGCTTGTTTGTAAACAATGACACGCTATGGCCATCTGTCCCATGCGCAGGTGACGACTCCCGCTTTAATGATCATGTTAAATTCTGAGGTGAAAGTAGATAGTCTACAGTCATGTAGTCGTGTGGTTAATACAGTTTACAACACAGGATTGTGCATTTGAACTGAACACCTGGGGATTGTAAGAAGAGAAAGCGGGAAAAGTTTGCAGATAGTAATATATTATGTATAATTTAGGAAAAAGTAGATGTGACACTAATTAGTGTGCCAGTTTCTTCTACCCATATTTCTAGTATTCTGTTCAATTGGTAGTAGTGAATTGGTAGTACAAGTGGTTGAAAATGGTGGAGTGACATGTTAATTTTTAGAAGAATGATTTTATTACAGAAAGCATACGTGGGAAGCGAGTGGTTGTGACCGGTGCAAGTACCGGTATTGGTGAACAAGTCGCCTACCAATATGCAAAACTGGGAGCTAATATATTAATCACCGCTCGGAGAGAGAATCTACTCAAACAGGCAAGAGTTATGATTAGTATGTCCATTGCCTTTCGTATTTTTGGAAAATAAGACTTTTTAAGAGATATACGCAATGGACAAAAATATTTCCTTTTCTTGACCTTTTAATATGTATTAGAACACCCCTACCATTTAAAGTAAAAATGTTGGTGTTCTGTATATGCAAGTCAGTATAAAAAGACTATATATTCTGAGACTTATATATTCTGACTAATAATTTATTTTCAATTTAGGTAGTAAAGAAATGTTTAGACTTGGGTGCCCAATCCGCACATTACATTTCTCTGGACATGCAAGTCATTAACGAGACTGGTAAATTGATAACTGAAGCTGAGAAGACACTCGGTGGATTAGATTATCTAGTTTTAAATCACGCCCTCTACTACTGGGAATTATGGGATGGCGATATCGAAAGACTTCAGGCACTAATGAATATCAACTTTGTTTCCTATGTGAATCTAGCAACTAAAGCACTACCCATGCTGTCAAAGTCTAATGGTAGCATCGCTGTGGTCTCATCTGGTTCTGGTAAGTAATTTTTGTTCAGTTCCCATGATAGTTACCATGTATATGTATATATATGTGATTGTTTCCAACTTGTTTGCTTCGTAGTTAATTTTTGAGTTCGAAGTTTTGGTTCAAATTTAAGAACGGTTTTATTATAACCACATATACATTTATGTGAACACTTGTGTTACTAACAGAGCAAATATTTAATCAGGTATATTGTAAGTAAGCATGTATCGAGTTGAGATTATGGAGTAGGAAACCATTACAGAGGAGTACAAGAGAGAATATAAAAACGTGTATTAAGTAATATGAAAACCCGCGCATTGCAACGGCGTCATCTCATTGGTCGATCGGAACCACGTGTGTTTTGGGGGTCAATGCACCAACCAACGGAGATTATTTGTTCTGTGGATATCTTCCAGAATTAGTCTTGAAATGTGAGAATCCTTTGGCAAGACAACAGAATCCTTCATCTGAACGATCAAGTAGTCCATTCTGCCAAAATGGATCTAAATTGTATAATGGGCTCGATCTCTAAACCCAATTCTTGTTCACAGTGTTTTTACAATCTTGCAGAGCTGCTATGTCATCAGGAAAGTGTTGTTGCTGAACATATCCTAGGACCGCCTTTTCTGCTTTTTTTAATGTTTCCACACATAGAGCCTGCTGTCCGAAACTGCCCTTGGTCCGTTTCATAGCAGCTATCTTCATACCTTTCATTCTTTGGTCAACTAGTTGACTTTGCTGACTTGAGTCAACTCCCATTTCCATAAGACTTACTTAGATCTTCTTCCATCCAGCAATTCAATTGTCAAGGTCGTATTTGGCTACCAGTACCCATCCAAAACTGTTTGAGTTTCATCCAATTGAAGAACTATTACACCAGTTTGTCCATAACTGTAGCTTCTTGACTAGAAGTTTTCTGGAAACTCAAGTATTATCAGGGCTTCTATACTCTGTACTGCATTCTCGCATTCAACCAGAAAGATGGTAAACTCATCTAGAACCTATGGGCTGTCTGATCAAGAGCTTTCCTAACATAGGCATGAGAAATACATTCAATAACACCATATCGATTTTGAAGATCTTTCATGTCAGCATGATCCCCATTCTCTGCCCCCCACGGTGGCTATAAACAGTAACAATTCTGTTAGCTTCACCAATAGTATAATGCTGCAAGTAGTCCATTCTTTCATCTTCATTCTCAGTATTTATTAAAGTTCTGGTCCTGAACTGACGAATACACTGTTTGTACTCTATAGGTTTACCAGCAAACTTCTTGATATCTGACAAGATTTTTTAATTTGTTTCATCATGACCAAGATGACTTCACTTGAGGATATTTGACCGGCAATAGAGGATCCAGAACCAGCATTGCTGTCACTATCGTGCTCTCCCACACAGCGCCTGCCCTGCACACCATGTGCAAGACCAACACTCACATCATCATCCTCATGCACATTTTGACTATTTAAAATGGACTCACCTGCATCATGATTCACATCCAACAGATTCTTATCTAACCCTAATCTCTGTATCCCTATCTTAGGACTAAATAAGCTCAGTCTGTGCAAGTTCTTTTTCATAGTTCACTCCTTGATCAAGTATATCTCTCCTAGCATCTAATATCCTTAATTCTGTTTTCAGCTCCAATTCTTCTTGCATCTTCAGGCTGAGTTGAGCTTGTTTTTTCTTCAATGCATCAGCTCAAGCTAACAACTTCCCTTTGATCTTTTTTAATTCTAGGCACGAGGAGAGAGCTGGCTCTTCGGATCTCTTTGATATGGAAGTAGTAGTTTTGAAACGCTGTCCTCAGGTTTCACTTTCTCATTCATCCTAATAGATTGTCTCAACTGTGATTCAGCTTCTTGAATCCAATGACGTATTGTGGCTTCAAACTCATTACAAGAATCTTGAAAATGTTCATATCATCCGTCATACCAAGTCTTCCTACTGAGCTTCATCTGACAGCAGGTCGTTGTGTATACTTATAAACGATTTATATGTGTCCATCCATTCTGTTACAGTAGTTAAATCATTCAACTATCTCAAGAATCGTTTCATACCATTTCTCAACTCAGTCTACTTCGTTGGCTCTGTCTAGTCTCCAATGCTTATTGCTTTTTCTTCTCTGTAGGTTTCTTGCGATGTTCACCACGGCTCTGGCTTGATAACGTAAAACTTAGCATAGTCGTCTGCTTAGCAATAGACCCAGCTCCAATATCAATAGTTATGTTGTGAAATTACTGTTCCAACTGACGATCCATCATCAAACTGAGAATTACACAGTTTTCAAAACACGTTAATGTAATGTAGTGCACAAACAAATTCAAGTTCTATGGGTCCCATAAATCGCTATTAAATTAATGGCTTGCCACCATTTATTGATCTCACCAATGCGGCCTTCCACACTAATTGAACAAAAGCTTATTTTCTGAATTACGACTCTTTATTCCATATAAAGAATGCAGATTGATGATTAACTGATATGTGACATATACAATGATGTAAATATATACAAAAATATAAAAGCAATTAAATACACAGAATGTTGATTTAGCCCTAACAACTTAATACCCTGATTTTTCAAATGTGATTTTTAATGTAATTATCTAGAGCCATGATTATCCAGTGTAAGAGGAATTAAGGCCGCCAGTACTAGGTAATAATATTTGATTTAGCAGTGGCGTGGGTAGCTCCTTTCTACTATAAATGTACAACCAGTTACCTATATGGTTCTCACCTCTCATTCCACTGCAATGTCTGGCTACATGGCAGACCTTTCTTCCACAACAAACCAACCCTTCCCATCACAGTATGTCTGGCTACATGGCAGATCTTTCTTCCACAACAAACCAACCCTTCCCATCACAGTATGTTTGGCTACATGGCAGACCTTTCTTCCACAACAAACCAACCCTTCCCATCACAGTATGTTTGGCTACATGGCAGACCTTTCTTCCACAACAAACCAACCCTTCCTATCACAGTATGTTTGGCTACATGGCAGACCTTTCTTCCACAACAAACCAACCCTTCCCATCACAGTATGTTTGGCTACATGGCAGACCTTTCTTCCACAACCAACCAACCCTTCCCATCACAGTATGTTTGGCTACATGGCAGACCTTTCTTCCACAACCAACCAACCCTTCCCATCACAGTATGTTTGGCTACATGGCAGACCTTTCTTCCACAACAAACCAACCCTTCCCATCACAGTATGTTTGGCTACATGGCAGACCTTTCTTCCACAACAAACCAACCCTTCCCATCACAGTATGTTTGGCTACATGGCAGACCTTTCTTCCACAACAAACCAACCCTTCTCATCACAGTATGTTTGGCTACATGGCAGACCTTTCTTCCACAACAAACCAACCCTTCCCATCACAGTATGTTTGGCTACATGGCAGACCTTTCTTCCACAACCAACCAACCCTTCCCATCACAGTATGTTTGGCTACATGGCAGACCTTTCTTCCACAACCAACCAACCCTTCCCATCACAGTATGTTTGGCTACATGGCAGACCTTTCTTCCACAACAAACCAACCCTTCCCATCACAGTATGTTTGGCTACATGGCAGACCTTTCTTCCACAACAAACCAACCCTTCCCATCACAGTATGTTTGGCTACATGGCAGACCTTTCTTCCACAACAAACCAACCCTTCCCATCACAGTATGTTTGGCTACATGGCAGACCTTTCTTCCACAACAAACCAACCCTTCCCATCACAGTATGTTTGGCTACATGGCAGATCTTTCTTCCACAACAAACCAACCCTTCCCATCACAGTATGTTTGGCTACATGGCAGACCTTTCTTCCACAACAAACCAACCCTTCCCATCACAGTATGTTTGGCTACATGGCAGACCTTTCTTCCACAACAAACCAACCCTTCCCATCACAGTATGTTTGGCTACATGGCAGACCTTTCTTCCACAACAAACCAACCTTTCCCATCACAGTATGTTTGGCTACATGGCAGACCTTTCTTCCACAACCAACCAACCCTTCCCATCACAGTATGTTTGGCTACATGGCAGACCTTTCTTCCACAACCAACCAACCCTTCCCATCACAGTATGTTTGGCTACATGGCAGACCTTTCTTCCACAACAAACCAACCCTTCCCATCACAGTATGTTTGGCTACATGGCAGATCTTTCTTCCACAACAAACCAACCCTTCCCATCACAGTATGTTTGGCTACATGGCAGACCTTTCTTCCACAACAAACCAACCCTTCCCATCACAGTATGTTTGGCTACATGGCAGACCTTTCTTCCACAACAAACCAACCCTTCCCATCACAGTATGTTTGGCTACATGGCAGACCTTTCTTCCACAACAAACCAACCCTTCCCATCACAGTATGTTTGGCTTTTTTGTTATACTTTTTATCTTTTTAGTGTAGGTTTTATAGTATGATTGTAATTTTCTTCACTGGGATGTATTCACCCTAAGCCAGGGAAAACTTTTGTTGGTATGGTGGCATTGCTATTATTGTATCAAAACTGAAAAACAAGATAGCTGCCAGTTGGTCATTTTGGATTCAAACTCAAATCAATATGGACATGTTTGTATTAAATTTGAACAAAAACCGACAAATCCTGTCGAAAAAACCACATTTTTCAAAAAACAAGATGGATGCCAGTCGACCATCTTTGATCTGATCTGATAAAACTAGTTTTACCATGATAGTAATTAGGCGTCCATCATTGCTCTTGAACTATTTCAACTTGTATAGATTTCCATGATTGAGTGTCACAATAATAATACAAATATTCAGGTCCATGGCCTCGCCCTGGTTGAAAATGAAGTATTCGGGTCCCTAAAACTGTACGTCCATCTTTGTTGGGGAGGGGGGCATTTGTATAATGTCCTGTTCATCTTTCAACTTGTATCATGGCTGACACTTAATGTAAACAAATAAAGGTGAATAGTAAATAACACAAAGTTTGAGCAAACATTATAGTTTACATTTTCAAATGGTTGGAAGTTGCAAATATCAGTTGCCAAATATGATGCAAACTATACACTTCAAGTTTGTTATTGATGACGCAATCGAAAATGTAACAACGATTGCAATCGTGTTTTCTGTGAAATGTTATACGCGTTTATACGTAATAATTGGGTGTTTTACCTTGCATGTTCTAACAATTCATGCACGTAGTTTATTATAATCATAGATCGTTTCCATCATAATTTACTATCGCTAATTTCAACCACCATCTATTACGAAACACTAACTTTTACAAATTCAGTATGACGCGTTTTGTTCAATGTTTTATGTGAGTGGATACCGCCGAGTTAATAGATATATACATATTAGGAACAATGGTGTTAAAATATGACGATGCATGAATGTAGAACTAACATGTATGATGATCGTCTGTGTATATGTCATTATGAACATTGTATTATTTGTATATACAGGTTTATTCTGCATGCCTGCTGCCATCTCCTATTGTACTTCAAAACACGCCCTGAACGGGTTCTTCGAAGGCTTCAGACTTGAACTCAATTACATGGAAATCAATGTAACTGTAACACTGCTTTTACTTGGTGGTATAGCCACTGATCATCTGATTGACATTATAAAAGGAGATTCTACTGCGTCTAACGTCATGGCAATTCTTGGTGATCCAACTGAAGCTGCCTCATTCGTTATTAGAGCTGCTGGTTCTAAAAAGACGTTTGCCTACTACCCTTGGACAGTTGTCAGAATCCGGGAAGTTCTGCATACTGTGTCTCGTGATTTATTTGATTACGCCACATCAAAGTTGATATTTCCAAGTATGAGAATGCAAAATATGAAAATAAAGTAAACAAAAATAAAATATTTCCATATATCTGATTGACTATATACTGTGGTGTTGCTTTGTTTGTGAATTGTTTTTGGCTTTGTAGAGTATTATTTCATGAGCGCTTGTTTGTTTTGTGTACGTAGACTTGTCAATTCCCCCTGTCAAGGATTTTAGATATTATTCGGGTATGTTTTTTTTTACTTCGCTAATATTCTACACGCAAAGGCATACTAGTTTCGGAGTAGTCTCGTGTAGGTAAACCCAACTTTGAGATTATCCTGAGCAACCAAATTTATATGTTTCACATGTAGAGTGAGTCTTAAAGTATTGCAAAGTACGGTTTTCTTAGAGTTCTTGGTCTTTATTTTTACCGTGATGTAAACTGCCCGGATGTCCGCAGAAGCACCGACTGTGTGCCAACATATGCTGGATACAAGATTGGTAAGGCAGTAAACGAAACGTTTCTTTTGTTTGCAATTTATTTTAAATTCATAGGCTTTTTTTTCATATAATAAAGTTTGTATTTTTTTTTAAATTGGAATTTCTAATACTGTTGACTTTCGTGTGTGTGCTATGAATACACTACGTAATGTAGTTTAGTAACTACTGACTAATATCAGCTGGATATCAAAGTATGGGATTCTGGAAACCCTGTCAGCGGAGACAAAACTGTACATAATTACCAAACTAAAACCATGCAGGGTGAGAAAAGACAATCGTATTTGTTGTTTGTCTTGTCACAAAACCCTAATTAAATACACACATACTACAAATACTGCACTGAACAATCTATGTAATATTGTATGCAGTTGAACTAGTATTTACATACAATACATCATATTGCATAACATATGAAGTATACTTCCAGTAGCCATAAGTTCATTAATTGTTCATATTACAATAGTCATTTTTTTTGTTTGGTAGGTTTGGTCAGTATGCCTGCCGTTGTTGCATATTCAGCCTCCAAACACGCGTTAAATGGGTTCTTTGAAGGATTGAGACTTGAACTCAAATATACGGAAATCGATGTAGCTGTAACTTTGCTTTTATTCGGTGGTGTGATTGACATTGTACAACATCGTGACACTTTGGCACATTTTGGTGACCCAGCTGAGGCTGCCTCATTCATCATGAAGGCGGCAAGTTCTAAACAGACATGGGCTTACTACCCTTGGGCTGGTGTAAGAATCATGGAAATAATACATACTATTTCACGTGATCTATGTCATGTCATCATAGCAGACTGGTTGTTCTCAATGTTGAGAATACTGACGATATAGTATACTTTCTTCAAACATATTATATTGAATAAACTCATGTGATAATGTGACGTCAGCTGATGCATGGATGAATGTGTACAGATTGAAATGGAATTATAGGATTTATTGTTTTTATTTTTGTGTTGCGTTCCATCATCTTAAAATATATATGTTATCTTGATCACAGGGAAAATTATTAGTACTTTTGTTTTGTATCTAATAATTTCACTTTTATATATGCATTCATCCTCATGTTTGAGTAAGTGAACCATTATAATAAAACTATCATAAACCATTCAAGTTGTTTTGTATGTTTTCTCATTTTCATTATTAGCTTCTTCGAAAGGCTTTGTGAAGTTTACATATATATCTAGATGATCTGGTACCGGCGCATAGTAGATGTATAAATGGGTTATTAACTTCTTCAGTGTCGTTTTAGATATAGAATATTATAATTGTGACCACTACCTCATTAAACCCGATTTTAAAAATCTATGATTGGGTATGTATGCCGAATTTTACATGTGGCTGTAGATAGAAACTGTTGTATTACAATTACTATCGTACTTGTTTTACAGTTTATTTTATTATTATTTTACATGATCTTTGTTTGGTAACTATGGTGTCATATCTTTAGTTACAGGTTTTCAATGAAATATTGTGATTGTAAGTTCAGCATGATGGCCGACTAACGCCATTTTAACATCGTGCTATGACAAGTTTGTTCTGTTTCGCCTTAACGTATATAATCCTTGTCTTGCAATTTATATTTTGTATTTACGTATATAATGCATAACACACATTATACATATTTATTTCAGACAGGATATAGGTATTGAACTAATTTTGGGGAAGCGTACAAGCAATGAATGTATGGTCACGTATAAATCTCAAATTCTGGAGCAAAACATACTCTCATTTGAGAACGTATATCAACATAATTTGTTATTCTATATAATGTATTATGTTGTATTATTTATATTAATTTACAAGATTTATTTAAATTGTTTATTTCAGTTTTTGAACGAAGACATTTGATGTGATTAATGATATATTTCACGAATCGTCGGAAGTCACGACCATTTTTACGGCAAATGATTAGCCTCTTTGATTCGAGCGATAAAAAGGTTCTGGTAGGATAAAAGCAATAATGATTGCACCATGCATTAGCATATATATATATTAGTATGATATATAATGTGATTTTTAGTAGAAGAGTTTTGATCGTGAAATTCATACCAACAAGACTAGGGATGGTCATTTATTACAGCTACACAATAATAAACTTGATTTCAACCACATTGTCCTAACCATAAAATGTTCAAGTTATGTAATCAGTATGTAAAATGATATGTGGCATGATATTTCATATATATATATATATATAATTATATGTTGTAGGGTCAAAGTAAACGCACGACATTAATATTTGTTGTTGTGCTCCAGCTCAGATAAGGCAATAGTGGTATTGTCCGTCTCTTGTTTAGTCATTTTCAACCATATCTATCATAATGTTATAGAGTAAACGCATGCAGTGACATTCATATTTGTCATTGACAATTCTTGTTGTACTATTCATCAGTTGATTTACAAATCATATTTAGTAAAATCCAAAGATAAAGGGTTATTATTGAACATCTCATCCATGTTCGTACATCTTTGCACGTATATTGAAATGAATGATATATGTGGGTTGATTTAAAACAGTTAATTCAGAGATAACATACCTGCTTATTTTATTTTGCAGTGGAATATATAATGTGTCTATTTATTGTAGAGAGTATACGTGTGAAGCGAATGATTGTGACTGGTGCTATTAGGGGTTTTGTCGCCTACCAATATGCAACACTTGGAGCTAATATACGGACCCCTGCTCGGAGAAAAAATTATGAGTGTTACATATGATATTTACAGATTAATTGTCACAGTGTAAGGCCTACTTATCACAATTGAGAGGAACACACATAGAACTCAACACTGGACAGGGGGTTCTTTCACTGCTAGTATGGGGTAGACAAGACGATAGTACTGGAAATTAAATACACATACACCAAAATATCGAGTTAAAGCTCCTGGCTTTAATACCTCTCAAAATAATTACAAGAAATGAAGCACAGAAAAATACAATGAATAAAGTCACTAAAATAGGTGATTGCTTAGGGAAGTGTGCATTGGGGAT
Source organism: Saccoglossus kowalevskii (assembly GCF_978046115.1). Lineage (NCBI taxonomy): Eukaryota > Metazoa > Hemichordata > Enteropneusta > Harrimaniidae > Saccoglossus > Saccoglossus kowalevskii. Next base: position 18,354,741 of record NC_140643.1, on the reverse strand, counting down.
AACTCACAGTTCCAGGGTGTATTAATGGACGACAGTCAATGGCTTCTGCAACACAACAAGGTAGAAATACAGGAGTCTTGCTTGCAGAGAAACGCTGGTATTCTGGAGGGCACCGCTGGAAGCAGGAGATCGCAGAGCAGTTCATACAAGTCTCACAGAATGATGGTTGTAGCCTGTATCACTTGTCAAACAATGTCGTAGCAGAACACACAGGAAAGCAAGTTGAAATGACGGAAACCAAGTTGAAATGATCGACCCAAACTGTCCTGAGTCTGTCCAATTTATAGGCAGTGACACCACCCGGGTTTCCACATAAGCCAATCAGAATGTGATCTTGCTAGCAGCTGTATCACGTAGGCAACTCAGTAGATCATAAACATCCTTTGTTATTCAAATAACAGCACACCTGGTAGATTCCAATTCTCCTTCCAAAGTTGTAAACACCTTTTGTTATGTAAATTACAAACACACCTGGTAGAACCCACTGTCCTTCCAGAGTTGAAACAAGTATGACCTGTCAGTCACCTTCATGACAGTTATCACAATTCACACCATTTCTTCCCATGATCCCATTTGCAGGGTTTGAGGTAATATGACAAAAACATAAAATAAAGGATGCTGACATTATTACACAGTTGTTTTATGATTGAACACTATTTGATGTGTGCTCGAACATTCATTACGTAACATATAAAACATATAAATGGTTTTCAACAAACAAGGTCAGGTAATTGCACTAAACAAAATGAATATGTTCATACATTCAGGGAAAAAGGAACGTTGTTTGTATTGACCGTTCATACTATTCCTATGGGAATAAACTTACTTAAGCTTTTTACCAGCACATTTGTGTCACTCTTCTAATTGTTTCTAATTTTACACATTGCATACATTCTACGCCTATCTTTTCAAAAACAATCTTCAGTCATTCTAATATGACTAATTTACAGAGGCTGAATGGTCCAACCCTATGAGAGTAAATACGCCCGTGCATAGGACTATGAACCAGAGTTAGCCTAAATTCACAAGTTATACATGTATTAAGATAATAACGATCAGTATATATTTATAATTTTACTGAAAAAAGTTTTGTCGAAAACAAAACATTCCGTTATCTCAATTTTTGCTTCAATCAAAAAGCATGAAAATTAGCACATTTCCCTAAAATAAAAGCAGGTCACCTAGAAAGTAATGACTACTCACGAGCACAGGAATTGACGCATCGTGAATATATTAGCATAATGTTTTTTAAAATGCATTATTATTTACAAATATTTTACAAATATATCAGTGAGAATATTACATGTTTTCTATCTCTGCAGTGTGTGCATATTTTCGCCGTCTTCATCTTTTATTAACCGTGTATTCGTGTCGGCGATAGGCGATAATGGCTGTATTCAAACGAGCTTGATGAATGTGTTAAGAATAAATAAAACGGTATATCTTAAAACTGATCATTTTGAATTGTGAAACAAATTGTCATTGGCATGTGTTATAACATGTTTAATGTGCATACCACAGTTGAACAAAAATGAATAGACATGTTCACATAACACATTGGTCTTGAGTGCTCACAGCAATGAAATGTATATTTGATTTGGTGACCTTCAATGTAGGCTAGCTTTAAGATTGCAATATTTCAAGATGTGTTTCCATAACAACTGATTTTATCATTGTTATGGTGATCACAGTAATCAGTGAGGGAATGTGAATTGTAACTTCCGAAGCTCATTTTTGCATATTTAGAAATATAAACAGGCCTTTTTTAAAATTTGAATAAACACAATGCATTAGTATCACTGACTAGACTCAACATATCAAGAAACAGCACTCGATAAACTAAATAATTACTCATAGATAGTTGTGACATAAAAAAGTGAAACAAATCTGTTTATTTCATTACATGTACATGATTGAGTGAGGGCACAGGTATTTGACAGGAATACAACAATGATTAAGTACAATAGTTTAGTGTTTGCAGATTTTAAATCATGAAAAAAGTGGAACAAATCTGTTTATTTCAACACATGACTGAGTGAGTGTATTTGACAGAGGTATAACTGTGATTAAGTACAATAATTTAGTATTTGCCGGTGTTAAATCATTTTCGAAGTTGTAACATTGAAACACAACCAAGAGTTTATATAACAAGTCAGTGTTAATAGTTTTTAGTGACAGCATACATCATACCCCATGATCAAGATATAAAAACAAATAGAAATGGCTAAAATATATTTTAAGATGATGCAACATATACAATACATGTATATTTATATGTCAATCTGTTCATTTCATCCATGCATCGCTGACGTCACTATGCTACATGTGTTTATTCGATATGACAGACTCTTTGTTTGAAGAGTACTTGTTTAAGTAATGTATCTTATATCTTCAGCATTCTCAACATCGGGAAAAACGAGTTTGTCATCATGATATCACATAGATCACGTGAAATAGTATGTATTATTTCAGGAATTCTGACTGCAGCCCAAGGGTAGTAAGCCCATGTCTGTTTGGAACTCGTAGCTTTCATGATGAAAGCGGCAGCCTCATCTGGATCGCCGAATTGTGCCAACATGTCACGATCTTGTACCAGATCAATGGCATGATCAGTGGCTACACCGCCAAGAAAAAGCAGTGTTACAGATACATTTAGTTCCTTATAATTGAGTTCAAGCCTGAATCCTTCAAAGAACCCATTCAATGCTTGTTTGGAGGCAGAATGGGCAATAACACCAGGCAAACTAAACAAACCTGCAAGAAAAAAGAACAACAAAACAATGATAATAATTCTACGAACAATTAATGAACACTCTTAGTTTCCACTCACTCACTCACTAAGTTATGGTCCGCAGTTTCTTTCTGGTATGTTCATTCTCACCAGTAGTCCGTCTGTTGCCTTACATTTACTCTGGTTGCGAAAATCATGGTTTGTCATTGTTGACTTGTTGTTGCTTTTTAATCCGCCTTTATTATCTTTTGACATTGTTTGTATTGTTGCTAGATCAATATACACTCTAATCGTCTACTGCATATCATGGCGTTGACATCAATTAGCTAATATGATTTTAGTTATAAAGCTTTAGTGTTTTTATGTATCAAAAAAAATTGCCAAACGAGAGTTGGGAAATCTTGGGGATAATGTGATCAACTTTTAAACTCACGGACATCGTTTAATTTCACCGGGCCAATGATCTAAATACCGCTGATTAGTGGGTTAAATTAATCATTGTCAAATCTGACCAATTCAGACATTGGTGCTAATGAAGACTTCAGTAAACGTTCAACAAATTGTTAGAAAAAAATAATTCAAATTATCATACGTCAAGTTACTGGGAGAGGTTACCGATATCATAAGCACACTGCGTATTCTGTACTGAGCTGTGATGTGTGTTTAGATAAAACAATTGAATACGAGGGTTAGGTAATGTTTGGCTCGGACCAAAGTATGCCTTTTAACTGCAAATCATAAAAACATCGTCACAAGAATACTTTATTTTCGATGATTTAATATAGCACCCGTCTTTCAACAATGTTAATAACGGGAATTTAAAACGGGAAAAAAATTATCTATGTTTTAACTTTGAACGAAGGAGGATGGGTATCAGGTATTCAAATGTGCTTCCACAGTTCGAATCAGGATTTCCAACCGACTGGTCATAATAATTCATACTTTATTTACTTTGCATACTCTGTTGAAAGTAGAGTACAATAATGCAAATACCCACTAGTCACTCGATGTATTCTATGACACGAAGATTATATGCCATTCGTTTTTTTTCGGTGCAAAGTATGTTAAACAATGTTAATTTTAAACTACGTTTTTATTATTTTGTTTTCATCCATGTTGTACTGATCTAAATAACCTTTGTGGTACCGAATGAACACGCGTTACTAATATTTTTGCTTTAACAAAAATTTAACCTGTTTGCGTACTAATATTATATGAGCATGTAAATTATAATTGATACAAGCTAAAGATGAACGCGCTGCTAATCAGGACAAAAGTAGGAATGAAAAAAACAATAATTGACTGTTTCCTATTGGACTTATGATGAATACGAAAGACACGCACAATCACGAACTAGTGAATATAATTAGTTATTTCCATGGAAAACACAACACGAAATGACTCACTTGTACCAGCTGAGACCACAGCGATGCTACCATTAGACTCAGACAGCATGGGTAGTGCTTTGGTTGCTAGATTCACATAGGACACAAAGTTGATATTCATTAGTGCCTGAAGTCCCTCGATATCGCCATCCCATAATTCCAAGCTGTAGAGAGCGTGGTTTAAAACGAGATAATCCAATCCACCGAGTGTCTTCTCAGCTTCAGTTATCAATTTACCAGTCTCGTTAATGACTTGCATGTCCAGAGAAATGTAATGTGCGGATTGAGCACCCAAGTCTAAACATTTCTTTACTACCTGCATTGAAAATAAATTATTATTTTCATCAGAATATATCTCTATATACTGACTTAGAAATACAAAAAAATGAACAATGGTCAACAAATTTTAAAACGCGTTAATAGAGCGAGCAAAGCATTTGTTATGTTTTATTTTTTCCTGGTATATTTTACTAAAAAGGTTAAATAAAATCGTTTTTCATGACAAAAATACACTGTGGAAAACAAATTGTGTTAAATAATGCATCGATTGAGAGACTTCTTTTCCTGAAAAATGTGTCTCAACCAAACGTTTCATATATATATATATATATATATATATATATATATATATATATATATATATATATATATATATATATATAGTTAATATATTATTTCATCAATGTCAGAAGACAATGCTAAAGTATATGATGCAAATATGGTGAACGTTTACTAATAATGAAATTCGTCTTAGTTGTGCCCCATTTTAATGCATATATTGTATGGATACTTACAAAATGATGAAATTCAGTGGCAGTATTACAGAGTACAAACAATAACTCTAAGTGCATTTTGAAATGCAAAATGTTCTGCAGATGGCATATAATAATGATAACACCCACCTGTTTAAGTAGGTTCTCTCTCCGAGCAGTGATTAATATATTGGCTCCCAGCTTTGCATATTGGTAGGCGACTTTTTCTCCAATACCGGTACTTGCACCGGTCACAACTACTCGCTTCCCACGTATGCTTTCTGCAATACAAACTTATCAGACTATAACATATTTCACGAAACGGAAGTTGTCATACATCGTTGTATTGATAAAGAATTCAAACAATGACTACTAATTATTTCACTACTACCATTTCAAAAGTATAAAAATATTGCGAAGCATGCCTTTGAGTAGACAGTTGCTACATATATGTTTTGTTCAACCATTACGGTTCCTTTAAGTTTTCAAAAATAAAGTCAAGACACTGTTTTGCTCCTAAATCGCTCTATTAAATTATTGAGTGTTTTAAACTGTAGGAATAACATAACTACATGATTGCAGTGTACGTACTTTGGCACCAGACTTCTACTTAACCGCTAAGATGAATTGTGATTAATAATTTTCCACTGTAAAGGGTTGAATGAATATAGGGATTACTTAAAACTGAGAAAAAAACAATGGCTCTAAACAATGGAAGAAAATAAAATGTGTCGTTATGCAGATGATGGCGTAGTGTAAGTATTATAATTGGCGATCTGCTCCACTGGAATTGCCTTTAAAATCACTTTTATGTGTGTGTGCTGTGTCTTCAAGTGAAGGTGCGACCTTCCTGCCAAGTTCGAGCGAACAGAAGAGTTAAAAGCGGTTACTGTTGAAAAGTTACCTCAACTTTGAGTTCAAATTTCACGGTAATGAAAGAAGATATAAACAAATCAAATAGTAACATTTTGCCTACACTCAAGTTGAGCAGAATGCGCTATGAGGTATTCAATCTTAAATTTGTAGGAGGAGATGCATTTGGCGCGAAGTTATTCAAAAATAAATTTGTTGGCTGTTGCTATGGCAACGGTGGGCCAGAATTGTTTCCAATTTTTAATTTTTACCTACTAGCTACAGTGAAGGTGTGACCTGTCTGCTGAGATTAAGCAAAATCGGCCCAGCCAAAAACATCACAGAAGAACTAATAGGTGAAGACACTGGAAATCACACATGCATGCAAACACACAAAGAGGCAATCCTAGCAGAGTGACCACACTCAAGCTTAGTGAAGCTTTTCCTTGAATTGTTAGGCGAGATACATTTGGCGCGAATGTATTAACAACAATCAGTTTTGGGGTATGTTGCCATGGCAACGGTGGGCCGGGATTTTTTTTTCGGATTTCACCAACCAACTAACTAGACTGAAGCTATAACTTACCTGCCAAATTTGAACCAGATCAACACAGCCAAAATAATCACATAAGAGCTAACATGCCGTTCCTGGTGACCAGTTACCCCAACTTTCAAATAGTAGCATTGTGCCCACACTCAAACTGAGTAGAATGAGCTATGTCTGAGGAATTTAATCCTACATTTGTAGGAGGAGATACATTTGACATTCCCCCCGGCTGTTGCTATGGCAACAGTGGGTCATATTTGTTTGCAGATTTTACGTAACTAGAGTGAAGGTGTGACCTGCCTGCCAGGCCAGGCCAGCCAAAAAAATCACAGAAGAATTAATACGTGAAGACCAAGGAGATCACACACACACACGAAAATACTTTTCAGGGCAATCCTAGCGGAGCAGCTCACCAACAGCAAAATAAAGTGAATGAACTTCTGGAGACTGAATGCTTTTTGCCAACCCTGTATACATGGCCCCGGTTTCAGTTTTAAACCGACATTAGCTTCACGTTCATGTCCTATCATGGAAAAAGCCGAAAATATAGTTTTTCGTTTCAAACGGGGGAAAACACATAGTAAAGATAAACTGTGCTGTCAACTGAACGACCCGTGGGTATTTTGGGATTTAAAAGACATGTATCTGAAAATTATTTGTTTTTATTATTATGCAAATAATGCATGGAAAGATAGTTTTTTACAGTGGGTCGTTCGGGAACCCGGAAGTTGTGTCGACCTTCAAAACGTAACCAGAAATATGGCACTAATCGACGTCTGTGTAGTCAGTCTTGGGAATTATGTCAATTGAGACAATATTACATAAATCAATATTGTCGATTACAAAAAACTACATTAATACAAACCTGGTAACGCTGAAACAACTTGCATCACCGATCTATGTGTATATAATTGTATGCCAGGGCTCATTGCATTTAATCAAGATTACACATGGAACGTTTCAGATATTGTATCACATTTGTACATGTTTTAGTGATTTCAAGTTGTTTTTTCTCATAATTACCTTTACAATAAAGTTAATGTAATTTAAATCAACAAACTATCTCCATAATTGGGTTTACCTGAAGATTGTCCATAATTCACTCCATGTGTGCATTCGACGCATATTACATACGTGCAACTGATGCATGTCTAGGTCTCTTAAGAACCCGACCATTGTTATTATGTTGTCAAGGGCCACACTGTGGCTTCAAAGTAATAGTGTTATCTCACCTGGGTCAAAGGTGTTTCTCGATATGTATGCAATGTATATTGCAATGCTGACAATAAACAGTCCTGTAAACTTCCAAAACATTCCCAATTTGATGTGTGTCTGCGTCGAAGAGGTCTAACTGTTGTATGACCAGTGTGTCTGTCACGCGACCCAGGCCTATCACTAAAGATGAACTTTCACCATTGTTGACCCCTGTCGAAGAGGGCGCAATTTCAACGTCAGTATCTATTACACTTTGAGGAAGTTATCAACCTGTAGCTGAGCGCCAAAATACTAACAATGGGAAACAATTAACATAGCATTAACAACACCATAAACAATGTAGTCTCATGATTAATTGTCGACATCTTCGGGACTCAGCTTTCTCTTTGAGGTAAGTAGATTCGATATGTACACATGAAAACAAAAACACGCAATTAGGATTGGTATAATAGCTGTAAATGCTTTAAATGTCACACTAAACTACACATGTCTGCTCATAAAAGTTTGTGTCAAAATTTTAATAATTTATAACACATGAATTAATGAAGCAGTGAGCAGAATTATTGTTTGCGTTCAACATAAAGAGTGATGTTAATGTTCTTTGTAAGAGTGTATGTTGACGTATATGATCCTCAATATTTTTTATGATGGTATAATTTAAAAAAAATAGGAAGGGGACGAAGTTGATATATGTCTACTATAAAATATTCTAGCAAGTAAACTCCAACGGCTTCAATACGAACAACTCATCCTCGTTCGTGAAACGTTATTAATCATCATCTGAACTATGAATACAAATCATAAAAAATATCTTACAAAGTACTCATAATACGACACAAACGGCAAGTTTAGACGATACAAGTTTAATGATAACCAAATATCTTGCCTTTTTCAAATCTGAATCCTTTGTGCGACTTCTAAAATCTACTAGATGATTGTAAGTATAACATGAAAAGAGACTTTCCCTGTCAGTATCTCTTATAACATTCTATGAATATGCAAATTTTCGTATTGATTTGTTATAAAGCAAAAAATAAAGTAAAACTATCTCTTATAATTTGCTAATACATACAAGTTCAAAATATCTCGGAGATGTTTCCCTTAAAATAACAATAATTTACATTAAACTAAAAGTTCATTAAAATTTTAGTTCATTACATATTCTAGACTTTATTAGTGTGCAGAATTATTTTCTACACGTTGTTTGTGAAGTCGGATATTCGAATTGCGCATGTCCAACTAGTCGTTGTAAGAGTGCATTAACATCATGCTATATCAGTCTGTCTAATTTTGGGCAATGTGTCGTGGCATTGTTAATTTTCGAGTAACTGTTGTGAGTTCGAATTCCCTATTTTATGTTTATATATGTCTGTAATTTCGTTTTGATTGTTACACGCTATGAAAACTGGGCACATAAAATGATGAAATGCTACTCTTAATACCTTTCTCGAAATTAGAACATTGGCAACTATCTTATCATCGTCAGAAACATGAAACAACATTGTTTAAATATGTGTTTAAAACAATTAGTTAGAAGATATAAACCAGATATTACACGGCAATATTAGCACTTTACAACACTTTACAGTGGGTTGAATAGCATATTGATACCATCCTAAGTGATTTAATTTTATCCAACGTCTCATGACAAACTAGTACATGTGATTATTCCAAAGTATTGTCTTTGTTTGGGGAGTACTGGCAAGTAATTTTTGACCTTCCTTAACTACTTGTTTTGCCTTTGTAGTTCTGGTAAAATAAACCTTGATATTTTAAAATCCTTTTGGAATAATATAAGACAAAGCCATAATATGATGATGTTAGGAAGGGAGATTGAAAGTTACCCATTGATATGACCTTAATAACTAAACTGCAAGTCAAAAAACAACTGTGTACATAGTATGTAGAACATCAACCCAAACTAATGCCAGAAATACATTGCAGGACAGTTGAAGAAGTCAACAGAAATAGTGTAATCACAGACTGGCAGGGAAAGGAATTTGATTTGATTTATGGTTAAGTATCAGTATCATGGCTGGTAATGATACAGGGAAAGAAGAAACTTGTGTGAAACTTGCGAAAAGGTTTTTTAAATGAAAAAAGAAGGGGATTATCATTTTATCATTTCTTATAATGATGCAATAAAAGGTTAATCACAAATTTAGAGCTGCAACACAAAAAAATGGTTAAAGGAAACAACCCATTGGTTTAATTGATTAGATTTAAATTTAATTGATTAGATCTAAGTTTGGCCTTGTACTTAGTATAACATAACATTTGTATGACCAAGATAAGAGTTATCACGAATGACATTTCAAGCATACCGAATAACTAGCTATTGATTTCACTTAGACGAACGTCAGTGGCAATTAGTCTATGCCTGAGCAAGTAAAAAAACTTAATTGTACTAATTGGAAAGTCATATATTTAGTTTACCAAACTTTGCCAAATATTGGCATAGAAATAGTGGAGACATAGTTATAATTTTATGAGTGTGATGAATGTTGACATTACAGCAAAATGTGAACTATATTATAAGTTTTGTTGTGATACGTAAAACCAGATTTACTTCAGTGTCGTAATTTGGAAACTCGCTTAAGATGCAGTTTACCTGACAGGTATTTTAATTAGTTAATTAAGAAACCAAGATGACCTCCCTTGTCCACAAAACTATATATTTTCGGAAAGCTTATTGTATGAATTTTTTTTTTGTATAGACACTGTAGTTTGAAATATGCTCAAACATGTGCTTTTTTGGTCAAAAGTGATTTAAAAAAAATAGCTTTTAAACCATGCTTCTGTTTCCTGTCAAAATTGGTTTACGGGTACATCTGTTTACTATGAAGAAAGTGCCGTCTTGAAAACTGTCTACCCGTTGTCAATTTTGCAGGACAGCAGCTCAAATTTCACTACTTCAAGTTTATGCATAAATTAACACGCAGGCTAGTTGTCTGTACGACTGTTGTAACACTGTTTAACCAAAAACAATGCTCCGACGGCGTTTTGAAGATTGTCAATCATTTGTTAAAATTTCAAAACAAAAGGTCAAAGCGTCTAGGAGCTATTTCTTTTAAAGTTCTGAGATGTGCACTAAAAAAGCTGGGATAATTGCTAATTTGCATTACAATTCCCTCAGTAAGAAGTTTGCTAATGCTCATATTTAAAATGGCTGTAACAATTCCATATTTAAATGTATTATCGTTTTGTAAAACGTTAAATATAGTGCATAATATGGAGATCCCGTCATTTCTTTTTTCACCATGTTTCTTTTTTTATTATTTATGTACAGTCTTGCTAAATCTTGCTAAGCATTCAAAGGATGTTTGCAGCTGTTATCTATATTTTTAAAATTTTGAGTATGTTCTAGTATTAAAAATTCTACAAAACTTTAACAGTCTATAGCCAAGACTGTTTGGATAATAAAAAGCAAAAAAAAAAAAAAAAAAAAATTCACTCCCAAGTGCCCGCGAACCAGCATCTCTACCTTAATTATCATAAATGTTGAATCCATCAACAGCGATATTAAATTTCATCATTGAACCCTAATAATACAATTAAGTCAATATTTCAAGATTCGACATCCAAATATTAGCGAGAGGTGTAGCCAAGGATATGCAATTTATTCTGGGTAGTATATTCGCGAGCTGTTATTGCCGTTAGAATTATTGCTAAATGACAAACGAATGTCATCAAAGTGGACATAATTTGGACATTTAATACTAATTTTTCAAACTCCGTCATGAAATATTATTAAACTGTATAGGAAAATCAAAATAACTTTTAGACTGTCCATAATTTCATTCTTTTTCAGGCAAATTTCCAACAGCATGTTTAATTTCTTAAGACTTAAAACACTAAATTCAAAGTACTATTTCCACCAATATTACGAATTTTATTTATGCGAAATGGAGTTTTCAACTGGTTGTAGTGATTGTTGTGTGTTGCTTACTTTTCTGTTACAAGATGTTAAGTAGACTGGGAGACAGTTTGCAATCTGCTCCAGTTTTGCAGACCCCAAAAAAGCCACGCAATTTATTTCTTAAGCAGTTGATTTTAAATGTGAGAATATGATTCATATGCCCCGGTTTGCATCTCATCAATGCAATGCTAATTCGCAAACACCACCAACGTCGGGAATACTGTTTTCCTTACAATGTCACGCCTTAAGATTATTTCATACATCTGTCTTCTCCACTGGCTAGGGAAGCATGAATTAAATTATTTATCTTCGATCTTTTCGCTCTGACCGGTTCTATGACAGAACGACCGTTCCTTAAAGAAAATCATTATCATATTACAAAAATTCAATGATCCTAGACTGACTGGAGCGGAAGTGAATACGTTGTTTTTGCTCTGTATTTATCTACTTCCAATACGAATGGCAATCTGGAGAAGTATACCGACTGTCTTGGTAAGATTTCTTCTACCATTCAAGGTTGCGATTGATGCTTTGATTATTACAACAAATATTTTGTTATTTATTTTGTATCTGAACATATGCCAATGTATATTATTTGCTCAACTGATGATTTGGTATATATTACTACGCAACCGCTTTGCGCTGGTGCTGAGAAACGAATTCTGTATATCAACTTGTGGTCAAAAGTTAGCTCGAATATTATGAATCCCTACAAATCTGACAAATTTATTTTTGTACCAATTGATGCCATTAACGGTACATCTCATGTAAGGGCAGAAACCACCACGCATCTTTTATCTCATAGGGATATTGTTGACCCACTAACAAGAACTGCATGTTTTATTATCATTCAACATAAATAACAAACTAAGTTCTGTACCGGTTCTAGCCAGCCAAATGAGGATACATATTCAAGCTCACACTTCGCAAATGCAAAAAAAGGAATTTCTGTCTACGGCGGAGTCACTAGCATATTCATTTATTAATGAGAAGCATAGTGTTTTCTTGGAGCAAGTAAACGATACGATGGTCAATGCGTTTCGAGTAAAACTGAAATTGTGATATGTGGGCGGACCATTTTTACAATAGTTTAAATCAGTCCAAATCAATAGACAGATAAAAGATAGATAGAGAGTTGTTGGTATGGTGTATTCATTGATTTCGGGAAAGCTTTTCACAGCACTGAACACCGGAACGGAAGAGGAGTACTGTGGAATTAAAGTAGTAGCCTTCGAATAGTTAGACACTTTATTTAATTAGTTTATTAAGATAAGCAATACAGTGTCAAATAAGTATAATTTATGGAGCTGCTAATTCTTATTCTGCTTAACTTAAAAATCTGTGATTCAAATGCATTTGATTATTATATGTTATTTGTAGATGGTGCAAGCATGACCACCTTCTGGAGTCACACTGTCATATGTTTGTATTATATGCTTTGTTAAACAGTAGTGATAATGTGATGTTTCAGTACAGTACACGATATCTTTGGCATTCAATTTTTCATTCTCATCATGACATCACATAGATCACGTGAAATAGTATGTATTATTTCATGAATTCTGACTGCAGCCCAAGGGTAGTAAGCCCATGTCTGTTTGGAACTTGTAGCCTTCATGATGAAAGTGGCAGCCTCATCTGGGTCGCCGAATTTTGCCAACATTTCACGATCTTGTATCAATTCAATTACATGATCAGTGGTTACAACCCCAAGTAAAAGCAGTGTTATAGATACATTGATGTTCTTATAATTAAGTTCAAGCCTAAATCCTTCAAAGAACCCATTCAACGCGTGTTTGGAGGCAGAATAGGTAGTCATAGAAGGTAGAGTGACCAAACCTGAAAGACAAACAACACAATGATTATTGTAATATAAACAATTATTGGCCCAATAATTACTTGCTGCACAGCTGCTGAGGTATACAATCGTATAATTGTTGAATGACCTTCCTAAACTCAGTATGAAGAAACCACTGATTTCAAAAGAATTTTTAGCGGGACACGGACAACAGGCATTTCAAACAATCGAAATTATTATTTTTCTAGTTATTTAAACATACTGTCATATCAAACATACACACAATTAACAAATACACGAAGAGGTGTAATGCCATATTTTATTTTAGGCTTTGAATTATTTTCTCAGTCCATGCATGGAACTCGATATATACTTTGCAATTTTCAAAATGTCGTCGGTATTCTGCGCATGCCAAATGTTTCTCGGAAGCGTTGTTGGCCGGCGTTGACAGACCTACCACCAATCAAAACGGCTCATTAATAATACGTACTTCACGTCGTACTTCATCTTAGAGGCTATCTTTGTTGTCAAGTACAATACTAAGATCGCGCGAGACCCAGTGACGACCGCGTTTTCTTTGGCCCGGGTCACTTGATTAGCGCATTTCCTGAAATAATAATGGCACCAGACCGGTAAAAGTCTATTTTTGTCGGCTATGCAAGGCTTCATAAGAATATATTTTCGTTTATATTTGACAGGTTCAATCACTATGGATGTAAAAATACGATCTTGTGACTGCTATGGACTGCTGTGATATCAAACTGATGAACATACTAGTAATCGACTTACCTGAAAAAGATGAGACCACAGCTATGCTACCATTAGACTTAGACAGCATGGGTAGTGCTTTGGTTGCTAGATTCACATAGGAAACAAAGTTGATATTCATTAGTGCCTGAAGTCTTTCTATATCGCCATCCCATAATTCCCAGTAGTAGAGGCCGTGGTTTAAAACTAGATAATCCAATCCACCGAGTGTCTTCTCAGCTTCAGTTATCAATTTACCAGTCTCGTTAATGACTTGCATGTCTAGAGAAATGTAATGTGCGGATTGAGCACCCAAGTCTAAACATTTCTTTACAACCTGCATTGAAAATAAATTATTACTATCCTCAGAATATTTAGAGTATCCTTATACTGATTGACATATACAATTAAAACAAATAATGATTAGTATATGCTAAGCGCTTTACACTGGTGGTATAATGTAAATAGATTATCATCTATATATTTTAAAGCACATGTGTGGCAAACGAATACTTCATTCTCGTAGGTGGTCCGATGGAGCGTCACGGAGAGGTTCCGGATTCTGGAAATTGGACTGTGGTTCACTGTAGGGAAAGTACTATGTAATTACAAATGTCCTACAGGACAGAGGGCGTTTTAATGCAAAATAGTATTATAAAGAATCAACTTGAGAACATTATTTATGGTTTCTTTAATAAGACTAATTTTCCATTGATAGATCCAATAAAAATGTGTGAAGGTCTCCTTACAAAAACTGAAGTGTACCTTTCTTAAAGAAACTTTCTCGAAATAAAACATCTGGTAGTTATGGGTTACCACCTGAATTCTACCTTGCATTTTGAGCTGAAATTGGGGATGCTCTAGTATCCTCTTTAAATTATGGATACGCAAATGGATCAATGTCGGATACCCCAGAAATATTCTTGATAAAATAGCCTAATCAGTGATATCGATATTATTACGACGATAACTCAAAGTATGCACAAAAACAGTACAACGGAAGTATCGATGCGACGATGCACTGTCTAAGTGCTTATATTGAGATGTCCTCGTAATGACCTTATTATTATTATTATACATCTTTTCCTTCCAAAGATACATCTTGGAAATGCCGAAATCCAAAATATTTAGAACAGAATAAGCGAACTTCTTTGTATGGAGTCCGGTCAAATCTTGGTTATTATTAGAGGACGCTTACTGCGTAATCATTCCATATTTGGAATTCGCATTTCCTAATATGGTAGAATAGAAATACCCCGTAAAATACCGCAAAATTACGCCGCGCTGTAACCTATGGCGTTACGGTGACAGATGTATTATAATATTGATTACTGTGAGCATAATAACCAATCTTGGGTTCTTTTATTTGTGGATTTTAAGAAAGCTTGTTATTTACTTGACTGGACATAGTTTTCCAGGCTTAGAAGTGAAAATCGATCAAACAGAACTCCTGACTCTGGGGCAAGGCACAATTGGCAACATATGGATGTTTTAGCCCCCACCAACTGAATTTCTAGCAAAAACTGCAAAAGATGCGTGAAAAGTTGAATATATGGAGATCGCGTCAACGGACCTTAATAGGAGATAAAGAATGATTGCTTTAGAATTACAGAACACGGCATTTAAACTTGCATATACAATACCAATTATGGAGACACGTGCTTCTTGGGGGCTTAAAAATTCTACTGAAATGTTATTACGACCCATCTAAACTTTATTTGCCGGACTATCACAAGCCCCCTTTTTATGTGATCGGAAATTTTGTAGAATAATAGATATATTTTAAAAAGGTGGAAATTTACTATTTTGTGGACAGTGGCTAAGTAATGGAATAGAAATCATATGTGTGTAGCAACAATGGTCGCCTAAGGTCATATGTGCAGTTTACAAATAAATATAAAATCAAAACTTTTTAACATATGTGACTATATTGCATGCAATTCCATGATCTTGGAAGGCAAAGTTGCTGGCAGATGATCTTAATTTTACACAGGCAAAACACGTGATTTTTATAATTTATTAGTCAAAGCACAGTATGAAAGTCCGGCATTAAATCCCAAAATGGTATGATTCAGGATATGCAAATCGTTCAGATTGGGAAAAAAATTGGAAAACCGTACTAAACAATGAAAGAAAAAATGATAAATTTCAATTTCAAAATAAAAACATTGCATTCTTGCCACAATTTATTATCTTTTTCAGAGAACAAACATGAAACTAATAATAAATGTAAATATTGTAAACAAGAGGAAACAATAAAGCACCTATTCTGGGAATGCAAAATTGCAAATTATTTTTGGAAATTAATTCAAAATTGGCGAAAACTATGGACATCCAAGAATATATTCTTTGAAATCCAAATGGATGTTACTTTATTAAGCTGACGAGCTATTTGGATGAATGAGGTTCTAAGGAATGATTAGATTTATTGAGATTCTTATACTTGGTGTTTTGTTTTGTGTGCAAATGGTTAATTGTAGATGTAACTTACTTTGCTTTTCTTAACTCTGGTTTTGTATTAATTGTCTTGTTTTGCAATTTCATTGATTATAATTAAAATAAAAAAAAAATGTGTTCGAATGGCAGGGGTGGGCAACACACTTTAATACGCCTTGGTAGTATAATGAATATTACGTTTCTGTTCATTTCGTACTTATTCTGAAATTGAGTGTCTCTCAGTAATGTTTTATATTTTATCGCCAATTTTGAAAGAAAACATTCATTAACAATCTGAATTATGGAAAACAATGACAAGTTATTTTTTTTACTTGTATATATATTTTAATGCATTGTAGAAAGAACAAATGTAAGATGTTAATATAGTGAAAAATATCCCAATGATGAAATTTATCAGGTTATGTCATATATATTTTAGTTTAATATATTGCAGTGACACATTCCACAAATCGAATACTCTAACCACGAAATAAAGGTTGAATCAAGTACGATTATTACAAGATTGTGACATTAGTGGGGCTCCGTGTGATACTACAAACTTGATATATATAACGAACTTTCATATGCCACATGCAAGATGATGTATATATGTCTATGCAACAGAAACAGATGATTTACTTACATGCAATTTTAATATCACTTACCTGTTTGAGTCGGTTCTCTCTCCGAGCAGTGACTAATATATTGGCTCCCAGTTTTGCCTATTGGTAGGCGACCTTTTCACCAATACCGGTACTTGCACCAGTCACAATTACTCGTTTCCCCGCGAATGCTTTCTGCAATAAATTATTCTACTTTCAACGTTTAACATATTTCCTGAAGAAGTAGTCATCAAATGTTCCATTGATGAATCCTACAAAATGGCTACAACTTAATTCACTTCTGCATTCTGACAGAACACTAGTACTGAGGGATATGAGCGGATGGAGTGTCCAGTGGAGTTTCTATATATTGCTGATTTTTTTTACTTTTTCGTTTCTCTAAATTTGTTTTAAATACAATGCTTTTCCTGTCTTTTTTTTTTTTACACAAGAATACACTTTCTTGCTCCTCTAAGTAATTCCAACTTGCCAATTTTAAAATAAGTAACCTTTAACAAAACATGCATGTGGTGGTCTAGTGTAACATAGTTCAAACAAAACTTATGTTGCTATATTTTCATCGGATCGCCTGGTGATGTTTGCAGTGATGGTACTACGACTACGCAAAGCGTCAATAATATTCGGGAAACCCGAAGTCCAAGACTCGTGAACTGACAGGTTAAGACATGAACCGACGCTATAATGAAAGTCAAACGAATATCAGAGATAGTGGGCGACGCCTGAAAAGTGACAAGGACGAAAACACGTCTAAGAGACTGACAAAGCGGCAGATTGTGGGCGTGATTAAGAATCCCTGGACAGACAGAATATAACAGACAGTATAGTTTGAGTGATCACTGAGCAAACAATGTGAGGTTAACGTCAGTAATTTCAATCTTGGGACATAAAAGTCCGAGTACATTGTGTGCAAATCGCTAGGGTAATGAGTAGCCGTTGTATTAGAAATTGCTACCTGTTCATTGGACAAGAGCGGATCCGTGTGGTGCGACGGACTTGATGAATGTGCGTTTAAAATCAAGTTTGAATATAATCTTGTAATCTCAAATAAAAAAAAAACACTCACAATGTATGTATGTATAGAAGTGTGCCAAATGATATATTGATTATCAATCTGATGTTTATTTTTGAATTAAGAAAATTCAAAACGAACAGCCATCAGTAATTGCACATCACGACAGACGGCAAAAATTGATTTACTCAAAAAAATAATCAATATGAGAAAAAGACACTATGCAATCCTGTTTACTACAAGATGCACCAAAATAAATACCAACTATATTTTTGCGTTATGCAATGTGTCAAAATGAACCTTGACGAAGACTTGCCGGTGAACGCAAGAGCACAGAGTTAGGTCATGACCTCACTCTTGTGGCTGTTGTGAATGCTGGAATGTGGGGGTTTACTAGCTTTATAAATTAAACATTAATATTTCCATTGCCCTTCGTTATTCAGATTGAACTATACATGATATCTACTACTATTAAATGTTAAAAAGTATTCTATCCTTTCTGCATACTCATTCACATCACCTGGAGTTTGGCTTGGACAGGTTATATCGTTAATGAATTAGTCTCCATAATCCTGCGGAGCTCCATTTGAATTTAATTTTAGTATCCTGTTGTATTTCATCATTTTAGAAAGTATAACACTCATCATTGAAGTTTTCAATATGTGGCGTGCCACTCGAATAAATGTCTTAAACTGAGACATGGCGCAGATGCAAGACTGTAGACTGCAAGACCCTTTAATCTATCAAATAGGACTGGATTCGAAATATTACAATGGCATATGAAACAAATATTTGTTAAATAAAGTCAAATCTGACTCGATGCACTGTGTTAAGTGAGATCCAGGAGAAAAAAAGCTGCTTAATTTGTTTTTTAATTTACGATGTTTTAAAACATTTTCCACAGATTTGCTCAATGAACAGAAATGTCTGTTCTGGAGCTTTCAACATGTAATAGAATTTTTTAAACACTCCTACCTTTCGCACGATAAATGTGTCATTCTGTATAATATTATGTAAGTCAGTATAAGAAGACTATATATATTATGAGGATACTAATAATTTATTTTCAATACAGGTAGTAAAGAAATGTTTAGACTTGGGTGCCCAATCCGCACATTACATTTCTCTGAACATCATTAATGAGACTGATAAATTCATAACTAAAGCTGAGAAGAAACTCGGCGGATTGGACTATCTCCTTTTAAACCATGCCTATACTACTGGGAATTATGGGATGGCGATATCGAGAGACTTCAGGCGCCAATGAATATCAACTTTGTTTCCTATGTGATTCTAGCAACCAAAGCACTGTCCATGCTGTCAATAATTTCAAATAATGAAAAAATAATGCTTAATCTACAGAAGATCTTTAATCCATTAGTCAGTTAGGAATGTGTTCAGCATCTGGATTCTGGGTGGATGTATGGATGTCTCTGTCTGAGCTGTTTGTGTTTTCTTAAGGAGTTGATAGACCAATAATTAATAAGTGACTTTAAATATAGCACTATTTGACCTACAGTGTTGATATTAATAGTGCACATGCATTTGGTTGACCTCTTGTTTATTGAACATTTTGGTACTTTTAGTGAATACGTGTGTCATTTTGACTTGAACCGGAAATAAAGTTTGACCTATAATAAGTGACAAGCATGCATATGTTCCTGTAAAATCAGCTAATAGCACGTCGAGCTTCAAATACGCCAAGTATACGCAAAATATACGTAGATCTGTGCCGATTTTAATTATGTGCACTGGTTTGTCACGTGTCCGTATATACTACGTATACGTAGGAATACGTTAAACAGCATTGTTCTGCATTACGTGTATGTTAATGTTTGCACTGTATACTTCCGGTTTGCGTGAATATACTGCTGTGTATATTTACGTATCAGTATGTTCCGAATGTGTGAATATGCGTTGCGTATTCCGCATTCACACGTTACATGTACTCGTGCGCCGGCTAAAGTATATCTTCGAATATCGGGAATATACGCGTGCGAATACGCAAATGTACCCGTGGTATATCAAGGATTTTGCCTACTGATAAAAGCTGGGCGCGTGTTTAAAAAAATAACGTTTAATCCATGACCCCAAAATGAAATGTGCTGGTTGCTGGTTCGCAGAGATGGATGCTGCGTGTTAATATGATTCCAGACATAGTTCTGGGGCGTCCATTGTGAGCATATAAATAATTTTTTTTTCTTTATTACATCATGTCTGACATAATATCAGACATAATTTGTTGAACCATATTCAACATCCAGTAAACAATAATATGTAAAACGTTCTAACTAAATGTTGTCATGTGATCTGCTTTTGGCGAACACTGCACATAATTTATATCTGTATCACCCAGTAATTATTTTTGTGGTATATATGTCAGATGCTGTTGCAGCCTGCTAAATTAAAAGAATTACAGTTTTAATTGATATTTGATACTTATTTGGAGGTTAAAAAGCCTCTTGTTTACGCACTTTCAATCATTTCATTTTGGCAAATTGAACAAATGTACTCATCCCATGTTATTTGAGATTTATTTCGGTATACAACCGTTATGAATAATTAATTTTTATGATTTTCTTTAGGTAAATTGGAGGGATAAATATAACCCATGATATTTCACGTTTATTTGGGTGTAAATGCCTCTCGTTTAATTAATTTTGAACATCTCCACTATTTAAATATATCCCAGATTACTTACACCAATAATTTACACCATCAACTTGTTAAATTGGGGGAATAAATGTGTCTTTGAATGCAGCATGTGGCTGGCAACAATTAAAATACATATTTCATGATGATAATTTTCAAAATAATTTGGTATACAGCTGACAAAACTTCTCCTCAGTAGGGTTTCTTATTTTCTTTATGGCAATTAGAATTAAAGCTTTTTGTCAGATTAGATAAGTAAAACAGTGGTATACACCCAAAACCAGGTTTGTTCTTACCTGCATCGAACGAGTCTCTCAAAGTGAACGCAATGTAAACAGCAAGCAATGCAATAAATGCCCCAGATATTTTCCAAATATTTCTCATGTTAGTGTGTACCAAGCAGCAACAGAGCAATGTCCTTATGAGGAGAACTATTTCATATAGTGTAATAGAAATGTTTTGCTTCAAACGGCGGACATAGATCAAGATTCCTCATCCCAGAAAAATATAATATTCTATATATATATATCGTCTGTATTTAAATAATGCACGTGATACAACATGAATGACATGTATTATGGGACGATGCCCTCAACGGCCAGTTTCGATCAGCTTTCATGCTTTCTTTTAATGCCTTTTGGACTATATGGGAAGTCCTGCGATGTACTAAAAATGTAGTTTTTTGAATTATAAAGTTCTGTTACGTTATTTCAGTTTTACAATGGTTATTTCAGAACAATGTCGCCAATTTCGAGATGTATTTTTATAAGTTAAGTTCGGGAGTCTATCTCTCTCCCGGTTTCCATGGGAAACAAAATGGCGGCACCCATGAAGTAAATACGAAAGTGCAAACTCTCTCAACCGCAAGTCAGATAAGCACGTTACAAAGATACCAGATTGCTACAATTGACTCTGTGTACAATTTAATAAGCACATACAAATTGTCAACAGCCTAAATGTTATTCATTTTCCGCATGGTTAAACTGTTGATATTCGCTATTGCTGAACATTGTACTACTGAACCACTTGATATGGTAATATGTTTGTGACCGACGCTGAATGTAACCGTTATAACCAATATAGACATTTGTTTATGTTACGTCTTTGTGATTGAGGACAGCACCCTCAAATACACTTGTGCAGCGGAAGCTGTGTCCGTTTTCTGCTAGGATTCAATTTATTTACAACACCAGGACATGCTGCAGTGTTTGTATTAAACGTCTCTGTGTGTCTAGTGCCAATTGTCACACATCTGTTGAACAGATCAACTTACATCTGAGCGAACTCTTGTATTGCTGATGTGATTTTATTATCTTTTATTGAGAAGGAATATTGTACCACTGCCAAAGTGTCACGATTCGGTATCACTCACATGATCACTAGTTGTACCACCAAATAAAAGCAATGTTACAGCCACATCGATTTCCGTATATTTCAGTTCATGTTTGATATTGTACTTGCGTTTATATAGGAAGTCCGTCGACAATTTGGAGAATACACACTCGATGTAATCCATGATACGAAGATTTGTTTTCAGTACTAAGTACAGCCACTTCAAAATGTCATTTTTGTTTTTAATAATTTCATAGGGACCAAATCATCCTGATTAGTGTTTGAATACGGGGTCTGAGAGAATCACCGGAAACAATCACGCACTGGTTAATACACATAGTTATTACCATGGAAAACACAACAAGAAATGACTTACCAGCACCAGCTGACTTTGACAGCATGGGTAGTGCTTTAGTTGCTAGATTCACATAGGAAACAAAGTTGATATTCATTAGTGCCTGAAGTCTTTCGATATCGCCATCCCATAATTCCAAGTTGTAGAGGGCGTGGTTTAAAACGAGATAATCCAAACCGCCGAGTGTCTTCTGAGCCTCAGATATCAATTTACCAGTCTCGTTAATGATTTGCATGTCCAGTTAAATGTAATGTGCGGATTGAGCACCCAAGTCTAAACATTTCTTTACAACCTGCATTGAAATAAAAATATTATTATCTTCAGAATATGTAAAGTATCCTTATACTGATTGACATATGCAATTAAAACAAATAATGATTAGTATATGCTAAGCGCTTTATACTGGTGGTATAATGTAAATAGGTTATCATCTATATATAGACTTTAACGATTGTGTCCACGATGAGTACATTCAGGAATGTATGTAAGTGTTCCGTGTAAAAAAAATCTTTAAAGCACATGTGTGACAAACAAATACTTCATTCCTGTAGGTGAACATTCTGTATTGAAACAGAGATTGCCGCCGTAGTCAAGAACAGTGGGCATGAGTTTCAACGGCCAAGGATACGAGGTGAAATTTACGTTAATTAACATTGTTTAAGATAGAAGTGAGCGGCAATGTATTCTACAATTGACTTTATATATGCACTCGCCGCATATCACGTACGCGTTGCTGATGTATGTCAAGGTCTTCTGAAAGCCCAACCATTGTCGTAACTATGCTGTGCAAATTAATACATGCACAGGACTTAAAGTAATAGTGTTATCTCACCTGGATCGAAGGTATCTCTCGATGTGTATGCAATGTACATTGTAATGAACACAATGAGCAGTCCTACTATGTTCCAAAACTTTCCCATGGTGATATGTGTATGGTCGCGTGTGTGTATGTGTACAGGTATATTGGATGTTATCAAACAGAACTTTCCACTTTTTATAGTGGTTGTGGTACACTGCGTAAAATCATCAGTAGAAAAAAATATTCTCAGCTGAAAAGATAACACGCTTATATATACACATTCAATAACATGGCAGGTTTGAGACCAATCTATTATTTGATCGGAATTGCTTATTAGACTATTAAAACTTGCCATAATTTGTCCAATGCCATAACAGAAAGATGCAACAGAGCAGCTATGGCACAAATGCTTTCTTCCTGGTAACAAACAATTGACCAATCATTATTGACTCTTTTGGAGAAAGCGGAGCTAAAAATAAATTTCGGACAAAAAAGATGGATATAATAACAAGTTCTGTAATCCTCAACACAATAATACCAGTAGTGACAAACTCTGCAAGATAAACACAGAAAGAAACAATGAATAAATTATTTTTCACACATTCCTGAATTTGACAACGCTAGAGTTATTTCACAGAGTGATTACGTATACAATTTCTAAAACTACAGACGGTGTTGTACAATTGTTAAATGGCGTTCATTAAACAAAACATGACAGAACTACTAACTTTAACTACACTAACTATAACTTTAACTACACGAACTACTAACTTTAACTACACAAACTACTAACTTTAACTACACGAACTACTAACTTTAACTACATGAACTACTAACTTTAACTACACGAACTACTAACTTTAACTACACGAACTATTAACTTTAACTACACGAACTACTAACTTTAACTCCACGAACTACTAACTTTAACTACACGAACTACAAACTTTAACTACACGAACTACAAACTTTAACTACACGAACTACTAACTTTAACTACACGAACTACTAACTTTAACTACACGAACTACTAACTTTAACTACACGAACTACTAACTTTAACTACACGAACTATTAACTTTAACTACACGAACTACTAACTTTAACTACACGAACTACTAACTTTAACTACACGAACTACAAACGTTAACTACACGAACTACTAACTTTAACTACACAAACTACTAACTTTAACTACACGAACTATTAACTTTAACTACACGAACTACTAACTTTAACTACACGAACTACTAACTTTAACTACACGAACTACTAACTTTAACTACACGAACTACTAACTTTAATTACACGAACTACTAACTTTAATTACACGAACTACTAACTATTTTATTTATGTATATGTGTTATAAACGGGGTTTATAACAATTGTACATGTATAAATATGGGTATTCATTTTGTAGCTACCAAGGTATAAACGTGATCAGATTCGGTGCCCGCCAATATATATTGAACTAGAACTAAACTAGAACTGCTTGGTAATCTGATGCCTATCCATTTCATCACATAAAATACTAGTTGTTATAGAAATTGTATAAATCCTTATGTCCTTATAAATATATCACAGACAAAAAAAAATAAACCGGACACATGAACCTCCCGTTCCAAGTGCCACATTGACTTGACTAAGGTTGACCTCAATAATTTAAAGTAAAGTAAAGTGGGAGAAACGGCATATTTAAAAAAAACGCCAGAATTTGAAACTGAAAGGTAATATTGCCTATACCTATATATTTGTTATAAATACTAATTCTTGCATTATGGTAGGTGTCACTTTCAAAGTTTGGACAAAATCGTGAGCGTATTTTACCACAGTGGTTTCATAATTTACGCAAATATTTCAGTAAAACCATTTCCAAAAATTACAAAGGAGGCAGAGATTAACTAATAACCTTTTGTGAAGAAACAATCAGGAAGCTGATGTGGCTGGTTTTGTTTAAAATGTTGTTAAAAATAAGAAAGAAGGGGAACCTGCAGCAGTTAGGTCTTACCTTACAGCAAATTTACAATAGAAAATATTAGCGTAAAAAACATAAACAATGTTTATGTTTATGATATTTATTGGTGCAATCTTCAGAACTCAGCTAATGTGATTTATATAAATACTTTAATGGTCACCTTTAAACTGCACATGACTGCGCGTACACGAGGAGTGAGTATAATACATGTGTTTGGCCCTAAATTGTCATATGTGATACGTTAGTCTCAATTCAAAATATTATTTATTTACAAGACTGGAGGCAACATTATACGAATGAATAAATATTATTCACTCTCTGTTTTTACTTGCAGACCAAGAAGTCGGATCATCATGCCGACCGTGTCTTTGACCGATAAACAAAGTAGAGTCATATTCTTGGTAGATAAGTGAAAGCTGCAATCATGAGGTATTTTATATCAAAACTTTGCGTGCATATTAAATTTTGCTGAATAATGATGAGTTTTTGAAAGTACATATAGATGGAGCCACAAACTGATTTATTTATGCTGCTAAGCATACGTTGGGCTAGTGTCAGAATTGTGGAATACATCGCATAATATTTCATACTAATGTTACTTTACATTTAAATCATCACTTGTCAGTACTTTACAAAAAAAGAAGACATAATATATGTGATCAACACATTCGACAAAGTATGTGTTGTTTCATCACCAAATATATCCGAACATCTTTGATGTGATATCAATCTTGTTGGCCAGCTCTTTATCACTTGCTGGTGTGTAGCAATAATTCATCTCGACATATTATACCCGGGGAGGGGTAATATACTACTCGCTGATAAAAATAACATGAGTAGGAATTTTTATCCCGATGGGCAGGTGAATGATAAATTATTCTTACACTTTCAAAAGGTTTATCTATATTCAACATTCATGCGAGAAAGTACACACAGAGTCTGTGCTATCAAAATAAAAACTTTATTACTTAGAAAAAGGAGCTATTAAATACCATTGATAATAAAAATGATTGTATAAAACTCAAATCAATTCGGGTGTACACTATGATATGTGTTTGAAACGAAAGTGTCACGATCACATTTAATAGCTCATTCACGGGCATGTTGACCTGTTCACTTTTATCCATCAGCCTCCGATGACATGATTATAGACTATTCAATAGCATGCCTTACTGCGATGTAACTGTGTTTATATTACTCAACTGCAAATTTTGCCGACATTGCCTTGCAACTAGGTGTCAAATTCCAGGATTATTGTCTCATATTAGTTGATAATACAGTGGGTTGATTGGATTCACTGTTACCTGTACAAATTAGTATAGTTTTGTTTCAATTTGCATTCTGATCTACACTGCATGGATTAAAAAATCATGTTTTGTGTACTAATTATTATAATTATAGAGTTCGGCTGCCAATTGTAATTTGCTTAATTAATAAATAAGTTGCTTGCGAATGAAATTACAGTGTATTGACCATCATATGAATATAATATACCTGGGCTCGGTGTTCAGAAAATAAACAGTTTAATGGTCAAAATCGCTCCACTCGCAAATAAATCAAATTTAATAGAGTACAAAAAATATAGTGGTTAAAGTGAACAATAAAATCCTATTCCATCATAATGTACATAACAATACAAAAATAGATTTTTTGGTAAATTTCCCACTTAAATAACCATATCCGTTCATTTAGATCATGTTTTATGCACATTAAATAAGAACCTCTTATGTAAATATCGAAGCAATCGCATGACGCCAGGAATCCGACAGTCCGACATAGTGAGCTGAAAAAGAACAAGGTAGTTTACAATCGATAAATAGCATGACTGATTACTACCTGTTCTACATTACCGTAACATTGCTTCCTATCGCACCAACTGTTCATTTGAACTTGCTAATGTTAAACGCGGTGGAGAGACACTTGAAGCAATAAAAGATCCTTATTCAGCGAATTGTATCCATTGGTCTCTCATGAGACCATGGGTAGTAGGTATCCTGGCAGACTTGATCAAGACAAGTGCTGCAACTTTGAATGGCCTAATTACATCAAGTATAAGGTTCAATCAAAGAAAACTAAGAAAGAACTTCCGTGTGCAGAGAGTATTGGAGACACATTAAATAATAATTCAAAATCTGAGATTAGGCTTTCACACAAGAAGCTATTCGAGTCTACTATTCGAGATGCACAATGTGAAAACAATGTGATCTAATTAATTTTCAGTCCATCAAGTTTTAAGAGTGAAACAGAAGTGAGAAAGCAGTCCACGGAATGACCTTGATTGACGTAAATATCTTGCAAAAACGTGTTGCCTAATTTGTTTAATTATTTAAGAGACATAATTTCCAGCTTTATTATAAAGTAATTTAGATATTACAGTATAAAAACAAATGCATCATCTCAGAAAAAACGTGCTGCGCTTGGACGTAAACAGAATCGTACAACATGCAAGATATAGGAAATTTTAGCTGCTGTTTGCCCAAGTATTTTGTACAGGTATCTCTCTCAAAAATTAATGATTTACTGAGACAAATACGAACCTCCTCATTATATTCATTGTGTGACTCCTGTATTATACCTGTCTTTTAACGAAATCAATTAGATTCCTAACAATATGTGAATCAAAAAAATATCTATATTCAAAATTCATGCTAACAATATGCCATGCTTGCAAATAGAACATTCCAGATTCTGTGTCACAGTTGTATATATTATTAGTGCTTTAAAGTTCTTTTGTGTATCTTCTCTATATCATTGTTGTCCTATTTTGTTGTCATATTGTGGCGTCAAAGGCGTGTTATCTCACCTGGGTCAAATGTGTCCCTCTAAGTGTATGCAATGTACATTGCAATGAACGCAATTATCAGTCTTACTATCTTCCAAAACGTTCCCATGTTGATATGTGTACGTGTCGAGGACATATGACTGTACTAATGTCAGTGTCTGATGTCAAGGACACCTCGTCACAATTATACGCAAAAGAGTCGTGACCACGCGATCAGGGCAAAACACTATGAACTTTGACCCCATTTTGACCCTGTGGCCTATCGAAGAGGACGCACTTTTAACGCGAGTTTCTATTACACTTTAAAGAAGTTGTTAACCTGCAGTTGAGCGTCAACTCATTGAATATTAACTTACAATAGAAACAAACTAGTACTAACAACATAAACAATGCTGCCTCGTGATTCTTCGGACCCGGTTCCCTTTCTGAAAAAGTATGTACACATAGAGGTAAAAGAAAACACCGATAAGTTGCGATAAGTATAGTCATTAATGCTTTTAAAATCACCCTTGTCAACTACACATGTCTGTTCTCAAATGTTTGTGGCAGGATTTTACAACTAACTTTTTAGGATTTTATATAGATTCCATAAATAAAATCACGAAGTCTTTGTAAGTGAGCAGAATGATTATTTAGGTGTAATTAGGTGTTCGTATGCAAGGGATGTTTCCACACAAAAACGACGAATTGGGCCGAATTTTGTTATCGGTTGGCTTAATATGACCCCAACGAACCGTATTTTTGTGAAAGATTGGTATTTTTGTCCTGATTTGTAGGAATCTGAAAAACGCGTTTCACAACTTGTCTCTTATTTAGTTTTATGCGTCATTCAAGATGGCGGCCCCCATATAGTAAATATCGTATTTATTTTATTATCACGTGTGCGCCAGCTGACTGTGGCTATGCCAACCCGTTTGCATACTCTGTGTATACTCACCTGCATTCAGATCCAGTATTCACTACCCCATATCTTTGATTTTGACCACCACAGTTTCCACGATAGGACCTACCTCTCCATGCACAGTCTTTTGTGTCGCCTGAACGAGCACTTTACAAGTGTGAAACTTGTCTATCATTAGACATTGGATTTCATATTTCCAACACTAAAACTTTACATTATTCATATTGGTTGATATATGTGGTAAATGCAGAGCAGTCGGTGTTATCTTGTGAGGATAACCAACATCACTACGATCTCGTAGAAGTTCATGTCACCTACATCTAATTTCAAGTATAATCTCTTTCTTGTCATCTGTAGAAGACTCACATTTAGCACTATGCAGCTGAAGGCACAAACTTCTTTCATTTCCTAACTCAGGTTGAGCAGGGCTGGGTACCAACAGGACACTCCCTCCTTGGCCCTTACCATGTCGGCGCTTACAAATAGAATTAATGCAAGTTCCAATTACCTCCAATAGGAACCCTCAATTTTGTCCTGTTGACCTCATCAAGACCCTTGGAAGTGGGTGTTACCTGGGCTCCCTTCATGTTTAAGTTTAATATATAGAAGATAAACATTTTCTTCTATGCTATCGATAAAGAGCCATTGCTCGAAACGTCTAGCTATTTTTAATAATTATTTAGAACTGCGATTACGATCATATTTATCAGTCCGAGCAGTGTTTATTAATTTATATACTACGTATAGCTTTGTCTGATTTGCCTTGATTAAACAAAGATTTATCCCGTCGTATTAATAGTCCACTTTTATGCTTTGTTACAACTCACCTACAAGAAAGAAAAATGGCAAAAAGAAGCATGCTTGCAGATAAATGGCAACCACTAAGAAGGCTACTAAATTCACAATGTTTGCACAGTTTGTCTTGCATGTAGTAACAATACAAGGGCACAGAAACCAAGTCTGGCATGAATGTGTTGACTAAATACGACGTGGTCAACACTCAAGATACCAAGTTATCAAGACATAACAAGTCAATCCGAAACATAGTGTCCAAGCATGATCTGCCAAATCACCTCACATGCTGAGCTTGACGCATAAAATCGACATTGTCAAAAAATTGAGAGCAATCAGGCTTGGCACTAATTATGTTACCCTTTTTTTCGAAAGCAATTCTTCAGGACAAGCAGACTAAGGGTAGACAATATAATCAAATTATATGGTTCGAATTGGTAGCTGCACACACATGCAAGACACCCAGAGGCAGGCAAATAATCAATTTATGCAATGTATTAACATTCAAAAGTGATGATACAGTATTCCTTCTCAATAAAAGTTATTACCTCAAATATGTTATAGTAAAATA
This sequence comes from Saccoglossus kowalevskii, assembly GCF_978046115.1. NCBI lineage: Eukaryota > Metazoa > Hemichordata > Enteropneusta > Harrimaniidae > Saccoglossus > Saccoglossus kowalevskii. The sequence goes on along the minus strand of NC_140643.1, from coordinate 18,324,567 downwards.
AACGAGTTCACATCAGCAATACAAGAGTTCACTCAGGTGTACGTTGAACAGTTCAACAGATGTGTGACAATTGACACTAGACACACAGAGACGTTGAATACAAACATTGCAGCATGTCCTGGTGTTGTAAATAACTTGAATTCTCACAGAAAACAGGTGTACTTGAGGGAATTGTCTTCAATCACAAAGATAAATGTCTATATTGGTTATAACGGTTACATTTAGCGTCAGTCATAAACATATCAAGTGGCTCAGTAGTACAATGTTCATCAATGGTGAACATCAACAATTTAACCATGCAGAAACAGCATGAATAACTTTGAGGCTGTTGACAACTTATATGTACTTAAATTGTACACAAAGTCAATGGTAGCAATCTAGTATGTTCGTAACGTACTTATCTGACTTCATAGGTGCCGTCATTTTGTTTCCAAAGGAAACCGGGTCTTACGTTTTGCGTGTGTTCAATGCAGCTCAGTCCGAGCAGAGATGGTGAAATGTTATTTTCCAGTGGTTACTAAATTACAATTCAAGTCGAGACGCTTCCAATAATGACACTACGTCCCTTCCATTAACTGGAAGAAATGGAATAAATTCAAAAGAGAGAAATAGATCGACTCCCTAACTTTACTATTGAAAATACTCGAAATGGTGCGACACTGTTATGAAATAACCATCGTAAAACTCAAGTAACGTAACAGAACTTCATAATTAAAAAAAAAAACGTTCTCATATAGTCGAAAAAGCATGGTTTAGCAAACTACATAGCTCAAACTGAAAGCTGGCTCAAACTGGCCATCGAGGGCATAGTCAAATAATACATCTCACTTATTCAAATACACACGATATATTTATAGAATATTTGATTTATTCTGGGATGGGTAATCTTGATCTTTGTCCGCCGTTTGAAAGAAAACAATTCTATTCCACTGTATGAGGTAGTTCTCATGATAAGGACATTGCTCTGTTGCTGCTTGGTACACATTAACATGAGAAATATTTGGAAAATATCTGGGGCATTTATTGCATTGCTTGCTGTTTACATTGCGTTCACTTTGAGAGACTCGTTCGATGCAGGTAAGAATAAACATAGTTTTGGGTGTATACCACGTTTCTACTCGTCTAATCTGACAAAAAGCTTTAATTTGAATTGCCATGAGGAAAATGAGAACCCCTAACGTAGAGAGGTTTTGTCAGCTGTATACCAAATTATTTTGGCATTTACCATCATGAATTACCAAGAAATATTTATTTATAATAGTTGACTGCCACATGCTGTATTCAAAGATACTTTTATGTATTTATTTTTTCTCTCGATTTAACAAATTCAAATGATGTGAATTATTTAACTGACAGGTGTTTATACCAAAGTAATCTAGGATATATTTAACTAGTGGAAATTAATTAAGAAATTAAAGAAATTGGGAAATTAATTAAACGAGAGGCATTTACAGCCAAATAAATTTGCAATATCGTAGGTTATATTTATTCCTCAAATTTAACTAATACAAATTATCAAAATTAATTATCCATAAGGAAGTGTATACCGAAATAAATCTCAAATAACCTGTGATGAATACATTATTTCAATTTACCAAGATGAAATGATTGAAAATGCATAAACATGAGATGTTTAATCTCAGATCTATGTCTTGAATCCTATTAACACTCAACATCCTACTCTGCGAAGCAACAACCAGCACATTTCATTTTTGGGTCAGGATTAAATGTTCAGTTTTTTTCAAACACTGTCCCAGCTTTTATTCGCCCAATATAACAAGTTATAAAGGTGTAAACCGACAGATATTTATACCGAATATTCTGCGATATAATTAACTAGTGATTACATTAAATAGGCATGAAGAGTGCATATGGGAATAAATCTTAAATAACCTGGAATGAGTACATTCTTTCAATTTATCAAGATGAAATCATTGAAAGTGCATAAAAAGTAGGTGTTTAACCTCCAAATAAGTGTCAAAATCTATTTAAAATAGTTATTCTGTTAATAAGCTGCAATATCATCCGATTCATTCACTGATAGCATATTACATCTATTCCTTATGTTTGGTATTCCCACAATTCAATATTGTCCTTTTTAGTGTGCGTTGACATAGCAAGAAATGAATATTCACGAGCACAGGAATTGACGCACCATGAATAAATTACCATAATGTTTTTTTGTAAAATGCATTTAGTACAGTACTAAAGCTGCTGTCAGGGAAGTCAGCTATTCTTCAATCCATACTTCGCATGACTCCAGTGCTATAGTATATGTGTCCCACTAGTCCGTTTAATAATAATAATAATAATAATAATAATAATAATGATAAATAATAATGATAATGTATTTTGTATTGCGCTATTTACAGTAATAACTGATCAAGAGCGCATGATAACTACAAAGTGTACCGAAGAAATAATAATTATATGTTGTCTTAAACAAATATATTTTCAATTGTACCTTAAATTCATTAATATTGCTCCACTTTTTTACATGTTTCGGTAGGGCATTCCACAAATGTGTTTCGCATACAGCAAATGCCCTGTTACCAAACATAACAATGGAACTGCAAGCAAGTTTGAAAGGCTTATTTGTAGATTGCACAAAAGATTGCACAAAAGTTACGGTAAAAATGTCGGTAATATATTTGAGCGACTGGCCTTAGAGGTATTTGTATAGTAACATATACTTGTGGCACTACTATGTTATCAAAAGTGTACACGAACTGCTCCCAATGAATCGAGGCAGTTCCGGGAGAGTGACTAGTGTTTTCTGTTCATATTATCCTTTATTGTGTTTTTGTTTCACAGAAAGCATGCGTGGAAAGCGTGTGATTGTGACTGGTGCTAGTAGGGGTATTGGTGAACAAGTCGCCTACCAATATGCACGACTTGGAGCAAATATATTAATCACAGCAAGAAGGGAGAACATACTGAAACAGGTTAGTGATGTCATATAGATTGTCTCTCGTGATATTTTACCTATTCTCAGCTGTCAACTAATCATGCATCAAAAAAATAATTCATCTGTGCATATCGAGCTTTCTTACTTTCCAACGTAAATTAACTATTAATATCAGTTTAAAACGATATTCATATAGAATGGCCAGTCGTATTTTACACCATAACAGAATTCGGAATAGTCAAACAAGCAAAGTCAATAATGATTGATTGACTGTACAACGCCTTCTCTGAATTCTTTTACATAAACCGGTAATCTTGATATCATCCCATAGTTGGTCACATTCCCATTGTCAGTTCAGGCAACTGTATCAGTCAAGACTCGTTCATAGTAGTAGTTGTGCCTTTTAGTTTCCCATCAAACATAATGAACTAACTTGTAATAGTTATATAAGATATAAGTAACAAACTTAAAAATACAAGTTTCAGGGTTATATGTAATGAAGTCTCTGTTTTGCAAGTTTTAACAAATATATTTTTATATAATTTACTTGTTTAGGTCACTGCAAAATGCATGGAGTTAGGCGCTCAATCAGCTCATTATCTTTCAGTAGATATGGAGATCACCGATGAGACTGGTATATTAATAACAGAAGTTGAAAAGAAACTTGGTGGATTGGACTACCTAATTTTAGTCCATGGAAACTTTTTCTGGGACTTGTGGGACGGGGATATGAACAGACTCCGTGAGATGATGAATATCAATTTTGTTTCTTATGTAAATCTGGCAACAAAGGCATTGCCTCTGTTGTCCAAATCTGGCGGTAGCATACTTGCGGTGTCATCAGTAGCAGGTAGATTCTGTTGTTGAGTTTTTTGTAAATGTCAGCTTGGCCAGCGTGTGTACATATACTTTATCTAATATTGAACAGTCGTTTTAATGTGAAATATTAGCACTCTGATATGTAAACAAAACAAAACGGAAACACCTCTCTGTCACGATGGCAATATGTTTATTGTACAATCGTATTTTATAAGATTACTTTGCCAGAAAAAAAGGGCTGAAATAACAAAATATAAGAATTATGGTTGAATCAGAAGTGTATGTGCGTGTACGTAAATATCATAAGAATTGATTCACAGTGTGTGTTCATTTCTATTCTTAGGTGTTGTTAGTTTACCTGGAATGGTCACATACAGTGCAGCAGACCATGCAGTAGTTGGTTTTTTTGAAGGATTCCGCCATGAACTTCGGTTCAAAGGAATTGATGTCTCGGTTACTATTTTCTCCCCGGGAAATATTGCTACAGACACATTTATTCGCTTCACTGAACAGATGGACAGTGGTAACTTCTTTATAGACTTAGCGGCCAAGCCAGAGCATGTTGCAATGGCGATAGTAAAGAGCGCTGCAGCAAGACTAACAACTGCATGTTATCCGTGGTATGATATAAGGCCAATTGAGATCATACATACTATCTCTCCCGATTTGTCAGACTGGTGTCTCAGTTTTCTTTATCAATTCCTGGAAAAGACAGATAGAGAATTTCCAAACCATGCTTACAATCTGTGAGGGTTATAAAATTTTGTTCTCGCTCACTTCAGAAATAACACAGTAACTTTTTTATTGTTATTCTTCCATTTTTACCCAATAATCTGTAACGATCATTTGTTTAAACAGACGAGTATCACCTCTTATCGGTAATTTAAGAATTGTCATTATAAAAAAATAGCGAGACAATATGTGAAAATTTTGAAGTGTGGAGGATATATAAAATACATCCATGCTCGATATGTCATTATGTGTGAAAACTAAATTATAATTACATATGTATATCCTAAATGTTTTTGCGTTAATAAAAACGCATGCAATAAAATACTACGATCCTTCTCTTGAATTCTAATTATCAAGTTTCTGTATGTTAAAGAGACCACATAAACTTAGGCATAATCAATTAATACTTCCAACCTACGCGGATTACATCTCCCAACTCCCATCAATCATTGGAATCATGAGTCTGGCAGTCTGACAATGTATGTTTTTAGTTTATTAATGTACTACAGACATAGTCGGAAGTGAAAATTATCTGTTAAGAAAGGCCAGTATAGTCTTGGTAGCACACACGTGTAAGCATTAAATACGTTACAAGTGAGCTTATATACTAGTGTAATATTGCAACTATGAGATGAAATGAACAATTACAATAACCACCGAAAAAGACGAGACGCTGTGACGGCATCATCGAAAAATCGTAATTTTTCAATTTGAGCAGTTGACATATTTGTGTTAATAATATATTCAAAATTCACGTCTTCTTACTTGAAATGTTCAATATTTTAATTCAGAAACGATTCCTAATTTTCCAAATATTCACTAATTACAATGTTAACCCAATATAGATGAAGACACTATGGAAATCCATATTGTACGACGAAATATAGCTTGTTCCTATAGACACTCTGTTCAGTATCAAATGGTAGCAGAGTTTTAATGATGATACAAAGTCATAGTTACGAGAACCCATTGGCAATGAGGTCGGATACTGTATACCAAAGTTAGAAAATGAAGTAGCTGTGTGTCGGCTAGTGACTGATCTTGGCAAGAAAATAATCATTAGCAGTTACATTGTTCTTGACTGGCCAAGCATGTTACAGATCTAAATGCGGACGTTGATTACTGCACATGATTTTGTGTTTAAGAATAATATTGTTGATCTGTCTTACGAAGCATATTCATTTTGATGCGTATGATGCGTATTGTCGGCAATGCATCAGCTGACAGGCTTTAAAATACTTGAAAGTACTGGTATACAACATAAAAAAAAGTGTAAGACCGACCGACTGATTGGTGTGATGAACAGCTTTGAAACATGTTTCATGTACAAACAAACCAAACAAAACTGGCAGTTAGTTTTCATTTTGAGACAGTAGCAGTTGATCTGCATGAACTAGATAAGAGTCTAAAGATATTTATATGAAGTGTGCAAAAACTTTAACTTGCAGCAATGTTGTCATAAGACGGCACAATTAAAGACTATATTGATTGGCTTACAACATTATGTTGGTCTTTGATGACCACAACTAGCTTTGTAATAATCATGGTCATATCGCTTATTAACGTGTTTATGATAAGAACCTTAATCAATCTTGATCAGTAACACTATACATATGTAATTAGTTACCACATAACATCCTTGTATGTAGCATACATACATAATTTTATTACTAGTGAACAGATTATTCAGCGTGGAAAGGACCCGAAATTTTCAGGCGTCAGGATGGAAAGGTAGTTTTTGTATGTTGTGATGATATTACAGAAAATCATTCTAATAAGCATATGATAAAAACAATAACTAAAAGTAAAAACAATGACTAAAAGTAAAGTATCAGAAATGAACACCAATAATGCAGAGGTTATGACACCACATTTCACAGATGGCTCTACAATTAAACAAAGAAACACATTACATATAAAACATTGAACTTGCTCTGAACTTTCTGTTGTAGTACAGGTCAATAACAAAAAAGTAATATAACTAATAGTATATTGAGCCACACGAGTTGAGTGGCATGAAACAATCTGTTGATTTGGGTTTTTCTAGGTTCCTGAAAACCATGATTCCGGTGAATCTCAATACAGGCTAGCTTTAAAATTGCAATTTTTATAGATATGTTGCCATACCAATTTAATCATTTTTCATGGCGATCACAATACCAAGCAGGTTGATTTCAGCTTCCCAAGTAAATTCTTCCATATTTAGAAAAATAAAACAGTCCTTACTACTTCCAACTTAGATAAAAACAATACTCGGCTTTATTTATTTCAACACATGACTGAGTGCATAAGTATTTGGCAGGAGTACACGTGTGATTAAGTACAATGGTTTCGTAAATGCAGATATAAGAAATTGTAATTTTGAAACACAACCACGATTTTATATAACATTAACAATATTTTTAGTGAAATCATATACAGAAAATCATATATTCTAATAGCAATCTGTACACTTTCATTCATGCATCTGCTGACGCCACACGGTCAGATGTATTTATTCGATATGATAGACACTTGGTTTACGTTTGGTGTTTAAGTAATGTTTTATCTGTGTATACTATATCTTCATCATTCTTAACATTGGGAACAGTAAGTCTGCTATCATGATATTACATAGATCACGTGAAATAGTATGTACTATTTCCATGATTCTTACATCAGCCCAGGGGTAGTAAGCCCATGTCTGTTTGGAACTCGTGGCTTTCACGATGATTGAGGTAGCCTCAGTTGGATCACCAAAATGTGCCAATGTGTCACAATTCGGTATCATATCAATCACATGATCAGTGGTTATACCACCAAGTAAAAGCAATGTTACAGCTACATCGATTTCCTTATATTTGAGTTCAAGTCTCAATCCTTCAAAGAACCCATTTAAGGCGTGTTTTGAGGCAGAATAGGCAACAAGACCAGGCAAACTATACAAACCTGCAATGAAAAACAACAACAACAACACAATGATTATAACAAAATGGTGGACAATTAATGAACACTGTCAGTAGCCGCTCTTTCCATATTTGATGTACTGAAAACCTGGTATGTTCTTCCTTAATACTAGTCCGTTTGTCCGTTTCGTAACAATCAATCGGGTTGCATTCATTGTTGAGTGTTGTATTTGGTAATCAACCTTTATTATCTATCGACATTGTAGGTATTGTGGATAAAACAATATACATTGTAATCACACACTTTAACTGATTTCGTTGTGACAGTCATCAATGAACATTCAATTAAAAGGCATTGGTGTGTATTGGTATCAAACAAATTGAGCCAAATGAAAGTTGTGAGTTTGAAAATATATCAACTTGAACTCACAGACAACGTTGAATTTGAACGGGTTAATGAACCCGCATTGACAATTGGTGGGTTAAAAGTGTGGCCAATTAAGACATCAGTGTCAATGAAGACTTAAGCTTGAGTAAACTTTCAACAAATTGTTGGAACAAAATCATTCTTTAAAAGTATATATTTGTTTATATGTCATAGACAAACTGCCAAACGCCAAGTTACTGGGGAAGTGACCGGTATCATGAACATACTACACATTTAAATGATTTAATATAGTAGCTTTATTTCAACATTTTCAATTATAGTTCAAACAATGCGAAACGAAAGTAAATATAAAATTTGAAAAAAAGAATTAGGGCATCAGGTATTGAAATGTGCTACCACAGTTCAAATAAGATTTACCTCTGATTGGTCATAATAAGTCAGATTTTAATAACTGCATACAATAAGGACGTTTGGTATTGTATTGGAAGTTCGTCGACAATTTAGAGAATACACACTCGATGGCACGAAGATATTTTTGAACAACGTATTTAATAATATTTAAGAATTTCATCCATTTTATACGGATCAAATCAACTTGATAACTGCTGGAATACGGGGTCCGAGAGACTCACCGGAAACAATCCCGCACCGGTTTATTAATACACATAGTTATTTCCATGGAAAACACAACAAGGAATGACTTACCAGCACCAGCTGACACTACAGCTATGCTACCATTAGACTTAGACAGCATGGGTAGTGCTTTGGTTGCTAGATTCACATAGGAAATAAAGTTGATATTCATTAGTGCTTGAAGTCCCTCGATATCGCCATCCCATAATTCCACGTTGTAGAGCGCGTGGTTTAAAACGAGATAATCTAATCCACCGAGTGTCTTCTCAGCTTCAGTTATCAATTTACCAGTCTCGTTAATGGTTTGCATGTCCAGTGAAATGTACTTTGCGGATTGCGCCCCCAAGTCTAAACATTTCTTTACAACCTGCACAGAAAATAAATTATTATTATCTTCAGAATATGTCACCTTATAGTGACTTCGAAATACAGGAAACACAATAATTAGGTTCGAATAATAGAGTGGTCAACCAATGGTAGAGTAGGGTGAGCAAAACAGTTGTTAGGTGGAGGAAAACAAATTAAACAAATATATATATATCTCAGGAGGTCCATGAAAATTTCAATCTCAACCAAATGTTCCATACACCATTGCATTTTGTTGAAATCAGTTTGAGTTAGATCTATGAGATGAGTTGAAAGGGAATACAACATGAACAGAAACTTTCTGTTCGAGGATCGGGGAACTTCGTCTCGCTTGGCTGATATAGAGATACCATATGCGACCAAAAGGAATAGACATTAGTTTATTATAGATAGTCCAGCTTCATTGACCTATTTCTCTCCCTCTCTCTTACAAAAGGGTACAAGCTTTCTATTTTAAAAGCCAAGTCTCTAAGGCGTGGTAGAGTAAACACGTGACCAGTCAATCGTAGAAGTCGTTGGCACGATCACATAGTTACAAGGGATGTGTCTTACGGTTAAACTGCGGCTCCGGGTGTATAAAAGGAAATACTGTCGCCAGTTTCCAGTATGCAAATGACACTCAAACGTGAATCATCGCTTCGGGGTGCTCTTTTCGACAATTTTGACGCCTGTGGTGCTTTATTTTCAAGTCCCACACAAACATATATACAATTTCGATGTTAATTTACAAGTTCGCAGCGATTTCAGTTTTATTTCCGCGGAAAAAGCGACGAGAAAGCACGATTCAAACAGTCGTTTTGACTGCTCAAAATGAGGTTTTAATCCCGAGTTGTTTGTTGAATCTCTAGGTATGTTAATGTTATGACGGAGTTGATGGTGTAAGTGATATTATGGTGCTAAATATGATGTGAGTAGTCTTGACATTTAGACGTGAGTAGACCCCACCCGGCCGAACGGCATCAGACCTCACTAACGTCTGATAGAATAGTACATGTCTCGTCGACAAGATAAAAGCCGTGTTTGCATTGTCGACAGAAATCACAGACTGTTTCAATAAGATGATAAACATTGAGACGAAACTTGCCAGCACCTTATCACACATTATTTCACTACCAGAGGTTCCTGCAATTTGATTGGTACAGACAAAAAATCGTCGGGAAGTGAAATACTACATCGTTCTGACAGGCGTGTGTTGGGTTCGGAGCACCGCAAAGGGCACAATTCACGCGACCTCGTCAGGCTATGCTGTAAGCTGTTTGTTCGCAACATTTCAGGGGCGTCGTCGGCGCTCTATGAAGTGGTCCGGCCTGAGCAGAGGAGGATGGCACGAGCTGGGGTGTGCACGAGAGGGGAGGGACTGTGTGTGAGCATTTCAATACTGAACTTTCTTGGTGTATGCCGCAAAGAAAGACGTTCTCTTGTAAACTTGCTCGATTCTTATTTCTCCATCGGTGATTTCAACAGAGGTGAACTAGGTCAGTTACGAGAAGGGAAAAAATTGTTTTCACCCCTTTGTCAATGACAACTTGAAGACGAACTAAGCTGCGAGTACTGGCCTAGTTTGGTTATTTGGCGGAAGTGAAGGGCCTGGCTGATCATGATGACATGATCATAGTGGGTTTCATTTAAGTGTCTCATCAACAAATAGGTCCCCGACAATATGTCGTGTGTGCCTCTCGAATTTAATATAGGACGTTTCGGACAATTTAAAAAGTACAAATGTGTCTTGAAGTAAATAAATTGAAAGATCCCGCAAAATATATTAAAAATATTCCTGTTCAAAACCTTTTTGTGACGTGTGAGTTGGGAATATATATACATGTATATTGCCGAACTCAGCTGTATAACGATTTTTTAAATTTGTTTGCACAATTTGTTTTCTTTTAACGTTGAATAACCATTACGTCATTATTGCCTAGCCGACAAGATACATTATGGAAAATTTGTACTGTGCGATAACCATATTGTGTGTGTGGGTCATTCAAATAAACCACAATTATTTATGACGATGCGCTGTTTCGTGGAAGCACGGAACTAAATAAGGAGCTCCATGATGCAAGCAAGAAAACTGCTATCAAAAGATGACATGGGCCCCGTGGACGTTGAACCAAGTAAAGAACTGGGCGGACCATGTACATTACATTTCCCATGAGTCACTGGTGCAATCCTTGGGATCGCGTAGCCGCGCTTTAAAGCCTTTCGAAGTTTCCACTATTAAATACAATTGGTAAATAAACTATTTATAACATTCCTGAAATATATGTTTATAATCTCCACCCTAAACATTCAAATTGTTGATTCTAAACAATAGTGCAACGGCGTGGGAACCGATGTGCAAACGCGAAGTCGCTATCATAATGCAAACTTGCATATATCATAGACTCTCTAACACATTGAACAGATATTTTTTACATCTGGTAAAACATCTAGTGCATCGATTAAGAGACTTCTTTTCATGAAAAATATCTCTCAATGAAAAGTTTCATAAACCATTGCATTTTGTTGAAATCAGTGTGTGTCTTGTTAGTCTTATTCGATTATTTAAAGTTGCACACAGTCTTGCACACATATGGGGGCTATTTTGAAAATTACACATATATATTATATAATTAAACATATACATTATTTCAATGTCAGAGGACCGTGTTAAAGTATATGATGCAAATATGGTGAACGTTTACTGAACATGAAATCCGTCTTAGTCGTGTCCCTGTTTATTGCATATATTGCAAGGATACTTACAAAATGATAAAATTCAGTGGGATTATTACAGGGTACTCACAATAACTCTAAAACGCACTCTTAAATGCAAAATACTATGCAGATGGCATATAATAATGATAACACCCACCTGTTTAAGTAGGTTCTCTCTCCGAGCAGTGATTAATATATTAGCTCCCAGCTTTGCATATTGGTAGGCGACTTGTTCCCCAATACCGGTACTTGCACCGGTCACAACTACTCGCTTCCCACGTATGCTTTCTGAAATAAAAACTTATTAAACTACTTCCAAACATACATTGTAATTGATGAAGAATTCAGACAATGACTACTTATTAATTCACTGCCATTTAAAAAGTAAAAAAAAATATTGCGAGGCATGCCTTTTGGTGGAAGGTTGCTACATTGATGTTTTGTTCCTTCTCTACGCTTCCTTGAAGATTTTATAAATATAGTCAGAATACACTCATTTGCTCCAAAAATCGCCTAGGTCATAAGTTATCAATTCAATAATTTAGTGTTTTAAACTGTAGGAATAACGTAACTACTTTGTACAGCAGACTTCTACTTAACCGCTGAGATTAATTGTGATTGGTAATTTTCCACTGTAAAGGGTTGAATGAATATAGGGATTACCTATTATAAAACTGAACATAGGGCTGCATTATATTCTTCTGAGAGAAACAATGACTCTAAACAATGGATGAAAATAATATGTGTCGTTATGCAGATGATGGCGTAGTGTAAGTATTATCATTGGCAACCCGCTCCGCTAGGATTGCCATTAAAATCACTTTTGTGTGTGTGTGAACTGCCTGCCAAGTTTGAGCGATTTCGGAGCAGCCCCCTCCCCCTCAAAAAAAAAAACACAGAAAAGTTAAAATGCCGTTCCTGGTGAACACTTACCCCAAACTTTTGGGTCAAATTTCTCGGCAATGAAAGGAGATATCAATAAATCACAGAAATTAATTGGTGAAGACACAGGAAATCACACACACACGAAAATAATGTTAAGGGCAATCCCAGCGGAGCGGCTCACCAATAGCAAAATAATAGAGTTAAAGTGACTGATTTCCTGAAGACTGAATGCTGTTTGCAAACTCCGTACACAGGGCCCCGGTTTCAGTTATAAACCGACGATAGCTTCACGTTCATGTCCTATCACGGAAAAAGCCAAAAACATGTTGTTTTCGAGCATGTCTAGGTCTCTTAAAAACCCGACCATTGTTGCTATGTTGTCAAGGGCTACACTGTGACGTCAAAGTAATAGTGTTATCTCACCTGGGTCAAAGGTGTCTCTCGATGTGTATGCAATGTATATTGCAATGCCGACAATAAACAGTCCGGTAAACTTCCAAAACTTTCTCATTTTGATGTGTGTCTGTGTCGAAGAGGTCTAACTGTTGTATAACCAGTGTTTGAAACAGTATGCTCTATAATATATCGTCTCAATTGTACACAGACGAGTCTCTGTCACGCGATCCAGGCCTGTCACTAAAGATGAACTTTCACCATTGTTGACCCCTGTCGAAGAGGGCGCACTTTCAACGTGAGTTTCTATTACACTTTGAGGAAGTTGTCAACCTGTAGCTGAGCGCCACATACTTACAATGGCTGTAGGTGCTTTTAATGTCATATTTTAAACTAGGCATGTCTGCTCATGTTTGTTTCAGCATTTTAATAATTTGTATGAATTCCATAAATAAACTTCGCACACGAATTACTAAAGCAGTGTGCGGAATGATCATTTGCGTTTAACACAAAGAGTTAAAGATTTTAATGTTCTTTGTAAGAGTATATGTTGACGTATATGGTCCTAGTTGTTTTATTGTAATAATCACAGGTGTCCCGAATGTTAGCTTTTATAAGTTAAAATGTACATATACTTAAAAGTATATCTTGCTGTATATCTTGTAGGAACTATAGATAGTAAGACGTTAGTGAATACATATAATCTAACATGAGACAGCATGCATATAGAGATGAGCATTGCTGTATTTTTTTGTTAAACATTTCGTGGAAGATGAATTTGACTGCTTACTTACTGTTGCCCGGAATATGTTGACGTCAGCGAAATATACTAATATATTACAACATTAACCCAGACTACCTTTGTATGCACGTGTAATCATTTCAGCCTAAGCATTCTAATGTATGTATAAACTATTGTCTATTTCTTCATAAAGTACTCAATTAAGTATCAAAATAACATATTATTATTGTCATTTTGGTTTATCAGTTTCATAATGTTTTCAATTTTGAAATTGCTAATACCTCATTTATGTGAATATATTGCTCATTGCTATACAAAACAACATGCACAATATTATGGTCACGGAAGACATTTGTCAGAAAGCTTTTCTCTGATTACATGGTTGAAACATGGTACTGAATTAGGAGGGAGATAAAAAAAAACGACCGTTTGAATTATGAAAATATTTTTATAATACTATAATTAAAAAAAAAATAGGAAGGGGACGAAGTTGATACATGTCCACTATAAAATAGTCTAGCAAGTAAACTCCAACGGCTTTAATACGAACAACTCACCCTCGTTCGTGAAACTTTATTAATCATCATTTGAACAATGAATAAAAATCATAAAAATATCTTACAAAGTAATCATAATACGACACAAACGACAAGTTTAGACTATATACTTTTTAATGGTAACCCAATATCTTGCCCTTTTCAAATCTGATTCCTTTGTACAATTTCTAAATATTCTAAACGATTTCTAATCATTTTATAATATTCTATGAATATGCAAATTTTCTTAATGATTTGTTATAAAGCGAAGAACAAAGCAAAACTATTTCTTATAATTTGCTAATACATACAAGTTCAAAATATCTCGAAAATGTTTCCCGCAAAATTACAATAATTTACATTAGCTGATAGTCATATTCCGTCTGTAGTTTTATTTTAGTCTATAATTTTAGTTTATTATATATTCTAGACTTTATTTGTGTGCAGAATTATTTTCTACACGTTGTTTGTAAAGTCGGATATTCGAATTGCGCATGTCCACCTAGTCGTTGTAAGAGTGCATTAACATCATGCTATATCAATCTGTATATTTTATGGCTATGTGTCATGGCGTTGATTATTTTCGAGTAACTGTTGTGAGTTCGAATTCCCAGCTTTATGTTTATATATGTCTGTAATTTCGTTTTGATTGTTCGACGCCATAAAAACTGTGCATATACAATGATGACGTGCTACTCTAAATACCTTTCTCGAAAATAGAACATTGGCAACTATCCTATCATCGTCAGAAACATATTTATCTGGCAGACATAATAACTAGCATTGTTTAAATATATGTTTAAGGCGTCCTCGATAATCACAGCAATAGATTAAATCAATTCCTATAGTTAGAAGATATAAACCAGTCATTACACACCAACATTAGGTTTCTTTGATAATGTCCAAACCACCGAGATGGTTAAAGCCACAGATAGCTAGCGCTGATATTTAGATTTGAATGAAGTTAATTTATTGTGATCAGCACAGGACTGCGGTTTAAATAACTTTTCATATGAGAAAGATAGTACTGCACAGTGGGCTGAATATCATTTATATTAATACCATCCCAAGTTGTTTGATTCCATCTACCGTCTCATAACACACTATCACATGTGATTATTCCAAAGTATTGTCTTTGTTTGACTAGATTAAATCTGACTAGATTGTGTGTTGTGTCTTCTACTTTTCATCCAAAAAGCATATTATAAATATAATACATAGGTACATTGCGTATACGTCATTAGTATTACTGATCAATCACCTGACTGTGATGTAAACAGCAGATGAAGTCTGTATGAGTTTTTTTCTTTAGAAGAGGACACTGAAGATATAGTAATATCTATTTATGTCATATAATTGTTTGATTTCATTATTTGTTTCTTTCAACAGCACATTGGAAAGTGACTGAAGCTGTTCTCAAAATGTCAGTTTCATGCACTTTTTTGAATGCAGGGTTTTTGAATCTGCTATGCAAAGGCAAATTTCGCGGCAGTGGTGACACATTCGCTGGAAATGTTATCTTACCCTGTAATGAATGCATTTTTACATGAGCGATTGGCAAAACAGTTCTTAGAAGGGCATACGGAATGAGTCAGTTTCATTTAGAATACACCCAAACATTTTTTACTCGTGTCGCAAACACCAAAAGTGGTATCATATTGTGGCATTGAACTCTTCTAATCAGAATAAAAAACAATGTTTGGAATGGAGTAATTTTACAAATGTAAATTCACCATAAGAAGAGATCATATTGTCATGGAATTTATGTCACACAGAATTACATTTGCACCAAGAAAGACATTTTGAGTCTCATCTGCTCTATACTTTGTAGTATCAAAACAAGAAACCCTCAACAATTGGAAAGTTGAGTAAAACCATTTATTGATATATTGGCTTGATTGGGAAGAAGCAGAACTTGTCACGACGTCCGATAATGTGGAACATGAGTCTAGAAGACAGAGCCATAACATGATGATGTTAAGAAGGGAGATTGAAAGTCACCATTGACCTGACCTTAATAACTTACTGCTAGTCAAAGAACAACTGTGTACAATGTATGTAGAAAAGCAGCCCGAGCTAATGCCAGAAATACATTGCAAGACAGTTTTAGGAAGTTGACAAAAAAGTGTAATCACAGACTGGTAGAACATTTACGGGTAAGTAGCAAAATAAACTTGATTAGAGTAAGAAAACGGTTGTATGAAGCTTGCGAAAAAGATTTTTAAATGAAAATGAAGGGAATTATCATTTAGCTGTTTTCAATAACGATGCAATAAATGGTTAATCACACATTTAGAGCCGCAAAACGAAGAAAGGTTAGAGGAAACAGCCCAGTGGGATGGATAAAATGAGTAGATGAAAATAAGGGAAAGACGACAACACAGCCAGTGTGCAAATAATATTACTTTGAAGCTACGTGACCAAGGACAAAATAACAATGAGTGAGTACTGTTCCAGGCTATCCTATATCTATTGTAAAGCCCTTGAATAAAAGTTTGTTTAATTAACCAATAAAGATTCAAGAAATAATAAATCAAGTTGTGACTGAATTCCGGTAATGAGGTTTTATTAAAGACGTTGTGCTAAATTTAATTGACCAGGTCTAATTTTGGCCTTGTATTAAGTATAAAATGAGTCACAATTGTATGACCAAGATAAGAGTTATCGCGAATTCCATTTCCATGATCCATGAAATTAATCTATAGAAAATAAAAAGACTTATTTGTACTAATTGGAATCATTTGAAAGTCATATATTTAGTTTACCGTTTTCAAAATTATCGAAAATGATATTTTGAACAATTGCTGGAATCTTGAGACTTGTCAAACATTGGCGTAGAGAAAGTGAAGACATAGTTGTAGTTTTATTGAGTGTGATAATTATAAGTTATAAAAGTTGTTTTGTAATACTTTAGTATGTAAGAAATAGAAATAGAAGAAATAGACACTGATTTATTTTAGTGTCGTAATTTGAAAACACGCCTGATTATCATAAAAGTTGAATCTCTCAACAGTGATATTAAAATTTATCATTAAACTCTAGTAATTAAATTAAGCTAATATTTCAAGATTTGACATAGAAATATTAGAGTTTTGAGAGGTGTAGCCAAGGATATGCAATTTATTCTGGGTAGTATATTCGCGAGCTTAGATTACCGTTACAATTATCGCTAAATGACAAAAGAATGTTATCATAAAGAAGAAAAACTATATTATAATGTAATATAGGAATTTGTTTCTAATTTTTCAAGCTCCATCATGGCATGTTATTAAACTGTATAGGAAAATCTCGTATAAGTCTTATACTGTCTAAGCAAATTTGCAACAGCATGTTCAATTTCTTGAGTTATTTTAGGCTTAAAAAACTAAATTTTAAGTACTATTTTCACCAATATTACGAAGTTTAACCATGCGAAATGAAGTTTTCATCTGGTTGTAGTGACTGTTGTGTATTGCTTACTTATTGTTAAGTAGACTGAGAAACCGTTTGCAATCTGCTCCAGTTTTGCAGACCAAAAATAAACCACGACATAGAGAATTTATTTCTAAATTTTCTAGAAAGCCTACTTGAATGGTCTTATGAAGGTAGATGCCTGGTCTGAGAGAGCGTCAATTCGTAAATAGTACCATCGTCTGGAATACTGACAATCTAGAGAAGACTGTCTTGGTAAGATTTATGCTAACATTCCAGGTTGCGATAGAGCTTTTGATTATTAGACACAGGAATGCAGATGGCAGGTCGCGATTTTACAAGAAATTTCGTAAGTGTTTTTAATAATACGTGGTTACTTATCTCGAACATTGAATTCTTAGATGACACATCAAATACATTAGCGAACAACGTACTACTACGTCGTGGTTAGACAATTGTAACAAATATATTACAAACATTCTATATTAATTTTGTCTCTGAACATAAGCCAATGTATATTGTCTGTTCAACTGATGATTTGATATATATTACTACGCAACCTATTTGCACTGGTGCTGAGAAACGAATTCTGTACATCAACTAGTGGTCACAATTTTGCTCGAAAATTATGAACCCCTAAAACCTGACAAATTTATATTTTTACCAATTGATGCCATTAACGGTATACATCTCTTATCTCATAGGAACATTGTTGACACACTAACAAAAGCTTCAGGTTTTATTATTATTCAACATAAATGACAAACATAGTTGTGTGCCGGTTCTAGCCTGGAACTACGTTATTCCTGATGTGGTGCAATATTGAAAACAAATGGGAATACATATTCAAGCTCGCACTTCGCCAATGCAAACAAATTAACCTCTTTCTACGGCGGACTAACTGGCATGTTCATGTATTAATGAGAAGCATAGTGTCTTCTGGGAGCAAGTTGACGATACGATACGAGTGAAACAGAAATTGTGATGTGTGGGTGGACCATTTTTAAAATAGTTTAATTCATCAGTTGCGTAATACATTTCTTAAAATAATTATTTTGTTCCTGTTTTGGAAATCTGGCGGTTTGGCCCGTGTACTGACAATCTTGCGAACGCTCATCCAAACATCTATGACGATATTCATGTGTGCATAATGACTTATGGCTTTGTTCTTAATAATATAGTACAGGTTGTTTTACTACAACGTTTGAATGACAAGAATTGTGATGTCACTAGTAAGGACAACTACCTACCTATTTGCTTTTACTTCGGTTTTGCTCAAGAGTGTTGTTTTCGAAAGACGTGAGAGGTACCTGGGTTTAAGAAGAGACACTCCATTGTTGTTATGTATTCATCAATTCCCTCGATAGTAGTGTATTCGTATACTTCTAATGTATTTGACAGAGACAATCACTGGACATTGTTTCATGGATTTTTTTTATCGTAACATGTATTATATATGTATATATACGCACGAGTCATTGCGCCTTCTATCAAATGTCTCACATGACATTATTTACAACTATAGTAATACCAAATGTATGCATTTTAAGTTTAAATACGAGAGATCATAGTGCCAGTGCCATGCTTGTATCTCACTGAGTCAATCCTTTTCTATGTTTACAAAGACAGCTTGTGTTTAAATTCATGAAACGCATGTGGGTTTCGTCAGACTGTACGGGGATTATTAAACTGTGGTGTGGAATGGAAGTCGGCATTATTTTGCAATTGGGAAAGGTCACTGTAGTAATAAATAATATTTTAGCAGACTTGTACTAGTAGCATTTTTTTTAAAATCTGGCATAGAACCGAATAATGAGTTCATGATGGGAACGGGGGAAACAATACAATCTAAAAATACGATTAATGGAATTATGAGTAGAACGTCACTTAGATCAAATATACTAATACAACAAACAATGAAGATAGTATCTACAGATCAAAATGCATCTAATGAGCTCAATAAATTGTTCGTGAATAATGGCCTGACTATCATTGTATACATAAATTCTTATCAAAAATGTTATTCAACTACTTTTGGATTTTGACAATCTGTATACTCGACATTCTGCAAACCAACCTATATCATATATATATTATTGTAAGACTGGCATTTTCCTTCAAATCAATTAAAAGTGCTAAAGTTACTCCAATCCATTAAGAATCCTTTTACAATGTTCGTAATTATAGGCATATATTTATATCAACCATAATTGACAAAATATTTGAAATAGAAGAAAACAAATAAGCTATATATTTTCTAAGAAGTTTAACATGATTTTTAATTAGCTTCAGAATAAGCATTACGATAGAGAGTTGTTGGTATGGTGTATTCATTGATTTCGGTAAAGCTTTTCACAGCACTGACCACCGGAACAGAAGAGGATAAATGTTGAATTAAAGTAGTAGCCTTCGAATAGTTAGACAGTTTATCGTAATTAATAGAAACGAGTTGGTTAAGATTAGCAATATAGTGTCAAATAACCTAAGTATAATTTTTGAAGTTGTTAAATTATTATTTAAGATTTATTCTTTTTCTGCTTAACATAAAAATCTGTTATTCAAATGCATTCAATTATTATTTCATATATGTAATATTTAGATAATGCAAGCATCTCCACCTTCTGACGTCACATTGTCACATATTTGTATTATATGTGACGTTTAAACAGTAGTGCTAAGGTTAAGATGCAGTAGAGTACATGATATCTTTGGCATTCAACTGTTCATTCTCATCATGACATCACATAGATCACGTGAAATAGTATGCGTTATTTCAGGAAGTCTGACTGCAGACCAAAGGTAGTAAGCCCATGTCTGTTTATAACTTGTGCCCTTCATGATGAAAGTGGCAGCGTCATCTGGATCTCCATATTTTACCAATATGTCATTCACTTGTACCAGATCAATTAAATGATCAGTGGCTACAGCGCCAAGTAAAAGCAATGTTACAGATACATTGATGTTCTTATAATTAAGTTCAAGCCTAAATCCTTCAAAGAATCTATTCTGCGTGTTTCGATGCAGAATAGGTAATCATAGCAGGTATAGTGACCAAACCTGCAAGACAAACAACACAATGATTATTATAATATGAACAATTAATCACCCGATTTGTACTTTCTGTACAGCTGTTGAGGTATAAATCGTACCTCGCACAATAAAAATTGTTGTGTGTAAATATCAGTTCTACCTGTATTGCATAGATTCGCAATGTTTAATATAGTATTTGCTTTTGTGTGTATACAAATCGGCAAGGCGAGCGCCAACTCTCCTTGACTCGGCGCAAGTTGCCTGGGACGAGACACCTTCTTTCGATGTGACAACAGGGGTGTCTTTTCATTTTTTTCAACCCCAGCGATTCACAGGAATTACGCACCGTACATAAGGGAGGGTGTTGAAAGGAAGGGCACTGAGAACGCAAATCGGCGAGGCGAGCGCCAACTCTCCTGGACTCGGCGCAAGTTGCCTGGGACAAGACACATTCTCTCGATGTGACAACAGGGGTGCCCTTCCCTTTTTTCAACCCCCAGTGATTCCCAGGATTTACGCACCATACATAAGGGAGGGTGTTGAAAGGAAGGGCACTCGGAGAGTGCAAATCGGCGAGGCAAGCGCCAACTCTCCTTGACTCGGCGCAAGTTGCCTGGGACGAGACACCTCTTTCGATGTGACAACAGGGGTGCCCTTCTCTTTTTTTAACCCCCCAGCGATTCCCAGGAATTACGCACCACACATAAGGGAGGGTGTTGAAAGGAATGGCACTCGGAGAGTGCAAATCGGCGAGGAAAGCGCCAACTCTCCTGGACTCGGCGCAAGTTGCCTGGGATGAGACACCTTCTTTCTATGGGGGCATTTCTTGGATCGTCCAAATTCTTGGATCGTTGCAAAACATATGACTGTGAAAGCATTTGCCAAGCATTTGTTTTCATTGATCAAGAACAAAAGTCAGAGGTTTGAAGACGATCAGATACCGTCCTAGTTCCGACTGTAAACGATGCCGACTGGTGATCTGCCGACGTTACTCTCTACTCTCTAGCCCCATGGGCAGCCTCCGGGAAATCAAAGTTTTGGGTTCTGGGGCAGTATGGTTGCAAAGCTAAAACTTAATGGAAGGGCACCACCAGGAGTGGAGTCTGCGACTTAATTTGACTGAACACGAGAAAACTCACCCGGCCCGGACAGGGCGAGGATTGACAGATTGAAGGCTCTTTCTTGATTTCGTGGATGGTGGTGCATGGCCGTTCTTAGTTGGTGGAGTGATTTGTCAGATTCATTCCGATAACAAACAAGACTCTGGCTTGCTAAATAGTAGTGCTAATCTTAACTTGTCAGCGACCGACTTCTTAGAGGGACAAGTGTCGTTTAGACGCCCGAGATTGAGCAATAGTAGGTCAGTGATGCCCTTAGATGTCCGGGGCCGCACGCGTGCTACACTGAAGGGATCAGTGGGTGTCACCTTCCTGGCTGACAGATCCCAGGCAATCTTATGAACACCCGTTGTGCTAGGGATAGGGAATTGTAATTCGGTCAACTGTCCCGGCCCTTTTTGCCCCGAAAGAAAAAGAGAGCGGGCACGTCATAGTTTCGGTCCGGCCAGAGCTCCCCGACGCCAAAGCCGGCTGTAAGCTTTGCGGCGAGAAGGAAAACCCCAAACGCTGAAGCGAATAAGAGACGCCCCGAACTGCGGCCACCTTCTGACCAGATACGGGTCATGGCCGAGGTCACCGTTGAGGGAACCGATCGCGAGCGCTTCGCCTGGGGCATCGCGCGGTCCTCGACGGATCCGCAGACGCGGGAAGACCAAGCACCAAAGAAAGCCGAGTTGAATCTCCTGGGCTGACACTGTGGGCCCACCCGTTTGCTTCTCGGCGGTTTCACGTACTCTTGAACTCTCTTTTCAAAGTTCTTTTCAACTTTCCTTTGCGGTACTTGTTCGCGATAGCTCAGCGCCCGCCAATTGTGGGGCAGTCTTGGTGAGGCAGAAAGAATCCTACAAAACCAATGTGTGTTTGAAGTGTTGATGATCGATGTGTCCTGCAATTCACACTAGTTCATGCAGGTGGCTGCATTCTTCATCACCGCACGAGCCGAGTGATCCACCACCAAGATTCGTCGGTGTTATTTCGTTCGTTTAATATGTAGTAACAAAACCTGAGAGACAAAAAAAACGCAGAGAGTGGGAGCTTGTTGATCGATCGATTGAACAAACGAACATGACCTCTGCATCAAACCGAGATGCAACGTCCATTCAACGGTTCCCGCAAGGCCTTCAAAAAAACACTACACGGGTACTCCCCGCAACGAGACGCAACTGAAGAGCATGCAGACCGCTTGCGGAACTCAGAGATTCGTGCTGATGTGGCCCTGCCCCCCCCCCCATTCGACAACAGCGGAGGTAGCGGTGAATGAAGTAAATCGTGCACCACCGACCAACCGCTGCTGAGTAGGCGACAGTGACGTGGTTTTCTTTTGGCGAGAAGAGAGAAGCATCCCCCTCGAGACGGTAATGATCCTTTCACAAATAACATGTACAGATCAGTTTTAGCAAAATTAGTTTACCTAACAATGCACCTCAACGACAGGAAATTATGTCAAATGAGTCCATCCTACTATTATATGATACCCCTGATCATCTTTCTGAGTCATAATAAAATGTTGAAAACTCTTCCAGAACATTGAATGTCGGAACATTGATGCCTCTCTGAGATCAATATATTTACGTATGTATTTAATATATTTTGAACATTGTCAGACAGTTTCAAATTCGTGAAGACGACTTTTTGTGATCGGGTAATGAACTGCAACATATAGTATTAAGCGATGAAAAAACGTTTGAACAGCCCTGCTACAATTATACGCCATGCTACTCCTTGGTCACTCAACTGATCCGGTCGTGGCCATTTTATTGTTTTTTAGAATGAATAATCATATCAAACAAACGAACTGCAAAAGCTGGGCCTAAACTGATTATATTTGATCACCAGCGTCGAACAGCATGTATAAATAATTTATTGAGCTTCAAATTTATGAACTGAGGTCAAATCCTACACTTTTGTCAACATTTACCGAAGTTCTCGAACGAATAACTTTGAAGCCCGCCATAGCACAAAAATTGGAGGGTACCACAACCTTGGATGTCAACCGTCACTATGGATATAAAAATACGATTTTGCGGCTGCTATGGACAACTGTGGTACCAAACTGAAAATAATAAACTTATCAGAAAAAGATGAGACCACAGCGATGCTACCATTAGACTTTGACAGTATGGGTAGTGCTTTGGTTGCTAGATTCACATAATTCCAAATAGTAGAGGCCGTGGTTTAATACGAGATAATCTAATCCACCGAGTGTCTTCTCAGCTTCAGTTATCAATTTACCAGTCTCGTTAATGACTTGCATGTCTAGAGAATTGTAATGTGCGGATTGAGCACCCAAGTCTAAACATTTCTTTACTACCTGCATTGAAATAAAAATATTATTATCTTCAGAAAATGTAAAGTATCCTTATACTGATTGACATATATAATTAAAACAAATAATGATTAGTATATGCTAAGCGCTTTACATTGGTGGTATAATGTAAATAAGATATAATATATTTTGTCTTTAACGACTGTGTCCACGATGAGTACATTCAGGAAGTGTTCTGTGTAAAGAAAATATCTTTAAAGCAAATGTGTGGCAAACAAATACTTCATTCCTGTAGGTGAACATTTTAGTGCAACATTTCTTTTCGCTTTGTAAAATTTAATAATACAACTTAATACAAGAAACCGCAACTGTCGATGGTCAGAGTTGTTTTGACTTTTTAAAATATAACACTCCGACAACTGCAGTTGAATTAGCAAAAAAAAAAAAATTGCTTAAATTAGAAG
Source organism: Saccoglossus kowalevskii (assembly GCF_978046115.1). Lineage (NCBI taxonomy): Eukaryota > Metazoa > Hemichordata > Enteropneusta > Harrimaniidae > Saccoglossus > Saccoglossus kowalevskii. Next base: position 18,300,297 of record NC_140643.1, on the reverse strand, counting down.
GAACAAATGTTAATGCAATGTATTATATATATTATTATAAAGAATCAACTTGAGAACATTATGTATGGTTTCATTAATGAGACTAATTTTCTATTGATAGATCCAATGAAAATTTGTGAAGGCCTCCTTATACTTGAATGGACATAGTTTCATAGTTTTCCAGGCTTAGACGTTGTATATATAGAAATCTTGTAATCTGACCTTTAGTGGCAAAGTAACTATAGCTAAGGTTTTGAGGGATACCAACTTGCTCTGTGTGATGGATAAAATCCATTTCCATAAAAAAGATATAAAAGACGCAAGGTCGTAATAAACTGGATTTCTTTAGTAATGAATAAGGCACTATATTAAAAAAATATCCTAATACAAGATAAAGAAGATGGTGGCTTCTTGAGAATGATTGCTTTAGAATTAGACAACACGGCATTTACGCTTGCATATGCAATACCAATTATGGAAACACGTGCTTCTTGGGGTGTAATCACAATAAGCTATTTTTGGATATATGAGGGCTTAAAATTTCTACTGAAATATAATTACGACCCATCTAAACTTAGCCGGACTATCACAACCCTCCGGTTGATGTGCGATCGGAAATTTTGTAGAATAATAGATATATATTAGAAGGTGGAAATTCACTATTTTGTGGACAGTGGTTAAGTAATGGAATAGAAAGCATAGGTGTGTAGCAACAATGGTCACCTAACGTCATACGAACAGTTTACAAATAAATATAAAATCAAAACAAACTTTTTAACATATGTGACTATATTGCATGCAATTCCAAGATCCTGGAAGACAAAGTTGCTGGTAGATGATCTTAATTTTACATCAGAAAAACACGTGACTTTTATAATATATTGGTCAAAGTACGATATGAAAGTCCGGCATTAAATCAAAAAATGGAATAATGCAGGATATGCAAATCGTTTTGGAAATTTGGAAACCGTGTTGAACTACAAAATGATAAATTTACAATTTAAAATTTTACATCGTATTCTTACTCGAAATTATTATTCTTCCCAGAACAAACTTGGAACTTATAATAAATGTATATATTGAAAACAAGAGGAAACAATAAAGCACCTATTCTGGAAATGCTAAAATGCGAATTATTTTTTGGAAATTAATTCAAAATTTGCGGAAACTATGGACATATATATGGAGAATATATTCTTTGGAATCAAAAGGGATGTTACTTTATTAAATCACCTCATTTTAATAGGGAAATACTTGTTAAATACGAGTCGCTATACAAATTTAACTCCTTCTCTAACAAATAATTTTATTTTGAAGTGGGGCCCGCTGACGAGCTATTTGGATGACTAAGATTCGGAATGAATTGATTTATTGAGATTCTCCCATTTTGTTTTGTTTTGTGTGTAAATGTAAATGTGTAGATGTAACTCACTTTGCTTTTCTCAACTCTGATTTTGTATTAATTTCCTTGTTTTGTAATTTAATTGATTATAATTAAAATAAAAAAAATGATTTTGTTCGAAGGCAGTGGTGGGCAACAAACTTACAAAAACTTGATACTATAATGAATATTACGCTTTTGTTCATTTCGTACTTATTTTGAAATTGAGCATCCTACAGCACTGTTTTATATTTTATCAACTATTTTGAAAGAAAACATTCATGAAAAATCTGCATTATGGAAAACAATGACAAGTTACTTTTTTACTTGTATATATTTTATTTCATTGTCGAAAGAACAAATGTAAGATGCTAATATAGTGAAACATGTCATAATGATTAAATTGATCAGGTTATGTCATAGTTTAATATATTGCAGTGACACATTTCTCAAATCATATACTCTAACCACGAAATAAAGATTGAATCAAGTAGGATTATTACAGGATTATGACATTAACTCGAAATGCTGCTCTGTGCGATACTAAAATCTTGATATATAAAACGAATATTTATATGCCAAATACAAGGTGATGTATATATGTGTATGCAACAGGGACAGACGTTTTCCTTACATGCAATTGTAAAATCACTCACCTGTTTGATTCGGTTTTCTCTCCGAGCAGTGACTAATATATTAACTCCCAGTTTTGCATATTAGATTAGAATGCCTTTCATGTCTTTTTCTTGCAAGAATACACTTTCTTGCTCCCCTGCCGCGTAGTAATCAAATAAATAATTTAGTGTTTTATACTTTAGCAATAACTGAACTATATAAGAATGTTGGAGCAGCCGATGTATTAGAAGTTGCTACCTGTTTATTGGACAAGGTCGGATACTTGTGATGCGACTGGCTGAATTGATATGCGTTTGGCCGTTCTATATATGGGGAGAGCTTACAATTGAAGTTAGACGCATTTAATATTTCTAGCAGCTGAACTGTTTTGTTAATACTCTGAGGACCAACGCACGTGTGTGAGCAGAATGCTTGTGTGGGATGGGGGTGTTGACATGGCAGGTTCTCTTGTCTGTGGCAGCATCCTTGCCGTGATACAAATCGCTAATGCTAGGTATGCCAAGCACCCGTGTGCAACGAAGCGAAAATGCACTACACCGCTACTTGTTGCATCGACACAAGACGTACATTGTGACGTATTGAAACAGAGATTGCCGCCGTAGTCAAGAACAGTGGGCATGAGTTTAAACGGCTGAGGATACGAGGTGAAATTTATGTTAATTAACATTGTTTAAGATTGAAGTGAGCGGCAATGTACTTTACAATTGACTTTATATATGCACTCGCCGCATATCACGTACGCGTAGCTGATGTATGTCAAGGTCTTCTGAAAGCCCAACCATTGTCGTAACTATGCTGTACAAATTAATACATGCACAGGACTTAAAGTAATAGTGTTATCTCACCTGGATCGAAGGTATCTCTCGATGTGTATGCAATGTACATTGCAATGAACACAATGAGCAGTCCTACTATGTTCCCTAACTTTCCCATGTTGATATGTGTACGTGTCGTTGAGGTATGAATGTTGTATGGTCACCGTTTGAAACAGAATGCCCTGTCAGTTAGTCAGCCATAGCCTCATTTGCATGTCTATATTCAATATTACCCTACAATAGACAATTAACATTGCAGTTTAAATACAATATTGTAATCTCAAATAAAAAAACATTCATAAATCAAAATGATATATTTATTGTCAATCTAATTATTATTTCTGAATTAAGAAAAGTCAAAAGGACAGCCATCAATAATTGCATTCCACGGCAGACTTCTGGTTGATTTATTCAAAAATTAATCAGTTTGAAAAAATACACGTTGCAATCTTGTATACTACAAGATACACCAGCATAATATACTATATTTACTATATTTTTAAATCCTTCGTTATGCAACGTTCTAAATTAACCTCGACGAAGTCCTTGCCGGTGAACACAAGGGCACAGAGTTAGGCCATGACCTTACAAGACATGGCTGTTGAGAATGCTGAAGTGTGGGGGTTTACTTGCTTTATCTCTAAGAAAAATACAGGTCTTTTATGGATTCTAAACGAAACAATTTTGTTTAAACCAATGTATTATTAACATGGTAATTTTATATTTTAGGCATTGAAAATAAAAATAAATAAAATGCAAGAATAATTAGGCGGTAAACACAGCCTGCACGGCGGATAAATGGTGTGTGTATGTGTACAGGTATATTGGATGTCATAAAAGAGAACTTTCCACTATAGTGGTTGAGATAAAAACAACAGTAGAAAAATCACTGTCGAAATGTTCAACATTCTCAGCTTAAAATAAAACACGTTCTAAAACATGGCAGGTTTGAAACCAATCTATTATTTGATCGGAATTGCTTATTAAACAATTAAAAACTTGCCATAACTGCAGAAAGATGCAGCAGAGCAGCTGTGGCACAAATGCTTTCTTCCTGGTAACAAACAATTGACCATTCATTATTGACTATTTTGGAGAGAGCGGAGCTAAAAATAAATTTCGCACAAAAAAGATGGATATACTATAAATTTCTGTTATCCGCAATAATTTAAAATACAACAATATAATAATACTGGTAGTGACACATTATACACACTGCAAGATAAAAAAAAAAGGCAAGGAATAAATCATTTGTTCACACTTTCCTCAATTTGACAACATAAGAATAATATTCCACCGCTTCTGTTGTTGTGCTCAGTCACTTCTCTGTACTTTATACGTAAACTTTGATGTTTTGATCGTCCGTTGACATTGTAATGACGTCCTGTCCAACCCCTTTCAGCCGCTTTCTCTGCAATCACAGCATATTCTCTACAATCCCCAGACGTTCCGTTCCGTCCATCATTCTTTGAATATTCTATTCTCTCCATACAGATATCAATAACCTCGTTTCTTTGTCATCATTATTTTAGCGTAAAATACGTAATTTTCATGTGATAGTTTTGGTGGTTTTTTTCATGAATACAGAAATAAACCAAATTATTCATGAACATATTGAAAATTTTGCTTGATCGGGCCTATTTTCTAAGTTATCGCACCCTGACGCCGGCTGTACAAATATTGTTTAAAATCAGAGTCACCCGGGAAGTTGATTGTTAAGAACGCATCAGTAGCTGCAGTGGTGCGATGGTATATCGTTGTTTTAGTGCCGGTATGAATATTTCGCCCGTCATCGAACTAGATTTAAATATGCACAGAACGGCAGCTATGCATCTAGTGACAGCGATGCATCATGAGTGATCGCACAACAACGATTATTAAAGTTTCTGCATTTCACAGCAAACGTTCGATATTGAGCTCAGATTAGTGAATTATGTTTTTTAATGATTGAACATGGTGTGTACCTTGTTTTATAAAAGGCATACATGCATAATAATGCGAAGAAGAGCATGGTACACGTACGCAATGGTACGAGCATTGGACGAAAAATTGCAGGTCACGTGTTCTATATTGCGATCACCTATTGGTCAGCTTTGGATGTTTCATACCCCGTCTATTCATTATGAAGAGCGGGCTGAAAGCGTCCTACATTTGAACGTTTTAAGAAGCACGTGGCCATGTCTTGTACGCGCTATACGTGCGTATACTAAAATTCGGAGTCTGAGCAAGACGCAAAATCACTACATTTACGAGTTAGATAAAAACATGTCACCACGGCAATGCTTGCAGTACTGTTTTTTCCATTTCTAGAATGTCACTATTAACCTATTTTATCTAAGAATAAGTTAATATTCATGTATTATTTCTAGTATTGTATTAACGCAGGCACTTTTGCCTACCACCCTTGTAATAACTTGAGTATAATTTAAGGAGTTGCTAAATCATTATTTCAGATGTATTCTACATCTGCTTAACATTCATCTATGATTCAAATGCATTTAATCATTATTTATTATATGTTATTTGTAATTGATGCAAGCATGTCAACCTTCTGACGTCACACTGTCACATGTTTGTATTATATGCTTTGTTCAACAGTAGTGGTTATGTTTCAGTCGACTACACGATATATTTGGCATTCAATTTTTCAATCTCATCATGACATCACATAGATCACGTGAAATAGTGTGTATTATTTCAGGTATTCTGGCTGCAACCCAAGGGTAGTAAGCCCATGTCTGTTTGGCACTCGTAGCCTTCATGATGAAAGTGGCAGCCTCATCTGGATCGCCGTATTTTGTAAACATTTCACGATCTTGTATCAATTCAATTGCATGATCAGTGGTTACAACCCCAAGTAAAAGCAGTGTTACAGATACATTGATGTTCTTATAATTAAGTTCAAGCCTAAATCCTTCAAAGAACCCATTCAATGCGTGTTTGGAGGCAGAATAGGTAGTCATAGAAGGTATAGTGACCAAACCTGCAAGACAAACAACACAATGATTATTATAATATGAACAATTGTTGGCCCGATTAATACTTGCTCTACAGCTGCTTAAGTATAAATTGTATGTTACGCAATAGAAAGCATTGTACGTAAATACTAGTTATAACGTGAAAGAGTGAAGAGTCAACTTCGAGGAAAAGAAAGAAAAAGGCAATTGTTGGTATTTGACAATAGACATAACAATTTATATTAACATAGGAAGGCATACCCTTCTTTTACCTCAACTTGACTAATGTAATAATAGGCCATACTTTAGTAATCTAGTATGCCATAAATATACACGCTGTTTTATTCGCAATGTGCTTCTGAAATGAATATACCAATTGTGCACTTGATGATATACTATGCTATACTAGGTTGAGAAGAAGGTCTTATCCGACATAACGATATAACTGTCTTATCCTTTTTCAGTACCCTGCACGCGGTGTATTAATCGACCGGCCCTCTGTCCAATCACGTCACAATATTAATATTAAGCTATGTCTAACTAATTATTTTTTGCGTATTTACACATTTCGTAACTCTTATTTTTTTTTCTTTATATAACTTGCTGAAAATACAGTGTTAAACTTTCTGTGGAACCGCGTTCTCGTTCAACAGCGAGAATAATTAAAATAATTTAGAACCGACGCCAAAGTACATCGCAGTTTTCTCGGTATTCTGCGCATGCGTAACTTAGGGACAATATGACGCCACCAAATGTTTATCGGGAGCGTTGTTGGCCGGCGTCGGTTGACCTACCACAGATCAAACAGCTCATTAGTAGTACATACTTTACGTCGTACTCCGTGATAGAGACTATTTTTGTTGTCACGTACAACAATAAAGACGCGTGTGTTTGTGGTTTGGGTCACGTGATTTTTTTCAAATTATAATGGTGGCAGAACGGTAATAGTATTTTTCCTCGGCTAATACTCCATTCTAGGTTTACATTGAGTATATGTTGCTATGTAAGGCTACATAACAATATATTTCCGTTTGTATTTGACAGGTTAAATCACTGGGGATGTAAAAATACAATTTTAGACTGGTATTGACATTGTGGTACCAAACTGAAAATAATCGACTTACCTGCAAATGATGAGACCACAGCGATGCTACCATTAGACTTTGACAGCATGGGTAGTGCTTTGGTTGCTAGATTCGCATAAGAAAAAAAGTTGATATTCATTAGTGCCTGAAGTCCCTCGATATCGCCATCCCATAATTCCACGTTGTAGAGGGCGTGGTTTAAAACGAGATAATCTAATCCACCGAGTGTCTTCTCAGCTTCAGTTATCAATTTACCAGTCTCGTTAATGACTTGCATGTCTAGAGAAATGTAATGTGCGGATTGAGCACCCAAGTCAAAACATTTCTTTACTACCTGCATTGAAAATAAATTGTTAATATCTTCAGAATATGTAAAGTATCCTTATATTTACTTACGTACTAGTTAAAAACAATGTTATGTTCGAATGCCAAAGGTGGACAACAAAGGTTAATACCGAATATAATAATAATGAATATTACGTTTTTGTTCATCGTGTGTATTTTGAAATTGGGTGTTCAACAGCACTGTTTTATATTTGATCATAAGTTTTGAAAGAAAATTTTTTGAAAAATGTAAATGATGTAAAACAATGAAAAGTTATTTTTTTACTTTTATGGCCCATATTATTTACTGCATCAATTTCATAAGCCTTTGCATTGCCTTGGTGTCAGTCTGTGCCCGTTAGTCTTTAAAAACGATGTGAATAGTCTTTCTTGTATAGAGGGCGCTATTTTCAGAATTGAAATTATTAAAACATACATTTTATTTCATTGTCGAAAGAACACGCCAAATGTAGGATGCTAATGTCGTAAAACATGTCCTAATGAAGAAATTTGTCAGGTTATGTCATAGTTTATTATATTGCAGTGACACATTCCACAAATCGAATACTCTAACCACGAAATAAAGGTTGAATCAAGTAGGATTATTACAGGATTATGACATTAACTCTGAGTGGTGCTCCATGTGATACTAAAAACTCGATATATAAAAAGAACTTGTATAAGCCAAATACAAAGTGAGTTGTATATGTCTATGCAATAGGGACAGCATTTTTCTTTACATGAAATTGCAATATCACTCGCCTGCATGAGTCGGTCCTCTCTCCGAGCAGTGACTAGTATATTGGCTCCCAGCTTTGCATATTGGTAGGCGACCTTTTCTCCAATACCGGTACTTGCACCAGTCACAATTACTCGCTTCCCGCGTATGCTTTCTGCAATAAAATATTATTATTCTAATTCCAAGGTTTAACATATTTCATGAAGTAGATGTCATCAATTGTGTAATTTGATGAAGACTTGTAACAATGACTACTCCTTAATTCAGTTCTGCATTCTGACAGAACACTTGTACTGCGGGATAGGAGCGGGGAGTAAAGTTTCTATATCCTGTTGAATTTTTCTACTTCTTCGTTTATCTGAATTATAAGTACAATGCTTGTCCTGCCTTTTTCTTGCAAAAATACACTTTCCTGCTCCCCTAAGCCGCTCAGTAATCAAATAAATAATTCAGTGTTTTAAACTGTAACAATAACTGATTAAACATTGACCCCTAACATGTACGTGACCGGTAAGATGATTTCTGATTAATAAAAAGTATGAACATAGGGATACCAAGTTGAAAACTGGGCGGAGGACTGGAGGCTACTGGAAGTATGTTGTGGTAGAAGGGCAGAAATCAATGTCCCTAAAACAATGAAGGAGGAAATATATTTGTTATCACGCAGAAGTAATTCCATTCAACCTTGCCAATTTTTAAATTGGTAACATTTTACAAAACCTGCATGTGGTGGTCTAGTGTAACATAATTCAAACAAAACTTATGTTGATATATTTTCATCGGGTCGCCTGGTGATGTTTCCAGTGAAACGTCAGTAATATTCAGGAAACCTGAAGTCCTAGACTTAATTGAGAGCTGACAGGTTAGGACAGGAACCGACGGTCCAATAGAAGAACGTCCAACGGATCGCATTTTTGTGAAAGATTGGTATTTTTGTCCTGATTTGCAGGAATCTGGAAAACGCGTTTCACAACTTGTCTCTTATTTAGTTTTACGCTGCATTCAAGATGGCGGCCCATATAGTAAATATCGTATTTACTTTATGATCACGTGTGCGCCAGCTTACTGTGAGTGTGAGTGGGTTTCAACGACCGAGGATACGAAGTGTCATTTACGTTTACTAACATTCTTTAAAATTGAAGTGAGCGGTTTCACTTCATATATGTACTCTCGTCGTGTATCACGTACGCGTAGCTGACGTATGTCAAGGTCTCTATTACGCCAACTACAAAGCCAAGTACAAATTAATAAATTCACAGGGCATGGGCATTAAAGTAATAGTGTTATCTCACCTGGATCGAAGGTATCTCTCGATGTGTATGCAATGTACATTGCAATGAACACAATGAGCAGTCCTACTATGTTCCAAAACTTTCCCATGTTGATATGTGTACGTGTCGTTGAGGTATGAATGTTATAAGGTCACCGTTTGAAACAGAATGCCCTATCAATGAGCCAAAATTAACCTTGACGATGTACTTCGCGATGAACACAAGGGCATATAGTAAGGTCATGACCTTACAAGACATGGCTGTTGAGAATGTTGAAGAGTGGGTGTTTACTAGCTTTATCTCTAAGAAAAACACATTATTGCAGGTATTTTATGAATTCTAAATGAAACAATCTTGGTCAGAAGATGTTAGTCACAAACCACAGTCTATGCACGTGTCTATGCAACTTTTAAATTTGAATATAAATCAGAAAGGTACGTGCTAATACATTTAAGTCGGATCAAAGGTCACTATTAGCTCAACTGCGCATGGGCATTTTGTCTCTCCGTATTGAGACTGGGCGATTTAGACACGAGCCTGTGAGTAAACGAATCTGTAAATGTTGTGATGCAAACGTTGTTGAGGACGAAATACATTTTTTGTTTGACTGTCAGCAATACAATGAATTGAGGCACTAGTATGTAGATTCTATACTCAATGAAATAACTGGCATATCACGGGAACAAATACTGGTTCGTTTATTTTCAGGGCCAATAAGAAAACTTGCATTTTTTATAGAAATTTGTTGTACGTCTGAATTTAATGAACTACACGATTGTATTGTTGATATATTATTTCAAGATATCTTTCTTAACCTTTATTTGTAAATGTAATCGTTGTTATTTAAGGTAAATTATAAGTCTACTGGGCTGGGCAGTTCTTTGAGCTGCAGGTCACTATAATAAATTACTTACTTAGCTACAATGAAGACTGTAGGCAACGTTATAAAAATGAATATATATTATTCACTCTCTAGTTTTACTTGCAGACCAAGAAGTCGGATTATCATGTCAACCTTTTTTTGACCAATAAACAAAAGATAGTTTCAGGTCTTATTCTTGGTTGATAGGTCATACTGGGAGGACCAGACATAGAACCATAATTAAAAACAGTGAACAATATAACATTCTAATCCATCATAATGTACATAACAAAACAAAAATATATTCTTTTTTCCAAATTTTACACTTAATAACCATACCATGAAACGTTCATTTAGATTATGTTTTATGCACATTAAATAGGCACCCCTTATGTAAATATCGAAGCATACGTATGGCGCCAGGGATCCGACAGTCAGTAATATGACAAAGTCAACATAGGTAGCTGAAGAGTTTTTACGAGAACAAGGTATTTTACAATCAATAAATAGCATAACTGATTACTACATGTTCTACATTACCCCAACATTACTTCCTGTCGCACTCACTGCATACTGCGAAATTCAAGTGTTATAATAGTTTATACAATGGTATGCACTACTGAAAATATGTTCTGCGCTATTTGACTATGATCAAATCAACACTATTATTAACTAATGTGTTTTATACTTCATGTGAACTTGTTAATGTTAAACGCGGTGAACACTAAAATAAAACGATTCATATTCAACGAATTATATCCACTGCTCTATCATGAGACCATAGGTAGTAGGTATCCTGGCAGACTTGATCAAGTCAAGTGCTGCAACTTTGAATGGTCTATAAAAATCAAAAGCCAATTGCAAGTCTAAGGTTCAATCCAAGAAAACTTAAAAAAAAACTTCCGTGTGCTGAGAGTATTGGAGACGCATTAAAGAATAATTCAAAATCTAAGATAAGGCTTTCACACAAAAAACATGCTGTTATGTGTCTGCCATTTGAGATGCACAAAGTGAAAACAATGTGATCTAATTCATTTTGAGTACAAACTAGTTTTAGGATTGAAACAGCAGTGGGAAAACAGTATGCTGAATGACCTTGATTGATGTAAATATCTTACAAAACATGTTACCTGATTTTTAAAATTATTTTAAGGGACATATGTTCCAGCTTTATTATAAAATATTATAATTTAGATATTTTAGTATAAAAAAAATGCTGCATTTAGACGTGAACAGAATCGTAAAACCTGCAAGAAAAATGAAAATTGTAGCTGGTTTTTGCCCAAGTATTTTGTACAGGTATCTCTGTCAAAAAATAATATTTACAGAGACAGATACGAACTGCCTCATTATATTCATTGTGTGACTACTGTATTATTTGAAGAGTAAAAAATGCCCGCTAGGATTAACTATCCCGTTTCAAGCTCTGCTTTGTATGCAAATCAACTGCAGTCTTGAAGTATGTATATTCCTGTCTGTGGAATCAAAGTTTTTTTGAGAAATTCAGGTCTCACTAGCTAGAATATGAATGCAAGAGTATAAGTAGGCATCTCCACAGAGCCGAACTACCGAATCATTGTGATTTTAAAGATCTATGGTTGGGTATGTATGTCAACTTTTACATATTGCATTACAGTTACTACTGTACTTGGTTTACCGCTTATTTTATTATTATTTTACATGCTCGTTGGTTTGTAACTTTAGTGTCATGTGTTCAGTTACAGGTATCACTTTGCATAATGAATTAATGTGATTATAAGTTCATCGTGACGGCTGTCTGGCGCCATTTTAGCATCGTGCTACGACAAGTTTGTTCTGTTTCACCTTAACGTATATAATGCTTGTTTATATTGGCAATTTATATTCCGTATTTACGTATATAATAACACATAACACACAGTCTACATATGTGTATGCAATTTGGCTTTTGATTTCTCTAAGGAATAGGTATTGAACGAATAAATGCATTGTTGAGTAATACAATAAACAATAGAGTTGGCCACCTATAAATCTCAAATGCTGGAGCAAAACACATTTGAGAACGTATATCAACATAAATTTCCACATGCTGTATTACTTTGCAGATATTTAAGTATTTATGATTTTTGAAATATGCTAGCATACCTTTGTCAATATTTGCAATAAACAGATTTATAACTGATTTACTGATTACAAAACGTTATTAGCGCCCATTAGTATAAGGCGTTGTAATATTATATTTACGCCACGTCCCGCTTTGATTTGAGAGACAAAAAATGTTCTGGTAGGAGATAATCAATAATAATTGCACTCTGTACATGCATGATCTGTAGTACTAGGTTTTTGTTCGAGAAATCCATAGAAACAAGACTAGGAATGGCCGTTAATTACAGCGATTAAAATATAATGCATTGTCAAGAACATATGAGTAAACTTGATTTTTACCACATTATCCTGACTTAAAAATCATGTTTTCGTATGTAAAATTATATGAGGCATGATATTTCTTATATATATAATAGTGATATGTTGTATGATCCGAGTAAACACAGCACAACATTGATATTTGTTGTTGTGCTACAGATCACAGATCAGACAATAGTGGTATTGTCCGTCTTTTCTCTAGTCGTTTTCAACTTTGTCTATGATAATAATGTTATAGAGTAAACGTATACTGTGACATTCATATTTGTCATTAACAATTTTTGTTGTACTATTCATCAGTAGATTTACAAATCATATTTAGTAAAATCCAAGGATAAAGCGTTATTATTGAACATCTCATCCATGTTCGTACATCTTTGCACGAATATTGAAATGAATGATATATGTGGTTTGATTTAAAACAGTTCTAAACTTTATTCAGAGATAACATACCCGTTGAATTTATATATCGGTTATTTGACTTTGCAGTGGAGTACATAATATGTATATTTATTGCAGAGAGTATACGTGTGAAACGAGTGATCGTGACTGGTGCAAGTACAGGTATTGTTGAACAAGTTGCCTGCCAATATGCAAAACTTGGAGCTGATATACTAACCTCTGCTCTTGTAGAGTGTTACATATAATATTCACAGGTTAATACGTATTTTGAACATTTGTCGTCTCAAACATTCAACACGTAACATGTAAAATATATTTTTTGTTATCAACACACTAGGCCATACTATTCTTATGGGAATAAACTTACTCAAGCGTTTTTGTACATTTATGTCACTTTTCTAATTGTTTAAATACACACACCTAACTTTTCAAAACATTTTAGTCATTCAAATACGACACATTTAAGGCAAAATGGCCCAACCCAAAGTAAGCAAACACGGTCATACATAGAACTATGAACGAGAGTTTGCTTAAATTTAAAATAATAACAATCAATATATATTGATAATTTTACTGAAAGAAGCTCTGTCTAAAAGTATACTACCCAATATCCCAATTTTTCCCTCAATCAAAAAGCATGAAAATTGGCACATTTACTTAAAATTATAGCAGGTCACAAATGATCGGAACAAGTTTGTTGTGGGTTAGTACAGGCCAATTACATTAACGAATAAGATATGTCGGCCCACCCTCACAGTGACTAGATGGAAATCATGACAGACACTGACATACATATGACATAAAGCGCATGTTATTAAATACATATGATATATATAGATTATTGTCAATCCTAATTTAAGTCCGCCGTTTGCAACAAAACATTTCTATTTCACTGTTTGATATAATTCTTGTAAGCAAACCACATTCCACTCATAAAAACATTGTTTGGAAAACATCTGGGGTATGTATTGCATTGCTTGCTGTTTACATTGCCTTCGCATCGAGAGACTCGTTTGAGGTCAGAACAAACTGTATAGAGACATTTTGTCAGTCAGATACCAAATTATTATCTCAAATAACTCGTGATGAATACATGCTTTCGATTTACCAAGATGAAATGATTGACAGTGTTCAACCTCAAAATACGTGTTAAATATTTTTTAAACTGTTATTCTCTGCAACAGCTGCAACAGCATCTGACATATATACCACATAGATAATTACTGGGTGATACAGATATAAATTATGTGCAGTGTTTGCCAAAAGCAGATCACATGACAACACTTAATTAGAACGTTTACATATTATTGTTTACTAGCACTTCAACAAATTATGTCTGAGAGTAAGTCGGGCTTGATGTAATAGGGAACATTACATATACATGGTAATGCTCTCCCAACAAGGTATGGAATCCCTTCAATGCGCTGCATCCATCTCTGCAAACCAGCAACTGGCTCATTTCATTTTGGGTTCAGGAATAAATGTGTATTTTTCAAGCACTTGCTCAGCTTTTATTCCCTCCGTCCACAAGTTAAAATTATCTGAAAACCCACAGATATGTTTACCGAAATAATTGGCAATATATTTAACGAGTGGAAATCATTAATTTTTTATAAGGAAGTGTATACCGCAATAAATCTAAAACAACCTGGCATGAGTACATTCTTTAAATTGACCAAGATGAAATGATTGAAAATGCATAAACATGAAATGTTTAACCTCTAGATAAGTGCCAAATGTTTATTAAAACTGTAATTCTCTTAATTTAACAAGCTGCAACAAGATGCCGATTCCTTCACTGATATCATATATGACTAATGTATTTTTTTGTATTGATACTTAAGTTTATGATCAGTAACACTACAAATATGTAGTTAGTTTACACATAATATTACAATATGTAGCATATAGGCCTTTACATTATCTTATTTCAAATGAAAAAACCCACAATTGTCATAAGACATCCTGAAAAGGCAGTTTTTGTGTGTCAAGATAATATTACAGAAAATCATTCTAATATGTATATAATAAAATAAGAACTAACAGAATGGAAAGTAATAATATCAGAAATAAGCAAAAAAAGGGGGGTTATGACACCACATTTCGCAATTAAACAAAAAAAACACACTATTAAATATATGTCGCATACGACTTGTTTACCACTTGCGTGTGACTGAGAATGTTCTAGAACCGTACTGTGTCTGGGTGGAAATTTTAAAAGTTGGTTGAATAGGTAATATGACACTGTAGAAGGCAATAGAAGGTAATGGAACATTCTAGAAATTTGTAGTAAGTTCCAGACTCATTATGTATGCTGATGTAATGGTCTGTTTATAGACAGTGTGGGTTTATATAGGGGAGTTGTTCAGCACTGAGATCAGATCGGAGATCTCGTTGAATTGTATTGGAGTTTAAGTATCTAGTTATTGGAGTAGTGGAGTTTTACCGCGTTATTGTACTTGATGTTTGCAGAGTATTATAATACCAGTACCAGTTGAAACCTCATCTGTTGGCTCCGTGTTCGTATTTTATCATCGCCGCCAGGGAAGTCTTTTTGTTACTGTTGCCATTTTGGTATTTGAACCATCACACCTGTACTATACCAATTACGGTAATATTACGTTGCGTGTGACAATATAAAACATTGAAACTTGCTCTGAACTTTCTGTTGTAGTACAGGCCAACATCAAAACTAGTATAAATAGGAGTACATTGAGCCACGTGAGTTAAGTGGTATGATTTTATTTTTTTCAGTGACTTACATAGCATATCCCATGATCAAGATAATATATGAAAATTGCTAGAATATATTAAACGATGATGCAACACATACAATACATCATATATTCTATTGTCAATCAGTAACACTTTCATCTATGCATCTGCTGACGTCCCACTGAATCATACGTGTTTAAGTAATGTTTAACCTGTGTATACTATATCTTCAGTATTCTCAGCATTGGGAAAAAACAGTCTGCTATCATGACATGAATTAGATCACGTGAAATAGTATGTATTATTTCCATGGTTCTTACACCAACCCAAGGGTAGTAAGCCCATGTCTGTTTGGAACTTGTGGCTTTCACGATGAATGAGGCAGCCTCAGTTGGGTCACCAAAATGTGCCAAAGTGTCACGATTCGGTAACATATCAATCACATGATCAGTGGTTATACCACCAAGTAAAAGCAATGTTACAGCTACATCGATTTCCTTATATTTGAGTTCAAGTCTCAATCCTTCAAAGAACCCATTCAAGGCGTGTTTTGAGGCAGAATAGGAAACCGCACCGGGCAAACTAAACAGGCCTGCAAGAAAAACAACACAATGATTATGGACAATGAACACTTAAGGTAGAGATGCAGTTTACCTGACAGGTATTTTAATTAGTTAATTAGGAAACCAAGATGACCTCCCTTGTCCACAAAACTATATATTTTCGGAAAGCTTATTGTATGAATTTTAAAGTGTTATTAGTATTTTATTTTTATGGACACTGTAGTTTGAAATATGCACAAAAATGTGCTTTTTTGGTCAAAAGTGATTTAAAAAAATAGCTTCTAAACCATGCTTCTGTTTCCTGTCAAAAATGGTTTATGGGTACATCTGTTTACTATGAAGAAAGCGCCGTCTTGAAAACTGTCTACCAGTTGTCAATTTTGTAGGGCAGCAGCTCAATTTTCACTACTTCAGGTTTATGCATAAATTAACACCCAATATTTATGTACAGCCTTGCTAAATCTTGCTAAGCATTCAAAAGACATAATTTTGCACCTGTTATCTATATTTTAAAATCGTTTTTTGAGTATGTTCCACTATTCACAAGACTTTTTGAATAATAAAACGCAAAAACAAATTCACTCCCAAGTACCCACGAACCTGCATCTCTACCTTAAAACTATGTTCTTGCACAACACTAGTCCTGTGTCCGTTTCGTGACATAAATTCAGCGTGCAAAATGTATTGTTGACGGTTTTGTTTGGTAATCAGCCTTAATTATTTGTTGGCATTGTAGGTATTGCCGTTAGAACAATAGACACTGTAATCACTTACTGCAACTGATTTCGTTATCATCAGTTATCATCAGTTATCATCAGTTATCATTTAGTTATCATTTAGTTAAAGGCATTGGTAATTGTTGGTATCAAACAATTTAAGCACAATCAAAGTTGGGGGATTCCGAGGGTAAAATGAATCACAAACAACGCTGAATTTGAACGAGTTAAAAAAGTTACTACCGTCAATGATTGGTGGGTTAAAGCCAATCATTTTCAAGTGTGGCCAATTCAGACATTGATGCTAATGGAAACTTCCGTGAACATTAAAAAAAATGTTACAAACACAATAATCCATTAAAAGTATTTATGTGTTTATATGTCATTGACAAACTATCAAACGTCATGAACATGCTACACATACTCTGTACTAAGTTGTTATGTGAATAGTATGTATTTGTGTTTTGTGTTTAGGTTAAAAATGTACGAGGGTTAGGTAATATTTAGTTGCTGTTATCTCAAACCAAAGTATACCTGTCTTTCAAGGAAGTCAATGATATCAAAGATGCGAACCGAAAAAATATCTATGTTTAAATTTTCTAAAAAAAAAGGTGGGGCATCAGTCATGTCATTCGTTTTCTTCAGTACAAAGTGCAGCCACTTTACAATGTCATTTTAAAACAACGTTTTTAATATTTTCATATGTTATATAAATTCAAAATGTGGCACCAAATAAATACACGTCAGTAAAATAATTAGACATTCACGCTAACCTTGTGCACACAACGCTGGATACTCAATGTCTGGTCTAACAATAATTTAATGATGATTGATACAAGATGGTAATTGACACAAGCCTAAGAAAAAGGCGCTACCTTTCAGAACAAAAGTGAGAATAAAATACAATCATTGGCACTTTCGTGTGGGACTTACGATGCACACCTATCAAATATGAACGATCAACTTGATAACTGCTGGAAACGACGGAAACAAGCACGCACTGGTTATTATACATAATTATTACCATGACAAACGCAAATGAAAAGACTCACCTGTACCAGATGAGACCACAGCGATGCTACCATTAGACTTTGACAGCATGGGTAGTGCTTTGGTTGCTAGATTCACATAGGATACAAAGTTGATATTCATTAGTGCATGAAGTCTTTCGATATCGCCATCCCATAATTTCATGTTGTAGATGGCGTGGTTTAAAACGAGATAATCCAATCCACCGAGTATCTTCTCAGCTTCAGTTATCAATTTACTAGTCTCGTTAATAACTTGCATGTCTAGAGAAATGTAATGTGCGGATTGGGCACCCAATTCTAAACATTTCTTCACTACCTGCATTGAAAACAAATTATTATTATTTTCAGAATATGTTTATTACCTGCACAGAAAATAAATCGTCAGAATATATCACCTTATAGTGACTTAGAAATACAGGAAACACAATAATTAGGTTCGAATAATAGAGTGGGAAACCAATTTAATATGAGTTTAATAGTCGGACGGGCAAGGCACGTTTCAGTTGTTCGCATATATTTTAGCAAAACAAGGTTGTCGAAAACAAGTTGAAAAGATATACCATCAGGTGGGACATCTGGTGTTAAACAATGCATCGATTTATTTTTCTTTTCATGAAAATTATTTCTCACCCAAATGTTCTGTACATCATTGCATTTTGTTTAAAAACATTTTATGTTAGTTGAAAGGTCATACATCCTTGCATATATATGTACCATTTTGTGTTTTGTGTTCGGTTAGTCTATTACTACGCCATCAAAAGTCATACAGTTATTTTGTGTATAGAGGCACCATTTCGAAATCACTTGTGGTCAAAGTTAAACATATTTATTATTTCAATGTCAGATGATCATGCCAAAGTCTACGATACAGATATGTTTAACGTTTACGAATAATGAAATCCGTCTTAGTTGTGTCCCATTTTAATACATATATTGTATGGTTACTTAAAAATGATACAGGATAATCACAATAACTCTAGAATGCAAAATACTATGCAGATAGCATATAATAATGATAACACTCACCTGTTTAAGACGGATCTCTCTTCGAGCAGTGATTAATATATTGGCTCCCAGCTTTGCATATTGGTAGGCGACTTTTTCTCCAATACCGGTACTTGCACCAGTGACAACCACTCGCTTCCCACGTATGCTTTCTGCAATGACAACTTATTACACTATATCTAGGAATGAACATATGTCACGAAACGAAAGTTGTCATACATGTCTTTAAGTAAAGGATTGTAACACCGCTGTTTTGTTTTACCCCAACGTTTCTTTAAAGTGTTGAATAATTTAGTATTTTAAACTGTAGCAATAACGTAACTACATAATTGTAGTATACACTCTTTGACTCCAAACTTTTACTTAACTGGCAAGGTGAATAGTGTTCCTGTTTTAAAGGCTGAATGAATTATTCTTTTCAAAACTGATCTTAGGGCAGAATCTTTATCGAGATTGTTGTAGGACAGGAAAACAATGAAATTACACAATGGATGACAATATTATGTGTCGTCATTCTAAGCATTGCTCCCGACCCCTTACATTAAGTGTATGTGGTGGCGTAGTGTAAGTATTATACTAGAATTGTAATTACATGAATATAAATCTGTTCAGGCTCAGGCGAGAGCGTAGTCTCAACTATCAACTACACAAGCAGGGCTTATATAACCTATGTCCAATGGAATATAACACTAATCAGCGTCTCTGTTGTTGGTATGAAATTATGTCAACTGAGAAAACATTACACAGATTAAGAGACAACATCAAAAGTTCAATGTAGGATAAAAAATGTAATTGCTTTAGCCCCCCCCCCCACTGAAACTTAATAGATAAATATTGATCATGAGGTCAGACTACATTCACCATTAAATACAAATTGATAATCGAACAGTAGTATGGCATAGCAGTTGGTTCTAGGTCCATGCCCTGAAATTGACCTCATTTGACGCACATATTTAAACTTGGACCAAAAAATTTTCTCGTGTTGGATTTTTTTTTCATTTTCTGTTATTTTTGTCCATGATTGGATAGAAAATAAAAACAGACTACAAATACTACAAGATTGTTTTGACTTCATTAAAAAATAGAATCGTTTTTGTAGAATGGAAAGTTTTTGAGGTCACCCCCAGCCCCAACCTAAATTAAGTAAGGTTTTTATACGACATCGATCTTTTGACGTCGTCTCTAATGGTGTCGGTAACAAAATACTACATAAATAAACATGGTAACACTGACAACAATATGCCATGGTTGCGAATAGAACATTTCAGAATCTAGGTCACAGTTGTATATATTGTTGGTGCTTTAAAGGTCTGTTGTGTAACTTCTCTATATCTTTGTTGTCACATTGTGTCTTAAAGTAATAGTGTTATCTCACCTGGATCGAAGGTATTTCTCGCTGTGTATGCAATGTACATTGCAATGAACACTATAAGCAGTCCTATTATGTTCCAAAACTTTCCCATGTTGATATGTGTATGTGTCGTAGAGGTATTAATGTAATAATGTCAGTGTCTGATGTCAAGGACATCACGTCACAATTGTACACAAAGGAGTCGTGATCACGCAATAAGGGCAATACACTAAGATGAACTTTCACCATTTTTGACCCCTGTGGACTTTCGAAGAGGGCGCACTTTTAACGCGAGTTTCTATTTAAGGAAGTTGTTAACCTAATCCTCTAAGCCTATAATAATACATAGCCATTGAATTGTTATTTAAAAATGTAATTAATACAATACATACAATATGAAAACAAATATTAAACAATAAATTATTTAGCTACTTCTTTCGTAAACGACGGTGGGCATTAATGTGTGTTGTTGTTGCGTGTAACTGGTAACTTGTGTCATGCGCACGTTCATTCGCGATTAAATTATGCTATAGGGAGTGTGTGGATAGGTGGCATATTCGTTTAAAAAACAATAACAACTTGAACCGGTTGAATGATGTCTTTTTTTGATTTTCTGAGGAAAGAAGAGAACCGGAAGTTATCAAACAAACTAGAGGTGTGATGGTACTGTTACTCTGTTACAAAGTGTGGAAAATGTAATTGATAGAGCCAGCGTCGGCAGTTGCGTACTACATTGTGTACACAAAAAGCTTGAACCGGATGATGTCTTTTTTTGATTTTCTGAGGAAAGACGAGAACCGGAAGTTATCCTAAACAAACTGAAGGTATGAGGGTACTATTACTCCGTTACAAAGCGTGTGGAAAATATAATTGATAGCGCCAGCGTCGGCAGTTGTGTACTATATTGATATTTCCATTCATGTCTTTATGTGCGGGATAACTGATTAAACTCAAGTTCGTGAGTTTAATGGACCAGAGAATTTCATACTACATTACGTCTTTGCCGACATCTTCAGAGATAAGATTGCAGAATTTAACAGGAAATTAAAGTTCAATTGTTACATGCGCTTCAGTTCATAACAACAATATATAATACTAGTTTGCATCGTATATTTCTGATTCAAATATCGCTTGAAACAATAATGATAATTATTCAAACATTACTCATTTTGATAACATTATACATTTCAGATTTTAAGAGAAACGATCGGAGCGGACAAGATGATAGTGCTAATATTCGGAATTAATTTTATCCTGTTAATATGGGTTATTGTTGGTTCAGTGGTATCGTCTTCTATGCGAGAATAACTCTGGTTAGGTAAATATAGTTTCAAAATAGGGGTGATTTGGAAGTGATGAAAATAAGCAACCCATTTGACGGATAGAAAAGTAAAAGATGAATAAGTGAATGGGATCGCAATAAATGAGACTAAAGATTTTTGTATGTCCCAGTATTTTCCCGAAGGAATTTGATGTGCCTGATTATGTGATTTGTTTATCGCATGTTATGATTATTGTACAATAGAGTGCCTCATCATGAAACGCATAATTTGATATATTTTTGTGTCAAAAAAGATAATGTTAATGACTATTCACCATGTTATCAGTGTAAATAGATTTTAAAATGTGTATTAATATTACGAGCACTTGTCAATAGTTTGTGTTTTACTTGCGATGCTAAACACTTTTTCAATAAATATTTCTAGTGGAAACTCTTTTCAGAATGTGTGTCTAGTAAAATCACCTTTCAAAGAGTTGTGATAGTAAATAAATAACCCATTTGCGATTTTGAGAAAAACACTTATTGTCACTTAAAGTGATTTTAAAAAGGTGACAAAATGTGTCATATTTTAAAACCTAGATTTACATTGTATGCGTGCTATCGGGAAGCATTTTGGCACAATTTTACTGAGTTTCGCATCGCTCATGAATATTAAATTTATTTATTTCAACCAATCGTATCATGTAACTCCCCACGGGTAAAAAGCAGTGATTTATTTTTTTCCGAAAAAATTATAATGTATTAACCGATTTAATTGTTGGCGGGGGCGGTGAACTGTGTCATTGTGAGGGTTTGTACTGAATATGCTAATGTAGCGGTCTCCTGGGAGGCACAGCATTGCTGCAGTATTATACTGGTGAATAATGAATTGTTCTCTTAATTTAATATACTATCCAATGTTAATTTTATTATTAAAATGGTGCTTCTGCTGGGAAGTTGAAAATGTTATTTCCTTAAAAAATATTATGTTGGTTTGTCCTCGTTTTACAGTTGCTAAGATACTTTGTATTTTATAATTAACAAGGATTCTGTCCACAGATTTATTGAAATTTTCTATTATATTATATTATATACTGTAACTAGCTAAATATTGTGTACTATACAAACACGTTTGTCAAATTACGTAAGCACATACGCTAATAGAGGACATATGGTATCAAATGTTATCATTTCATTAACATTGCTATTTATGACAATCTTTTTCATTTTTCACTCAGAGTTAGTATACCCTCTCTGGCTTATCTAATGAGTTATCATCACTGGCTCGTAACCTTGTACAGTGTGCTGCAATATCTTGACAAGTTTAACCTCATAGACTTGTTAATCCTTTGAAGTGGTATTGCCTTCCGATTGTTATTAAAAAATTATCATTTTTCTCTTCTATTTTATTTTATACTATACTGTGTGCAGTATCTCACTTGAATTTACATGAGAAGATTCACTCAATCTTACTTTCAGTTTGAAGTCATATTTAAATATTTATTAGTACTGGAAAAATAAACTTTGATATTATAAAATCCTTTTGAATCTGGCCAGATTGTGTTTTGTGTCTTTTACTTTTTTAGCTGTACGGCCCCAATCGTCCAAAAAGCATATTATAAATATAAGGTACATCATTAGTATAACTGACCAATCTCACCAGGCATTGATTAAACAGCAGATGGATTCTCCATGAACGTTTTCTTTCTGGAGATATAATAATATGTATATGATTTATATTTTTGTTGATATGTTCCAATAGAAAGTGGGTGAAGCTGTTCTCAAAATGTCTGTTTCAAGCACACACAGATCTGCAATACAAAAGCGATTTTCACGGCATTGGTATCAGTGGTGAGACACACACTGGAAATAATGCCAAAAAACAAACGTGTGACATGAAACAGTAACCAGGAATCTGACAACACATACCTGAATGATAAGAAAGAAGAGCAGCCAGATGGGCGGGTAAAGGAATAGATATCTGATAAAAAAACTCTTTCATTGTTCCAGAGATATAAAATAGAAAGATTTCATAGTGAGATTATATAGCATCGGTGATAGACAGTTGAGATGAAATTAACAATGCCTGTGGTAAATCTGTCAAGTTTGGCACAGAAAATACCTTATAAAAATAATATCCAAGCTGATATGATATTTCGTCCTGGCAGACTGGCTGATACATGTAGACAGACATGAGGTAAGTATACGAGAGCTTACGAAACTGAGAAAAGTCAGAAGAAAGTTGGCATAGATATAGTATCCCTGGTATGAATACAGGTCATAATTGTTTGTGTAAACAGATATTCTATTATGGTCGGCATATAATCTTAGGTCCTATCTGCAATGTACCTGTGTATATATTACTACAAATTTTGGCTATTTGCCTTACATCTACGTGCCCATTTCCAGGCTTATTGCTGCATATTATTTTATTGCTATTTCCCAATTTTTGGTAGTTATATGGGTGAGAATGTGAGTTATTTGGCGATACATTGGGTTGATTGGATTTAATCTAACTGGTGGTTTACCTGCTAAATTAGCATAGTTTTGTTTCAATTAGTATGTACATACTCCAAGGGTGACCTTCACTCTGCATGGATGTAACTTCACATGTTTCATTCGTGTTTTGTGTACCAATAATTATAACTATGAAATTCGGCTGCCAGTTGTATTTTTGCTTAGTTAATAAATAAGTTGTTTGCGAATGATAATGCAGAGTAGTGGCCATCATTCGGATATACTCTACCTGGGTTCGGGTTAAGAAAATAAACGATCTGATGGACAAAATCGCTCCACTCTCATAATAGTCTTAATTCATAAACAAATCAAAACATAATCGATTTCATTAGATATAGTGGTTAAAGTGAACAATGTCACATTCTATTCCATCATAATGTAAAATTCCCACCTAAATAACCATATCCATGAAACGTTCATTTAGATCATGTTTACGCACATAAAAAAGAACCCCTTATGTAAATAACGAAGCAATCACATGACGCAAGGAATCCGACAGTCAGTAATATGACAAAGTAAACATAGTTTACGATTGATGGATAACATGACTCATTACTACTTGTTATACATTACCTCAACGTTGCTTCCTACCGCACCCACTGAGTACTGTGAAATTCAAGTATTACAATAGTTTAGCCAATGATATGCATTACAGTAACTGAATAATGTTCTGCGCTATTTGACTATGATTCTGATCAAACTAGCACTACTATTAATTAATATGTTTTATCCTTTTTATCTTATTGTCACTTACGATACTATGGTCTACTACTTGTCAAAACAGGCCACCTCCACTTAAAATGATAAAAGATTCATATTCAGCAAACAAATATCTCTCAGACAATTTATCTTATTGCCATTTACGATACTAGGGTCTACTACTTGTCAAAACAGGCCACCGCCACGAAGATAAAATTCATTCACAGAAAAGGATGCGAATTATATCCAATGGTCTATCATGTGAACATGGGTAGTAGATAACTGTGTTGCAACTTCTGAATGGCCTATAAAAACAAAAGCTACATCAAGTCCCAGGTTCAATCAAAGTAAACTTAGAAAGAACTTTCGTGTGTTGAGAGTATTGGAGACGCATTTAAAAAATAATTCAAAATCTTAGATAAGGCTTCCACACAAGAAGCTATACATCTGTTATGTGTCTGTTATTTGAGATGCACAAAGTGAAAACAATGTAATATACATTACAGAAGTTTATAATAATAAGAAAATTAATTGGATTTTACATCTGTGGTTTCCATGTCTAATTTATTCACAGCACCTCGACATATGCACGCACTTACATTTTGACGCGATACATTGGGATTAATTATTAATATATTTGCGTTATGTTTTGGTTATATTGCGACTCTATATAGGGTTGTGATTAAATTGGAATTCTATATAGGATTGTTTTTTTAATTAAATAAAAATGCAAGTAGAAAAATAACATAATAAATCCTGTGGCTTAACATGGAAATGTTTGCGAAGCTTAGGGTTAGTAAATGAGTTTGTATATAATTGTAAACTTCACTAAATGTAAAATTGACTTAAATATTAATATAAATTATGAAATATTGTGAATCCCTACGTTTGAGCTCCGATTGTACAAACGGTCCCGCTTTGTTGGTATGTATCTCAAGCGGTGACGCCACTTATACCCTCTATTCACGCACGCACGCAAGCATACGCACACGCACGCACGCACGCACGCACGCACGCACGCACGCACGCAAGCAAGCACGCGCGCACAGTACCTTCC
This sequence comes from Saccoglossus kowalevskii, assembly GCF_978046115.1. Lineage (NCBI taxonomy): Eukaryota > Metazoa > Hemichordata > Enteropneusta > Harrimaniidae > Saccoglossus > Saccoglossus kowalevskii. The sequence goes on along the minus strand of NC_140643.1, from coordinate 18,274,528 downwards.
ATTTATTGTGAAGCCCTTTAAAGAGGAATATTATGTCAGATGTGGTTATTGAATACAAACAATTAATCAGTGATAATAATGTTGTTGAATGCATCTCTATATAATTATTCATTAACTAAAATATAACAAAATACAAATTCAGAAACGATATACACATATAAAAAGATGTTTCGACTAGTATTTTGGCAAAGCAGTGGACGGGTAAAATACGCATTATAATGTATATCGACTATACTTGAATGTAATTTGACTCAGTCCAAGACATTGATGTTTGGAAAGAAAAAATAACATATAACATACAACGTATATTAAAAGAATGATTTCAAATAGTTGAAACCTAAAACGTGCATTACTACGAAAGTTGGACAAGAAGACGATTTTACTGAAAATTAGTAATGTGTGATAATAGGAAAAATCGTCATATGTCTTTTACAACTAATTTATACAAGATTATAATATTGTGCGACAGCGGTTTGATAATGAGTGACCACAATCTGATGAAAGTCGCTAAAGTCCAAAGTCCATAACATATCTCGTTCAATTCTCGCTAACTTCAATAACCAATTACGCTTATATTCAAGGTTGTGAATTATAATTTGTATCATTGTCGTATAAAATAATATATGTACTGCAATGTATATTTGTTTACTTTTCCTTATCATATGAAAATAGTGATAATGTTTATAGCAATATACTTCTCAGTTCTGGAAACATCCACTTTGAAGACACAAAATCAAATAGATCACGTGATATAGTATGCATAATTTCAGGGGTTCTAACAATTGCCCATGGGTAGTAAGCGGATGTCTGTTTACGGCATGAAGTTGTCATAATGACTGACGCTGCTACAGCTGGATCACCATAAATCGCCATGAAGTCGTCACTAGCAGACTGACCACTTTTTAAAATATCGATTGCATGATCGGTGGCTACGGCACCAATTAAGAGCAGCGTTACATGTACATCAATTTCCATATAGTTAAGTTCAAGTCTGAGGCCTTCGAAGAAACCATTCAGAGCATGTTTTGAGGCACAGTATGAAATAGCAGCAGGCATACAAAACAATCCTGCAAGTGGAACATAATACAATCATTTACATTGATTCACTTCAAACGTGGCTGTTGAATGTACTGTAAATAGAAATGATTAAAGCGGGAGAGTCGTCACCTACGCATGCGGCAGGTGTCCATAGCGTGTCTACCCATTAGTCTTAGCGTCATTAGCGTGTGTTGTTATCGTCGCTTGTGTCTCAATTCCCGCATGGGCAGGTGACGTTCCTCACGCTTCAAATTACAATCAAAGCTTCAAACAGATTACAGGATTTGAAATACAGTATCTCATATGTAGGTGTATTCTTGTTATATAAGGTATATTTTAGTTATATAGCTGAACATCAATCAGCAAGAGTTAAGATTTTTTCGGAGTAAGATCTTTTATCTTCAGCAACATTATTATACTGAAAAGGTTATGATGCTTTTATGTTAAGCAAATTTATTCAGGTCAAATAGTGGGGCAATGTATGCCACCTATTTGGTAATTCAACAGGTCATTGTCGTTTTTAAAACGTGAATGATCTTAGCCAAATGTGTTAGAATAAGTCGATCATGATAACCTAATTCTTTTAGGCATTTGCAGAAGAAAAATAAATTAATGCAATTTGCTGACATAAAAATATATACATATAATACGATTAAGGCAACATTACAAGCTAAAGAAAACAAGTTATTAGTTTGTTTTTGAATAAAATATTGTGATCACACAAAATAGCATGGCACATTGTGACAACTGTAACACATTAATGGGCATATTGAACATTGAATGAAACAAATTATATATTGCATTATGTCTCATCTGAACCACTCGGTCAATCCTTAGTGGGTAAACGGACTAATGTATATACATACGCAGAGCTTATTTCCATTAATACACACAATAGAATACTCATTGGTATTTAGTCCATCAGAACACCGCGTAATTGCATAGTGATTGTTACCAATATGTTCCAGAATCATCCGCGTTATTTGAACCATTGATATTCATTTAAATAGTAGTTCCCATATGCGTTATGTGTTATGTAACTGTTTGAGTAGATACACAAATTAATGGCGAATTGAACCAAATGTACCTGGACGTACATAGCATGACACATATAATGCATGCATTTATCATTGGTCACTTATTGCATGCCTTCATCAATCACCAGTTAAGTTCAGTCAGAAGAGGCAGTTGCACTAGGTGAATTCTACGAACAAATTCCGGGTAGTTCTTGAACTATCTTGAATACACTCCTGGTGATTCTAGAACTGCCTACAAGCGCGGGTGCGATTTGAAAAACCGCCCATGAATGTGGCATTATTGGCATAATGTCCAATAACCCCTACTTTCGAGTGAATGTGTTTAATTATATCACGTAAAAGATTCAGTAATTGACTGCATGGCTTGTGCAAATTGCTGAACGTATGTTCATTTACATAAAGACTTAAGATGGTGGATAAAATTAATAATACCAAGCAATATTACAATAGCTCAGTAGTTAGATGAATGATATCCGTGTTTTGTTGATGTTGACTTGCCAACTGTGCACGTTCTATTGATCGCTAATGCTCTTCATCGTACAAGAGAATTTGTATGAAAGAAATAAACAAAATCCGAGGCTCTAGCCAATAATTTGAATCTTGGTCAATTGGACATAGGCTTTATTCAACCAGTGACTATGTATGAGCTACGTATTGAACAATATTTTGAATAAAAGGACATGAGACAAATGTTAAAACTGAGCTTGGGCATGATTTTATCATTTAAAATATATATTATACATCAGTAAATCCATGTGTGACATTTTCATACCAAGTTGACTGGAAATGTGAAGGCATTTAAGATGAACGTATAAATTACAACTATCTATTTAAATATTGTTCTGCAGAAATATTTGCAAACTAATGATGGTTCGCGTGGAATAACTTTATTTTTAAATCTAGATTAGGTTATTTTTTTGTATAAATTATTCTTTTTATCTTCCATTATTCCCATGAATTTAGATGCTATCTTGAAAGTTAACCAATCACATAAATCTCGTGACAGAGTGTGTATGAATTCTAATGGCCTGGAATGAAACCATGGATAATAGGATATTCTTAATCTGGCGGATGCAGACTTAATTAATTCCATGGCTGTGTCAACTGGAGAAATAAACATGCCCATTGCGTAAGTATCTACTTCAAGCTGTTCACCAACATCGAATGCATGTTCGGTGGCAATGACTCCCGGGATAAAAATAGTAACAGCAACATTTTTCTTTGTGTACTCTAGTTCAAGTCGAAATCCTTCAAAGAATCCACCAATTGCATGTTTGGTAGCACAGTACGTCAGAGCCAATGGTAGACTAGTAAGACCTACAATATAGACAAAATATAGTACCAAGTACATTTTCAGTTTATCAACTCTAGAAACAAACCAACCATAGAGAAAAAATTAGACATTTATAACTCATTGATTGTGAATTATGTTATTTTAATAACACATATAATAAACATTCAATATATTTTACAGTATGCAAAATAATGAATAAAAGCTATTTATATAATAAGTGCTTAAATGATATTTGGAAATTAACATTGGGAGGAACTGGTTGATAAGTATTTTTATTGGCCAGACTAGTATTGGGTATTTTCAAAAGTGATTAAACAATATAACGGTTAAACTAATGCATTAAACTAATTCATGTTAAGAAGAAAACTGCTAATACGAGTCAAATATGTATTACAACATACAATACACATCTGTGTCGAGTTAGAAAAAAACAAACAGCTGTTGAAATACATAACGTTTATTACGTTTATTGCAGGTATAGTACCTTGCACAAATAATATATTCATTTTAACTGGATCTAGGTTATTACACATATTGAGAATTGTAACAGCGTTTTGCTGATTATTTTTCAATTACCACATGTTAAGATATTCTACTATTCCAGGGCGTTTAAATCTATGCTTGAATTCACCAAAAATTCAATGAAATTTGGAAAGAATGTATATATAAGCTGAACAATGCGTGTTTGAGAATATGGATAATACAATTCTCTGATCCCAGCAGAGCCTGTCTTTATTATCTGTATGGCGGTATCCTCTACCGACGACACCGTTGGTGCTCCAGCTGGATGACCTGCACTAAGGAACTGTTTCGTTCCTTCCATGGAATGTTTTGTGTCAATTAAACCAAGTACACAAACAGATATGGAAATGTTTTTTCTTTGTAAATTCAGTTCCTGTCTTAATCCGGAGAAAAACCCATGAATTGCAAATTTGGAAGCGGAGTATCGGATCATAGATGGTATTCCCATGGTTCCTGTGTACACAAATTATAATGCGTTTCAGCTATACACCAAAAAATACTGCCACCATATGAGTAAATATGTGTGTAAAGAACATACAAATGCAATGTTCAGTATAAAACCTATCTGACATATACCTTGATTCGTTTACAATCATAGTACAATTTATTGAAAGCAGACTGGAATGCCATAATTTATAGTCATGTAATTAGTTTTAATCAGATTTTAGAAGTTTCTGTTTTAAATTACCAATTGTAGCACCATTTTGAGAAGACTTGGATGGAGATTAATAACAAATCAGATGTTCAGCAATAGATATTTAATATTATAATCCTTATTGAAAAAACAGGCTAAATTTCACCAAAACCCAACCTGAAAATAAGTTTGCCAAATTTAAATAAAGTCCGTTAACGTTTATCTGAGCAATGGGTAAAAACAACACGAAAAGCTCTTTAACAATGACATACAATAATTGATGTTAATATCAAGTTTTAACACACAACAGCAAGGTAAAAAAAGAACTCCCATGTGCTATGAAATATTGTAGGTACATGAAACAGAAATAGGCAATATTTAAAATTAGTATTTTAAGTAATGATTATATATATTTGAGACGGTCTGTGACTGGTGTAGTGTATGTTTATGTGCTACATTTTGTAGTTTATCATGCCACGTGGTGATTTGATTTCCCAAGTGTCCAAAACAGTTTATATCAATGTAATAGTAACGCTGCACACATGCTGAAAAAATGATGCATATCCAAGCAACGCCAAGAAGATGGAAAATGAATTTTGGTTGACTAAATTATCATTTTCTCACTATTTGCTCGCTATTTACACCAACCAAAATGTTGAAGACTATTAACTTCACTCACCTCCCCTCACTCACCACTCATGATCTCCATTATCACTTTGTTAGTTATAGGCATATTAAAAGCACATTACTGTGATGATATTTCTCACTTTTCAAGATATGACCTAACGATCGTTCATATGATTTATTGGAAAGTTTTCACCATGATAATTAATCTACAATACTAGACTGTGCTTAATCACATCGTGTAATGCTTACTATACTAACTACGGTCACACTGTGAGTGTCAGCTATATGTATACATAATTCGCAATAAAATATAAATATATGTATAAATTATCAAATATGATTGTAAAATTGATAATTTTAAATATTTCACGAGAATTAGATGACCATATATATCTCCAAATGACTACTGTCAATCATTTTGATTTTATAGAAGACAAACTTATGAAATTACATAATAGTGATAACATTAATTGAGGTCCTAAAACAACTTTCAACTTTAAAATGCTAAAATTTCTAGTAGTAACAATTAAACAGCATACGATATAAGATCAGAAGAAATTGCCGCTGTTGCCATTGAATAGCTTATGTAGGTAATTTTCTGTTCACTTCGAGATCTCGCGTGATGCGTGAAAGGCGCAGACCGAACGTCAGCCACGGAGATTTAACGATTTGTTTTTGAACTTGAATTTCTTTTTATAGTTCAATCTCGAATACCGATCTTTCAAAATGGCGTTACTTAATCAAAGTTGACCATCATCAAAGGAGTATAGCAAATTTTGCCCTGTTTTCGCGCATAATGTGAGATCTCGCAATGAACGGAAAATGGCCTATCACTTACACAGAAGGTTTAAAAAAAGTTACTGAAAAAAAATTGATGAATATGATGTAACAAAAGCGATGAGAGCGATGATGTATTTATAGTGTATGACGAAGCAGATCAGAGCAAAATTAAATAGAATTATTGCATTGACAACAAGACGTTACTAATTAAATCACTAAACCTAATAGCTGACAAAATACTATGCACATCCGCTATATAGACCGAATCTGTATATGCTATAACTGATGCAATATTGAAGTGAATATTCATTGTTATTTTTGCATTCATTATTTTCCTAAAACATTAAGTGTCCAGTTCAATAGATGAAAGTTTCCCGATCTATGTTGGTATGGTTACATATCTCCACATGGAACGACGCATATGCTGAAATTAGACACATGACTTGATAGTTATTAGTAACTGAAATTTGTATATGAATTTCATTTGATTATTAGTTGTCTGAGCCACTATTCCCTACGGTATTTGAACGACAATCTCATGTAGTGCATTTATTCAGAAATTATACTATTCAGTGAAAAGGAAATACATTGATGGATAGAATTTCAAAATGAGGTATGCGTTTTAGGCTGGAATTTAGTTCTTAGGTTAAATACCTGTTAATAAAAGTGATGGTGGTGATTTGGAGGGTGTCGTGTGACCTCATTAGTTATGTACATATTAAATCGCTAGAAAACTATTTAAGATTTGCATTTACTGCAAACTGAACAATATTCACATGGATAAAACAATTTGGATAAAGTATTAAATGGTCACCTGACCTCATCAATTATGCACAAAAGCAATCCTCCGAAATCTAACGCAGATGCACATATACTACTAATTGGATTAGGATAAATAATTAGTTGGTCACGTGACCTCATTGGGAGATGGAAAATTAGATCATTTGCGTATCTAATTTCAGAAGAACTATTGCAGCTCTGCGTTTACTACTACTGGACATTGTCCATATGGATGAAGCGATTTGAATGTACCATTAGCCCGACACATAGTTTCGTTAATTATGCGCATATATAATTCCCAGTGATGCATTGCGTGTACATATATAATGCTGACTAAATATATATGTTCTTGAATGTAATACTGTAAATCCAATAATCATTCACTGGGTTTCATTCTTGCTGATAATTATATTCCGCTGAATTAAATTCAATTGAACATGCGAAATAACAAGTGAATTCGTTGTTTCCCTGGACAATTGTTGACCTTGAAACCCAGCGAATGTTCAAAATATCCAAATAGTAAAACTAAATTAATGTGAAAATAAATACAGTATTATGGAGTTATTCCTAGCAACAAGCACTATGATCTTTGTCATTCTTGTAAAGCTTACATGCAATTACTGCAAAACAGCTGTATTTTTAATAATGTTATTGACAGAACACTGGATTAGGATTTATTAAGATATTTTTGCGGCACACAAAATAGTATTCCTTTGATGAAAAATGGAAAACACCAACGCGTATGTGCACTAACTAATATTGTATATGTCAAAACAAGCAGTGCACATATGTAGCGAAAAATGTCATTTTTTTTTTCAGTTCAAAATAAATCACAATTCACGTTAATTATGAACTTGCCATGTCAAACAACAATATATCGACAAATATACAAGATATTTTTACTTGGCATCTCCAATGCTCCCATACTTAAAATTTGCTCGTTTCATTCACAAATATAAAGTAGGTAGATATAAATGGTTAGTTTCATGGAAATTGAAAACAATCGACTTACCTGCACCCGATGATACTACAACAATGCTACCATTAGACTTAGACAGCATGGGTAGTGCTTTGGTTGCTAGATTCACATAGGAAACAAAGTTGATATTCATTAGTGCCTGAAGTCTCTCGATATCGCCATCCCATAATTCCCAGTAGTAGAGGGCGTGGTTTAAAACGAGATAATCCAGTCCACCAAGTGTCTTCTCAGCTTCAGTTATCAATTTACCGGTCTCGTTAATGACTTGCATGTCCAAAGAAATGTAATGTGCGGATTGAGCACCCAAGTCTAAACATTTCTTTACAACCTGCATTTAAAATAAACCAAACCCGTCAGACAAGGCAGCTCTTCTGTCATTATTTTACGGGGAGCGGATAGAGAAGTCACTGCTCTGGAAGGAGAATTGTGGTGTAATTGTAGTGCATTTATTAACCTACATTAGGTAAAGTTAGGTTAGGTTAGGTTAGCGGAGGTTGGGTTAGGTTAGCGGAGGTTGGGTTAGATTAGTGGAGATGGGATTAGGATACTGGTTAGCAAACACACCAAATTACAAAATGATGAGTGTTAAATATCTTTGATGTGACTGTGTGTGGATGTATTGACACTATGTACCGGGGCATAGAAAGGTACATATGCAGGTGAACATGAACAGGTGTGTAGGTTTTTGTCAAAATTAAAAAAAAATCTACCCACCCCCAATTAAAAACGAAACTAATTAATCTTATTTCTGGGTATTATGCATTTAGTCAGATTGATATTTTCACGTAAAAACCACACCAAAATTCTTCATAAGCATTGCATTTTCTTGAAATCAGTTTGTGTCTGATAGTCAAATGTCATAAAATTATGTATCTATAGAGGGCGCTATTAAAAATTTACTCGGAACATTTTTATGCTGTATCTTAAAATCAGCTGATAACATGTTGAAACAAATGTATTCTTAACAATGGAGATGGTGTATAATAATGATAACACTCACCTGTTTGAGTAGGGTCTCTCTCCGAGCAGTGATTAATATATTGGCTCCCAGTTTTGCATATTGGTAGGCAACTTGTTCACCAATACCGGTACTTGCACCAGTCACAATCACTCGCTTCCCACGTATGCTTTCTGCAATAACAAATTTACTTCCAAGGCTTAACATATAAATGTCATGAAGCAGACGTTGTCAACAATTTTTTTTATTTGTTTGTCGTCTTTCCGTATATTGTAATGTACATTGCAGTTTGACCCCTAGACTTTGACATGGCCTTGACACAACCATCAAGCGTGGTGCTGGAGCATATCGAGAAAACCAATTTGTTGCTGTAGGAATAACAGGTTGTGTAAAACAAGGACAATAAGTCCAAAACTATATTTGTAGTCTTGCAGATTTGAATAAAGTAGTTGATGGAAACCAATGTCTTAGCGACCCATACCCTCCACGTGTTTAAATGGATAATCCCTTATAATCATTGCACATACAGTAAACGCACATATTCTATTTTAAATTAAACTACCTATAGCCTGGCAGGTCGGAAGAGGTGGGCACTCGGTTCAGCAGCCCCTAAAATTGTCAATCCCATGAAAGGGACGTCGTGGCCCAACCACGCACATAACAACTGACTAAAGTCATGATCATGCGCCGGCCATTGAGACATAATGTATGCACAGTCACTGAATAAAGTCGTGCCACTAGATCGCCATCAAACTGTAGCGTCCACATAATAGTGTTATCTCACCTGGATCAAATGTGTCTTTCGATGTGTATGCAATGTACATTGCAATGAACACGATTATCAGTCCTACTATCTTCCAAAACTTTGCCATGTTAATGTGTGTCCGCAGGGAAAAGGTCTGACTGGACGCAATGATCCCGGGACCCGCCGTAGGCGGCAGTATTTTCATGCGAGGTCAATTTTGGATAACCAGGTCATTCCTAAACGCGTAATTAGGACTGAGACGAGAATCAATTTTGGGTGCCAGAAATCAACCAAAGACGCTTATTTTGGTATAATTTGGGCTGTCAAGACAAAGTTCAGGTTAATAAAATAAGATTGACGACGTTTTCCCACACAGGGGCCTGACGATCTATTCGTCTCAATGCATGGACGTCTATGGGACCGAGCGACTATGACCCGGTACAGGACCTTGTCCTTGCTCAAAATAATAGAAATGATAGAATTAAAACAGTTTAGTAATGTAAAGCAAGCATATGTTATTAAATTTAATCATCACGCTCCGAAACCACGAAAATCACTAATACTTGTTTCCGGCCCATCAGCTTGCACTATATATAAGACAAGGGAGGAAACAAAATGTGCACACATTTTTCTAGCAGCCGAAAATCACACCTCAAAATACAAAATACCTTGTCCAAACCAGTTACGAGTGCTCATGAGACACTGAACTATCGCAAAATGTTGTCCGATGACATATAAATCATTTATTTTTCCAGATTTTACGCATTTATGACGAAATTTGACAATTTCTATTCTCTGTGATACCAGTCTTCAGGTTGTGTCAATCTGCGCATGAGTGCACGCCCTCAAACGCTAGGACTGCATTTCTTTTCTTTGCTGCCAGAGTTATCAACTATTCATAATCATTCGAGATAAATCTGAAGCATCCTGTTTGATATTTCAACTAAATTGAAATATCAGGTAAATTGAAATATCAGGTAAGACAATATAGAATTGTGTATACAGGACAATATAGAATTGTGTATATAAATGATTATGCATAGTTGAGAATTTCCAACTCTGGCATTTTACTCCTTATAGCATGTGTGTGGGCTGTCTTATGCAAACCAACAATGCTGTCTTTGCACATGGTAAATTTACTTCGATTATATGTCAGATGGCACATTGCCATTGCCATGCGATAAATTCATTATTTTTACGCACGGTAGTTCTTACTTTATTCTTACTCGAATGTTTTTTGTAAACTTGTTGTTTATTGTTATTTAAAATAAAAAATAAAAACTTTATTATTTCCTTGTTCATTACAGACGATTATTTTATTCACACTATTTTTACCTGGTTGTCTTCCAACTAGTCTGCTAGTGATGTCTAATAGCAACTGGCCAAATTACAATCAAGTGGTGGGTGGGTTACAGTCAAGTACAAATAAGCCATTCACTGCCAAAGAACAAATATAATCATTCTTTCCGATCAAGTACTTTAACCTCCCCCTCTTGATCCAAATGACATAACCAAAAGACTTAAAACATCACCTACTTCGTATAACACACAACACCATATTAACATAATTGTTCATACATGTATACATTGTCACAGCAAAATCAATTCCATAAATTTACCAATGGCTCAAGCAAATCATATGCCCATATTAACTATAGCCTCTTCTGTAAGCCATCTAATACTTGTGGCTTGTGTTTCAATTACATAACGTTAGTCCAAAAATGTCAGCTTCTACTATTTGAACACTCTGGAAAAACACAATCCCATTATCAAGGTCACGTTTATATTGCGCTGGTCCGGCTAACTCTGGTTTTCTCAGTGTTTGAACAATACACTCCACTATATCTAATCACACTCGACTATAAATGGGCCATGGTCACTTTTATTACAAAGGGTATAGACTGATCACGCCAATTGACCTTTCATCATAGCCTGACCCATGCAATCAATTAAGTCACGACGTACACCAACGTCGTACCATCCCAGCCCCTTTGCGGCACCAAAGTACGACAAGAAAGCCTGGGGTGTGGCGGCGAAAAACAGCCCCTATAATGTCTGCGTAATGTCTGCGTAAAACCTCTACAAACTATGTTTATTCATGAAGCTAAAAAAAGCCAGAACTCCCGTACTACGGTCAGGTGTGCATTACTATTAAAAGTTAAAGTTATAAATTCCGTATTTCATTTTGTGATATTCAGATTTGGAGACCAAATCACGCCCTCAATGGTCTTCTTCAAGTAACCTCTCATTGCGGAGAAAACAGCGTTCGTAATTTCACGCGATTTCTGGCCTGACGAAGAGTTAAGCACCCTAATATATATTTGGCAGAGTAATGAAATACTGCGATAGATTGATAACTCAAGGGGAAACAGAAAAATTGGCGTACGAAATTATGCAACAAAAACTTGAAAGAACGACTGAACAGATCCAATGAAAATTGAAGAAATTTTTTAAAGACACCGAAGTAAAAATCGTATAAGCGGTCACGATACGGTGACATGTTCCTAGTATGTTTGGATTGACAACTGTTACACATATCACAACAGATGGACAATTACAAAATGGTAATTTTGCATGAATAGGCTGCAACACATTTTAGCTGCCGTGTTTCCTATTTATTCAAGATACTGTAAAATGACTAATTTTCACTGGGTTTAAATTTCACTGATTTATCATTTCAGGCATATTCAGTGGGTTTTAAATTCACTGTTTTATCATTTAGATAATGTGTTCTATGCTCAATTTTACATATTCGCTGGGTTTTAGTAATTTAACGCATTTTCCAGTCAGCGAAATAAGCTAAATTAAAACCCAGTGAATAATTAACCCTTTACAGTACTTGTACCTCAGGCTAAATCGTAACACCAGTGCATTCTCTTTTCTACAACTCCATGCTCAGACTCGTGACAATTTCTTTTTTTTCACACACCTCAACAGCATCGTGCCAAGTAATGAAACACCAAAATCGTGTTCATCCATGTTTTGTTTTCATACTAATTATTTGAGGGCACGGTTCCGTTCGGCTCTAATCGAACTGAATAGAACCCTGGCAGATCTCGGCTTTCGTTCGGCCCGACAGTCTAAACGCATTGGAGATAATCTCCTGTTAATCAGTAGGAGGAGCAGTAGTGTTCAAATGTTGTTTTAGGTATATCATATATATTTCAGAAATTCTCACAAGTAGGAATGCAACTTTAAACGCAATTTTGTTCGACTTCTTCGTCCAAGACCTCCGTTCGGATGAAATATTGTTCCATACACCGGTACAGTACAATATTTTACTCCTTGCTGGTATGAGAGTTGAACTACTTTGCCTATCACGTCTATTTCCACAAGTGTAATAGATTAACGTATATTAAAGAAATTGCTTCAAAAGACAAGTGCAAATAATATTAGGATATTAGTAAAAAAGTAACATCATTGCTCAAATCTTCACGTATATACCGTACATTTACTTCGAGATTTGTAAATGTATAAATACTAAATAGATTGTCAATACATTATGTATAGACGAAATCATGGACTATACCAATATTAACTATTCAGTTTTAGGTTATGTTTTAACTGAAGTCCGTTTCGCCGGTATCGATATTTCATTAAAGAAAACACTTCTTGAAAACCGCTACTCAGATTGCTTTCTTGCTAATCTTTGCACGATTCTTACTGCATGCATGTAGAGTTGAAATTAATTATGCACGTGACGACAGTTCAATATGAACAGCGTTTGTTTTATTTCGTTATTTACAGAAACAATGATGTAAGCCTGTCAAGTGTAAAGCCGGTATAATATTGTATCAATAATGATCAGTAGTCAAACTGGTGACACATGTTTAACAACACCAGGCGATGACTACTGTGGCTTCATGCATTTGTGCACAGTAGAGTGACTGTGATTGGTGGTAATCCACGTAAACCATGTTTGCAATACTCGTCTGCTACATCGTTTTGAGTCAGTGTGTGTTATGTCGAGATACTACTTTATGTTGGCTCATCAAACCAGTGTCACTATCCGATTGTTGAACTGCGCTAATTTCCGCTGCAATGTATGAGAATAATCTTGTCCCTGTCATTTTCTTTTGACATTATTCTATGGACATGCACCTTTCTTATTGATTTGTTTAATGATAGAGGAAAACGGGTTGTTATATCCTATACGCTGTCCTTAATCATTGCTACAAACAATTTCAAAATTTCACAAACATTTATATTATAGTTAAACCATTTAATAACAATTCTGAAATCGTAAAAACAAGCACATGAGTTGTTATAATCTGAATAGTTCGACAGTGTCTTTGGAAATATGGCCAAGTGATATTTTATCTTTCAAAACTACATCTTCCGCCTTCGCAGAGCTGGAAACATCCATCTTGACATCATGAAATCACTCAGATCACGTGACATAGTATGTATTATTTCAGGTATCCTGACAATTGCCCAGGGGTAGTAAGCAACTGTCCTTTTAGAACTTGCCGCCTTCATGATGAATGAGGCAGCCTCAGCTGGCTCACCGAACTGTGCTAAGGTTTCACGACGTTGTACAATGTCAATCATGTGATCCGTGGACACCCCACCAATTAAAAGTAGCGTTATTGCTACATCAATTCCCATATACTCGAGTTCAAGTCTTAGTCCTTCAATGAATCCATTCAATGCGTGTTTTGAGGCAGAATATGGAATAACAGCAGGTACACTGACTAAACCTATAGAAAGAAAAACAATGTAATGATTATAATTAAATATAAGCATGCTGGTTAGGGTTGCGTTTATGTAGGGTCACATTTTCTGGACACTTCTGACATACAAGGCGTAAAATGCGTTGCTGCTGGGATCCACATGGTAATTATGAATCAAGAGTAAATCAATTAAGCTTCAATTGACATACCCGAGATAAATAATCATATGAAAAACTCGAATTGGTTATTTATAAAAAATATAATTGTTGTTTTATCACATCGAGAACATTATGTTTTAGTTTTAGTTGGTTATATATACTACTTGTTTGTAGTGTAATTGCTAAGGTTTTGTTATGTTGAGGATTGTTTTGTCAAATGTTGTCAGTAGTTTGCTTTGTGTTCTAAACTTGTAAATATTCATATAAATTTGCTCATCAGCAGCGCCTGTAATAAATGTAGCTGACGCAATCAATCAAATAAATGTAACAAAAAAATACTCAAATTCGATGCCCGTCCAACTTTTAGCACATCACTCCTACTATAGGAAATCATATTTATTAAAAGTTAGTGTTCATACATGTGTCGCTAAACACATTACATAGTTTGTAATTTCATTCAGCTTCGTTCAGTCATAATTCAAGACAAATAACAAGCAAAAATATAGAGAATATAGCAAATTTCTTTTTTTCGGTAGTATTCTTGTGTAATCGATAATTATTTATGGGTACATAGGGAATATATTTCGTTTTGAATTATTCTTGGTATAATTTTTTGAATTATCTTGTCAAAATCATTGTTATTAAAACATTTTCTCCCAAAAAACGAAAGAATTCATAATGTTGAAAACTGAAATTCTTTTTCGCAGTGTTGTGTGTACTTAGTAGGTTCTTGTCGGAATATCGAAGAGAACTGGTCGGTCTGATATAGCTTGGGTTTAGATTATTATAGAATGATTTTATATTTAATCCTGTAATGAACTGATAACTGTAGGAATGTCTTTATGACAGCAGTTTGGACAAGGCCCACAGTAATAGCGGGCACAAGTGTTTAAAATTCCCAATTGACTTTCAACCTAAATTCTTTTCATATATAAAAATACTTTATGTAGATAGATGTTTCCATAAAAAAAACATATACCTGAACTAGATGAGACCACAGCGATGCTACCATTAGACTTAGACAGCATGGGTAGTGCTTTGGTTGCTAGATTCACATAGGAAACAAAGTTGATATTCATTAGTGCCTGAAGTCTTTCTATATCGCCATCCCATAATTCCCAGTAGTAGAGGGCGTGGTTTAAAACGAGATAATCCAATCCACCGAGTGTCTTCTCAGCTTCAGTTATCAATTTACCAGTCTCGTTAATGACTTGCATGTCCAGAGAAATGTAATGTGCGGATTGAGCACCCAAGTCTAAACATTTCTTTACTACCTGCATTGAAAATAAACAAAATAAAGAAATTATCTTTTTCAGAAAATGTCATAGTATACATGTATATTTCTACCACTCATGGTTTTGAGAGACGAATATTCAGTTTGTACCTTTAAAATTACACTTGTCTCCTTGTCTCTATTTTATTGAAACTATTGTTGTATTCATATGGGGTATGTCACAGTATACAGTTTCATCCATCTTGAAATCTCACGGTGAATGTTCCGGCGAAGCACGAATGCTCGAACGGAGCAACACCGTGCAGGCGGACGATGAGTTTCATCCATATGAAGACTGCAATGTATTTGTAGTAAACCACTAAGGCTGTAACTCGCTATTGCTGGCAGTTGAGGATTTTGATGGGCAGAGGGGGCGAGCGCCCCTTCTCGGACCATGATGGTTATTAGTACAAACATGCTCCCTAATGTAATGTGGTCATGACGTCTATGTCAATGATATGTATGTAAATAACCAGCACGAGTTAGGCCAGTAGTGGTGTAGTGGAAACAAAAGTAGGCCTCGACTGAAGCGTGTATTACCCACTACACGGTGCGATAAACTGAACTACGCCACAGTATCAAACATCAAGGGAAATCATATACATGTTCGACGAATTACAGAACACTTGAATATGCTAATAATATCACTCGCCTCTTTTAGTCGGTTTTCTCTCCGTGCGGTGATTAATATATTGGCTCCCAGCTTTGCATATTGGTAGGCGACTTGTTCACCAATACCGGTACTTGCACCGGTCACAATCACTCGCTTTCCATGTATGCTTTCTGTAATAACAAATTATCACTTTATTTAAAGGCCACGAAACATAAGTTGTTTAATTTGTGTGCGGACTATGACTATGTCGCTGTTCTTTAGCTATATAAGTAGAGGACGTTGTTCAACCACATAAATAGAGGGCGCTGTTTGGCAACAACTTATTTTCGACTATTAAACGCTTTTCATCGGACTGTTCACCAACTCCTGAAATAGAGAACAATGTTCATCAATTACTTAAGTTGAGGGGGTGCTCCATCGATATCATCAATTTGCTAATTATTAACCTCAGTCTTGCCGATTTTCTAATCCAAAATAAGTAGGGTTTAGCACATTAAAGCGATTGGTCATAAAAATAAGCCTTTTCATTTGATTTTTATTTATTCCACGGAACTTTTTTCACTCAGCATAAACTTTATTCAATTTAGCCACGTCCAGTCTCCATATACTTCTTGGATAGAGGGCGCTGTCCCATAAAAGCCTATTGTGTATCCTCGCACTGTTTTACTATTCAGTAAAGGACTATATAAAGGAAACATTTGAAAACATTTGTTTGATATTTAAGATAACTAACTATGAATACAGTACACGTATTGCAACCTTGAAACTTTTGAAACGACTGGTGAAAATAATATCAATCATAACACTGATAATATTAAAGTGGACATTTTATGATGAACAAATAAAAGTAATAAATCGATAATTTTTTCCATGAAATAAACTGAATAGCATTAGTTTTGAAGAAACCAGGTGGCATGGCGAAGTCGATAATATCAACGTAGGCTGCAAAATGACGGAAACGGTCTGAAACACGGGCAAACAGACAGCCTTGATGTTGTTGCAGTAATACGGTACGTGCTACTGTGCTCTCGCTCACGCCCCTTGACAATGTCACCGTGCAAACACAGCTGGTATTACACTGCAACAACCTCACGAGCATATACTCAGTAGTTGTGTACTCTTAGCTGGACATCGGACTTTGACCTTAACAATTGTGCACAAATAAATGTACTCCGCGGCCGCGTTTCACCTTTAATTTTCTGACGCACATCAAATATGGCATGCAACGCGTTCAACTAACTCATGTCAGTTGAGTTGAAGCATCACCGGCCATTGGTACTACAATGGAACTAGAAACCGTGATACACAGCTCCGTAGTACAGACAAGTTGTGCAAAACTACTAAATGCACAGTGAAATGGTGTCACTGTATTGCGATCAAAATTTCGAGTCAAAGTAATAGTGCGGTTGTTTGTGGCGTCTTGTTTTACCTCACCTGGATCAAACGTGTCTCTCAGTGTGTATGCAATGTACATTGCAATAAAGACCGTGAGCACCGCTGCAATCTTCCAAATCTTTCCCATGTTGATGTGTGTCGGCGGAGAGGAGGTCTGATTTTACGCTGGTCGGTGTTCAAACACAATGACGCTTCACGATATCTAGAAACGCTTGAATGCAGTCAGGTCATTGTCACTTTATTACAAATGACAAAGAGAAAAACACCAACGCGTACCATATGCGTTGACATAGCTTGTGTGAAATAAGTAAAGAATTTAAAAAAATCGTTTTACGCATTCTATTTCTTTTGCGTTAGAAACCCAACGCTCAGGAACAACCATTGTATTGTATGCTCTGGCTAGGCTTTGTTTTCCCGATGTAACTGTCATAATGAATTAGATTTCGCGTATATGTTGTCCGACTTATTTAGTTGATTACTTGGTATTTGCAGTTATTAATATAGTGAACGATTAATCAAAAGATATGACGTGTCCAGTACTTAGTTTGATTGGCTATGTGCATGTGTGAAGGTTACGCCCGAGAGAGATTCTTTGTCAGTCCTGGGCAGAGTCTCCCACGAGGCAATTTGCCTGGGGGCGATCTCGATGTGGCTAAAGACCGGCTATTGATATGTATTTCGTTGTGTGCGTCTATTTTACTGTAAAGCTTAAGTGACTTTCTCGGTCCGGTACCTCAAGCAGACGAGATATAGAGACAGACGAACATCCCCTCTGACACGTGAAGGAGAACTTGAAACGCGGGCGGAAGAGAATTTCCCCCTGACATGCACAACCGAATAAAGATCAACAATTCATGTCACCCTACGTCCATATTCTTAATTTCACTGATTTTTGATGAGTTGAATGTAACATATAGGAAAAATGTATATTCGCTGGATTTTATTTGCACTGAATAATCCCTTCAGCGAAAATAGCGAAAATCAATTACAAACGAAAATTGAGTATTTTACAGTAACTTAAGGTAGCGGAATAGTTTTTTGGGCACTTTTCACATTTTTTTTTGAAAATCACAAGCATAGCTCCATAAGGCATGCCACATACATTAGTGTATTTATTTTATTGAAAAAATAATATCTTGTACAAGTAAACTGGTTTTTTCCTTGTGTGCAAACAAATACCCAAGTTTTTTGTTTATCCAGTGTACACCCCATGAGTGCTTCTCATTAATATTCATGGTTAACAAACATAACTGAACTGGGGCTAAGCTATTTACAAACAACTGATAAGATATCTGTTTGTAGTTTACACACAGCTGATAAGATGTGTGCACTGCTTGTTTCAAGAGGAGGAAGCTGTACAGCAAAAACAAAAAACACTTTCGAAACACAACAAATTTTGTATAAACAAAATAGTACATGAGTGTATCACATGTTACCGGATTTTGCCATAAATTCGCCCGGGCCGTTTAACGGCAGTTTGGTATTTTTTAAGATTTTTTTAAAAATATTTTGGGAAGACCAATTTATGTTCTAAATGTTATTTTAATAAATCTGTTGTCAAAATAAAAGTACAATGTCACAGTGAAATGACGTAGACGAGGGCGCAACAACTAACACCGTCCATGTCTGTGTAATATCCAGCATCATGATAATACCCCGAATAAACAAACAAAGAAGCCATTCAATTCTTAACCTTTCGATCAGTCTCGGAGCTCCATAGACATAATAGGAAATGCTTTCTCTTTCAGACTGCCTGTTCTTGGAACCAACCTCAAAACTACAAAAGGCTCATTAAAACCACCACAGATACCTACAAATACATTCAAACTATAACTTTTTGTATTGAAATACTTTATCAGAATTGTGAATACAGGACTAGGTTATACGTACTTTGTACGTAGAAATGTATGTAGAAGGATGAATGGGATATGATTTTAAAATGGCTAAGTCACTAAAATATTTTTGAATTTTATCCGATTAATTGTTTGTAAAAGTCCATTAACATATTAAATATTGCTTTTAATAGTTTATTTAACTGAAGATTATTATAAAAAGAGTCATTTTTGTTTTACTGCCGCGTTGAAATTGTAAATATGTTCATAACCCAATGTTGTAATTTTGTAAACATTGGACACTAAACGTGATCGAGTTCGTGGTCGAATCACGTGCTCTACTGATTTTACACACTAGTGTTTCCATAGAGACAGTACATACGCGTGTTTTAACACGATGTTATGAAATTATGTATGGTCTGGCCAACAACCTACTTATTTTACGGTGCATTAGCGGATAAAAAGAAATCTAAGACTTGTGTGGTTCGAGTTGGCAGTCTGGCAATATTGCTGTAGACTGGTCTACCGTGTGAGCATAACCTGCCGAGCGAATCGGGTGCACACACTTTTACGACTTACTTTTGGAACGCTAGAATGGTAGTAGCAATGAACTATATATATGCTGCAATAAAATACGTGCCACTTCATTCTAATTTCGCTGTAGAAACAGCGTTATTTTACGATTAAAAAATGTTTAACTCATAAGTAAACAAACTTATCAAACACCGGCCATGAATTTCTGATTGGTGAACGCTGGAAATCCTTATATACGCAGTGCATTCAAGTTGTCATTTGTCAACTACCATGTATTATACTAGCGCCACCACAGTCGGAATCACTGAAATTCAGAGAGAAACACATCTGAGCTGTAGTAACAATTGACATGTGTTACGTGATTCTCGGTTTTCCCATGCATCAAAGATAAGTTGTTGTTTATTTTTGTGTTTATAATAGTTTCCTACTACAAATGAACCAGTAACTGGTGTCGTATTTTGAATGCTTCTGTTCGCGCATATTAGTGAAGTTACCAGGCGTCTTTGACTCAGACTCTATATTTCACTTGACATTTGAGTTTACACTGGCGTGGAAACAATAAACTAATTGCAATTAGGGTAATGCCATATCATATCAGAAATAATATTGAAATGTTGATTTCTGTCAGTCGATAAATACTGTCTATTATCATCGATGCCTATTAACTTAAACGAGTTGTATTATATGTATTATTATATATTAAATACGCGCAAAAACGATCTGCCGGAAAAAAAAACGCTCACTGTGCACTTTCAATTTTCACAGATCGTGTTTGTTATAGGGAATTTCATCAAGGCGTGACGTTTTCTATAAACATATACCTTGAAATATATACGCTTTCGTTGGACATAGAAGTCATTTGATACACATGATTCTATGCGAGTTTTCTTCAATAATTTGCCCACCCGTTCATTGCCACACATTTGTTATCGCGTTGTGATTGGTTAAGTTGTGTTTATTCACCATTTGTAATTTATAAAGTATTTATAAAAAAATTATACAGAACCCCATTCAGAATACAAGCATTCGGGTAGCAATTAGCGATTTACGCTCAAACAGATACGCTTAGTGATCGTATACAATGGTTATTGTGGTCTAAATGCCACAATGCAGGTGAACTACAGCTTGCTTATCCAGGATGGGATTGGTTTATGTGAGTCATAATTCGGAACGGGTCAACTGAGCAAATATCTTGCATACTCGAAACGTGTTAGCCTTACACTGGGAGAGGGTGTCGCCGACATAACCGTGCCAGGTACAGAGGCGGTGGCACGAATTTTTGCATGACCAACCTTGCTCCGAAGGCGCAACCTTACTAGGGGGTCCGGGGCATGCTCCACCTTAAATGTTTGAAATCTATACCTTCTGAAACGCTATTTCCTGCATTTTGAGGGGCTAATTTTGCTGACACAAAGGTTTGATTTGGAGGAGCGACGCCCCCTCAACATTTTTTTCGGCGAGAGGCGACCTCAACACCCCCTGTGTCACCGGTTCCGTCACTGAGTTACCATTCACGGTCGCAATTATTGGTCGCCGTCCGTCTATCTATGAAATGACTGCTTGTATCTCGCATGTTCTGCAAGGCACCTTTTATAGCAGACACGGCCACTATTTGGGGTATACATAAAACGATAGTAAGTGTGGCGTGGAACAATAATGATAGACATCGCAAGGTCAAGTTGCTTAATTATACCTGTAACGGAGTAATAAATGTAGGTGTTCTTTTGTTAGGTATCTCTGAACTTGCTACAACAAGAATAACGTACAAGTTAACACCTGAGACGCCGTCGTGACTACTAGTACTTTATTTACCTTTACACATTGACAATCGTGTCATTGTTATAATGCATTGAATTAACGTATTTTAGCGGGTATTTTGAAATTGAATGGTTGAAAAAAGGAAAAAAGCGTATACCGGGCTTATTGTACAACACCTGAATCAATCATTGTGGGCATTCACCGCGACCAACAGTCGGCTCGATTCAGGTCACTGCGGCCTACAGGTAATTCTGTCGAGTTTTAAATATTAACGGATTTTGTTTTTGTTGTAAAACTTCAAACGAATTTTCATAACAAACACACCTTATTCCGCCTAGTACAGCGGTGGATCATTTTTAGCATGTATGAACTTGAACCTGACATATTGAAAATCAGTACATGTACGATATGAGAGTTTAACTGACTGTCAAAGTGCGCAGCACTGGTTCAAGAAATTCTGTAGTGCGGAACCATTGTTCGTCGCCAAATAAAGTAATTTACATTAGACCATGCGAAATGTACACCATTACAAGTAAACAAACAACACGTGTACAATATAGAATACAGCGTATATCACAGAGTTTTAATAATCATTACGCAATACTTATACACAACAATACATATACAAAAACAGACGATGTAGAAGTGTGTAAAACAGCAAAGTTTTTTTTTCTTCTATGATGGTAACAACAGAATACACAGCATTTGACTGGCTGACTGTTTGATTGACCGAGTATAAAATAAAACGAGAAAAGTTATCTACAAATTAGTAGTAAATACAAGAAGTAAACTAGACGGAATGTCTGTATAACTCATATGGCAGGCAACCACGGACGTCTCCGGGAAGTAATTTACGGGTCCATTTCTTCGTCTAACAAGTCTAACAAGGCGTCAAAGAAACGACTGTCTCGTAGCAGGTCTCTACCAGAAGCATACACTCGCACTGGTCCTACCGAACAGGTGGTGGCTTCGGCTTCAGGGTGAGTCGACGTACATGTCAGGTAGGCTCCGTTATCGCTGGCTTCTAACGCCCGGGTTACAGTGTTCGTAGTTTTCTTCGTTTTCGTGTTGGTCGTCGACTGTGAGTCTGGGCTGACGATTGTTCCGTCGTCTTTCGTCCATACGAGTGACGGCGGCGGACTCGCTCCTTTGGATTCGCACATCAGGGTCACTTCGTCTCCGACATCGTTTTTATTATGTGAATTGTCAGTCCACAGTCCGGCGGTCCAACACTTCGGGTATCCCTGTCGAGGTGCCTTCGACGATACCTCATGTGTGGATAGCACTGCCAGGCAAGCCAGCATCAACCATAGTGCATATGTAGCCATTACAACACGTTAAATCGTTATACCTGTCGGAGCTGCGCCACCTGTGTGCTTTCTTCTCTGAGATGTGAATGTTATATGAATCTCTGGCATCGCTACACCTTTAAATACCGCCCATTACAAGTTGGCGGTTAGTAATGCTTTCATTAACTGTCAAACTATTATGTTAATCAGCTACCCTTCAAGAACAACTAAATCCCCTTGGATCGTTTCATTCCAGTTTGCTGGGCCCTGGGCGGATGCTCCGCCCATTTACATTTGTCGTCGTATTCATAATCGCCATTTTCAAAAACAAAACAAAACAAGGCATACACAGTTTTAAAACTTCGTTAGCGTACATTATTTTCGTTTCACGTACTGTTATCGTGTATCACATTTCTAATGTGTTTATTGAGACAACATCTCGACTGTGAATCTATTTGTTGGTACATACAGTTGATCTTCCAACTATACAATGCGTCTTTTCAGTGACATACCATGGCCACATACCATGAACTTGCATATTTGATTGTATTCTGTCAGTAAAGATTACATAGGTCAGAATATGAACTTAAAACGGTTCGTTTGTTGATAGGCCCTGCTGCATGGCGCGATCACTGCGCAATACATTTCAAAACGAGAAAGGAAGTTTCCACAACATTAAAACGATGTGTTCATATGATTAACGAAATTAGGGAGGGGTAGCTTGTAACTGCTTGAAGTGAGGATGGCAGACAGTGCTTGACATGTCGTAACCGGTTAGTACTATTTACTTTCTCACGGTGAATAATGCGACGTTTGTTGTACCAAACCACAGTCCCTCTATCCTCGATAGAGGGATTGTGACTAAACACACAATATTTTACAGTTTTGACAGCAATGCAAAATTGCCATTCGTTCTAATTTCCAATCACCAACTGTGCGTATTTATTTATGGCGCAATCTCTGTAGAGTTAACTGAGAGTAAACTAAATGGAAAGCACCAGCCTAGTGTATTATAGTGTTTCACACGTGCTTCAAAACGAGGTGGGAAAGAGTGAATTGTAATAGTAGCTCGAGTTGTGTGTTGGTGCTTGCTCGTATGGCTTCACCTCTTATTACATTGGTGGTATAAACAAATTTGCGTCGTATTTGGTTGTGAAGAAAGCAATGAATGATTTCATATACTCCTCGTCGTGATTGCACAACTACGTTTCCCTCCGGAATTCACTGTTGTGACCTGTCATGAACGGTACACGCACAGTACTGAATGCTTTCAATGAGCCTCTACTACTGGCGATTAAATCAATATGTATATGACGTGCAGTGAAAGAGCGGTACTTCAGTACTGGTGTCCCGTTGAATCTTGTTTCTTAGCGTTCCCGGTGAATTCTAATCACGAACTCAGCTATTGCCAAAGATCATAACTAGACCACGATGGCGCACACAAAGGCTATGCATCACAACCATCATACAGACAATGTTTGTATGAAATGACGATTTGATTCTAATTTCTTGGAATGAGATTGAATTAATATTTTTTTTCTCTTATGGTGTAATTTTCTTCTCAAACTGAATAATTAGAATGAAATAAAACTGTAGTTTTTATACATGTACGATGTTATAAAGAATATTTTAAACATATTTTTTTTGCTGAATCACTATGTTTGAAATCGCCACATTTTTCAAAAACGTTAGTTTCAATAACCTCGATCATCCAGATAAGAACAACAAACGCGGTCGACTGATAATATCGTCTCCATCCAGCCATATACTTATACTGCTGTGCGAGCAACGAATTTGGAAGAAATGATAAAGTATATTTAATATTAGACGGCTACCATTTCTATGTATCTCTCTTCGATGTATATACGTACAAAAATGAAAGCGGTTTGTCCAAGGTATTGTTTCATATCACGCTGCGATTTGGAGGCTTCAATTATAAAAATAATTATAAAAACCAACAGATGATACAATCTGCCATTTCAACAAGACTTGCTAGGCAATATATAAAAGGGATTAAATGGAAAATATAATTGCAATGACTGTTTAACCAATTACATAAAAAACTGTTGATACCAGCTGTCAACAAGAACTGCCAGGCAATATGAAAAAGGAATTAGTACGCTACTTTCATATTCAAATGAATGACGTAATTCTAACGAGAAGTGTAGACCGGTAACGGTCATGCAATTGACATGTGTTATTCCCAGGGACCCATTTTAATGATTGTCACGTTATTTAAATAATCCAGAAACTGTAGAGGCTACAGTAACAAAAAGACTGACGGATTTTCATTGAATTGGGATCGTTCAGTAATGATCATCTAGTAAGACCCCATGTAGTCCACTGTTTCAAATTGGGTGTTTTTATTTAGTGGTAAATCCATTACTGTCGATGAGCGACGATCTCATGTGAAGACCTTCATTATTTTGATCGTTCAATACATTCGGGGTCAGAGATACCGTCTAGTTTTCAGATCAACACCCCGCGCTACACACTACTGGTATTACCAGTTGTAAGATGCACTACTCGTATTGTTGATTGACGAAGTCTGCAACCCCTTTTATTGACGACGGACAAACACACAAGAACACAGAGTTCATACCTACATTTGAAACAAACTATCGTCGAGGTGGGGTAATAGAACAAAGACTCGTACAATTAAAGAATTTCGAGCAGTCTATTGACTAAATTGAAATACTGTTATATTTGATGTGGCATAGATGTTTGCAAAATCATTGTACGTTGTTGCTAGAGGGCGCTCTAGCGTTGGAGCGTATCGTGGACCCGTAACGAGTGCAACCATGCAAGCTGATGTCATTGTAATCATCTAACTAACGTGAATGTTTCACGCAGCGTTTATATTGTGATTAGACAACCAGGAGAATTATACACTCGGAATTAATGTATTCGACGTAAACTGCCAATCATCATGACTGGCACCGTAATGAATTATCAAAAAAGTGCGGACACAACAATTGTAATTGTACAAAATATTTGGAACTATTTTTAATCATAACAGACACTGAGTACGCTGCGTTGTCCATGGGTGGTGTCTGCAACGAAGCCGGCACACAATGCGGTCATACGGTTATGAACATTATATCTGAATGGAACGCGCATATAATCAGCGCCTACTTTGATGTACATAACATAAAAAACTGAGATAGTGATACCAGCTTAAATAAATAGTACACGTACAGAACAGAATATAATAAAATTAGAATTCAAAAATTAAAATAAATATGGGTAAATAATATTTCATCAATAAGTAACTGAGAAAACACGGGGTGATGCATGTTCAAATGTAAATGATTGTGCAGTGAGATCTTCGGAGATAATCTGATATATATTCAATTCTAGGGGTATGTGCTACAATCATTTAACACGTGGAGTCTGTCACCCAATTAAAACAGGCTTTAGTTATAGCGATGGATGCTCAATACCTGTTAAGCCAAACAGTTTATGGCATTCCAATATGTTTATAACATATTTTATCAATCCGTATACCAAAGCAAGCAGCACATGACGGGCTCTGCTGAATAACACCGTACACATGGTGTCACTGGGCACAATCTTAATCGAGTAAATTGCGCTGCGTAGTCAGCGTCGTCAGTGCTGGATAATAGTTTCACAAATAACTCGTCTTTCAGAATAGTTCATAAATAAAGTAGCGAAAAAAAAAAAAAAAAAAAACTGTTCCTATTTCTGAAATAGCATTTTGGTCACAGTGAAAGTAGTTATGCACTTCATACCTGTTTATGCAACAGGTCGTCGTAATTGTATTGCGACACAAATACCTCAATGTTTTATAAGAAGCGTTCCATGGAGAATATTTTTACAATAATAAAACGAAAAGGAGAAATATTTTTACAATAATAAAACAAAAAAGAGAAAGCATCTTACTTGTTACGATATATATAGTTGTAGTGATAATGGTATGTAATAACAATTATGGGCCTACAAAAAAACGGGTACCGTCATTTATGTGTCAGTTTATTGGTGCATTTTACGATATTATTCTGAGGACGTTATTTTCTCGAGACACACTGCTGCACCATGATCCAGTAAATAATAATTCAGTTTAATCCGTCGCCACGTCACATCAAGAAACGATGCGACGATCGTAGATACAGCAACAACAATTCACAGGTAGACCTTTCTCATAAGTACAAATTTCACCGTGACTTTCAAGTGTCATAACAAATTAATGATGTTTCATAAGTACATGTAATGTTATGTGGTTGCACGAAGAAATTAAATCATACTTTTTTGTGATGACGATCTTTGTATTTGTGAATATCATCATTATTTGTAAGCGCCTCGCAAACTACAAAAGGTGAACAGAAACTCAAACAAAAAGTTCACATGTCGTTTACTATTTGTGCAATTGACTTCACTGGGTATGAAAACACGTCTAATGACACTGGCGGCAGGAGTACTAGATCGCCGTGGATATGTACATATCCTAATAAAACCTGCTATATTACATGTTAACGCCCACTGACGTGTGCAATAAAACATACTACAAGCTAACACATGTTCTGGATAGATTATGCGCCTTTTTCTTTTCGGTAATGTACGTATTTTGAAATTGCAGTGGCTATGATTAATTGGATAAGTGGAGTAATTGTTAGTGGGATGAAAGAAGAGAATAGAATAGCCGAGTGTCTACGACAGCTAACAGACGGATTGTCAAGTTTAATTCCAATCGGAATATAATCTGATATTTTACTCGCCCTAAGTGCTCCATTGCCTTAGAACAAAAGTTTCCAGACACTAGATAATATCCATCAATTAATTCAGTTTCTAACCCGAAGCTGTAACGCTTGGCAATTGAGTGAATGGGTCTCAGGCTGTTAAAGTTAAACCTTGAACGAGTTGCGTTTAATACGTCATGTGGTGATGCGGATCACGATAAAAACAAAAAAATCACCCACATACGCCCTAAGTCTTTTTTTTTTGCCTGTTTTGTTAATTTAAGTCTATGACTTTTGTCACGTGACCTTTCGTGGGTTAGCATGATGGCCTGCTTCTCAGTACTATGATAATATTCATGTTATCGGAGAAACCATACGACGAGTTACCTCCAGCTTCCCTCGTCTGTTTCTCCGCTTCGCTGACGGAGGAAGCAGTAATACAGTTTTTGTTAGAGGGCGCTATAACTTGTAGACCAAGAAGCGGCCGGTACGGGCGGCGCATCGCGCTTACTGACCTGACACCAGCCCCATTAGTACCCTGGATTTTTTCTTACTGAATATAAAAGCATTTTTCGAATTTCTTCCGTCTTTTTTCTAGCCTATAATTACTCATGCTAAAAGTAAAAATATCCGTATCGACTTTCCTTGTTTCTGTTTTTTTTTGCAGTCAGTCTTGAGAAGCAATCAATATACTGTATGCCGCGCAAAACGTTGTTTTCAGCTCTTGTTTGCTTTTGAATAAAATGAAAACACATTAAATTAAAGTACACATTCAAGTTGTCTAAATAGTTGTCTCTGCAATCAGTTCGTACCAATTTGTAACAGCATCTCTTTGTCAGTTCATTGTCACTGCATTGTATGTGCTCATGCATTGTATGTGTGTAACACAGCAGAAAGCGTAATTTTTTTCTCTCCATCGGTTGGATATTGTCTCGGAATACACCGATGTAATTGAAGTAACTGACTTGTAGTCTGATATATAGTAGATAATATTGTTGACCTGAGTAACTATTCAAAATATCTAGACGTTTCGAGCTATAACTCTTTATCGATGGCATAGAAGAAAGGGTATAGGTAGAACATAAGGACGTGACGACAGTTAGCTTTAGTCTGATGCAATCAGCTATCAATATGTATATACATATGCAAATTTTGTGGAATCACTCCTGCGCATGCTCTGTCTGTGTGTCGTATACAGCAGAACGCGTGAATTATATTTTATTGCCATACCGGTTGGATATTATCCCAAAATGGTGCTCGATTTGGAATTGTTCCGATCCGACAAGGGAGGAGACCCTGCAAAGATCAAGGAGAATCAAGCCAAACGCTACAAAGACGTTACGTTAGTGGACAGAGTCGTGGAAGCTGACACAGCATGGCGAAAGTGTAGGTAATCTAAACGTGCAGATGATTTGCACCATGTTTAGTCTATGTGTCTGTCTGTCATATAATGATATCGCCGAAATATCCCGTTGAATATAGATACACAGAGAGTGTTTTACTATCTATAAGTCAGCTCGGTCGCTACAAGGCTATCGATCATTACCCGACATTTGACACGTTGTATCATCCAGTTGAATGGGGTCATAGTTCAATGAAAAACATACACATGCTATCGCGTACGGTTGTACAGCAACATGTCCATATTGTCGTGTTTGATTTAGGACATAAACCTTCATTAACCTATACACGTAGGCATTAGTAAATATTCTACCTTCGTTGTTTGTCCATACCATCGTGGGGTTATTTTTTAATAATGCAGTCAAACTCAGTCAGATTCAAACTCTGCCAGGTCTTAACAGTCGAACTCGGCCAAATGTAATTATACCGTGGTGTAAAGTGGTGGAGAGTACATACTATTTGTAGATCTCGTACTACAACTAAATTAAATCCAATAATAGATGAGATCATTTACAGATGTAAAAAAAATCCCCCAAAAGAAAATGATTCAACTACACTGGTAATGGCTATATAAATGTTGACCCATCAGACTACTCACTCGAAATGTACATGCATTAGTCCGCCATTTCAAAATAATTTTTTGTGCTAAAATTCTACTCAATTAATCTTAGTCTTGTCTTTTTCTGCTATGATAAAACAGTTTGAAATACAATCAAGCCATCCATGGCATCCTATATGACTCTGTGCCTTGGTACATGTACATGTACATGTACAAATTATAATTGTGGTGTGAGACCTGTAACTAATTAACATTTTGTGTTATTAATCCCTGTTCAGACACAGTCTGAAAACGAGCATGCGTTCGTGTGTCCGTGCATGCGTCCAGACCTATAGCTTAGACATGCCTGGGCTGATTACATTCAAACATCAAACATACATCATACATGTACATAATATTATACATATGCACATTAATTCAATTCACGGTGTGATTCAAGATGTTCGAATGGCGGCCATTTTTGTGCTGAAAATCATCAAAATCAAACATTTATGGATGTACATAAAACATTATGGGTCCTGATGTACGTCATTTTATTTTTCAAATCGGATTCAAAATGGCTGACTGGTGGCCATTTTGTTTTAATGAGTGTGGTTCTTGAGTCGTATCTCTGACATGATTTGACTGATTATGTTTAAATTTTGTATATTCATTATACATCATGTTATAAATATACAGATGTATTTAAAATGGCCGACCTGTGGCCATTTTGTTTCAATTAATGTACTCTTGAAAATCAGATACAAGATGACTGAATGTCATATTACTATAAACAAATGTATCTTAAGTTTGATAACAAATGAGGACTGTGCCATGCATGGCTTTTACTTTATTGTGGGTTACACTTTAAAGTTAATAAAGTATAGGAGTGGTCTGATGCAATCAGCTCTCAAGATATAGAATTCTTTTGGCATTGGACCAACACATCCCTGATGTGTTGTATATAGCAGGACATGAAAATAAATTTCACCATACTCGTTTGGAAATTATCTCAGAATATACAAACAGAATAAGATGCAATATTCATGCCAAATTGAAACACTGATTTCAAATAATTCGTGTTAAAATGGCAGACTGTTGTTTACGGCTTTGTATTTCCACTCCATTTTTTTTGTTAATTGACTGAGACTATAGTTGTATGTTGCTGTCGTTAAATATTTTCTGTTGTTTACTTCAACTGGCACTGAAGGTAAATATAGTTTGAGTGGTGTGATGCAATCAGTTGTCATGATATGCAAATTTCGTGGCGTTATGACCTATAAAATTCAGCAGGACATGAGAATTGTATTCATTTTTGTTTGAGACACCCAGAATGGTGCTTGATTTGCAACTGTTTAGATCTGACGCGGGAGGAGATCCTGCTAAGATCACCGAGAATCAAGTCAAACGCTATAAAGATGTTACGTTGGTGGACAGAGTCGTGGAAGCTGACACAGCATGGCGAAATTGTAGGTAAACTAAGGTACTCTTGCATCAGTCAACTCTATATTGTTGACATACACAAGTTGGACCACTGCAAAACTATTTTAACATGTTTTGTTCAAACGATATACTAGTGATAATGTCATAATGGCATTCCTGTATATAATTCTCTATATTTTGGTGAATATTTTTGTCATCTCATGAGCTGGGATATTTTCAACATCTTGAAAACAAACAACTGGATTAGTTTGATTCGTAGGTACAGTACCTCTAATTTAAGTGGCTATTTTTAGTCGCTGTTGGACAAAGTCTATAACAGGGACTTATGTTTTTGATTCTATCCATACATGCATGCATGCATGTGTGTGTGCACGCATGTCCGTCTTGTCATTTCAATTTTGTTCAAAGTTGGTGCAAAGACAAGTCATAATGCATGTGTGTTTCAATCTGTTTTTTATTTGGGCGACTGTTGACCAACTGGCGGCGATTTTTCTCCCAAAATACCAAAAATCAGCATCAACTGGTTCACAAGCATGCTTTGACCGATTTTATTCAAACTGGTTAATGGTTAACTGGCGACCATGTTGGTTTAATTTCCAGGTGTCCTTAACCATTTCTCAGACATACTTTCACTGATTTTGTTTTGAACAACACACATGATATTTTGTTTTGTTATTTGATTCTTAATGTCAAACTGGTTTATGTTTGGATTATACAATTTTAAGGATAAGATATATGAATGATCCAATTCCTGCTAAAAAGTGCTGTTTAACATGATGAATACCCCTCCTCACCAACATTAGCACAATTCATGAAGATTTAGCTAAAAATTTTGTGTAACTAGAATTACTGGGGAATTAATAAATTAAGAACAATGTATCTACTGTTTGTCTCGTACAAATTTTATCACCAACTCAATGTAATTGTAAATCAATTGTAAACGTCTTAGTGGTCTATGCAATATAGTTGTCGAGTGCATGAGACTTTGGAATTTGGTTTTTGCTTAAAAATAATATGTTTACTTAAACATGCAGACTGATAAAAAGGATTTGAAGTAGAGAAAATCCAAATGATAACAATACCGTATTTGTTCTATTAGTATTGCATACACTTAATAGTTGTGTTCACGTTACACGAAGTACCGGCTATGATTTAGGCTGATTTAGGCTTATCTAGCATATTTGCATTTCGGCTAGATCCAATTGCGTCCACGCACAGGGAGGGCCAATCGTTAGCACGGGCTAAGGGGCGCCATCAGTTGATGACCTTTGGCAAGCCGCTATTTACGAATGAAAAATGGATGACACGCGTGAGGTTCTATTTCTGCTGCTGACATGTTTCGCTCTAATTTTGAAGCGACGTGCACAGGAACGTGAGAGAAGATGGACCCAACTTATTTGGATGCACAGAAACAGTATACAACGGCCTTACAGAATACAGAGTTTTATTAATGCATGTCGTAGACAGCGAACCAAATTTATTTTGTCTACGATTGGAGCTGCTGTACGCTCTACTACAGCGACCCGATTAGTGTGGAAGCGTGTACACTGAGCTCGGTTGCCTTTTTGGGAATGAAAAAGTTGGATATATTTGATCACACGTGCATAATGTTCACACCCAAAGGTCGCTGCAGAAGGCGCTTAGCCCTGGGCTAAGCGTTCGCGCACACTTTGTTAGCCCGTGCTAAGGGTCTAGACCGCTTCTTAAATTCGGATCAGATTTAACCCGTACTTAGCATTCCTTAGCCCGTGCTAAGCGTTCACGCACATTTGCTTAGCACACGGGCTAAGGAATTTGACCTCTTAGCCCATGCTAAGGAGCTGTGCGTGAACGCAACTAATAAGAGGTGTTTCTATGATCCAACTATTAAGTCATATTTTGATGAAATTCTTGGTGTGCTTCTACTGGTAATAGAGCAAATATAATACATGTATGAACATGTACTTGAAGACATGTACCCCTAAATATACTGTGTGAAAGTGTAGGTTATTGTGTTATTAGCTACATGTATAGTACTTCCATTACCAATTATTTGTGTTTTAGTGTTTCCACTAAATATGGTTTTTTACTCAATTTCTTGCGGCCTGTTTATATTGAAATTCTCAGATACATATGCATAACTAACATATAAACAGAAGGAAATGACCTTGGTTAGTTAAAAAGAAATTGTATTTCTTTCGCAAGACACGTTTTATCACCACTTCAATTAATTGGAACATATATTGAATTTATGTGTATACAATGTATATTGTAATTTGGATGATAGCCAGACTAGCTCTTAACAAACTCAGGTATTTGTACTTTGTATTTTTGATGTATATATTTTAATATTAGTTTTCTGTCATTGAAAATCACAGAATTAAGAGGATGTGTATCATGCTTATGTCTCGGTGATTGTCAATCAACAATTCTATTTGGTTGCTCTGTGTTGACAATGCAGTTGAAAAAAATGCCACAGACATACTTAAGATTGGCATACCCGGATACAGGAACTGGAACCGGAACCGGAACCGGAACTTGTATTTTGGCTTCATTTTGCTGTTGTTAAGACTCCTTATCACATGCATAAATTACTTATCACCACATTGTGATGAAGGACATGGCAGATCATTACCCCTATCACTGCAGTGTTATATTACTTACTAATGAACTTTTTTCATTGTATACGCTGCTTGAACATTGTTCGGAGCTTTCAGTCCAGTAACTACAGATTTTTGTAACGATGGTTAATTTTGACAAGCTGATGTGTGTATTTTCAGAATTGTATTCATTCCCACACAAAAATTGGTTGATATTTCCAAAAAAAATTCTAATGAATTTGAGCAAATAATCATGTAGAATCTCTATACAGTGTAGGCGTTCACGTGAAATAGAATACCCCCTGTGTTATTTCAGTAATAGTTCCACTGTCAACACATGTTATTTCACTATGTCATACTGTGGACATATGCAGATGATAAATACCGGTATATAATCCTATGATATTTTCGTCAGCATACACTTGAGATCATCGCCTGAAGCTCGAATTGATACAAAACTCTGGCTGTAATCACTCATGTCTGTTGACCTAAGATAAAATATAATTACCATTTTGTTGTTGTACACCTTTCAACCAATTTTACTCAAACTTGACACCAATATTTTGCCAATGGACACTTCGACACTAATTTGTTTTGGGTTTGAATGAAATTTTAATGGGTGCCTTCAAACATTTATCTTATTTGCCTGTGAATTTTATTGGTTTTGTGGTTTGATGCAGTATGACTGACTAATAACTGTCCTTTTCTATGGAATATCTAAATTCCCAACAGTAAATCATGAAACATTTTATTATATGCATTTGTATAACAGGGATTGAAATTAAGGCCTGTCAAAGACGGGCAGATTCCAGCTAGGAAAGGTGGATGTACAAATTGCCTGCACCTGTTGACAGATGACAAATTGGGGGTACTGGTAGTCAAAGTTGCTAATGTCCAGAAAGACTTCAAGATGATAAGCCGAAAATTAAAATTTTATTTTAAATAATGTGTTAATTTATCATGCTAAAAACAGATACATCATCAATTGTGACAGACACTTGTTCTCCAATCTATTCAATGGACAAGCAAGAGTTATTTTTAATTTCAATCTATATAATCTCAACAATATTTGGTTGATGTCAGCAGAGATGAGTCATATACATGTACCACCAAGTTTTGTATCAATCCAAGCTGTAGGTGAGGGATTGATGTTACTGTGGCGGTAGTCAAATGTTCCAAATTATGTTTAGTGTTCTCTGTAATATGTTTTCTATACATGCATTCAAGGTTGTTTCCTATTACAATTTTTTTTTGATCAAAGATATTGTTGTGAACTTACTAGTAAAGCTACATCTCTGTGTATTCATAATATAAACTACACTATCAATATTGTGGCCATAGTCTTCAACTATGACCTGTCTGATAGTAATTTTGGCCCCAAGGAATCCATAGAATGCTCCATTTTAACTTAGAATTATCAAAACCTCCACACCCTGGTAGGGAGAACCCTATCCCACTTGGTGGCGCCGCTGAATTGCAGTGCTCCCTCTAGCAGTTTTTTTTTTAGAAAAACTCCTGACATAGAAGTGTTATTTCTCTGTTTTCAATGACAGCTTTCTCGTGTTTTGTCAAAACTGCGGTTGTTTATACTTTAAATGCGCTTGTGGAATACTACCAAATTGAAATTTTCTGCGTTATCACTTTTTCTATACTGTGCATCTGATTGCTACAGCCTACCCATATCAAACAGCAGAGCTAGCCTGGGATTTAAGTTTTTGATTTCAAGACACTGCATTTCTTTCATTTGTTGTAACACTCTCTCCTTGTGTTTTAAATAATGCAGAATTTTTATTTATTCATTTCTAGTGAGGTACCAAGCTGACAATTTCAACAAATTAAAGAATGACTGTAGCAAGATGATTGGTGAAAAAATGAAAGTAAGTTTTTATCTGACAGCTAGACTGACACATACAAGGTGTCCAAACACTCTATACGTGTAAATTAAGGAAGAACATCAACTAATCTGTAAATATTATACATGTACTGTGGAATACTTTATTTTCGCTGGAATTAATTTTCGCTGAAAAGGCTTTTCGGGCATTTTGTATGGAATTTATTTTCACTGATTTTTGATGAGTTTAATGTAAAATATAGGAAAAAAAGTATATTCGCTGAATTTTATTTTCACGGAATCATCCCTTCAGCGAAAATAGCGAAAATAAATTCCAAGCGAAAATAAAGTATTCTACAGTACATAGAAGAATGATTACTATATGGGCATTATGGTTTCTGTATAATTTTAAAAATTAAATTCGAAACCTTTAACTAAAGCAACAATAGCTGTGATTTTGAACATTCTTTTGTCTAAATATACCCACATAAAAATGACCAAATCTCACCGAAATATTGTTTTAAAAACAATTTCTAAAGTGACCCTACACAAGGCTAATGTCACATAAATGGCGATTTGAAAACTAAGAATCGATTAGTTGCCATTTCATTTAAATAGGTGATGTTGTGGGGGACAATAACAAATTATGACACACAGCGCACACTATTGTGAGAAATGACACATAAAATCATCAGTGAGTGGCCCTCAGGGAGAGGCAGTCAGAGGTGGCTCAAGATGACAACGTTAAGTTGTCATCCTGTAATGTAATCCCTACGGCTCACTTGACACAACTTGATTTCAATAGATGGTGTCCTCTAGAGTCCTCGCCTCCACCCCTCGACCATCTTTTTTCACTTGCAAGTGATTTAATGCACAACATAAGTATATAGCTTACATGTACATGTACAGTCAAACCTCATTATAACGAAAAGCATTGGACCAACGTAAACAGTTCGTTATAACCGTAGTTCGTTATAACCAGTTAGCCTCTAGGGGGCGCTTTTAAAACAAACAAGATGGCTGCCGAACCCCCCCCCCCTCCCGATTTCAAAACGAAGTCAGCATAAAATAAATGCACATTAGACACATACTTTAACATAAGAATACAGTTTTATTACCATTGTATGTTCATTATTCTTCATGAAATACATAAAAATATGTTCCTTTGCCATATATGTAAATAATCAAAGTGTCAAAATTGAGGCTGACAATAAGTGTTCACATGCTTGTACAAGGTGGATTCACATTCATTTAAAACAGTTACACATGGATTACACAGAACGTGAAGTTCGAATAAAATTGAGCACGGCAGAACAAATTCTCACTGGTAACAAGAATTTTTCAGACAAGCTTGAAAAAGTCTGTGATTTTCGCCTGACGGTGGTTACACATTGTAGAAAACAACATGTCCTCAACGGCTGAAAGCTTACTAAACATTTCAATGTCAACGTTATCACGGGACTGGAGATAGTTTCTGAGCTTGAAAGGCAAGTTAGTGCTTGTGATGAAGTCGACACATCGTCTAAAACAGAAGCGGTATCGATGTTTTCGACATTTACTTCATCTTCATCCAACGGTTCCGCTATCACCGATGCAACAATGTCATCGTCTGTGGGAATTTCACAAACATCAATCTCTTCGTCGACAGCAACAAAATCAGAAAAAGAAAGCTGGTCTGGTAGATCTACCTGCTGTGAAAGATTTTCCCAAAGTGTGGATAGATTGTCGTCAACGTGTTCGCGATTGTCGTCAGCTGTTTCGATGTCACCACTTTCACCGTGGACAAACTCCACCTTACGGAAACAGTTTGCAATGGAAGTTGACTTGACTTTGATCCAAGACGAGTGTATCATGTCGATGGCATCTTTAATGTTGATAATCGGCAGATTTTCACCGGCATCAAGGGATACAAGCATTCTCTCGACTACCCGTCTTCTGTAATGACTTTTGAAATTTCTTATAACGCCCATATCCATCGGCTGCAATTTTGACGCTGTGTTTGGCGGCAAAAACACAAGTTTGATTGATGTCAGATTACTTACGACAGGATGGGCGGGACAGTTGTCGACAAACATCAACACTTTTTGTTTTTCAAAAGTGAATTTTCTGTCTTGTTTATGAAGCCAGTCTCGAAATAAATCACTGTTCATCCAGGCTTTTCTGTTTGCTGCGTAATCGACAGGAAGGGCATCCAAGTTCACATTTTTAAAACACCTAGGTTTCTTTGATTTACCAAGAACGAGCGGTTTCAACTTTTCTGAGCCATCCATGTTAGCGCATAACATCACTGTTATTCGCCCTCGAGTGTTCGACATGGTGAAGTCAAAACTGAGAGTGACTGCCTCTGTAAAGTCAAGCTTTATTTATCCCTCTCCAAACCCCCAATTTTCACACTGTCTGTCTACTCAGACTTTCCCGTGATTTGCGTGATTTCCGTCCGTCTCGTTGTTTACGTCAACCATTCTCAACCACATGAACGTGATATTTCAACACTTTGCGACTTTGTGTTCATTCATAAAAAATCACACCCATAATCTTGTGTGATTTTATAGTCAGACAAGCATTGTTTGAGATGTTAAAATTGACTGGACAGGTTAATTGTACGCAAACAGTCTTGTATGCATTGTTTATTATGCACCACACCGGATCTTGGCCACATGTTATGATTATAATTATCGAAGCCACTCGGGCATTTGTTCGTTATAAATGTAAACAACCCATTGTTCTCAGACGAAAAACAAGTCGCTGTAACCGGGTTTTCGTAATAAGCATTGTCGTTATAAACGATGCCCATTGCATAGGAAAGTAAGCATTTCAAACGGGACTTTTGTTGTTCGTTCGTTGTAACCGGTTTTTCGTTGTAACCGAGTTTGTACTAATGAGGTTTGACTGTATATGCTATGCTTTCAGTGTCCACATTTTGGCGACGGCTATTACTAATTGACACTTATTAAAAGTTGGTATACATGTAAAAGATTTATAGCTATTGCCACATTAATATCATTGCAGTGTCAAGTCCGCTAAAATCAAACCTTTCTACCATACTATATTGTACAATGTGCTATTTCATTTAATAGTATATATTTCTGCATTCACACTCAAGTATTGAGTATTGGTATAATTTCATCTTTTCGTTTTGAGTCCATTTTCTGAACTTCATTTGTCTGAATTTTTTCTGCCATGTATATGCTAAATTACAAAAAATGATTTCCTATATATTAACTAACCCAGTAGAAGTACACGTTTCTTTGCCTTAATTGCATCAACTCAAAGCAGTGGTTTAGTTGACGCAATACAGACATTCAAGTGAGTTGATGTCTTACCTGAACTCTGAATGAACCCCAAAGAGATAATAAAATAATCACTTTACTCTGAAGTGTGTTGTGATAACACCAGATGCAATGGTCAATTTGGTGCTATTTTCAGAAAAATCACTCTCTAGGAAAAAAGCAATACAATCACATCCATATCTGATCACAGGTTTGATAACTAATTCTACTTTTTAATTTGTTTTCAGAAGTAAGTGATTTTCAATTATCTGCTCTCTAGAAGGAAAAAAATTG
Source organism: Saccoglossus kowalevskii (assembly GCF_978046115.1). Classification (NCBI taxonomy): domain Eukaryota; kingdom Metazoa; phylum Hemichordata; class Enteropneusta; family Harrimaniidae; genus Saccoglossus; species Saccoglossus kowalevskii. The sequence goes on along the minus strand of NC_140643.1, from coordinate 18,235,557 downwards.
GTTTAAAATGATGTATCTAATTTTCAGTAAATAATTAGGATTACCGAGGCAACACTGTATTAAGCATATTTATAAATTATTAGAAAATCAGTTCTGATAATAACTTTAATAACTTTTAATGCATTTAATATTCGGTTCACAACTATTGTCACATTATATCTCTCTGAAATATCCCTCTTACAATGTACCAAATTATGTTGTGCAAATTATGAAGTACATGTAGTTGTGTATAATTTTGAGCTTGACAAAATGTACATTTTGATACATACATACATACATGCATGTGACGAAATGTACCATAGACTCAAATTGAGGTACATGTATGTGTTTGGGTTGTAGAAAAAAGAACCTGTTGGAGATGCTGATGAAGCAGTACCAGAAGATGTTGTTGCCAAAATGGAAGCACTTACTGAAGATCTTTTAAAGGTAACAAATATTATAATATCTGCATTGGAATATGGAATACCAGCAGGCAACTAATGTTATTATGAATTGAATTATGTTGACCACTGTTGTGTTGAGCTTTCACAGTTTAGAAATAAGTGTCTAAATAACGTTTAATTAATTGACAAGTTTATGCATCAGAATCAGAATCAGGATGTGGTGCGTTATAAAACATATTAACTGGTTTATTGGTGCATTAGCATACTCCCATTTCTGATCAGCAAAATCAGTCTTTATTTTATTATTTTTGGAATTTCTCGGGGAGGACATGTATGCATGTTATTATTGAGTCAATATGTGTTCAGCATGCTACATTACTACCTGGAGATCAAAGTTATCTTTGGAATGCTCAACCAATACTGTTATTCATTGTCTTTATTTATGGTACAAATCATTGATGTTTTTTTTTCATATCTCGCTATCTTCTCCTCAGTTTCTCACATCTTCTTTTCCTAATATTCAAAATCATCACTGTTTATGTAATTTTGTAAGTACCTAGATTAGAAACTGTAATGTAATGTTTTATCAATAGATGCAAGTCTTTCTTTTTTGTTTTTCCACCACAGAATTTAACCGTGAATCAAATCAAGAAAATCCGAGTTTTAATTGACGAATGCATAGCGAAATGTAACAGTGAAAGGCTGGAATTTGAGAAAGTTCGTAATGAAAACTTGAAAGAAATCGGAAACATGCTTCATGAGTCTGTGCCTATTAGCAATGATGAAGTGAGTACTATATGCATCTTTGAACATATAATTGTATTAAACATTTCTGAATGCATTGACTGGCAATGATATCGTATGATATCGTACGTCTACATGTGCAGAGTTTTTTATATCACAACATACATTTTGTATCTCGGAAAGTGGGCTGGTTATCATGCATACATTTTAAAACATTAATTTAAAAAGTCATGTTCATCTGTTTTAGGATGAAAATGAAATTGTACGCACATTTGGCGAGTTGGATGTTCGTAAAAAATATTCTCATGTTGACTTGATACACATGATAGATGGTATGGAAGGAGAAAGAGGTGCTGTGGTATCTGGCAGTCGAGGATACTTTCTCAAGGTAAGGATTTTAAGGATTTCACTACTACTTGTACCAGACTGTATAAAATGGTGGCCACCTATAATTTTGCATAATGCAGTGTACTACTGCTATAAAAAAAGGTGGCATTGCAGGTCAGTTGATTTGCCTAGTGATCTGGGAAAGTGGCCACTTGGGGGCACTTAGTTCCTGTTTTCAGATGCAGGTCAGACCGATTCATCAAACCTAATTGGCAACTCATACAATCTACATATAGAAAATGATATACCATAGCTACATTTATGAACTATACTTAATTTTACATATTCACTGAGTTTTAATTTAGTGCATTTTTAGTGCAAACCCAGTGAATATTTTTACAGTACTATGAATTGTTATTAGACAAGACTTCTCATGCAATATTGGTCAACATACACAGCAGCAATAATTAGTTGCAAAATAAACTATAAAAAAAGTTATTTTTATTCTTGATCAAAATTATGTGGAGTTACTTTGTGAAATGTGAAACAAAGCTGCCTTTGGTGTTGATGGAGATGGTCAGGGAAAAATGGATGGTTGAGATTTATGTTTTTTTAAAATAATTCACACTGATCTTCATATTGCCTGTATTAGGGGGCTGTTATATTCTTAGAACAAGCATTGATTCAGCACGGGTTGCGAATACTGGCCGAGAAAGATTTCATTCCACTGTACACACCGTTTTTCATGAAAAAAGAAGTTATGCAGGAAGTGGCACAGCTGAGTCAGTTTGATGACGAACTTTACAAGGTGCGAGAAAAATATGTACATTTCACACATTAATAGTACTGATATTAATCATACTTTGTTGTATTCTCGTGATTACATTATTATTATGCTTCTTTCCTTGTTTGTAGTTATAATGCTTGTACTTGTAATAGTGTACAATAGCGAAAGTGTTCGAAAAGGTGAAAAACCTGGCAAATTGTGTAACTTGTAATGATTATTTTGAGAAATAAATTTGTTGCTATCACTCCATCTCTCTAGGTCATCGGTAAGGGTAGCGAGAAATCTGAAGACTCTGGCTATGAAGAAAAATATTTAATAGCAACCTCTGAACAGCCAATAGCGGCATATCATCGAGACGAGTGGATACCCACTGCAGACCTACCTATAAAGTATGCTGGGTATTCTACCTGCTTCAGACAAGAAGTTGGATCACATGGTAGGGACACAAGAGGAATTTTTAGAGTGCACCAATTTGAAAAGGTGAGATACATGTAGTTGTATGATTGACAATAGATGTTAGAATCAAATGGTGACCATGCAATCTCATTGAGAGTGAGATGTGACCGGTGTTTTTGCGAACACAAATGGTGCGGTAGATGTTACCACTGGCTACAGTGTACATTAATAGTTTCTTGGTTAGTTGTGTTTAGTGCTTACACAAAGTACAATCTGAAACTGCATTGCATGATGGGACTGCATGTATGTTGAGCTATGTCACATAATGTTTTATGTTGCTAAGATGTGCACCACTGTACCATGTATTTTTATTGGGACTGCAAAAGCTGCTGTAGAGCTCTGGTCAAAGAGCCGATGAAAAATTGATAACTGTTGCATATGTAGACTACAATAAATTATAGAAGACATTACAACTTTAATCTCCCATGGTAGTTTGTAGCATATTGATGACACAATTATATTGTGTATTGTATTGCATGTCCATTGGTGCTGTGATCAGCTAACCCACTCACCTACAATTCTTACATTTGCGTTGTATTTTCAGGTGGAACAGTTTTGTCTGACTTCTCCTCATGAAAATAAGTCATGGGAAATGTTTGATGAGATGATTGGCAATGCTGAAAATTTTTACAAGTCACTTGGTATCCCGTATAGAATAGTCAACATAGTGTCGGGTAAGTCATGTTGTTTACATCAGATTTCTGATGAGAATGAGACTCGATGCTCATCGTCATGGAAACAACATGCAGCTGCTCTATTTTTTCAGGACCTCTAAATAGACAGAGTGAACCTTCTTCACACACTGCTTTTCTGATGCAAACATTTCTTTGGTTTAAAGGGGCACTTCCAGTTAAGCCTAATCTCACAATAAATTTACTTTCTGGATTAAAATTACAATGGATAACAAAAGATAGATTAACTTTATAAACAACATAAACAATAGTGTCCCATGATTCTTTGGTACAATCCCTGGGCTTGGAAGGTTCTCCTTTAAGTACTTGGGCCCCTATACAGGGAGGTCTGACACCAACATACGTGGATATACTTCACTATGGCAACTATTTTAAAACCTAACAACAGTTGACTACATGTAATTATTCACACATTAAATAAAAATTGTTATTTTTTACACTTAATGAAGTCACTTAATTCGTGTGTAATAAATAAATTTTTGTTCATTTTGAACACAAATGTTGGTTCATAAAAGCAAATATATACTTTGTATTGCCCATCTTCGTAAATCTATTAAAAGCCAGATGAACAAGCCATGCAGTAATTTTCCATATCATGCCTAGCCTTGTTTGACAAGAAGACACGACTTGTTTTCCATATGTGGTATACACATACACTTGTTTTCCATATGTGGTATACACATACACATGTTTTCCATATGTGGTATACACATACACATGTTTTCCATATGTGGTATACACATACACATGTTTTCCATATGTGGTATACACATACACTTGTTTTCCATATGTGGTATACACATACATATGTTTTCCATATGTGGTATACACATACACTTGTTTTCCATATGTGGTATACACATACACATGTTTTCCATATGTGGTATACACATACACATGTTTTCCATATGTATATCTACACATAAACAACACAGGACTAATGTACACTAGTATGCTATTTCATATGTGCATACTTACCAGCTTATTTGCATGTCAGTCCTTCATGTGCATCCTGTTTTCACTGTACTTCACCAGCAGCAACCCTCTCCTAATGACTGAAATTTTTTGTCTTTCGCAGGTGAACTAAATAATGCAGCTGCAAAGAAGCTGGACCTGGAAGCCTGGTTTCCTGGTTCCGGTGCTTTCAGAGAGCTTGTCTCCTGTTCTAATTGTTTAGACTATCAAGCCAGAAGGTTGCTTGTCAGATATAGTCAAACTAAAAAAATGGGAGGACAGGTGAGTGTTTCCTCAACCGACCCTGGTATTTATATTGTAACCAAATTGTATCTTGTTTGATGCATTGCTAGTAGTTCTGTACAGCCCGCATGCCTGGATATAGGCACTTCTGTAGTGAAATGATGTTTGACTTTCTATAATTTGCAACTATAGTTTGAAACTGTGTCATACATGGGGTATATGGAATCCTGATTTGTACATCATAACTTGGGTACTATCTTGGTAATAAACAACTGGTTCCAGCACTCATCCACATAATAAATCACACAAGCATAGACTACAACCAACAACAGCTTTATTGAATTGAATGTATTATGTAGAAATTTCACCACTACCAGAGTGGCTTCCGCTAGGCACTAGATTGGCAAGATAGTTGGTTTGGACAAGACTATTGTATTTATATTACTTAGCAACAATCTCCTACTTTTGTAAGATTATCTTTTTTGAGGTCAAGTTAGACTTGCATGTAATATCTATTAGTTCCAAAACTCCCCGAAACCTGGTCAATGAACATGATTTTGTTTGTTATGTTACTTTTCTAAACAATAAAAATACAGCTTCTATGATGACTTATTGCAAATGGGGGTGTGAATGGGTCAACTCAATTTTGACAATTAGCTGTTAAATACTTCTGTCCCACTCTGTTAATAGTGGTGGTCTTGGGGGGGGGGGGCGGTACTGGATGATGCAATTAACAAAATCTGACATGTCTGTGAATCTTGTATAGTGTTGTGCTTCTGTCTTTGCTTACTTAAATTTCATTGCCTTTATTTACATCACAGGCTGAGTTTGTTCACATGTTGAATGCTACCATGTGCGCTACCACGCGTGTTATCTGTGTGATTTTAGAAAACTATCAAACGGAAGAAGGTATAATCATCCCGGATGTTCTTAAGCAATATATGCCACCAAGTAAGTGCATTATGGGTAATTTCAGTGTTAAGTTTTCTGACTCTAATAATAATTTACCAGAAACATATTTATGCATTATTTATAATCTGTTTATTTGAAGTCTGTCATTAAAGGATGATTGTGTAATTCTTGAAATTAAAATCTTTTAAATACTAATCAATATTATATCAGTCGCAACAGATCAGTCCTTTACACTCTTCTTTTTTCTTCAATTTAATCAGATTTACAAGATATAATAAAGTTTGTGAAACCAGCTCCGATTGATGAACAAGAAGCTAAGAAACAGAAGAAAAAGGAAGGAAAGAAGAAGAAAGCTAAGACTGAGGATGCCAGCGGTCCAGTTGAGAGCACCGCTGAGAAAGTGGACAAACTAAAATTGGATAAGTGAGGGGAAAATACCTAAGACAATCAATGAAACAGAAATATCAATGCAGTTCTTACCATTCAACATTTTCTATTGCCTTTTGCTTCTGTGGCAATCGTATTATTCATCAGAACAAGATTCTCCCTTGGCAGTCAAATAAATACAAATAACTACAATCACTCGTCAGGTCATATGACATTGAAACGTATATCTAATCTTTCCTAAGTCATGTGCATGTTTTTTCCATTATACAGCATAATCAATTTACTTCTGCTAAAGAACCTTTTTTTTTTACGAAAAAAACCATACTCAGATCCTTTGATTTCCTCAATGGACCATTATCATTATATCACAGTATCATGTACAATATGTGAGAGTTCAAAAGAAGCGGCTTCTTTTATAACATTTGAAAAGCAGGAGGGTCGTCAATTGCCCACATGTGGGAATTGAGTCTAAAGCGATGATAGCACATGCTAAGAACGCAAAGGTTCATGTGTAGACGCTTGTTTGTAAACAATGACGCGCTATGCTTCAAAATTAAAACATGAAATTATACGTGCGACTCTCTAAGAATTAAGGAATTCTTTCAGCAGGCAATGAGTTAAAGAGAAATTAAATGTGTACATTGCATTTCAATACTAAAGTAGTTTTCAATATAAACAGATCATTGCAGCATTGACTGTACCTCATAGATGTTGGGGTTGAACAGCGCCCTCAGTGTCAAATAGCTATAATTCTTTTGTTCATCTAATACTCTCGATATGGTTGTTTTCTCAATTAATATGTGTACTCCAGTGAGTTTCTAAATGGCAGCATTTTACAATAACCATGAATGTACTTGAAAATGTCTGATATTTAATGCGTTACCAAATGAACAATGTTAATGTTTGTTATAGATGCACAATTTTGCATTACTTGGCAATATGTCATCTTGCGCAATCTTACTTCACTGAAGCCTCTCACATAGAGTGAACTTTAATGAAAGCACTCACTTGGGGTGCCCTTACTTCACTGAAACCTTTCACTTGGGGTGTCCTTACTTCACTGAAACCACCTAGGTTGATCACAATTCACTGAAACCACTCACATTGAGTGATCTTAATTCACTGAAACCACTCACTTGGGATGATTGTATTTCACCACAACCACTCACTTGAGGTGTCCTTATTTCACTAAAATCACTTCACTGAAACCACTCCCTTAGTGTGATCTTACTTGCTGTAACTCATCACTTGGGGTGTCCTTACTCTGCTGTAACCACTCACACAAGGTATCTAACTTTGCTGAAATTACTGGTGGCCATGTTTCTTACAGAAAAACTAAATTTGACTTGGATAAAAAGTATTGTGAATCTGTCTTTTATTTTCCAGCTCTGAGCATTGTGTCCGATCACACAAATATATTACTAGTATCAAGAATATAAATTTCTTATACATGTGCAATGTCAGAATTGCGACAATTAAACCAGTGAATGAACTTTAAGCCTGTACAGTTTTGTGTAAAATGATCCTGTATTGAATTAAACCGCTGGCATAAATAAATCTAAAATACACATCTCTGTTTCTGTTTTCAATTTGTATGAACCAAATCTACATTGTCACTACTGCGATATTCAAAGGTTAGTGTGCTATCCAGTAATGGTCAGGGTCGCAGGTGGAGCGAACTTGCATTGATGGATGTGTTTGAAGAGTTCTGTTTACATAACTGTGGTTACCTACTTAAAACCATTCTGACAACTCTGGCTTATATCGCTGTGCTGTTCTGATTTGTAATTTTTGTCGTGTGTTATGAATATTTTATGTAAATTTTGCTGATGTTCATCCAATATCAGTTTTGAAGCTTAGAATTGAAATTGACAAGGGAAATGCAGCATGTAGGTCAAAGATACTAATAGCTGCATTGCCCCCTTTTAAAAGTACCATACTGTTCTTATGTACAGTTAATATCCATAAGGTATAATGAGATATAACATCCTCTCGTATTATGGAGTATATTTTGGCCTTGTCTGAATTAGCACCCTTGTTCTCCATTTGTAACCCAAACTTGATGAAAGTCTGGAACTATCTCTGCAATTTGGCCAACTGTACAAAAAATGTGTTTTTTCAAGCTATACGTTTTAAAAGAAAAAAACAAGTGCAAATTTGAGTTTTGGGTCATTTAATGCTTGTAAACACTAATAAAAAATGTGAATTAACTTCAGAAGTTTGTTTTTATATAAGGAATTTTGGAAATTGTTAATAATTGACCAAAGAACATGTAATGTGGTAATGGGCACTGTATGAGAAATGCCAAATCACATTTATGGTACACTGATGAGCACTACAAGATGTCCAATGTTGCATATGATTCACTGGGATGGGCACTGTATGATATAGTACACCATAGCAGAGACTATGATCAATGTTAAATGATAAACCATGTTTGGCACTTTGTAAGAAATACCATATCACATATGACACGCCATGATGGCCCCTATACATGAATCACGCCATATTATTTATTTTCACCCGGATGTGCACTGAATGCTTAGTGCCAACGTAGTGTTGAAAATATGAATATTATCTCTGAAATAAGAAAGAAATACTCTCAGAAACCACTTACCTTAAAATGCATATATACTATTTCTCGGCCGATCAGAATGCTCAGTTGACTATATATTCACATTAAATGTACTGTATTCGCGTCTGACTGTGTTCTCAGTTTGGCAACAACTTTGAATATTTCAACTTTCGTTGTTCTCATAAACTTCTAGGTTGTTATACCATACAAGTGATATAAACCGTTATACTTAACAGCGGCGAGAAAATTTACCGAACTATAGCTAAAACCAAGGCGATTTCTAAAGTCATACCCGCGGACCGGAGATACGAGCTTTGAGGTGGGTAGGATGTCCCATGAACTAACCGGAACTCGATTGGCTTTCATTGGCATTGGTTTTTGGGCTGCATCGTTTGCCAGATAACGGATATTATACAAGTTAGTCGAAATGCAACCCTTCCATGTCCAAGTTGTGTGAGAACGCTTCGTACCCCCTTGTGTTGCCTTCGCGCATGGTGCAATGCAATGTTCTCGCCTTGGCCTTTCATATCAGATTTATTTCACAATATTTTTGACTGGAAATTGTAAATCGAAATTGCAGACTTTATATCCCAGAAAAATCCTCATTTTTAGGACTTTATCCTATAAATAATTAGCTAAATTTATATTGTAAAATTATATATACTCTATGTGAAATTCTAAATACTAGTAAGCAAAAGATAACAATGTGATTATATGAAAATACTAATTATGATCCGGATCTCCGTATGTAGTACAATACATTGACGCGTATATCGAATACAATAGTGTTAGTTGTATCAAAATTCCGCAATAGCTATTTGATTAACCTTTAAAAAACGACCTGCCTTCTTTATTACGATGCAGATTTATAAGGTGCTTCGGTGTTATCTGTGGGTTGGATGTGCTCATTACTTGGATCACATGTGACCTGGCATATGTTTTTGTCTATAATTGGTAGGACCACCTTGTAACATATTAACTATTGGCAGGTGCTATTGCCGACGTCATAACATCCGGGACATGGCAATCAGCAGACGACAACAGTAAGTGTGACTCGGCGCCCATTCTTGTCTGCTCCAGAGGCCAATTTCGAAATACATTGTTATTATAACCCAAATGGGTAGTGTTTAGTCAACAAATGAAGAACTAGTACTACATGGAAAAGATACTGTGCGACGAGGAATAGTACACCACGCTATATAGCGGCGTCACTTTTGTGTCCGGAAAGTGAGGTGAGATTGTATAAACAATTATTCCAGAACTTACGCTAATACTTTAGTGCATTGCCCATTTCATTCGCCTTCGTACATACAATAAACGTGCCTATTTGATTGCTTAAATTACAGATGAGTGTCAATCAATATGCTCGTTTCTTTGAAATAGTATACTAGCACAAAATCCCGCGAGTCAGCCGTCAGCGGTTTTAATGGTGAACCGATCGAGCTGGTGGGGGATTATATAAACATTTGAGCGAGTATCCAGGCACGACAAAATAACATACAGGAAAAGGCATAAATACAAAGAGTATATCCGAGCACTAAACATGCTGATTAGACATACGCTTTCATAATAAACCGAGTGACGTCCCGAAAAATGTTAGGAATGTGCGCGCGATGTTCTTCTGACTCACTTGTCTGCCATAAGATGACGCACAACAAATGTTGCAAGTGTACAAATATAAATTTTTTTTCGATGTTCGTACATTAACCATGAGCTAGAATTTCATACAGTCTCTTGTTTACTTGTTAGTGGTTTTTTCAATAAAATCAAATATCATGTGACTGTGTAAAAGGCGACAGCCAGGTTACCGTGAAAGTCGGGTTACCGCGAAATAAACACGCGATATTTCGTGGTAATAGGTTTTCGCCATTTATACACTCCTATATTTTATTTTATTGAAAAGAAACACCAGAAAATAAGCAGCAGACTGTATGCAAGACTATGTGTTTGCCTTTCACAAAATAAACCTTGAACATTAATTTCCGTAAATTACAACCATTTTGATATAAATGTGTTGCTTGTGGAAAATTATTTATTTGGCCCAAAATTAAAGTTATAGAAAATAATATTTGTTGCCATCATAATGCTAGCATCTTGATGCAGGAAGCGTTCAACAGTTGGACTGTACTAATATTGTATACAGACATTGTTCTAACAATGTAGATAAAATATGTTCTAATTTGTAAACGTGACAACGACGTCCATTTCAATCTGATATATTATTTCGCGAAAACAAATTTGCCCGAAAATGTCAGTTCAACAGTATACTCAAATAAATAGAGAAATAGCAATCTGGCACTAGTATTAACAAGTGCGTGTTTGTAGCGCCCTATTTAAGGCTACTAAGTCAATCAGCACAAATTTGATTAGTTTGGAGGTTGGAAAGTGCAGTATGGTATGCCAACTGGTATGAACAAAAGGCCAATTCTACCAGCCGTAAGTCTATCTATGCAGTTTTAGTTGTACTCACTTTTTAACTCAAGGGATTGATCATATAATCTTTTCACATGATTCTTATATATAGACATTCCAGGGACAAGAGTTCAAAATTTACTGCCAGAATAAATAGATGTGCTTTTCAGATTGAATATTCAATAGCAACATGTTTTATGTCGGAGGTTTTATAATGATCTGCTTCAATCTACGCTATTGGTCAGAATGCTGTTCGAATGAGGCGTACGGAACTCCGTGGATGATGTAAATATTTAGAGGCATCCGGAACGTTACTATCTGTGTCATTATGAAGGACATATGCCCATCTTAATTCATATTCTAGAAATAACTTAAAAAAAGAAATGACATGCATAAACAATGCGGTATGTGGCGGTTGCACAAACCAACCACGTTTATTGCACAATCGTCCTTATAAAAGACCATTATCAAATAAAAGTAATACATGTATACAATTTGACTCCGTGGACACCGTGTATGTCACAATCTGACTGAAGGCAACGAAACACAAATATATATATATATATACATATATACATATCCCACCACCTGGTAAATTTTACTGTAACAATTGACCAATGACAAGCGTGGAAACCCAAGTGTGAAAATACATGACGAATAGTTAGCAGTCATATTCTAATTTGCAAAACGTATATGATGCTCCTTTCCAAATATGGTCAACTAATTTATTCAGTTGTGTATAACATGCACGTCTGCTTGGGATATGTAACCGACTTACATTATAACATAACGTAATTTCCAGGCAAACAAACAAAACGTGTAATCGGAGGGTACAAATATTAATGGCAGATATCACATTTATCGGTCAGCAAAACATCACAACGTTTGAATAATAATAATTGTACCAAACTGTCAATATATAACTAGAATAATTAAAAAATAACCATAATTTAATATTCTAATATGTCTTTCAGGCGAATCGAGTTTAAATAATATTAGCCGCAATTCCCTGACATACAGTACTCATACGTAGTACACTGAGTACTTTAACATATGGAGTGCAGCTTGGCGCAGTATCACAATCATTATTAGCAGAAACTTTAATATCCAAGTGCGCGTATTGGGAGAATTAACACGATTTCAACTACCCTTTACAGATGCTTCACCTGTGCGTAGTATCTGTGGTATGCTTTTACACGGGCGACTTGACAAGCTTGTACAAAGAAGGAAATTGAAAGCAAATTGTAAATAAATCAACAGTGATTGCATTCTGAGTTTTTGGAAGGTAAGAGCTTTTAGATAGGCACTTTTGATGATTATCTGTTGTTGAAATTCCGTGTTTTGATTATTCTTGACCAGGCTGAGAAGCTCGTTCATGTATTACATCGCATTAGACCAAACGGAATAAACATAAATGACAGACTTAGGTTTTGAACACCCTATTGTTTTTGCCAAAAACTCGGTGCAACATTTTACACATTTGTTTTCACTGTTAAAATTTGACCTAATGGACACAAGTCCCATTAGTCCCATTGGATAATGTCTTGATAAATGTTTTTGAAAAAATAGAAACATTTATGTAGGTCAACTTTGTTGAAAGTGGAAACAGCTGACAAAACGTTCAAAGAGCTAATATCCACATTCAGTGTGGAATTGCATATATATCGTGGGGCGAAAAAATACCATCCGGGTAAAAGCTAACCAGAGCTGACTATACTTCTAATATCAAGCAATGTGTAGTTACAAGATAGACCCAGAAAGCGTAATGTCTAGGATTAGATAATTAGTCAAATGATGCTCCCCTCTATATCAGCACATTTTTCGCAGATAACCCTATTTCTTAGAACTATTAGACAGTTTGAGAGCTACACTATGAAGTATCTTCTAGGCTATTTATAACCAGTAACTAATTTAGTTTAAACATGATATACATCGACCTTTCAAAATAGAGTGTGTTGTGTAATACATTTAATCAAGATTGTCTTGTTAAGGCTAATATTATCAAACTCTATACTACATGTACTCAAATAGGCTATCGAGAAAAAAAAAACAGTCCCACGAGTTGGTGAATTACGTCACATTTTAGTTAAAATGAGACTAATAACATCTTTAACCCTGACCGAGAAAAATCTAGGTTGAAACTTGGTATTGAAATGCTCAATCAACGTAGAACCCTTTAAAAATCAAGAAAGGATCGATACAGTGCAAATCATGATTTCAGAAAATAACTTTGTTTTGCAAATTTGGTACGAATGTCTATTGTAATCATGTCATGTTGTACTATAAACGTACCAGTCTTTTAATATTGTCCCGTGCTGAGACGACCGGTACTTAGTTCTAATACTACTGCTCGACTTATTTGACTTAATTGACCGATATGCACCGCGTCATTGTGGCTTTAGGTAATTTAGAACTGATCATATTCTACTGAAAAGACAAGATTCAAAATGTACCACGAAAACGTACGGTTTCCGTTCATTCAGCTACTATGCACATGGCTACTTTTTTGAATACAGATGTTTTAATAGAAGTTTGAAATTTTGTTTCTCTCCATCCCCAGACAGTTTGTAAAATGTGTCATTATATGAGAGTCATATAATAACTCGCCCTTGGGACACAGTGTCTAATAGATGGTTGTGTACTTGCATTTCGAACAGTTTTAACTATTATGTTAGCAGAATAAGCTAGTTTTCATATATATATATATATATATATATATATATATATATATGTGAGTGGAATTTAGCACTAGTTACTATTTGATTGTATAAACTAGATATCCCTCGTTTTTATTTTTGAACTGTTGGGTACCTAACTTATTAGCCTTATTACCTAACTTATAGCCATGTATTGAAAGTTGTTACATTGTTGTATTTTTAAATCGCACTGTGCGACCTATAAATGGTTCATTCTTCATACAGTGTTCTCAGGGCTAGTCGAAAATACATATCAATCATTTATGTTTCTGCGAGACATTTCATGCTACCTACGTATTATCAATAAAGAGTGGGGGAATTGAACCATCTACTCTACAATGCTGTGATAGTTTCCATATCAATATGGGACAAAATATAACAAAGAAGAGTTACATAAGCTTGTTTCCATGGTGATGAATAAATTGTGATTTTGAATAGGGGTCTTAATATTGGGAACGCAAATACTGTTTTTTCAGATTTTCAGTCAGTTGCGTTGACAGGCCAGTCCTGTTGTTGCGTTCAATTCTTCTTATATTTACAAACGAAGCAACATAATCGCGAAATATAACAAGACGACTTTCAATGTACGAGAGTATTGATAAGCTACACGAAAATAATCCATATACAATATTATATATCTTGTAATTATGTACGAGTAACATGATGTGATCAAATCATTATATATTATGGCAGATATAACATGCTACTTATCACCATCACAATGGGTGACACAATTTTCTTTTTTCATAAAAGGAGTTCAATTATTTATTTTACCATTACGTTTTAGAAAACTGCCCTTGCATTGCTAACTAGTTGACAGTTTCTCAAAGGGTGATACACAGTACACAATAAAACGTAATTTCGTTCACTGTTCTCCCCAGTGGATATTTACCAGTTATAGTAATGTTTGACAGGCATACTTCTACGTTGACAAACTGCGTCGATTACCACACACTTGGGCACGTCACTCATTCCAAAGAGTAAAAACACATCACGCTATGTATGACCAACCCTGTTTTACTCAACGGTTCTCGTTAGCTTTTTACAAGAAATACATGTTCAAATATAAAATAGAACCCAAAATACAATCATTTACAGGTACACATGTTAAGTTGACATGTAATCCACAACTCAATTAGTCAGCGGCATACGTTAATCCGCGCGACGCGCGTATGAGTTGAAATATGAAAGAAACAAAAACTTGTCACAATTTGTGCGGTAAATCGTTTGTTTGTTTTTAAAAACGATGCTTTATTTTAACAGATGCGGTGTTAATATATACAGCTACTCATTTAATAATAGTATCGGGCTTGAAATCATCGACTTTGAATCACAAAAAAAAATCACAATAAATTGAAGATGGGATATCTGCAGTGCCCCCGACATTATATATTACACTCTCCCGCCAAATGTATTGTCTGTACCAATATACATGAATATATACATATATGAAAGTCCACATTGTGCATGTACATTTAATATTATTTTAGACCATTTGATTCGTAGTAATAACAAGGACCGCAATACACAATTTTTATATATATTTACATTACATATCAACATGTAGCATATGCAATATTAGAACGTAAAGTTTTTAAAAAGTACTGTGGAACACATTGTAAATAAGTATGTGATATTCCTTCGTCAACACAGACGGATACAAAGTTAAGAATAAACCGTTCCAGTCACTGTTTTCAATTTGTTCCATTGTTTGACGCCATTGGTCAAGTTCGAAGAAGATTACGAAGAAGAAGAACATCACTTGTTTAGACATTAGACTCCGTTTCGTGAAACCTTGCAGTGTATCTACCTGTTCTCCTCAGTTCATCCAATTCTCTTTCCAGTTTCTCCCTTTTTGACTCTGATTCAAACAGTCGTCGTTTAGCTTCATCAGAGTCCCTCTTCGCTGCTTCCAGTTCATGTTTCGTCTTGGAGAGTTCTCTGTCATCTCGCGTGCCAATAGATAGTTTCCTGGCGAGTGGTGCAAACGCATCACTGAATGACCGCGATGGTTCGTCTCTGCTCTTCCGCCTTTCTTTAGTTTTCATAACCTCTGATAATTTCTGTTCAGCGAGCCGAAGCTTAGATTCTGCAAACTGTCGAGCATCCTCGGCACTTTTCGCTCTTATTTCGGCCTTTTCTACACGCTGCAAAACTATTTGTGAGAGTTCATCTATCTCTTTCAAACGTCTCTCTTCTTCTTCCCGAATAGTCTGTAGAAACATTTCTTGATCATCATCTGGGGTGTCTTCTTGAAATCTCACAGATCGAGCTGTCTCCAACGCTTCTAGAGCTCGATTAAGCTCGGCTAACAGTACACTCGATCTTCTTCGTTTATCCAAATTTCTCTCATCCGACGTGGCTGATTCGGTCGACGCCCGCCTGTCCTTGTTGTCAATGATAGAAAAAGATTCGCTATTCTCTGTACTCGTCGTTTCGCTGCTTATTGTCCGACGGGCATTTGTGTACCAAACTCCCCCAAACTCTTCAGGATCACTCTGACTATCTTCTGTCACCGTCCGTCTCAGAATGCCTCGCCGTGGTCTCGTCCGACATATTGACACATCAAGAGTCTCTGGCCTCCGCGAAATGTGTCCCCCATTACTACTGTCATCTTTCGTACTGCCATCTGAACCATCGCTGCGTATTCTCTCCTCGCTGTCGCTTTCCAAGCTTTTGTGCTCCATAATGGGTGCGCTTGTTTCATCCAAACTAAGCGAAATATGAGCAGCAAATAGTCCACTCCTGAGAGACCTTTTCTTTCGCCGATTCATTTTATTCACCTCCTCCTGTCGCGTTATTTCAGACAAATTTGGCAACGACCCAGTCGAAGATGTTGGAGTGCTAGACTCCTCGTCTGTGTCCACAAGTTCGTAAATTTTCCCCGGTACTTGAGAGCTACCTTTCGGGATATTCAGTAGTCCGCGCACAGGCTTTGAAACGTTTAAGTCAGACGATGCTTTGTTGAGTTTGGGTGATATTTTTCCATCTTCTGACGCAATAAGCGTTGGCAGATCGTTTACAGAGCTGCATCTTCTAACAGATATGCGGGGATGCTTTTCACAAGGTTTGCATGGCAGTTTAGTTTCGGTGCTGTTTTCGTCCTGTAGCGAAGACTGTCGCTTAAATGACCCCTGACCGTAATTCACCTTACTAAACCAACTTCGCCATTGTCTTCGGCGTTCTCGGATGAACTCTGCAAATTGAAATCAGAAAAATGTTTTTTTGTAATTAGACCCCTTATATTAGGGGCAATTTTGTCGTGCTCTTACATTAACATAGCGTTTCTAAAAACAACTTTGTCGCCCGTGGCTAATTGACCTATGTCCTATGAAAATAGTTGGAATTTACATGACGTATACGTAAATTGGATTTTATATCTCATTAATCGACCAGAATCGGCTTATCATGTGAGCAGAATATTAACACATCCAGTTTATGAGAGTCGAAAGGCGATCAACATTATTGAGACTTTTGATAAAACTGTAAGCAATGTCAAACTATAAACTATATACAGTCATATATATAATAAGTGCTAAAAATTACTATAAAATGTGAACATTTCGGCGGGAAAAGGCAAAGAGAACACGTGTACTAGTAATAGTAATAATAATAAAATATTTATAGTGCGCTTGCTTCCAGATGAGGTCTGGGTATATAACCACGGGGTCAGGGTCATTCTCACTTACCGGGAGTCCCTTGTTTGTTTTTCCGGACATCATCCTTTAGCGCAGTGTCCGGTATGAAATTACCATAGATAGTTTGTCGACCTTCCATCATAAACTCAAGATGACCAAGTAGACTTTTAAACGAAGGCCTATCTTTTGGTTCCTTTGAATAGAATGAAACATGTCATTATATTCTGGTCATACATACACTCAGCCAAACTTACAATTTTTGAATACAAACAATGCATTGTGTACATTCCCTCACATCATGCACAGTTATTATATCGACTTTAATTTATTTAAGGCGCTAACTTCGTGTACATCAAAAGCAGCGTTCGCACATTTGAAATATGTTCATTGTTTTTTACAAATGAATCTACCTAATAAATTTTAATTTGATTGATCTCCACACAGTCAACTGATATATTGTTGGATTGGGAATTAGTGGGTTAATCACTTACTTTCTTGAGACATGCGCAAATGACGTCTTTCATATACATTGACCGAACTTCTGGGAAGTCCCAGAACTCTCCATTAAGAATCTGAAAAGGAAAACAAGAAATGTTGATCCAAGTGTAATAGTCGGACCAATATTGTAAAATGCACAGTAGTCACGTAATGTGAAAATTGATGAAACCATTGCAGAGTACCCCCATACCGTTACGCACAAGCGCCCTCTATATACAGGTATTTAACAGTATCCGCCGCGAACTAAAGTTAGGGCCTCGTTCGCTCCCGAACTTATTGGGGTATTATACATGCCCGTGGGCGTGGTGGGCGAAAGCTTCGGTACTTATGTCGCTGAAATTTGTGATGCAGAATACGAAGTAATTGGTTTGTTGATGACACGCTACAATTACCGGTCGTCTTACCGTATCTCGCCCTGGAAGGTTGATGTTGTTTCTTGACAGTACGATCCATAGAAGGAGACCTATCAAAAATAATAAGATTGGCATTAATGTATTTGCACACGTCAGCGTTATACATAAGCCATATCGTTTCAGTGTTCTATTATGCAAAATAAGATAAATGCGATAAATGGTAAAAACAGGGTTAATAGCTGCGAACGACCTGGGGTGGCCTTCATTCAACTTAATCTTCCCTCAATAAAAATCAAGCATTTAAACGAGCAAGACATTTTGATGAGTCTGAGCACGGCTACCCAACCCTAGAAATAATAAGTGCCTGTTTTTACCGAATGCCCATACATCCGACTTCACACTGGTTCCGTTGAACCCTCCAGCGTTTGATTCACCGTCTTTCAAATTCCTGGCTTCCGGTGCGGCAATGGGAACTTTATGTACCACCGTCATCCGTAACATGTCCTTGTTCCACTCGTATCTACCGGTAAATAAAGCAACAGAAATAAAACAATATGTATTGTGTCCAACTTTTGTTTTAGATAATTTTTACCCATGCCTATTCACGTATATTAAGGCTAAGGCACCATGGCTAGCTTTGAGTAACGTAGAGGGCATGACACAGTGTTTACATGCTACATATCGCAACTAACGGCGTTTGTACTATTATACTCACTAATTTTGCAATTACTACCCCGTCTTGGTTTTTTAACCTTTATTTTCTTGCCAATAAAACAAATAGAAATTGCACTTAGCGATATTTATCATCATTAACGACATGCGAATGTGGAATGAGATGGAATTACTACTGGAAGTCACAGCGGAATATCAATCAGGGCCGTAGTTTTCTCACAATCACAATGAAATTCATGCTGACTGCAATCCAGAATAGATCGCTGCATGTATTCAACGTATAGATAACAAAATAAAGACTCAATATAAGAACTCACGATGCTATCCAACAATTTCAAACTACTGACTCAATATATGGGAGAACCAGAGCGGTATATAGTGGGATTCGCTATTAACAACTTTAGGATGATGTCATTTTATTCTACCTGCTTCACAATGAGCTCAAGTTGCTGATACGGGTATAGTTAACAATGACGCGTTGACCACCGATTTTAGATTACAAGTTTTGTAAAAAACAAAAATAGATTCAATGTTTATTGCATGTACAACAACGTCGTGAAATAAAGTCGTAGATGTGAACGCCCCGCGTTTCTCGTTCCATGTAAATATAGGTCCTTTATAAAATGTCGAGGTTTAAAATCTGTGAATGAACGTATCGTGCGGATGAAATTGATGTTACTCCCCCTTTACAAAATACTAAGTTAGTTGGACAGAATGTGTATCGTAACTGAAGTCAGTCCCGAGAGGGAACCTGACTTTCATATGGTATATTTGCAAGGCGCCATTCATGACACATTAATATACAGTTATATATTTGAAGTCGACAAGTCAACCACGCAAAAGTGACGCAGGCCATAAGCCATCCCTCGTGGGAGTGCAAAATAAATAATACACAGGTTGCCATGGCCCTTTTTTATTGTATTGATTATCTTTTTGTTTATTTAGTGTTGTTACCTGGCACTCTGAAACCCGGCCAGCTTCACCACTTTGTTGTCACTGACGATGCAGTTCTCGATGACTATCTCGTTATGAACGATTTTCTGGCTTTCCAGATATTCTAAGGCACGACATACATCCGTTGCCATGGCAACCAACTCTTCGTTCTCAATGATGATTTGCTGATTCAAATATTCGTCTAGGAACCCTGAGCAAAGCAAAGCAGACGATTACATATATTCAATAGCTTTCGACATTGTGTTCTGTGAAGCTCGTTAGCGAGTAATGGTGAGCGGATGTAACAGCGACAACGATTAGTCGGTGTAATCTCGGTCCTCCAAAATGAAAAGCGGTATTTCTGTTTAATACGTTCTGACGACACACACTGCACCGAATACCTTTTTGTCCGCTCTGACAATAATAACGTTTCAGGGTCGTTGCTTCGTGGTATGGATTGTTTGCTGACGAATGAATGAATGCATTGAGGACCTACCGTATATGCCGGCCTCGCTGACCGCGTAGTTGATCGGTTCGTTTATACTCATGCCGTAAATGCGAGCAATATTGTCGTGTTCTAGATTCCTAGAAAAATTAACACGAATACATATTATTAAATACGAGGTTTAAATGATGAAATATTATAGAAATAGCAGAACATGTATGAATATAATTGGCGAATGTTCTAATAGGCCACATTATTTGTAGTATGCGTGCACGCCGGGGTAGGGAGAAGGAAGAGGGGAGGGGGCTGTCGGGATTTAATATTTCACTGTGCGCGGCTACTCGTTGCGCAGTAATTGCACTTAGAGGTTGGTTACCAGCACAATATGGAATGTTTGTAACATATCATATTTAATGTCACAAGAGAAACATAAATCTACTATTATAAAGCTCGCTTTGCTAAATATAGATCAATGCGTGTTAGTGGATATTTCAATGCATCATTCCCAAAGACTATTCAATCAACACAGCGAGTGCCCAGTAGCCATACAAACTCGTTACTGTGCGAAAAAATAATCAAGTGCGAGATAGTGCCGGCCAAGTCAATATACAGCTACAGTGCTGGTTAAACCAATCAAATAACTATATTTCCTTCATTCAAAACACAAACAAACCCCAGATAGCATTATACTGTGGGTTACAAACATACGTGAAAAGTGTTTTTTTTTCTTGACAACTAACTCCCACGCTGAAATCAACCGATTTAATGCTGAGCAATATAATGCACTCTCACGAGACTTGCTGATTTCGGTTTCGATAATACTACATTTCTGAGAATGAATGGGCGCGGCCAGGCGTGGGCAATACATGTCTACCCATCAGTAGCAGTGATATTCATTTGGTGTTGAAATGTCGGGGTGTAATGTAATGTAATTTCAGGCATGGGATGTACGTTTTCCTTCAATTATCAAACCAAACCATCATGTTTATTTCTGGAATCTGAATAATTAACACACTCGTTTTCTGTTTATTTCGCTTATCACTTCAACATCAGCCGTGTAGAAATATAGGTGTAAAGACTGTCCAATGTCACACATCCTGGAATTATATGAGTTTTGGAAAGATTATTCAGAAAATTGTCATTAGATTCGTACCTTTAGTAAGTATCATGGTGTATAAGCTTTAAAGGTAAATCATTACTTCTATTTAAATTTGTATTTACTTGCTGTTCGTGGATTATGTGATATAATTTATCTCTTTACCCCGTAAAACAAGTATGTGACCCAGTATGTCGTGTCTCACCCCACGAACACGAAGTAGTTCTTGCATAGGCACACCAGTTTTAAATAGCATGTTATATTACACGGCTTACGGCAATAAATAATAACCGCATAACCTCCACGGTTCGTATTATAGTTTATCATACCGCCAATGGATACAATGTATTATAAATAACCGGGCAATGTGTTTCTCCAGCAGATATACGACAACAACAAAAACAACGCTAAATCATAATCGTATTATGTTTCAGCAATTTTATACTAAAATCGTCAAGCATCTTTCCCGACGGCTCCAGACATTTAGTATTTCAAATATTACTTCCAGCGATCGCCTCAATTCAATTTCAAGAAATTGCAATCACGGAGTTAGCGCTATGTAATCACTCTATCGGTTTGTGACCAGGTAAGCTGCACACTGTAAATTAAAAAAATGACGAAAAGCTGCCACATGAGCGCTGGGGCATTCGCAGTTTTTTGAAAGAAGCCAATAGCCAGCGCAAAAAGAAAATGTAATTTGTGAAAATTGGCTTGCAACGTATGACTGAAAGCGAGATCTACGTGTGGAAAGAGGAGGACAGTGCATATAGCGATTCGAAGATGATTACTGTAACGCAACTTCGCAGTTTACTGAATTTCCCTCACGTGGATTACAACTTTCGTCATTATTATCGTCATTACTACGCGCATAGAAGATAGTCTTTAGTTTGTGTTAAATTAATGCTGTGATAACGGTGTGTTGTAATGGAGGTTGCCCAGGACTTACATAAGTAACGCTGTATACTTTCTAAATGTGTCGTTCTGGGCGTTTTCTTTTCCTTGTATTTTCTTCATTTTCTTAAGTACAACATCGTCTTTCCGCAACCAGTGACCCAGCCACGCAACCTAAATATCAAAACCATCAAATATGAGAGGTATTCACCATTCATTGGCGAAACCAACAGCTATTTGTCGGGGGCATCAACTCAGAGTTAGAGGTTGAACAATTACCTTCGTTATTTTGGAAATAGGTCGTGTTTATTATTCCCACTTTGCAGCTATGGGAATTGACAATCCGACAACCTGCAGTTAATGTGAGAAGAAACAGATAATCGTCTCAAATCTTTCCCAAGGACATGTACGTCATGCTTATGTTGTCTGTTCTTCATCTTGAAAACTTGTAAATCGCCATTAAAATATGGGAGAATGCTGGGTATATACTTTAGTGTACCACCGTTTATACGCCTATTGGTTGAGGTATTTCTGTTAGTCTGCTAGTTTGGTGGCAACCACTGAGAAAAAAACGCGCATACGTTTCAAAGAAGACCATTTGAGTCACGGTGGGTGCTGTATGCTTGGTATTCTGTTCCACAAGCCAACAACGTACAGCCTCGTCCATGACTGGTTCATTGGTCATCGACCCGGCTGTGACAAGAACGAGCAGTCTCGTTGAAAGCTGGTTATAAAACGTTCACCGACTCGTCCATGTCAAGAACGCCCAGCCTCGTTCACTGTTCGTGTATACCTTCGCATCAATCGATACAATATTTTTGGCCAGATTTTGCTGCATTTCAAACCTTAAAATTTATACTATAAGATGTCATACGATAGATAGAAATTTGTATTTAAAAAATAAGAAAATGAAATGACGATCACAATTGTGACACTGGGGAATCCAAAGATTTTCATTAGCATAATTCGGAAACATATGATAAGCACATAGGAACTGTGGAAAATTACGGTAAGTGCATACGTACCCAGCACTTTGTTTTGCACAATTCGGCTTGAGGCAATTTGACATCGTCCAGATCGAACTGCCAGAATTCTACAGAAAAAAAACATAGTTAATGCACTCGGGCCTTGTACTTGTTGTGTCGTAAATAATAAACAACACATTTTCAATATTTCACAGTCTGATAACGTGTGCACGAAATGAAGTGTATGTAGCATGTACACTACGGTAGGGCATTATCATATATACGTAAAATACTTTTCGTAATTTGCGCTTCAGGAATGATTCAGTGAAAATAAAATCCTGCGAACGTATCTTTTCTCCTATATTTTGCATTCAATAAATTCCATACAAAACACCTAAAAAGTCGTTTCAGTGAAAATTAATTCCAGCTAAAATAAATATTTTACAGTATTTATTTCAGACATAATTGTATGAATGAGTGTTTTCGACCAATACAGGAAATACTTCTAACTAACCGGGCTATCGATGCGTTCCATTGTATTACATTTCATGTATTTGGTTTATATTGAAAATTACAGCATAGCCACCATACAGCGTCAGGTACTGTTATACAATTAAACAAATCTGTGGCTGTCACGGTGGTAGTAATGTAATACAATAAACAAAGCATACTCTTATACGGGTAACATATTTTCTTTTAGTGCGTGTCAACTTTAAAACTAGGATAGTTGAATGCGTTTTCTATTTGTTTTGGTCGCAAAGCCTGATCCTTATCATTCTGTCTCAAATGAAATAATTACGTGTTGTAAGCACGGTACATACAGTCAATGTAACTTCTAACATGAGCAATACAGTACAGCGGCAGTATCGACCGACGCGCAGCGGAGGTCGATGCGACAGCGTACTGTCTGAGTGCATACTTTGAGGTATCTTCGTAATAACCTTATTATTATACATCTTTCCCTACCAAGGATAAATCATGGGAATGCCGAAATCTAAAAAGTTTAGAACAGAATCAGCGAACTTCTTTGTATGGAGTTCGGTCAAACCCTGGTGGCAGCCATGTTTGTTTATATTATTAGAGGACGCCTACGCGCGTTATCATTCCATATATGGAATTCGCATTTCCTAATATGGTAGGATGAAAATACCCCGTAAAATACCGCAAAATTACTGCACGCTGTAACTTATGGCGTTACGGTGACAGATGTATAATACTGATTATATATTGCGAATTAACCCTTTATTGACTATGGCGAATTCACCCCGCCCTCTACATGATATATAAACACTAATGTATGGCAATAATGTAAGTTTGAAAAGTGAATATACACTGTACACTGCTGTAGATCATTATTATATGAGTACGACAAATTCGATAAATTATGTACACTACTTTAAACGTAGGAAACCCTGATTATGTATTGTGAATGTACTTATATATTGCCTGAGGGTATCTATAAGCCATCGACAAAATTGCACCAATTAGGCTAACGGGTCCCACCCAATGAGTAAGTAACCCAAATTACAGATTATTATATTTCATAACTTATCAGAATGATGAAGCGTACACTACTAATGAAAATGCAACTATAACAAAATCATTGGTAGTATACCCTTGATATAAATTAGCGGATACGCTTAAATACACAACATAATGGAAATTTTCAGGGGTGGTTTTGTCTTATATTGAGTGGGCAAACCAATATATTTTCGCCATGTGTACAAAATAACAAAAATAGATATTTTAAAAGGAAAGGGCAATTTATTGTGTAATATTACAAATGCACAAAGTTAAAAACACACGTTGAACAACGGTGATTTATAAAGAATATTATAATCAATCACCCAAATCAGAACTAACTAATGACATATATTATATTAAAATGGTGTGAATAAATTATCGAATTATTACAACCACAAGAAAGGTAGTAACGACTACGTCAGACAGAAGCACTATGACGTCATGTAATTACATTTTTGCCAACCAGCGTGGAATGTCTGAGCACGACTTGATCGCGATCAACGCTGACAAAGCTGTGGTAACACTGATCAAAAATTGTTTTATTAACAAGGTTAAGTATATGTATATCTTTGTAAGAACAGAAGCGAACATCACTGTTATTATATCTTTGGGTACACTGTGCATGCGACGGCCTATATACGTACGTATCGCTATCATTACATAAAAGGCAAAAATTTCAACAAATAACAAGAACGAGGCAATGACGTCACTACCGTCGAACACGCACGTGAATGAACCCCCCGTAAGGATCTTTTAGTATTTAAACCCACTATCAGTCTGAAATGTACACGTGAATACTAATATAATAGAGATTTGCATCTTTATTGAAAATTATCAGATGAAAGTACCAATTGTAGGATCTTACCTTGTAAGTTGGTTCTCGAGGGGAACGATTTCAAACAAGTTCCAAGTACTGTTGATAAATATATGAAATGAATGAGAAACGAAAACATATCACTCAAAATGTGTTCGTCGTCAAAATGCAAGTTAGGTCACCGAATAGTATATTGCACACCTAAGGCAAAGCACTAATTGGTTCATGGTTCCATGGCGGAATCCAATACGTGACTTGCCTGATATACCGGCGTTTAAGCAGATATTCAATTCAACTGAAGTGAGAGTATAATGTACATATATTGGCATTTCTCCTTCAGGGCGGGTGGAACGTGAATTTTTGAATTCGTTTCAAATATATTGCACGTCGTTTAATTGGGTTTCAAATACAGCACGGTGATAAGAGGGTGAGACCGAGTTGTCACGATTGTAATTTTAAGCTGAGTTGAAGTAAGATAGTTTAAATTTAATGAATGCCCGCGAGATCAGTATTTGTCGTATTGCCAAAGAAGAATTAGCCATTGGCGCATATAAGAAATGTAAACCATCAGCCCTGGGTGATCGTGCTTTAAAATAGAAGATGCTTGCGGACATGCGCAGTGATCAAGAATTCACGAATTGAAAATAAGTGGATCATACAAAAATAATTGAATATTTACAACTACCGATGAAAAAAATTGCTATGACATCAAAGGTCAGAAGAAAAGTTTGCTGGAATTGGTCGCTCAAACAGATTCCGGAACGCACTCATGAAAGTGCACGGGCAACTCTATTCATTGCATAGTATCACACCAGTTTTTAAAGTGAAGCATATACAAGTAAAAAAGTAGAATATATCTCTAATTGGAGCATAGTCACATAAAAGTGCACGAACAACATTATTCACCCCAACATATATCTCAATAAGGAGTGTAGAAATATAAAGGTGCACAAGATCAACTTTATTCATCACAACATATCTCGTTGGAGCGTAGAAATATAAAAGTGAATGAGCAACCTTTTACATTTCAATTCATTACAACATATCTCACAAATATACGAGTATACGAGTACCTGTAATGTTATACATTACAACACATCTGAACATACCTTACAACTATCTAGGGTTGTAGCGCCGATAACATAAAAAACATCAGAACAACCTTATTCTTGTCGACATATAATAACATATTGAAGGGCGGAGAACAACATATGAAGGAACAACCTTAATTTTACAACATATCTTAAAGTGAGCAAAGAAATACGACATAGTAAGAAGAACCCTAATCATTACCACATATCTCAAGATGGGCATAACAACGCGACTGAGCAAGAAGAACCCAAATCATTACAGCATATCTCAAGGTGGGCATAGGAATACAACAGAGCAAGTAGAATCCAAAACATTACAACATATCTCAAGGTGGGTATAGGAATACGACAAAGTTAGAAGAGCCCAAATCTTTATAACACATCTCAAGGTGTGCATGGAAATACTACATAGCAAGAAGAACCTTAATCATTACAACATATCTTAAGGTCAGCATCGAAACACGACAGTGCAAGAGGAAACCTAATCATTATAACACATCTCAATGTGGGCATAGGAATACGACAGAGCAAGAGGAAACTTAATCATTACAACATATCTCAAGGTGGGCATGGAAACACGACAGTGCAAGAGGAAACCTAGTTATTACAACATATCTCAAGGTGGGCATATGAATACGACAGTGCAAGAGGAAACTTAATCATTACAACATATCACAAGGTGGGCATGGAAACACGACAGTGCAAGAGGAAACCTAATCATTACAACATATCTCAAGGTGGGCATATGAATACGACAGTGCAAGAGGAAACTTAATCATTACAACATATCTCAAGGTGGGCATGAAAACACGACATAACAAAAAGTACCCAAATCATTACAACATATCTCAAGGTGGGCATGGAAACACGACAGAGCAAGAGGAAACCTAATCATTACAACATATCTCAAGGTGGGCATATGAATACGACAGTGCAAGAGAAAACTTAATCATTACAACATATCTCAAGGTGGGCATGGAAACACGACAGTGCAAGAGGAAACCTAATTATTACAACATATCTCAAGGTG
Organism: Saccoglossus kowalevskii; assembly: GCF_978046115.1. Classification (NCBI taxonomy): domain Eukaryota; kingdom Metazoa; phylum Hemichordata; class Enteropneusta; family Harrimaniidae; genus Saccoglossus; species Saccoglossus kowalevskii. The sequence goes on along the minus strand of NC_140643.1, from coordinate 18,208,039 downwards.
GGCATAGGAATACGACAGTGCAAGAGGAAACTTAATCATTACAACATATCTAAAGGTGGGCATGGAAACACGACAGTGCAAGAGGAAACCTAATCATTACAACATATCTCAAGGTGGGCATAGGAATACGACATAATAAGAAGAGCTCAAATCATTCCACATATCTCAAGGTGGGTATAGGAATATGACAGAGCAAGAAGAACCCAAATCATTACAACATATCTCAAGGTGGGCATAGAAACACGACATAGGAAGAAGAGCCCAAATCATTATAACACATCTCAAGATGGGCATAGGAATACAACATAGTAAGAAGAGCTCAAATCATTCCACATATCTCAAGGTGGGTATAGGGATACGACATAGCAAAAAGAGCCCAAATCATTATAACATATCTCAAGGTGGGCATAGGAACACGACATAGCAAGAAGTGCCCAAATCATTATAACACATCTCAAGATGGGCATAGGAATACGACATAGCAAGAAGAACTCAAATCGTTACAACATATCTCAAGGTGGGCATAGAAATACGACATAGCAAGAAGAGCCCAAATCATTACAACATATCTCAAGGTGGGCATAGGAACACGACATAGCAAGAAGAGCCCAAATCATTATAACACATCTCAAGATGGGCATAGGAATAAGACATAGCAAGAAGAACTCAAATCATTACAACATATTTCAAGGTGGGCATAGAAATACGACATAGCAAGAAGAGCTCAAATCATTCCACATATCTCAAGATGGGCATAGAAATACGACAGAGCAAGAAGAACCCTAATCATTACAGCATATCTCAAGGTGGGCATAGGAATACAACAGAGCAAGTAGAATCCAAAACATTACAACATATCTCAAGGTGGGTATAGGAATACGACAAAGTTAGAAGAGCCCAAATCTTTATAACACATCTCAAGGTGTGCATGGAAATACGACATAGCAAGAAGAACCCTAATCATTACAACATATCTTAAGGTGAGAATCGAAACACGACAGTGCAAGAGGAAACCTAATCATTATAACATATCTCAAGGTGGGCATGGGAATACGACATAGCAAGAAGAACCCTAATCATTATAACATATCTTAAGGTGAGCATCGAAACACGACAGTGCAAGAGGAAACCTAATCATTACAACATATGTCAATGTGGGCATAGGAATACGACAGAGCAAGAAGAGCCCAAATCATTACAATATATCTCAAGGTGGGCATAGGAATACGACATAGCAAGAATAACCCAAATTATTACAACATATCTCAAGGTGGGCATAGGAATACCAAATAACAAGAAGTACCCAAATCATTACAACATATCTCAAGGTGGGCATAGGAATACCAAATAACAAGAAGTACCCAAATCATTACAGCATATCTCAAGGTGGGCATGGAAACACGACAGAGCAAGAGGAAACCTAATCATTACAACATATTTCAAGGTGGGCATAGGAATACGACAGAGCAAGAAGAGCCCAAATCATTATAACACATCTCAAGATGGGCATAGGAATACGACATAGCAAGAAGAACTCAAATCATTACAACATATCTCTAGGTGGGCATAGAAATACGACATAGCAAGAAGAGCCCAAATCATTACAACATATCTCAAGGTGGGCATAGGAATACGACATAGCAAGTAGAATCCAAAACATTACAACATATCTCAAGGTGAGTGTAGGAATACGACAAAGTTAGAAGAGCCCAAATCTTTTTAACACATCTCAAGGTGTGCATGGAAATACGACATAGCAAGAAGAACCCTAATCATTACAACATATCTTAAGGTGAGCATGGAAAAATGACAGTGCAAGAGGAAACCTAATCATTACAACATATCTCAAGGTGGGCATAGGAATACGACATAGCAAGAAGAACCCTAATCATTATAACATATCTCAAGATGGGCATAGAAATACGACAGAGCAAGAAGTAACTAATCATTACAACATATCTCAAGGTGGTCATAGGAATACAACAGAGCAAGTAGAATCCAAAACATTACAACATATCTCAAGGTGGGTATAGGAATACGACAAAGTTAGAAGAGCCCAAATCTTTATAACACATCTCAAGGTGTGCATGGAAATACGACATAGCAAGAAGAACCCTAATCATTACAACATATCTTAAGGTGAGCATCGAAACACGACAGTGCAAGAGGAAACCTAATCATTATAACATATCTCAAGATGGGCATAGGAATACGACATAGCAAGAAGAACCCAAATTATTACAACATATCTCAAGGTGGGCATAGGAACACGACATAGCAAGAAGAGCCCAAATCATTACAACATATCTCAAGGTGGGCATAGGAACACGACATAGCAAGAAGAGCCCAAATCATTATAACATATCTCAAGATGGGCATAGGAATACGACATAGCAAGAAGAGTCCAAATCATTACAACATATCTCAAGGTGGGCATGGAAACACGACAGAGCAAGAGGAAACCTAATCATTACAACACATCTCAAGATGGGCATAGGAATACGACATAGCAAGAAGAGCCCAAATCATTACAACATATCTCAAGGTGGGCATAGGAACACGACATAGCAAGAAGAGCCCAAATCATTATAACATATCTCAAGATGGGCATAGGAATACGACATAGCAAGAAGAGTCCAAATCATTACAACACATCTCAAGATGGGCATAGGAATACGACATAGCAAGAAGAGCCCAAATCACTACAACACATCTTAAGATGGGCATAGGAATACGACATAGCAAGAAGAGCCCAAACCATTACAACATATCTCAAGGTGGGCATAGAAACACGACATAGCAAGAAGAGCCCAAATCATTATAACACATCTCAAGATGGGCATTGGAATAAGACATAGCAAGAAGAACTCAAATCATTACAACATATCTCAAGGTGGGCATAGAAATACGACATAGCAAGAAGAGCTCAAATCATTTCACATATCTCAAGATGGGCATAGAAATACGACAGAGCAAGAAGTACCCTAATCATTACAGCATATCTCAAGGTGGGCATAGGAATACAACAGAGCAAGTAGAATCCAAAACATTACAACATATCTCAAGGTGGGTATAGGAATACGACAAAGTTAGAAGAGCCCAAATCTTTATAACACATCTCAAGGTGTGCATGGAAATACGACATAGCAAGAAGAACCCTAATCATTACAACATATCTTAAGGTGAGCATGGAAAAACGACAGTGCAAGAAGAAACCTAATCATTACAACATATCTCAATGTAGGAATACGACAGAGCAAGAAGAGCCCAAATCATTATAACATATCTAAAGGTGGGCATAGGAATACGACATAGCAAGAAGAACCCTAATCATTACAACATATCTTAAGGTGAGCATCGAAACACGACAGTGCAAGAGGAAACCTAATCATTACAACATATCTCAATGTGGGCATAGGAATACGACAGAGCAAGAAGAGCCCAAATCATTACAATATATCTCAAGGTGGGCATAGGAATACGAAATAACAAGAAGTACCCAAATCATTACAGCATATCTCAAGGTGGGCATGGAAACACGACAGAGCAAGAGGAAACCTAATCATTACAACATATCTCAAGGTGGGCATAGGAATACGACAGAGCAAGAAGAGCCCAAATCATTACAACATATCTCAAGGTGGGCATGGAAACACGACAGTGCAAGAGGACACCTAATCATTACAACATATCTCAAGGTGGGCATATGAATACGACAGTGCAAGAGGAAACTTAATCATTACAACATATCTCAAGGTGGGCATGGAAACACGACAGTGCAAGAGGAAACCTAATCATTACAACATATCTCAAAGTGGGCATAGGAATACGACATAGCAAGAAGAGCCCAAACCATTACAACATATCTCAAGGTGGGCATAGGAACACGACATAGCAAGAAGAGCCCAAATCATTATAACACATCTCAAGATGGGCATAGGAATAAGACATAGCAAGAAGAACTCAAATCATTACAACATATCTCAAGGTGGGCATAGAAATACGACATAGCAAGAAGAGCTCAAATCATTTCACATATCTCAAGATGGGCATAGAAATACGACAGAGCAAGAAGTACCCTAATCATTACAGCATATCTCAAGGTGGGCATAGGAATACAACAGAGCAAGTAAAATCCAAAACATTACAACATATCTCAAGGTGGGCATAGGAATACGACAGAGCAAGAAGAGCCCAAATCATTACAACATATCTCAAGGGGAGCATGGAAACACGATAGTGCAAGAGGAAACCTAATCATTACAACATATCTCAAAGTGGGCATAGGAATACGACAGTGCAAGAGGAAACCTAATCATTACAACATATCTCAAGGTGGGCATAGGAACACGACATAGCAAGAAGAGCCCAAATCATTATAACACATCTCAAGATGGGCATAGGAATACGACATAGCAAGAAGAACTCAAATCATTACAACATATCTCAAGATGGACATAGAAATCCGACATAGCAAGAAGTACCCAAATCGTACAGCATATCTCACGATGGGCATTGGAATACTACAGAGCAAGAAGAACTCTAATCATTACAATATATCTTAAAGTGGGCATTGAAACACGACAGTGCAAGAGGAAACCTAATCATTACAGCATAATCGAAATCGGATCACGGTAATACGACAGTTCAAGAAGAACTCTACATTACATATCTCAAAGTGGAATCCAGAAATAAGAAAACGAAAGAGCAACATTATCATTCAACATACCTCAAGATAAAATGTAGAAACTGAAGATTGAGCGAGTTCTACGACTGCACATGCAAATGTTTGAGATAATATTATTATTCTTATATATATGTAATTAGGCCGACAGCATACAAAGGTATACAGTACTCAAAATTATTACAATGGTTTCATGGAAATATTCTCCCAATCTATATATTTTACTTCGGACTACAAAATGTTGGGATTAACGTTTCAGTGATATAATAAAGTGCCGACCCATTTCCCGCAATACATCACAACCTCAAAGTAGGTTACTTATAATGAACAGTAATAAGAAATATTAATGTTAAAGTTCAACGAGTAAGATTTTGTGTGTATTTTAACTAGTATATGATACGTTTTGCGTCTGGAGTGTGCATAATAAGCCATAACACCCGTCATTCCCATGAATTTGATTAGTACTGCAAATACTATTTGCCTGGAAGCAGCTCTGATGTATACGTATCTATGATGGTATACATTTTCAGAAAAACCTATAATTTATATATTGCGCAGCATGTTCATTTTAATTTTTAAATACAGCGTTTAAGATCATGATACAAATGGACACTGGATTCATCGGTGTACAATACACAGGACAGTTCCTATATACAGACATACATATTTGCCGTTTGATAAAATGCGCATGCGCCCTGGGCGATACGTACTAAAAGTAGGTGCATGTAATCATAAGTACTATCACGATTATAATGGTTCTATGTGTCATGATATCAACATGCATATGCCGAGTAAAGATTACAAATTTTTGCACATTCGTATATTTAACAATTACCAGACACAACATTCCAAATAATCCCTGACAATAAAACGCATGTATGTACATCAATATTCTCGATGCATTTCTAGAATAACGCACTGCTTCTATGAACATCGTAATTCATGATTTTCATATGGATGGAATCGATAGTGGTACTCTTTGAAGCTATAATCTTAGAAGTCGTCAATGTTCCACACAACAAGCAATTAATGTAAGTACCATAATAAAATTTATACGACGTTCCTACTCTTTATGATGAAGACATTCGCATTTCACGTCGAAGCAAATAATCCAATGTCTCGGCGGATATTAAACGGCAGTTAAAATTGAAATGTTGGCAGCTCATGTGTGTAAGTAAATGAACCCCGAAAATATAATTGAAGGACTAATTGAAAATGATATATTGTTCTCAACTAGGCAACCCTCCCATGGTGCATCTCACTTATTATGCACACAACTTCCTGTCGTGAAAAATATAGTAATGTTGTACTGTTGTACCACAATTTCTTTGTCTTTTTCAGAAAAGAGTTAATCTTGGGAGTACCACAGTGTGTGTATTTCTTTATTTATGAGAGGAATGATATCTAGTGATTACTGTGACATTTTCTGGGAACAATGCCGTATACACATAGACGTGTTGGCTTTAACACACTATGAGATTTATTCCTGGCATTGTGTGATCCCTTCTAAATGCTGCTAGCCATCTCGATTTCAGGGAACACTTCCGCATAGTTTCAGAAGTTTACTAATTTCCCAGCGGTATACAAGCACTTGTAGTTGCCATGTCGACGTTTAAATAACACGCCATAATATTGCAAGAATTCGCCAGAGGATATACGACCAATAACACAGAAATCAAAGTTAATGCATTGTTATAATAGCGAACCACAAAACGCGTAAAACTGACAAATCACAGAATAAAACGGGACATTAATCTTACCGTCGTTCTTTTTGTAATAGTCTATGATATCTATTACGTCACAGAATCTGTGTTCTTTGTCAGCCACTAGCCAGTATTCTTCTATATCGTTTACGATGGGTATATGCATCATGTAGCGATCTGTCCTGTAATCAGTGATTGGTAATTGCATGTTACAATTAATTGTTATGGGAATTGTTTTTCTCTCTTTACGTCGGTAGTAAAGACGAAAAATTGATTCCATTTGTCCGGTGTAATCAACATTTTGTCTAGTCACACTATCAGAGAACGTATTTTGCGATGACCTATGCGGAGGTTGCCTGATAAATATGTCGTCTTGGGCATAGAGCCCTTAATTTATGAGCCCCTCAATGAAACAAACTAGGCAACAGGGAAATTACGCATTGAATTCAGCGAGTATATATTATATACGTTGTGATCATTCATGTATTTACTTTCAGTGCCAAGCGACTGTACAGTACAAATTACTAGTAAATCACATTGCCATACAAATACATATTAAAGAAGCGTTAGGAAAGTAACTTTTTTTTTAAAACGTTTGATGTTATCACAATCCAACAAGAGACGTTGAATACTTTTCTCGGCTCTAATCGAATATTCTCCGACGAGCAAACGAGGCGGCTCGGCTTATTTCCTTCATGCAGTTGAGCACATTTCCAATTTATCACTCTTAATACACGGAACGAATCAATACGATCACTACATACTACAACAAATCTAATATATTACATGCATACACTCAGGGCAACACAACATATCACCGAAAAAAACAGCTTTAAAATCAGAAAATAGTAATCCGAGAGTGTTAGTGCAATTGTTTCTATCTGATGCATGTACAATGATTTTTTTCCGTCTTACCATATGTGGCAATCGTTCGCAATTCATAGAGTTAACTGAACAATACAAAATCATACGGACAAAATTGGTTATAAATGGTCTAACGGTCACACCATACTTACAAAACAGAAAGGAACATGGATATTCCAAACTGGCGCACCAGAAAACAGCCAGGGTCCTGGAAGACATGCAAGTGTATGAATTAGTACAGGTTAGTCGTTTAGTAATTTGTCCGTGCAAGCAAACGAACATACGATTATAGTGTGCATATATTGAAACAGTTATGTGACTACTATACAAGACATGACATCTTATAATTCATAAATATGAATCTACAATCCGGGATAATACTCGAATAAATCCAAATCAAATCAAGTTCAAATGTATTATTCGAGAATAACTTTACGTTGTTAATCTTAAATTGAAAAGAATTACTACATACTCACGTGTACTCGAAGTAAAGATTCTGCCACGCCTTGTTGCATATCACTGTAAAACCATCTGGTCAGTGTAAGACAAATATAATGCGTTATTTTCACAAAACATTAAAACGCGCAAAAACACAACAAAACATAATACAACAATTCTTGCATAATTATGTTGAAGAACACTTGCAAATAGATAGAAGACGAAATACATTTCGACATATCTTGCGAGAATGAAGTTTTCGAAAAAAATACCAATAGTTAAAAAAATGTATACACATATGTAGTGTGGGTCGACGCGATGTGGAGCACATTTTGATAAACAACTTGAGCAGCGTACTATTTGTGAATACACATACACGTACGGTCTAAGGAACAAGAATATGTCCTTCATACACTAAAAGTGAGCCCCAATTCATAATATGTCACGCATGATGCATACGTTCTATTTCTGTGTGATGCGCTACTGTGCAAATGTCAAGGAGTTCCATATCTTTTCATCTGAAAACATGCTGCGTTTCATCTCTATCAGCAGCGGTGGTTATATTGTGCAAACTACTAGAATCACCAAATGACATTTTGTTGGGCACAGATAAGGTGACGTCATCCCATGGACAAATGATATACTGATTAAGTATGTGCCATATACGGTTCACATTTTAGATGAGCACTTAGTAGTACGTTGTATTTTTACCGGTCACATCTAGTTCTTGGACGGACATCGAACGATAATTGAACCGCAAATAGTATACCTTTGGTATAAACCATAATTTCTCCAGCCTAGGTTCATTTGCAATTGATAAAACAAACAGAATATGTTTAGTTGCTGGAAAACCTACACCCGATTCAAGATAGGAACTTATAAACCATGGGATCTATAGGGTAGATGTTAGTACGATTAACATCCTGAATAAATATTCATGGTCAAAATATGCAACTGGATACTGGGTAAATACTGTCAGTGAACTTGATAATTGAGTAACAAGCAATATTGACAATTTGCTGTAAATGATTATAATAATTATTACTTATCCATTTAAGATAATAACATTTTGATCTTTATAAAATGTGAGTAATACGGACAGAAATGTTCTTCACGAAGTGTCCGCATTTGAAATGCATTTTCATAATAACAAACTGCAGTGAGCGTGGCCTTCGGGCAATGATGGGAATTAGCGTATAATCCGTGTCATTGAGCAGATGTTGGAGAGTATACATACATACAGATTATACAGAATATCATTGTTAATATCCACATGTGTTATTTTTTGTCAGGGCCATGTATTATCAGTGACTTAGCACGTACGAGTATCAGCGCAGACACTACTTTTTTAGGGCGACGCGACTTTGTATTCTTAATTACCGTGGAATACGCCTAAGATTACCACTCAGAGGTCTAGGCTTTGGTGAATTCCGCTGTTTCAGTAATTTATTTGCTAGCATGTTCATTCAATATACTTGTAGCGACTTACGATTGTTCCCTGAAATTCTTGATCTCCACATGGCCGATGTTCTTAATGTTTTGCCTTGAAAGATTTCGCTCCTTTGAGAATGGGCCTCCATTGACTTGGTGAATATTGCTATCTGCTGAGATACGACCACCGGATTCGACGTTTTTCAACTTGGATGCCGGTGAAAACTACAATCGGGAAAAACAAGGAAGTTGAAATATCATACTTATCAGAAAATTACTAAACCGGTAAATTTCAGCAGGGATAACAGCATTTATTATTATAAGCCTTAAAGGAAAGGAAGTAAACATCATATTTATTCACGAAGCTATTCATCAATAGCGAATTTCTAGTAAATCATGTGACATTTCACCTGTCATTTGCAACACGAATTCACTCAACTCGACAAGAATACGTTTTGATTAGATGGCAAAACACTGATTTATCATTTAAATGACATGTTGTTTGTGTTAGATGCAGGCAGCCATGTGGAAGTGTATCACAGTAAGGTGCTTCCCATAGTAAGTTTCGATGCCCTTTGTGGGTTTTGTTTTTTTTGTCTTCAATTTGGATTTTAAAATAGCAAAATTGGTCAATATTCACTATATTTTCAAAACATTTTCACAATTGAATATATATATTCTTGAGTTCTAGTTATTTGAACACGTATAGACGGTAGATTTTAAGACAAAAATGTCAAATATATTACTTTGTTCCGGATTCATGCAATATGTTTTGTCATAACTAACATAATTAATGGCGGTGTTGTCATCAATCATGATTTTAGAAGTGACAGATTTTATATAATAATTGGTTTAAATTCACAAAATATATCATTTTAGGTATTCAAAACATACAACATTTATGTTAACATTTATTTATTTAACGCTGCATTTTTTTAAAGCAGGCATTATGTGAAATCATATCACATGGAGGGGATACCTTTTGTAATTACGCTTTTTAAGTTCACTATTTTTCCCCTATTCTTGTCAGCCCCATTTATTGACTTGACCATATAAAGCTTGAATGGGGAAATTGGACAAAATTTACCGAATGATATTAATATTTGGTTCCAGTTCCAGGCGACATCAGCACTTATCAATGCGATATAATATTTCTTTCAGACTTTGTCATTTTTGAGTATATAGTTTTTTAAATTGCTCACAATTCACCAAATTTGGCATTTTAGTAAATATTACATTTTGCCGCTGCGTTAACTGTAGTGATGGGTTAAAATCACAAAATAATTTTGTAATTTTCAGTATTTACCGGAAACGTGTTTCTCTGTCAGTATCTATAATGATATAGTTCAAATATATATAGTTCAACTATTTTTTCCGTCACTCTCTCTTAAAATAAGCCTTGATAAGTACTTTAAAGCTGCATTTACACTTTACGAATATGCAAAGTATCACTATCAGAATCTGCCGTTGCACCAAAACAAAAGGATATATTAGAAACAGATCGTTTTCCCCACTTTGCCGCTAATTTATTTTTTAATACTGGATGGTCATATCAAACATATCTAACCGTATCCTGCCTTCAAGGACAAACAAATCTTTCTAACTCAATGAGTGTGTATTTTTTAAAAAATCTTGCCTAATTTAGGGCGCCCAAATAAATTCATATTCTTTAGCTACGTTTTCAGATTAACAACATTTGATGATGTATGTATTGTCCAGGAAAAGATACCCGTCAAATTTACAAAGTGGAAATGCTACTCGTACAATACATTACAGAAACTACAACTATAATATCAGGTTATGAATACCTGGTACCTTCAGTGTTGCTGAAATGATATTTTAAATATTTTTATATTATCTGCATAATAAAGTCAGTATTTAGTTTTAATAACCTGTGAAAAAATATTGAACGAGGCACTTTTTTATCTTTTTATCTTAAAAATAACAAATTTGGTAAATTTTGACTAATTTCAACTTTGAAAGGTCATGATAAAAGTGACATGAACTAATGTACTGAAACGTGTTCTATAGGTGACATAATAATTAGAACCTAATACAAACATTGGAAAATCACATAAATATCCACGTCTACAGTAGAAATGCCATACAACGTTTTAAAAGGCGCATATTTAAATTTGGCTGGCTGACTACAGCGAATATATTTGTAAACGCGTCAGTGTGAGACAAAGTCTCCCACGCTAGCTGTCACCAGAGGTACATCACAACGCTGAATAGCTTTATACATTTTGTAATACGATAGATTACATCAGAGAAAAAACAAGATAGCGATAAGTAAATGAAAGGATGTGCGTAAATATTCATCGTCAAATAACACGAACATTTTATTCGATTTGAACTGTAGCAAATACGTGCACTGTGTTTTGAACACTCGAACACGTTTTTTTTTATTTCGCTATCATGTCGGCTTTTAACTGTCAATACAATACCGCGGTTTATACCTAACGCTGCCAAATGCCAAGTCTTGGTGACTAGGTTTTCATACAATTTACTGCAAATTAAATCAATGAGGCAGCACGTACATTCCAACTTCTTTTAAAAAAAAGAAAGGACAGTCACATCTCCCATGGATTGGAACGGTTCAATCGTGCAGAACTCACCACAAGATTTTCCCGTTTTATACACGGATGACCTATAAGAGTAACTTTCTGACATCCCGGGTGTGTCTTGGAATGCTGATGGCAGCATGTCCACATCCCATGGTGATAGATCCCACTGTGGTAGTTCGTTAGCCAGTAACAATTGTGAGAACAAACTGTGTACATAAAGAAAGAGAGAGAGAGTTGGGGGATTTGACTACGTGTTGTTAACAAACTATTCCCAGGCCTCGGCGTGATGAGCTGCAGAATTGTTTCTCATAAACTAAACTTCAAGATAAGGAAACACGATCTTTTGAAATTAGTCACTGGGTATTTGCAGATGAATTCAGACGTGCGGAATAATTATCTCATATTGTATTTTTTTATTATAATGCTCCACTTTTACAGTTTATTTTAATAAAACACTGGAACGAGAACGTCAGAGGTTGTTGTGGGCTATTACTGGGATGATTACATTAGACGCCAACTACAATTCTCTTGGGATGACACGGAAATGAATAAAAACAGACCCGGGTAATGTAGCTTATGTTGTTGATCTCGTTCAGAGAGTAGCGCATCTTACTGCATCGTTTTGTGCACCTACACCATTTTTTCAGACATATACGTAAGATGCAGTCACACAATACAAGCATCTGCCAACTTCTAGGTAACCCTGTTACAAGTGGTCATGCGTGTGTATGCTACGTACAGAAATGGAAATCACGATTTTACCTCTTCTTATTGCTGTTAGCCATTCCTGTCTGTCTACCAATTTTCTTGAAGAGAAATATAAAATTTTCAAAGTTCCAACATCGCTACAATAGGTTACCTAAAACGACAAACACATGAATTAGCGGTAAACATGTTCAGCATTTCTTAAATGTATTGTTAAACAAGCTAATATTGCGAGAATAAGCGGCACTAATTAACAGTTTTGGATTGAACCATGAAACTGACGTGCATTATGTATCTGTATTAAGGGAAGGAATAAGAATGGCCCTACGTAAGTTTGTCTTTGAAATTAACCTCATTTTATAATATAATGCCACTGTTTGTGAACATGCTTTTATTTTCTCTTACCTGGAAGACATTTGGTTCGTTGAATGCATCGGAATCCACGCTTTGAACCCCCTGTATACTACTAACTGCTATACTGAATTTCGGAGCGTCATCCTTTGCCTATAGAAGTAAATATAAAAATACATTTATTATATTTTGGAGCTACAATTAACACACTTTCAGCCATGATAAGTTCTCTTTTATCATGTCCCACATGTGAGTGTTTCATTGGATTGGATTCCACGGGCAGGGATTAGATTTTAAGATGACATATAATGTCACGTTTCCTTGTCAATTAGTTAAATTTCTACATCAACCAAAAGGTGTCTATCTGGATCACCTTCTCATCTTGGCTTCTTCGGGTATGTTTATTATTCTTTAGGGATATAGCTTTCACAGTTCTTATTTTCTCTGCAAAACAATTTGCTATCGTTTCTCAAAATATCCCAAACCCCGCAATAGACATGAGCAAAGCAGTCAAAGGGACCATTGCGTTTAACAATGTCTGTATCATGGTTGACCATTACCGTTGATGTGTCAAGTGAATAATACCAAATAGATACTTTCCCCGAAGCACTTAGCATTAGAAAACGAAAAAACGGCGAGATAATGTTGCAAACAAGCCGACAGTATATTCTATCACGCAATATTACTTGAAAGAGATATTCCTTTTCTTCCAAGCACGCAGCATAAACAATAACGACAATAGTATTTCTTAGAATACACGTACATAGTCAGTTGTAAATCTCAATAGCACAAATCACATTTAAACTATTGGTATTTACATCACGTCTTTGTTAATCACCAGATTACATCTAGATGTGATTGCATTGTTTCGCTATCTACACTATAGTTATACGTACTAATAATCCGCAACCAGACTCTGTCAGCTTAAGATGTGCAGTCTCTCTGCAGTTTGTTCTTCCTCGGATAATTTGATATTTATTTTTCCTCGTGCTCTTTTATTTTTTTATTTGCAATTGCATGGGTGAAACCATAGACCCTCTAAAAGAGGGTCTATGGTGAAACGGGAGCTGTGATCTTGGCTTTTGAATAGCTAGTACAAACAAATACTCATTTCGCACGCGCACTCATTTACTTAGCATGTTACATTAGCTAACAATAAATAGAAGAAGGAACTAATTGTTTCATGAAATATTCACTGAATTGATAATACGTTGTTTTGAGATATTTTGATATTAGAATTTGTGTCAGCGAGCATAAACCAACGTTATATTGTAATTCGGACTTTTATTTCTCGAAAATATGTTTGATGACGTCATCCTTTTTCTCTGTCATAATGGCATCACGGACCTGAAGACAATGACATGTAATTTTCAATTCAGTTCAAACCTCCTCAAACAGGAAGCATACTTATTCGGAAGCCCGTGTTGCCATGGTGACTACTTCCATCGCAAGTATTAATGTTGAAAATATAACAAAGAGACATAAATCGCGGATAAGATATTGAATATGAAAACATCATGCCCCTGTCAGTAAATTCATTGATACAATCCTCACCTCCTTTTATCGTGCATGTATCAGCCTACCGTGAAATGAATTGCATTTGTATGTGCCGTGAGACAAACGTGCATACCATTTGATCGCCATTACACATCGGCATGCTATAAAGTGAGTGTTTCAAAACATGCATTAACGGAGAGGTAGCTGAAAACAAAATAAAATATAGGTTGTATCCTGATTGTATGTTGAGAGTTATGCGGCTATACAATTTGCTTAAATCTATTTCCTGGTTTCTGAAATAGTTTTTGGTTCTACTCAAATAATTATCACGAACATGACTCATATGAGACTCTTGACCAATAGACCAACAACATATTACCGACAATGTTGATAACAATAATCGATTTTCTGAACTTTTTGACACATGTCATAGATATGTCAAAACATTGCGTAAATATGTGTTGGTTAATTTCACATTTAATAATTTGCTATAGACATTTGATGATGGCCAAGTCATAACGCTATGTTTCTCTATGATATACCGAAAGTTCAACGTGGAAGTATATACAAAACGATATACTCAAGTTCAAAATTATATTATCCGATTTTTGCGGCAAATGTTCGGTCCGGTTCGTAGATGACAAAAAAATCAACTATTTTTGCTGCTCAAAATGCGTTAGGTGTAGCGCGCACAGTTTAGCATTACATGGATTACTTGCACTTCCTTCTAAGATAATCGTGTCCCCAATGTTGACAGCATCACTATTAAATTCCAATCCGATATGTTAGTAGTCACGAGCACATATTGATGACATGTACGTGTCCAGAACGTATATCCACATTCCTAGTCCAAAGCACACGACTGACATAGACATACGTCGAGTTGAAGACACGTGTGCAGAATATTCATGTGATGTTTGCAGTTTAATATATACTAATCGAGCAATTGGGTAACTAATGTAGCGGGTAAGAGACGGCGTTTTATTATAATTATGACCTATTGCATTGAGTAGGAAATATTATCCTTTAGTTTATCTGAACTGAAGCATTCCTCAAACCGGGCGTAATTAAACAAGATATTGCATTATTGATCGTTGATACATGTAGAAGCTTGTTTCAGCAAAGTCATGTTAGTTTAATCATGCCTTGATTAATATGGGCTAACGTCTTTTGGATATCAAACAATACAAATGTGTTTTAAATGTCATGGACTATTTGTATTTTTGCACTGGTTTCTGTGGTGAAATAATTTCTTCATATTTCGAAATATCGCACGGTAACATAGGATGAAAAAGTATTGTGAATTCTAATACTGTGTATATATACTGTGTTCTGAGAGTGTGTTATTATGTGATCATTTGAGGACAAATTGTTTAGATTTCGTTGTAGAAATGGACATTGCGGTTATATGTGTGTGACACGGAAATGGCGACGTTAGCTAAGTGATGACGCTGGCTGTTATTATTAAAACATGCTTCTGATCACGACACTGGTCAATATGCATTCAATTACTTAGTCTAGCTGTCCGATTAGTGTGGCGATTCTGACAAATATTCCGTGACGTTTATGCTAATAATATTCCATATTAACAATGTTCTATATTAATACTTTGTACTTTCTCAATGCGGCATATCAAGGACGTTTGATATATCTCCAATCTTAATTTCGCTATTGTCTTTGCTGTTATATCTCTTTCTACACAGCTGTTGGTGCGTTCGTCACCTATCAGCACAGATAATCTTTTCGTCCCACACCTTCATGTGGGTAGATATTTTCTTCCCATATCCTCTAACACCATTATATCTTACTGCATTGATACGCTATTGACAACTGAATCGTAAGATGCCTATTAAATTGTTCTATATACACACACATATGTAGGTTGCGACCTTGAGCAACAGCGCAGGAAATGAGGCAAGAGTGCTTCTGTGGATAAAGTGATGTATTGAAGCATAGATCTTATCTATATCTAGAGCAAACAATTTTAATCTAGCGTCGCACACATTGCTTACTGTTCATCATCGTATGTTAGATATTTGGTGTACACAGTAGGATTCGAGTGATTTCAAAGTGATTTCAGAGAAGAAGGAGCACTTTTAGTGTTTGACGTAACATTGTTTATTATACTTTCATACTCCCATTACTGAACAATCTTCACTTTTTTGGGAGGGGTCTGTCTGTTCGTCCGTATGCACGTGTTTGTATGTCAAATCTTGTTCCATCGATATATCAAAAGTAATACATTATATTATGAACACCACGCATACCTACAAGTGTTGCATGCTGCTACGTGTTATTTATCATAATCAATTTTAACATGTTTCTTGCGTGTCTTTGCAGATATATGATAATACTTTTGAATTAATATACAATATGCATAATAATTAGCAAATTTATATGCTAATTAACTGTTTATTTTTTTTTCATTTTTGGTCAAATAACTAATTTGTCCTAATGAAATAAAACTTGGTACATGCATACTACGTGTTAAGTTGAATGTCTAACACTGGTTTGCAATTATTTGATAATACATAGTTAATTTGCATGCTATTTAACTACCTTCAGCATACTTTCTTGTTATTGTAATTTTCTCAAATAAATACGATCTTGGTACACGTGTACTACTGTACTTTGTTGTTAAATGAATGATAATAGAATGTTTAAAAGGAATTAGCATGTTTCTTGTACATCTTTGCACAGTGTGGATGAATATTACTAACCAATCTATGCATATTAATTATTTAATTTGCGTTCCAAGTAACTAGTTCAGCTTGTTAGAGCAAGTCTTCGAACTTTTATGGTTGAGCATGTTATTTGTAATGCCTATCTCTGCACCCACAGCTGTATCCTAGACATTGCTGGTCCGATCACGTTCAAATTCGTACGTGGAAATAATTAACTGAACCTCGGTACATATTGTACATGTTGATAATCGTCATTCGGTTTTACATATGGTATCCAAAATTGTCGACTAGTTCCCTTTTTGTTTCAAAGAATGTAGTTTCACGGCCGTAACTTTGATGTATGATTGCAATTAAACTCAACGCGTATATTATACCTAATGTCACATATATTGACATGCAGTCATTACCAGTTGGCTGACTAGTTTCAATTGTGTTCACTATTGCACGTCTTTGTTATGCTAATAAATTGTTCTGTATCATAACAATGTTTATTATCGAATGAATTGAAACTTTCTATATATATATATATATATATACTATTTGTTGAGTTGATTGTCTGATAGCTTCTAAATAATTTCATTATTAGGTAATTTGCATGTTGTACCCTTAGATAAATTGAATTAATTATAATTAATACTAATTATGTATGTTCTATTGATATCTTAACAAGTTCATAAAATAGATTGAAAACTTCACACACTCGTGGCTGTGTACGTTCATCCTGTGCACGTCCATGTTTCAATCCAGGAAAGAATATATTCGTATACGTCTGTGAGTTGACCGATCTAGAGGCACGTGTCAGCGAGCGCAACATACAACAACGAATATGTACGGAGCTACCTATAATTATCAGTAGTATGGCGAGTTAATAGGATGAATCAGAAACAACCAAACCTCGTCAAGCATTTATATATTTTAACAACCTAACTGACGCTCCCGTGATGTGAACAACAGTTTTATCAGTTCTTGAAATCTAAGGCACATTAACTGAAAATGAGAGCAACGTTGACTCACTAAATGGTAATCTCGGGGAGCTGATTACAGATGGTTTCAGCGTAGCGAGGAAATGCATCCTCGTCAGCAGTCTCCCCTTTCTCGTGTTGGAATGCATTAGCTGCAGGTGCACAAACTGTAACACCAATTACGAGTATCTATCATCAAATAAGTTGAACTAATTCCAAGAAATGACCAGACTGAGGTTTATTAGATCTATTCTGCCAATCGTAATTGGTGTATTCCCATTGGATACACACTATAACGCTAGGGATAAACATCCTTCATTTGAAATCATCATAATCCTATCAGCATTCACGATTGCGGGATTGCTTTCACTTTGTATAACCATGACAACAATTATAAGCATCATTTGCATCTTCCGTCCCATCGTAAGTACATTAAAGTTTAGGATTACAATCAAAATTCACGACAAATAAGACGATACCGTTTCACTGGGGCTATTACTGCAGGGTATATTGATTCAGACATAAAATACCACGAGGTTATAAAAATTATTAAGGCAATGTAATACTGATTATGTGATTACTACCCTGGCACAGATAGTAAGTATGATATTTGACAATATTACGATGACAAATCACTACTAAGAAGTAATATTCAGTTATATTTTATTCGTAGATATTGCACGCAACTAAAAAGTTCCATGGTTGATATTTTTTATATAAAGGCTAGCATATTACCACGCTCGAAAATATCTTGTTGGACCAATCTTTTACAAAACAATGGTTTAAAACCAAAATGAAGATCTTACCCTTGGAGCGTTATTTTTGTATTTACTTTGTATGAACTTTTCAAGAGATTGTGAGTAATGTTGTAATGGAGACGGACACTACCACATTATGTTAGATTGAAATAAATACCCAGTCGAAGGCTGATTTTATTTCGTCATCTAATCTAATTTGTCTAGCTAGTTTGATAATAAACATAATCATTTAATTTGTTTAAAGAATTGTGACAAATTGTTTAAGAGGCAAACAAGAATCACTGATGCTGGAAGGCAACTGATAGTACTGATTGCATCCATTGCCTAGTAGCATAATTTGCAGTTGTCAGCAATGCAAAACTAATTATACCGTTGTGTATTTTATATAGAAGCATACACTAAATTCATTTCCATCGTGTTTGATTTTCCGATCGACAAATTGTGTGTTGATCTTGCTAACAAATTCACTGTGTACTCCATCGATGTTTATGTAAATATACAATCAAGTTTCTGCTTTATTCATTGAATTACGTATGATCAAGTATTCTGTATTAACACGCATCAGTGTGACGTTTACACAACTACTCATATTTGAGTGACGTTTACACAAGTAATCATATTTGAGTGACGTTTACACAGGTAATCATATTTGAGTGACTTTTACACAAGTACTCATATCTGAGTGACGTTTACACAAGTACTCATATTTGAGTGACGTTTACACAAGTAATCATATTTGAGTAGATTTTGTGACAACTAAGCTATATATATAAAACATAAAGTATTGACACATTGTCAGTATAGATATAATCTCTGAAAAGCAGTTTGTACCTGCGCATATTCACCATTCTCGGTGCCATTATATCCTTGGCGTTTGTTGTAACGCAATTATTAGTTTTAAACCGGCAGTCATGTTTTTAAAAAAGATAACATTGTTGAAAACGTTTTTGATGAAAGCCACGATTAAGTCGATCTGATTGACAGTCTATTTAACACAGTGCTGAGACTGCAATCTCTCATCTCCCCTGAGCGGCGTAAATGCGTTCATGCTAGATGATACCTTCGCGTGTTAGTTCTTCCATTTTGTTCAAATATTATACTATAAGTTGGTTTCAGCTAGTCACGGAATCGTTCCTAATGTAGTTGAGGGGAATAGAGATGAATCTCTAGAGGGTTCGACGCTGCTGTTGCAATGAAAAAGTGCTCTTATATATTGATACAAAACTGGCAGCAATGACCTATAGCAATGACATCTATTAAACGTGTACGTACTTGGCGGGTGAATTATGGGGAAATTAAAACCATTATTTTAATGTTTTATTTCTGTGTTTATAGTTTTGATCAGTTTATCTCTTTATAAAAAGTACATCCAAGCTGCAGGTTTAATAACTCAATTAAAACTGACACAGTCGTAAATAAACAAATAAATAGAACACACACACATAACTCGTCACAATTCAGCGGAATCCTCAATGAGCACGAACAATTATTTTCACGATGAAGATTGTCGCGGTGATACGAATGTAACTAAACATGAGATATCAACATTTCCAAAAAAATCTGAAATAACGACCTCGTAGCGTATATGATGAGTGCTATATAGCAAATGTATGATGTAGCTCGCGGAACACTGATTTATGATTGTAGTCTTTGCTGTATTTTTTTTAATAAACTGCTGACTACTCAATAAATTCATGCGATTAATCTTGATATATATTTGTTACACTGTCAATGCTATATTGATGTGTACATATATATGAGACTTGAGAAGGGACAACTGCGATATAATGAACTTGTGGGCGTGCCTGCTTCTTTACGCTTTTTTAAGGAACGTTTATTTGAATTTTCCAGTAATAAAATGATTTTATTGAAACGTCGAGTAGTTTAACAACACGCAACAACAAAGAAGCAGATAACAATACATATTAATTCGAATAACTGAACATTGTGTGCAGGTATGTGGAGTGCCTCTAACGATCAAAAGTATTCGTAGCCATGCCTAATAACACGCTTCATTTGAGAATGAAATTACCACCGAAGAAAACCATTTAAAAACAATTGTCACCAAGAATAGCGCAATAAGACCACGTCAAGCGCTGCTCCTGACAAGAGAAAACATTATTGACCTCATGGTAACTCGATGCAAGATTAATATTTTGACAGAGGAGGCAGTTGACAGATGACGATTATGCAATGCTGGCCTTCAAGTATTTATTACCCATCATGTCAAACAACATCAACATTTTATATTGCATTGCTTAGCACCGTACACAATTGAGAGATTACATTTGACAGTTCGGTTGTTAAAACGCTAAACGTCATGAATAAATCAACATCGAAATGGAATAGTGTGTGGTGAAGTGGAGAAAACACGGGAATGTGTTAATTATGCAACCCGATATTACTGTTGTAAATGTCATGTTTGCGAGGCGGAGGGAATAACTAGCGTATCGCCGAAAGTGTTATTCTGGGAAAGGGTTTGATAGTATGTGTTGATATCTGTTTATAATCCTTTATTGAGGGTTATACCATACATGTGAACATGGTGGTGAATATAACCTTTTAAGAGTTGTTTTGCTGATTGTACAGTTATTAGCCATTAATTACAAAACAATCGGCACTGTCATCTAAAATACAGTAGTAAGGCGCGAGCACAATAAACACAATCACTTGAAATTGCGTAAAATTATACAAATTTAAGTGAGTCGGTTTGGAATTCAATGATGTTCATGCTTTAGTCTGTAGTATATTCTCACATTCTCACATATAAAGTTGATCTAGGGGCACAATAAAAAAAGAGTGGTACACTGGGATTGCTCAAAGTTCAAATGAAAGCACATTAACATTTACAGAATGATGGCGCAATTATTTATTCACAAAATTACATTTCATGGGCGATACATGATGATTTGAAAGTTCGTGAACGGTAGTTCGCCCGATTCTATTTTTGCGCTATTGAGCATGCCGCTGTGCAATGCATTATGGGGGGAAAACTTTCCATCGTATACAATGGAAACCAGATTATCACGTTGGAATCCAACCAATTTAATTGAACATATATAGTTTCTGAAATGTTTTAACAATATTAGGATTGATATGAACAATAATATACGTTTTTTTTTATCCCGTGTAAGCAGGCAACATTGTGAGATATGAAACTATATTTCACCGTGGAAACCAGAGAAAACATTCTGAACTTTTGTTTCTTGAAAAAATTTCCGGTGATGAAAACATTCGGCTAGGAGCTCCTCGTGCACGGTGACCATAAGAAAACCCATTTGAAAGTATTAATCAGGGGATATAATATGTATTGAAAATAATGTTCACGCTATACTATTGAACCTGGTAGTTTTCTTTCACCCAAAATAGTAGGTAAGTTGTCCTAGAAAAAAAACAACAATGCATTTTGTTTGCTGACGTCAATAAGCCTTTCTTGTGTGAGTGTGTAGGTATGGCCTGCGAGAATAAATGCATTGATAAGAACTGTTTGAAATCCCACATCAATTTAAAATCTGTCTTCGACTTGAAAGACCGAAACATGGAATTGTACCAAAAAAACATGCCATAGAGTATCCGTATTTAGAGTATGAATGATCGACGTATTTATCCCCTGGGCGCTGGGCATAGTACAATTAAGTCCCTTGCTAATACAGGCTTAGCAAATGCGGCTATTACTTGCATACCCTTGCTGTTTATTGCACTCTTGTTCAACAAAGATCTCAATAGCTCTTACCCATTAATGTTAATTAATGCTTGAATTGACATGCCTATCCTATATATATGCCAATAATAATTAAAACGAAGCAACAACAAAAAGCATTTCAACCAATAAATAAACTCATAGCAGCTCATTGTATTTGGGTGTAGTAAAATCCAATTTCGTAGAAGGATTTTTTTTAAAAACAAGCTGCATGGAATATCTGAGCATGCGCAAAAGGAACATTTTTTCCAATGTTAGTTGAAACCATTTGATGCGCCAGTGAAGAGAGATTAAGTAGGAGTAGGTGACTTCATAATAAGTCCAAGCAAGCCAAATCGGGAATCGTTGATGATTTCGCACTCGGCTTCTAACACCTCAACATACTCCACGAAAGGAATGTATAGGTTACTGAATATTACATAGACAATGCATTTATAGAAGATTTGCACATCAGTCTCAGGAAAAAACATGCTATCCAAATATATATGCCTCTATACACAAACTTGCACTAATTGTGTTGTGCCTGTGTGGTTAGTGGATATATTGATTGAATTGCATTTGTACTCCGGCTATAGTGGTTCTGTTACACACAGTAGCTGTATATCCCGGCCATTGCTCTCACTATCTCTCCCTCTGCTGGTAAACCCATAGGGCTCGGACCCCGCATTCAGAATACTCAACGAGTCATCGGTATTTCGCTCACGTATACAAAAAGTTACGTCATCAAGCAAAAGCATTTTAATCATCTTTCATTCCACAGCGTGGATACCTGCATACACCGCGTGTGCAACGTTAGTTGTAACGTAAAAATAAAACATTATAGATATGAAATATTATGTATATTGTACTTCATGTGTACCTGTGCTGTCATCGGATCTAAATATGCCACGCTACGCAAGGGCGTGTATACGTGATGACTGTCACGAGGAATCAGACAGAGACGTATAAAGAATATTGATATTACTCTACAAAGCAATACATTTTTCAATTGGAGTAACAAATTGTTTTTTCCTGTGTCTTGTTACGTCTGAATGAACAAACCTAAAAAAATACGTAAGAAGACGACGGAAATTATTGCGATAATAAGGCGTCGTTACAGTGCGGGATAGTCACGACTCTGTGTCATATTGTATATGCACCAGTTCTATTTGTACGACGACAAGCTTTAGAATTGCTTTAATTTTAAACGATTCAGAAATCACACTTTCTTTAAATCTGACTTTCATGTCACGGACGCAGGCTGTTATCCATTTGTTTACATACTATTAAAGTTAATGTTGAGAATTGTGAGACGCGTCACGCTAGCGCAGCCGACGGGAAATTGATTTTGGCAGCTCACAAGGTCTGTGCAGATTTTTACATTCGGGGCGTTCTACAATTCTCAGGGGTTGTCATAGTGATTACTGTACATATGTAAACTGTAATAACGACTGTCATAAGGATAATTTAATCTTCACGGTTATAATCAGCGGGAATACCGGGGTAAAGAGTTCTCCGTTGTATTGAAGAGTTCGATATTAAAAAATCGTGAATATTTTGACGCTAGCTTACGTACGTGTACGACTATAAATATCCTGATATATTGGCTATACGGGTTCGTACATGGCTTTAGAAAGTGCTAGGTTCTTTTTATTTTAGTCTTTTATAATATCCATATCTGTAACTATTTTCATACAGTTGAGTGGCCAATAGATATTGTTCAAATTTTTGCTTTGGCGTCTCATGCTATGAAAATGCATTTGCAAAATTATACTAAATATATATATATATATTATTTTTTTAATTAATTTATATTGTGATCGGTTCCACAATATTGTAATAAACTAGCCTCTTCGCTTTCGAATAATTATAGATAAAAATATTTATGTATAAACATTTATATTACAAGTAATATTTCATATTGACGTAGAAATGTCAGTTTCAAATAAGAAAGAACTGCTCTATTTACGCAGCAGAGACACCACAGCTCCCAATGCCAAGTGAGTTTTACGCAATTCTATTTTCGCTATATTGGTGAACTGATTCTTCAGCGCTATGTATTTTCCGGAAATGAAATGATTTTTCAGAAGCAAACGACCAAACACAATAATGATGTGGTCTGAAATTTGTCAAGTAATTGCGTTTTGGCGGGAAATATATCAGCGGGATAACATGAACATAGATTACGCCGAAGACTTACCCAATTAACAGGAGAATCGTAGTATGATAAACACTGTGAGGTAATGATGACAAACTGCTCGGTAAAATCCCATTTTGTCGAGAGCCCTTTCTTAGTTTTGATCCGTACTCCTAGTAATCCTGAATACACAGTCCTTTTCACTGTCGTGCCTTTGCTCGTGCGTCTAGTCGAGTTATGTACGGCTGGTTTTGTACTCCCTTGCTCGTTCACGTGCTGTTGTCCTATAAACGTGATGTTATCTCGCGAGCGGGTCTTACTTCGATACGACATCTGGAATTGCAAAATATAAATAAAACGCACGTTAAAACACGCACTGAACGGTAAATGTAGAGGCGAAATCAACTTTTTGCAGCGCACGTAAATTTTTCACAGAAGTGCATGGTAAGGCGGAAATGAGGAAAGTATTTCTAGCTCGCGGATTCACCCTACTATATTTCAAACTATACATTATTAGCTAGTCAGAACCGGTGACCCTCTGCTGACGTAGCATTATACTAGAAAAATGAAGGAGACAGAAATGAAAACAGAGTGAAAAATATCGTTAAGACGTTGCCATGGCGACATAAACCTTCGACTAGAGAATTCTTTCAAAATTGATCGCAGCATTGGACAAAGTTGCGATTTGTGTGCATTGCATATATTATTAGATTCGATCAAATATGAACACACTATGCAATGCTACGTGGCATGCCGTGGGCACAACCGTAAACTGTGGGGGCGGTATTACAAATTATATCGATGTTCACTCATCACATGTGAACTTTCCCGCTTGAAATTTGATTGACAAATGAGTCTAGAGTTGGCGAAGCACTACCTAAACAAAATTATTTTCCCACACGGGTTCGATGTACTTGTAAGACATCGCAATGCATAAACAATGCAATGTTTATAAATTATTCGTTATATATGATCCCATATATAATAGAGGTCAAAGGTGTGTGATACGTAATATGTTGATTTCACCATACTATGTAATACAAATGCAGTTCGAACGCTTGACGTCATCAGCTAATGATCACCAAAAGAATTGTTTACAATTTCACTTAATCTCGGCCTAATTGCGTTCCGTGTTGTCCTCGTATTTACACACTCCACTATTTTTGTTTCTCTCATTCTTTTGTTTTTGTTTTGTTTAAATATAACAACATAAAGATGATCAAATCTCACCGAATTATTGTTTAGATACAATTGCATGCATGGTTAAAGTGATCCTACACATGGCTAACTTCACATGAAATGCGATGTGAACCGTAGACAATTGTGATGCACGACACACACTATTATACACGCTACACACTGGGAAATAACACATGAAACCTTCAGTGAGAGGCTGTCAAAGGGAAGTTGAGGCAGTCAAAATGGCGACGAATTCTACATTTCGACCAGGAGCCTCGGTAAAGTTGTCATATTGTACCGTAATCCCCGAGGTTCGTTGACAAAACTGAATTTAGATGGCCAATAGATGGCGCTCTCTGGAGACCCGGACGCAACCTCTCGGCCATCTTTTTTTATTTGCAAGTGATTTAATGCACATCAGTATTTACTAGCGTATATGCTAGGTTTTCACTGTCCATATTTTGGCAATGGCCGTTACAAATGTTTTAAAAAATAAAAATCGAAGAAAAAAATCAATCGTTACAACCGTTACCGCTTTAAATTGAAAGGGCACCGACGATCCTGTCGCATATGTACCCGTGGCACATAATATCCCTATTCTTATGTTCTATTTGTGATTTCCTGTGAAATAAACATGTTTACAAGGTTCATTTATGCATAGTTCCAAAAATAAATATTTTATAGAAAAGCAGCAGGTTAATATATTAGTCAAACGTGCTCACAGAGCGGTGATCCCGTAAAGCTTCGAAACCAAAAGCTTCGAAACTTATACAGAGATATCAGGATATATGTAAAATTCTAGACCCCGTATTATTGTATATATTACAGTTGTGTAATAATTTGTTTTTGCCCCTCGCTAAATGATCAAATATACATTGCATGGTATACTATGCCAGTAGTTCGAGACACTAATTACGACAATATGACCTAGATCGAAATACTTTGACTGAGATTGAACTGGAAGTAATTAAAAGTGAATTCAGGTTTCGTACATCATGTTACTGAGCGAATAAATGCATGTAGTCTCGATCTGGGTGTAAAGCACATCACAAATAGTTTTAAAAATTAGCCTACTAACTATCGTAATTATAGCATGTATAGCATGGTCAATCGTGACGGAATGGTTTCCGTACAAACTTCGGGCAAATAAACAGTAAATAAAATAACATCGAATGCTTTAAATAAATCTACATTACGAAACACGTTATGTTTATACATCATCACCTGTACGTACTATACGGTTTAGTTGTTCTGTGTTGCTCTCATAAGAGTTGGGAAGCCAAGTGACTAGCCACGCGCGACAATAATAATTAATATATAATTACCTCGAATTTAACATTATTGAGACTTCTCATCGCCTAACGTTTAGAAGGTCGATTTTCCTTCAATCACTTTAGCTCTTAAAAAAATCCCAATTTACGCTTTTGTTTATTAACGAAACGACTGTATTAACAAGGTGTTATGAAACGAGAAAGCCAGACACTACTGGATGACCCTCATGGCCCTTTCATGGAGATGTCATGTTTGACATGTGTGGAATGAACCATTATTTTCGGTGGACGCTAGGCTGCAATGTTCGAGGAAACCATTTTCACTGTGTCACGTGCTTCCTATTCTAGTGATTCAGTGATACTTTCAATGCCGAAGGTTTTGTCAAATAATATTCCAGGACTCCTAATCTACGATACAAAAAACGGTTACGAGTACAAAAACCTGCACAAGTATAATTGATAATTACACACTTTTTATCCCGGTCCGCCTCCGCACGGGTGAGCTATTCTGTAAATAACATGAATATTCAGTACTTTAAATTTCACAGTACATATTTGAATATGCTGCCAATAGTTGACTTAGTCCTCCGCAAAACAATCCATCACACACCATATTAGCCTCGGATATAATATTGAAAAAAAAATCTCCAACAAGCAAATTTCCTGTTTTCTCCAACAGTCAATAAAAACCATAACTGGCTTCCCTTTGCATATTATATAAATAGAGACACTTCATAGAAGTGAGGCATCATTAAAACCTGTCTACGTGACTAAGAGCAAAGACATTTACGAGTATATAGGGATATAGTGTAAGCGCAAATGTCTATAGTAATAGTACAGGTAACAAGGGGCAATGGAGTAGGCAGAGTTATCTCCTTAGGTGGTATGTTATGCTGTATAACCGTATGTAAATGTATGGGCAATCTTTATAGCCAATCATTAGCTTTATAAATCAATAATCTTCTTGTCTAAGGCGCACCGCCATCAGTTGTGATTTGTTACGCTTGCCTCAAGACACACGCAACTAATACTAAGTGCACAAACAAGGTTTGTCAGAATACAGGTCATCATTCCATCCATTGTGAGATAGCGGGCGCAATATTTGATACATATATAATTATGTTGCGACATACATGTTCTTCACATTTCACGTGTGTTTGTTGTCACCGGGCGCCCTCACGTCATATCATGACATAGAGAGTAATTATGTGTATTTCCCACATTGTGTGAAACAGTATTCCTAATTATGGCGTCTTTATACAGGTCACTATACGAGGCAGTATTCCTAATTATGGCGTCTCTATATGACCCAATATACGAGGCAGTATTATTATTATTATTATGGCCTCTCTATATAAGCAATATAAGGAGTAGAATTCATAATTATGGCGTTTCTATATAGGACAATATACGAGACAGTATTCCTAATTATGACTTCTCTATATAGGACAATATACGAGACAGTATTCCTAATTATGACTTCTCTATATAGGACAATATACGAGACAGTATTCCTAATTATGACTTCTCTATATAGGACAATATACGAAGCAGTATTTCTAATTATGGCGTTTCTATGTAGGACAATAAACGAGACTGTATTCCTGATTATGACATTTCTGTATAGGACAATATACGGGGTAGTATTTCTAATTATGGCGTCTCTATATAGGACAATATACGAGACAGTATTCCTAAATATATCATCTCTATATGGGCCAATATACAAGGCAGTATTTCTAATTGTTGCCTCTCTATATAGTACAATGTATGAGTCAGTATTCTTAATTATAGCGTCTCTATATAGAGCTATGTACGAGACAATATTCTTAATTATAGCGTCTCTATATAGAGCTATGTACGAGACAGTATTCTTAATTATGGCGTCTCCGTAGAGGATATTTCATGAATTATCAATATCACATACATATTTTTTAACTAGTACGGGCGTATGCAGAATATTCTCACTCATTCGGGACATCTGTTGCCATCGATGATGCGTCAGTGGTTCATAATGTGTCTTTATGTTTTTATACACTTATGTCTATCTCATCCCTAGGAACCTAGCAATTGCTGCTGTGTTTGGAAAAGACAAACCTTTATTTTTGTGTTGCCTTTATTTGTATCTATTAACTGTACAAATATTTGCATGATAGAGTTGTTTCACGTTTCTATTATATGCGTCCATTCAACGCATTTACACAACAGCTCGGGATATTGTGCAATTTGAAAATAAACGGCTTTAAAGCTATGTTATATACGTTGCGTAAAGTGAAAAGAAACAAACAAGAAATTTGTGTCGGAAGCGTCGTAGAATCTTTTCTAAAAACAGTGTATTATCGTTTTGTCAAAAGTTGGGTGTTGAAATATGTCTAGTATATGAATACCATTAAGAAATTTTAAAGGAATTCCGTATGAAAGGCAATCAAAAAGGTATCTTGATTATGGAAACTCGTTTTTATAGAAAAAAAATCAAACATGAGTATTTTTTTTAAGGTTTGTTATGCAATATCAGGTAATGACAGTAAACCTTTCAAAGCTATAATAATACCATAAATGCAATAAATTAGGTTGTATGAAGTCAATTCAAACAGTTTTAAGTACATGTTTTTTACCATATAATGTGAAGTAATGTCTGTACATTGTTGGAAGAGCAGCGCAACTATAAATTCGTAATGGACAACAAAGCGCTCCATGTTAATGTGTTAAAACGTAATAGTTACACGCCACTTCGGGAAGAGCAGTGTTTTATTGGGTTTGTCGCGTTAGAAAAGTAAGATTCGACAATTGTCGCGTGTGGAGATTAAAAGCATTATTGTAAAGACGCATATTTGGTTTGCCTTATATAGACATTAACCTCCCCGTGTTGTCTGTGTATCAGTGTATTCGCAGCTCAGTAAACACATGCAAACATATGCCATTTCCTAATCATATGCTACACATGTCGCAAGTATTCGCAATCAAAATAATAATATTCCTCTGCTTCTGTATCAACGGAGTCTCTCGGTTGAGATAAGACAACAATAATTACAACCAGCTCGTAATTATGACAACATGACAACACGTGACACATCCCCGACAATGGTAGTGCCTGGGATATTTCCAATTTTAATACTTCAACCTTTAGGATTGCAACGTGGCGGCAACGTCGACTAAACTCGTGATCAATATCAGTTTGAGGACGAGGCGATGTGTGCGATGTTCTTGAAAAACACGAACTAACTGCAATCTAAACATTGCTATTTTAGCACATTCACTAACAAATAGAGCGGCGAGTACATACACCGGAAACAGTGTTCGTGTATTTAGAAATTTAAATATTAATTTGGTTTATTTTCCGCATTAACCGAGTCCGATATAATACTCTCATATATATATATATCAATGAAACCCTTGGTGATTTTTTACTGGAAATTGCTTAAAAAGATGGCGACAAGACGGTTGGAATATAATCGAATTTCGTGTTAACGCGATAATAGCAAAGGTAATACCACGTATGGCGTCAGACCTCTGACCCGCCTAACCATGTGTGAGTGAATATATAAATATAGAATTCTCTTATTCTAATCATTGGTGTAGTGGGTTTAGAGATTAGTTGCATAGTGGCAAATATACATCGTATTACGGGGTAATTTCAATATAGCGCCTTGCAATTATGTAATTATAAAATAAAACATTAAAACAGCCCAGTGCATTATTTCTGTGTCTGGATAATGTGGAGATAAATTATAGAAAATGTTTCTAAGCAGGTAGAAACTGTAAATATACGCCCAAAACTTGTATCTACTGGTGGGGCACAATTTAGATTCCAATTGCCAAAATGAACCGCCCCTATCTTAGTTCATAGCACTGTGCCGCAGACTAAAGTAATTGCAATTAATAAAGTATTGACATGATTTAATCGTACAGCACAGTGTCGATACTAGCGGGCAACACATTGGAAAGACCCCCCCCCCTCTCAAGAAGAAAACATTACGACAAATTTTGATATATTAAAGGGCGGCAGTCGTCGCGCTGCGTCCTGTTCGATATGGGACTCATAGCTACGTATCGACGCGTGTAAAATACATTGTTTATTCACATGAAATTCGAACACGCGCTGCGCGACGACCACCGCGTTTTAATATGCCGATGTGTGCGTTCTTGTCGATTTGAAACGCGGTTATTGACATCATCACTGAACTGGTCGCAGAATACCGCGTAAATCCTGCAATATTTAATTATAATGCATTCTCGAAACCACCAGTTGCCTCTAGGACACATTGTTACCATGGTTATTGGATTGGTAGACTATCTTCATAGCCTAAGTCCCGCGATATAATGGGAATAAAATGCCATTGTTGCACACTTAACGTACGAAGTAGCCCATGCTTATTGCGCCAATATAGAAATATACTTTAGCAACGCGTTTCATTATATATTCAGACTATAGAAATAGGACGTGGACAGGTAAAATAAATACAAAATGTAGCAATAAGATATCGCACGATTCAATTATTCAGTTGCATGATAAAAAACAGAAAAAAAAACTCCTTTACAGATGAATGTGAGAGTTGTCAAAACAATTGCGCTCATTTTTATTTTAAATATGTTTAATAAAGCTCCATCCAAATAAAACTCAGATATTCAATTTATGTTGGCATTGGGGAGAAATGTATGATAATATATGGATACAATGGGGAATAAATAACATATGGTAGGTAGAATATCATAGTATTGTGTCAGTCTTTACTGTATATGAACACAACATACTGTATGAGAAACATGTCAAGCGATGTTCAATCGTGGAATGCAATTTATCCGATTGCGCTATGTAAACGTGAATTTGAATACGTACACCGCGATTACGGAACTGAGCTTCGTCATTTATCAAAGTAGCGATATCTCGGATTTTCCTTTACATCAACTGAATTAGAAGGCTTAACGCGTATACACAACAGGTAGCGCTGACTCCCCTTAATCCTTTTTGTGCAGAGATGTTTGTATATAATATACTTCATCTTTAAATGTAACTGTGGGGTTTTAACGAAATTGCACATTATCAACCCTAATTTGATGTTGTTATTTCCTTCAATAAAGAAAAAAAACCTATTGAAAATGTGGTTTATGAACATGGAGCCTTAAATTTATCTCAAGTTGTGTAAAAAAAACACACTCGGCAATGTGATATTTATAACCATTGGTGATCCAGTGCAAGGTGAATTGAACTTTTTCTTTCAGGTATTTGATATTTAAAATAGCATTGTTTAGACACCAATAATTAATAGTATTTTTAATGGACACAAATGAACGATTATTTCACATGCGTTTATTTAGGAAGAATCTATTAGACTGTATGTGTATGTGTAAGACTGCTTTTTACAATCCCCGTAACGTAAAACGTTTTCCATATTTTGTTGACACAATTCAAATCCTTTAAATGATTAACCTGTAATTGACAGGTCTGCTAACCCACAATCCTTATAAACAACTGTGAGTAATTGCATCATGAAAATAAAAAAAATGATTTCCCTGGCGAGTGGAACCACAACCACAACCATCATAGAATTTGTAAGAAAATTGTAACTCCCCTGAAATAAGTAATGCTGTAACTACATAAAGTGAAACTGAATGAAACAATCTGCAATTTGAAACTATAGCAAGTATTCTAGTAAAAAGATATACAATATGCCACTAATATTATCTCTTAAAAACAACCTAACGAAGAAGCAATCGACATGACAGTAGTTCTTCATTAACCCTTCCATGCGGTTTCATGATTTTATATCATTATACCTAGTATTTTTCATGAATTCGCTATTTTCATTCATAATAAATACACAGAGTCATTGGGAAGTTCTTTGTCACCGAGTGTACCCTAATATATCCTGGGGCTCAATAAACGTATCCGGTGTCACTATGACGTATATGTCGAACTCACTATCATGTTGATATTGATGCGCTAGGTCATGTAGCATTCGTATGTTGAGGATACACGTGCAATTAAACAAAATGCAATACAACACAACACAGCGCCGCGACACAAATCAACTCAACACACTTTCCATGCTTAATTCGCAATATGAACTGTTCTTATAATGGCATATTCCAATTGCATTACCAAGAGAATCGGAATATGATCATGACACTTCTACCACTATAGTGCAAGATACTGTCATAAACCCATTATCTCGAGTTCAGCAAATGTGCGCTTCGAGTTTATCTTCATCATGAGCAGGGTTTCAACTAACACGCAAAGACAAGTAATGTGCCTGTCAATTACGGGGGTCACTGTACGGTGTGTAGTATGGTACTGAACATACAAATTGAGTAAATGCACACCATATCAAATGTCAAGCCCCGTGGATAAACAACTCAACGAAAACAATACTAACAATTCATGCATACAAACACAAGATCCCAAAGCACCTGGCCTCACATCTTTAGAGAAGTTAAGAAAGCTATGCCCAAAAACACATTTATTTAGTGGTGTTTTGAGATATCAGAAGAAATAAAAATAACAAAACAGTAGTCAGAGTGAGGAATAAAATACCAGTTCCTATAGACTATGATCATTATACACAAAGCCCGGTTGACCGTCGCACGTACGAAATCTGACACCTGTAATGCTCTCTCGATACGACGCTCCTGGCAAATCTCAGTGAGAATCATACGTCAAGCCCGGATGTAATCTGCATCGCTGATCAAAGCGATTGGGCCCTTATCTGTCACGATATACCGTAGAGACGCAGATGTTCCCGTCGACTATACACAGGTTAAATCAGGTACCATCAATGGGACTCTTTCAGATGATGACGCACCAAACCAAACAATTTAAATGAAATCTATTGAAAAAAACTCGACGCGTTATTTATAGTAGCCTGAAGTTCATTAAAAGCATTTTTTTATCATCCCCTAAAGCGGGAAGAACTGAATATGCATCGCGTTATAGGTTTCAAAAATATACCATCGTAGGCCACCCACGCACCGACCAATATATTTCTGATTATTGTACGAAGCAATTCTCCCCCAGGAAGCAATTCAAAACTATTGTATATATATATTTTTAAAGATAACTTATCAGTATATTTCGAAGCGTGTGATTTTATTAACACCAAACTGGCAACTTCAAAAATGAAGTAGTCACGATGTATTTTCAGAAGACGCGACAATCAATATTTCTCAATTGTGGTCTTCTGGTGATACTAGTCAACGTGCCGCAATCTCGGAAATATCATGTCACCAAGACACCAGGAAGCACTTTGGATAATCTCTGAACTCTCATTCGCGGAATGACTAATTCCAGACGACACGAGGTCAGATTAAATTATAGTGACAGCTGATGACGTATATCTATAGTATAAATGCGCTTACATAACAACAGAGAATGAGGTAGTGTACATGTACTTTATTGGAACAAACACATTGCATTGGTATGCAGGGGAATTAATGGAGTACATGCTATATGTGTAGGAATTCATGAGAGTTTACGTATAGGCTACTATTCCCTTTGCCACTTACACGTGCTGTATATTTGAGAATATCCATAATAAGTTTAAAAAAAAATAAGTACAGATTCGTGAATTTGAATGAATGACAAAAGTAAAGTAAAAATACAGATCTGTGCAACAGTATGTGGAATGTATAACAAATGAGATCGGAATCCATACATCTCCAACATGCGTGTCTCTGTCATATAATCAGAAGAGAATCTACGACACGTCGGCCAATTCAAGTTAGTTACTTGTATACGCACGCATGTGACTGACAAACAAACAAGTTGTTACGGTTTCAAGGCAATCCACTATTCGTTCAGTAAAATATGAAGGTAAACCCAAAACTGTACTAACATGTAATCTACAAGACGCACGTGCGTTCTACTGAATATAAACAAGATCTAACGTACTGTGTTCGCGTAACGTCTTATAAATAGAACACGGTAAGTTTCGATCCAAAATCAGGCTGTTTAAAGCAAACCTAAATGCGGCCTTAATTTATAGTTGTGTATATTCTAAACTGTATTCGAAATAATATTGCAGTGGTTTAATTTTGTTTTAATTATAACTGTAGCTTGGATAGGCATTTGAAGTGCTTGCAATTAAACAAGAATAAATAACGAACGAACATATTTAACATCCGGGTACTTTTCAAAGCTATGACGTTTTAGTATCTGATCACATTCGTATACGCCATTGTACATAGCCGTTCATGCTGCCAAGCATTGTGTACTACTAGTATAAACTCAACTTTTATATGCACAATGTGCTTTTTAAAACTTGGGTTAGAGCCTTATGCATTTGGACCACAGTGTTCTGAGAGTGAAAGCCCAATTGCGTTAAAGTACCCGATCGTAAGTCTCTCTCGAGTATGAAGCCCATCCCTATATTTTTACTTGGTATTTATCGAGTTGAGAGCATTCACGATTATAATATGCGTGTAAAAGGTGTGTTTCATTTCATAATAATCGTGAATGGCATGGTAGTTTGGTTCATGCTTTTAGTTTTATGAGAAAACTCGCATTAATCTCGGAGTGCATGGCGAACGTACACAACGTGGTTCGCATGCTTTCTATTCTGTCATTTACTCAGGATGAACCCCGATGTTGCAATTCTGGAGTAATCCCTATTTCTTTGAGTAGTAGCTTTCGAAAAGCCAAAAATGTGATCATTAAGTCGTGTACCTGGTTATTGGGCATGGATTACTTTGAGACTATCATGAAAGGCCTAGGGTTTGAACGATGAGACATGTTGGCGACCGAGAAAGGTGTTTAAATTCTTCCTCCACACTCAGTTTACCCACGGTTACTATTAACCGTCATTTATATTTCGGAAATTGCGAATCGACAGTTTTTAGGGAAAAAAATCATCGTTTTTTCGTTGTAATCAGTGCTACAGATCGCATTTTAACATTGCGGTAATTCACTTCCGCATTGCGTTAAAAAATCATCGTCAATAACCGGAAAATTTCATCATTACGACACATCATTTTGATTGGTTAATGAAAGACATGACCTGTTATGTTGAAGGAAGTTGTTCCAGGTCAAATCGTGCTGAAAAACCTCATGGTGGAAAATTGCTTTGCGTCGAGAGTTTGCGTACGATCGAAAACATACCAAAACGAAGATAATAATAAATGCCTTCGTCCACTGTTTCCTCACAGACCCTACCCATTATTTCACCGTAAATTCAGACGGTATGTAAATCGTATTGTAATAAAATGTGTGTTTTTTATGAACATGTTTGTTTCTTCATTGTAAGTGTCGTTCAAATCAATGACGCATTTTTTTTCAAAAATAAGTATTATTTTCCCGAGCCCGGCGTGGTGAAAGAATAACTTTTTTGGATAATTTGTCGTTGTTTGCAAGATGGTTACAGTGTTATCCCCAAAACAAAATCATTTTTTCTGAGTTGGTCCTCGAGTACAAGCTCATCCCTTACTTTTCCATTACGTGTTCATGCCTCCGGGCTTATGATCAGAGAAGTACGGTACACTGTGAAGATTCAGATCAGTCCAGTGTGAGTGATGAGAGTATATCGTCGACGATGATAGTTTTATTTCAAATTACATGGAAGTCTGTGAACAATCTGCTTGGTGTTCCTGTGACACTTGTTCCATGATTTGCCAGTGCAGCCCCGTGAATACATGGACGAAAATGTTTCCACCACCACCCTACGAACTCAAGATTGCATACTCCAGCATCTATACTAAATTGAATAATTTGCACGCCGCACAGTGCAGTACTGGAAACAGCATTTATTAGACAGTTAGACAAAAAACAAAACAAAAAACCTGTCTCGATCAATCGCACATTCATAATGTTTGTATGTTGATACGCTTCTAAATAACATTAACGTAAAAGTCGAAACAACCTAGACTAGAAGTCAATTCACCAGTCCAGCCAACTATGGCTCCCTAAGTTGCTTATATTTAATCAGATACTATTTCGTCATCATGCTTTGTTACCTTACCTGTTTATACCTCATGAGGGCGTGTTTTGATGGCAAGATGGCGCAAACGGAAGTCCTTCGCAGGTTTATGGTTTCTCATATTTAAATCATCATAACTCTGAAGATAATTATTTTTTTTTTATTTTTTTTTTTCAAATTTATAATCAATATACATAACTTGATAAATACAAACACCAACATAGGCTCTATTTAGTTCCCCTTTAACTTAGCTTGTGTGAATACTGACTGTTTTCAGACACTCCATTACTGTTTGTTTAAACACTGTCAGCCTTTACCAATGGTGGCATTATTTACGGAACGAATTTATACAAACATACACCGACTAAAAAAATCAAGATTTGTTTAATCGCAGTCCCTCAACAATTTGGCGGAGTATATGAAACATTTTTTGAGGGACTGTGGTTAAATAATATCGCCGCTCTAACCTCACAGTCTGAGATCAATGTAAAAGAAAAATAATAAGGGACGTTGTTTATGCTATAGAAACGTTTTTTTTTTGTTTATTGTAGCTTCAATTATTCTGCTTCTCACAGTTCTCCTATTTTGATCCGCAGGGCAATATTTTCACGCTAAGCTAGTTGTAAATAGAGCCATCAAATTGGGGGCAAGGCACCATTTGTTGTTACGCAAGAAGCACTTAACAGTAAGTGCCATCAAATTACGGAGGCTTTCTGTGTTCAATCAGCCCCTGGTCTTGATCACCCGAAATAGACGCAGATAGTACGTCACGGTTTTTATATCTGTGTTGTACCCGTTTTGATGTCATGTTTAGTTCTACAAGACACATGGTACATATCTATATCATTGTTTTCTTGTTATGTCCTCCTTCTTATGTTTGCTAAACATACGATTAGTGTACAACGACAGAACTACTAGTATTACATATTTAATTTCTATATGGATTTTACACGAAAGTCGCACGAACCGTATACATGAGCGGCGTAAGGAATATTCAACAGCGCCGTCATCGACGAAGAACGATTGCGCAAATTCTTGTTCGCGAATTTTACCCGTTATTTCGCGATGAAATTATTTTCTTTTCAAACTTATATCTATTTCACTCTTTTCTATCACGAAGGCACCGTATATACGTTTACTTATTATTCATCTCTGGCAATGCACTGTCCCAAGCACGCTTGCCTGCCGCCCTTAGTTTGGCGCGGTCCACATGCGACATACAACGCATGCGTGATCAATTCATTCAAGTTGGAACGCGTCTTGTACGAGTGTAACGACTGTGACCGTACGCTTTAATCTATTGAGCAAACCATTATTCATATTACTCTACATCGCGGCTTTGAGAAATATGATACGTTGCTATGGTTATATCCTGTAAGCTGACTCCCCGTGTCAGCATTATCTGAGAGAGTACTTAATACCACAGAAAGAACAAGCCATAACGTCGCTGGAATCCAAACTACGAAGTATTGCTCTCTCAACACTCAGCGCGCAATGAAATGAACCACGCCCACGCAGCGTACTTAGCGAAGTTCACGCTGCCAATTACACTACAAGGTTGATTTCAAGTTTGTTGTTTGCCTCATTACGTTTTACCACATTCATAGCAGAGCGAAATTGAAGCTAATGAATACAGTGAGCAAATTTACGTAGCGTGTCCTTATCTTTGGAGGCCGTGAGAGGGACGTTGCGTTGACGTCACCCTTTCTATAACGATACGGCTATATACGGTAGTCTGTATAATCAACGAATGTGACGCCAAATGAATTTATTTCTCGTTAAAAATATACAGCGCGCGTCGCACAAGGTCAATCCTTCCTAGCATTTCACGTGCAGTGTAGTTAGACATCCCATTTACGCGCGCGCTTACAAACGCTGGCGGCGAATAGTGCAATAGCAGACCCAGAGTACGATTTATGTTTAAAAAAAAAACGATGACCGGGTAGACACCCAGCGACCTGTGTGACACTGTAATCAGGTTTCTAAAAGCAGACATTGCATGCATAGAAACGATTGATGAACATTGCATTGTATAGAGACATGCCGAGGTCATTAAATTGATTGTACTTCATAGCTAAAAAGTATGATAATAAATCACAGGGAGTACATCACTTACAATTAATGTTAATAATTCTATCTTGCAGTTTTAAAATCCAGCCAATTCCAGTAAATCACTTAATACATTTATAAACACACATGGAATATACTTACATATATATTACGTGTTGAGATGTATTGAGTTTATTGCTTTATGCGTAATAGTAATTTTCAGTGGATTTTTTTTTTCATTTCAATAACGAAACATATATATATATATTTCTGATATTAATTTGTTCTGCTTCACTAGTACTCCAAAACCACACAAATTGCCATGGCGATGAGCTGCAGCGAATTGTAAATGGCCTGCTATTTGGGGCAATAGTTGATTAGATGCCAGACCTCTGGCCTTCCCGGTAATTAAAGCGCGACTCACAATATTCTGCTGATAAACAAAACAGCGTTGTTAATATTGCACGACGTACACACTCGTACTGTTGATAAATACGTACATAACGTAATGGATCGCACGCCTATACGCTAGTGAATATACTTAATAAGTAAGCTGTATACGTATATATAGTTATTCTTGTACTCATTTAACTAAATTAAACGGTGAAATGTAAATAGTATTCCATTTCCAACGCCATATCGCTGCTGTCTTCAGTATATTCTAGCCAACAGCTGCTAATGCAGTAATACACGGGTCACAACTGTGAGTGATGATTTGCTACAGGCCAGATATTCATGTTCAAACAAGCACCGCATCATATTTCTTAAATTTGTGTAATTACGTACGTTTCACCGCAATTTCGTGATTATAAAGCAGGCGTTGTAGAGAACTGTGATCACTCGAAGCTGCCGGCATGATTCGATTTAGCTCCAGCTTTGAATCCTGTACACGAGGGACACAGTTGTTAAAAATTAGGTTTGCCTTCTTATCGCATGACATGAAATGGCACCCGTACAATTAGCGAGCCGCGTTTACTTGGTTTTTCCTTTCACTATACGCCTGTTTACACACATTGGTCTACGCTTGTGGCATGAAACTATGTACCGACGTGTATTAACACAATGACAAATATTTACCTGTTTAGAAAGTTTTATACACATCACAACAGTAGGGTTCCAACTCCCTATCGGGTATATTGTCCACTATGTTTCATTTCATCGACGTCTTAGCGTTATTTTACAACAGAGTCCCATTTATCACAAGCTGTGGCAATCGATTTTGTGTGACTAAATTAAATTTACCAAAAAAACAACGAGAAAATAGGGCGACTTGTGTGAGGAAGTAATCGGGCGTAAATTATCCACACCGCTTTCAAATTAAGTGCTAATTCATTGGATTGGTCATGTTTAATAAAATCTCCAAAAGTGTACAGATCGTACATGTATAGTTCTGTAGTTTATGCGTTTTTTTTATGTTAGACGCGAGAAACACATCGCGCCGCGGAGCATTGATATTCAGAACTAAATGTTATTCTGATTTGATCTATCATTTGAGACTCTTAACACTGAATACATAATTGTTACTGGTTGTCAGCATACATAGGTATGTATGTATGTGTAGAATGAAGTAGAAAATGGAAAGCGTCTTCTAATTCGAGTCAGCGAGTGATTTACGTGTTAACTAATCTGAATGTAATGCACGCATGCGTAATGCATGGGTCTTTACCAACTGTGACAAATGTTGTTAAATTATATAACCATTAAAAAAAACGAGGAAAATAACCCATTCACTTCTTTCTATGTAGTATTGATTGTACAATGACAATGGCAGACAAAGATTCGCGCAATTTTCAGGATACATTGCTGGTATGTTCAGTCAACAACAAAAAATATCTATCGACTTTTACGTCTTCGCAGTTATTGTCGACATTATTACCACTTTGAATTGCATATTACTAGATCGATTGGGTTACTACGGTGTTCATATCAACTGTCTTACTATCTACGCAAACCACTGTGCATATACTTGTGTTCCACAGAAATACTTCTCGTAATTTGTGTCGCATGATTATATAACATAATTGCATTAACAAAAATCACGGGATGTCATCACGTTAAAATTTTTTCTCACAATTACGTAACCATGCACTGTTTAATTTAATTGTTAACCTCTAAATTAACCAATTCAATCGGGAAATCTTGCTCAAACACACAGACATAGATTGGGTGCCTACGTAATCTACCACAGCTGGGTTCGAATCGTTCCAATTTATTTGTGTGCTCAGTAAAGTGTATTAGGTGTAATTTATAACAACCGTTCACCATTGGGATTATTCGGGATATTCGACAGTTTGGGTTTATATTGGGCCTTTTGATATCCAAGCGGCTGCTGTGGATAACACTTAAGTGTGTGATTAAAATCCTGATAATACAAATACAATATTTGTGTATAATTTATTATATGATGTCATTAAATAAATCCAATTATGAACGTTCTTAATAACAAGGTGAAATGAAGTATATTCATATAGTTTGCATAATTTGTATTATGATTATCCTCGGGAAACATGGTTGGTTACTCTGCAAATCACTGCCAGGTATGTCTGTTGTAATAGAATCGATGCTCTACTTCTAGTTTCGTGGCCATTTAAGTCTATGCTGCCAAAGTAGGTGTTTACGCTTCAAGAGAGCCTACCATTAATGTGAGCTGAAATTACTCCACTTAGGCGAGAGTTAGTTATA
Organism: Saccoglossus kowalevskii; assembly: GCF_978046115.1. Taxonomy (NCBI): domain Eukaryota; kingdom Metazoa; phylum Hemichordata; class Enteropneusta; family Harrimaniidae; genus Saccoglossus; species Saccoglossus kowalevskii. The sequence continues at coordinate 18,166,493 of NC_140643.1, read as the reverse complement.
TACTAGGCAGGCGGTCGCAGTATATGGGGTTTCTTTGATTTGACACATGCGCAGTGATATGTGTTTAAAAATCGTACACGAAAAATGCACACACAACTCGAGTTCGACAAAGTTTTTTGTTTTCGATTCAAATTTCACGGTAATATATATTTTTCGCCTGATTTAAAGTAGCGGGACTATTATTTGCATACTTGTTTTCATCTTCTAATTGTGACTAAATGACTACAAATAGACCCGGGAAAATATATATTTTTAGAATCGCCAGACTTCAAGCTTTTCACAAGTGTATTTTGCATGCCCGTATCTGCATTCTACGACGCGTTACTCAATCAAAGGTGAAAAATTACTTTTTCTGTAAAACAAATAATTACGCATTTATGCTGGCGATAAGAAGTATTTTTTTTCACTTTTCCTAGTTGTTCAATAGTCTGGTAAATTGAATGTGTCTGGTCAGTTTTATTCAAGCAACGCGTTTTAAAAAAATAGTGTCCTGAATTTCAATTACTGTTTTAGTCGCATTGCCCCCAACTCAAACCACAACTCGTTGGTAAATAATCGATGAAATAGTTTGTCTGGACACATTCAAGTTCCTCTCATTGTCACCTTAAAGCTGTGAACATTTTGTGTTAATCCGACGACAATAAGTATACGTTATTTTTTTTAAAGACCTTGTATTTTGAAAAACATAAACTCCTACAAAACGTCCATGAAGTAACAGCAAAGATTTTCGAGCTTGTTTATCGGCACAATCAATTTGTTTTCCCATCAAGGTCTGTTTTACCATGTGTAGGGACATCCAAATGTGTAAGGCTATTGGAAACCAAAAAAATAAAGGAATGAGATAGCTATAATTGGATAAATTCGGCATATGAAAACACCAAAATCAATGATTTTTTTCAGTGGCTGTGTGACCTTGCGTCTGACACATTCATATGCAAATGACTAATCTGTGAAACAAACAGGGACGGAGACAAACCACTCAAATGTTTGGAAACACTCATTGTGTGTCAGATAGCTACTGATAACACATCCTAACATTGCTTTGTCTTGAATTTATCTTTGAAACTTATAGGCACACAGATTAAACCTGTGTTGTTGATTTTGGAAAACACTACTGAGGCTGCCTTGCTTCCCTTCAGAAAATCTACATTTTAACCAACTTACATGACATTCTATGTTATATTGACTTTATCATATGAAAGCTTATGGTGCATTTCATCAATTAATAAATAAATGTGAAAATCGTAATTTTCAACACAAATAATAGTCTCGCTACCTTAACCTAAACTAAAATAACCATATCACAATTATAGTTTACTTAAAATGTAAGTTTATCGAGCTATTACTCCAGAATGCTGTACATTTATGTGATAATCAGTTATGATAGCGCAATTAACATAATTGTCGAGGTACTACATCGGCAATGACCCCAGTCTCCACTGAGACAACTATATACATCTACGCAACTATGAGATTCAGTGATGATGAAACATTCTGGCAGATAGCGTGTCGCCGATTAGGATTTGGTTACACGTGTTAGACTAATCTCCTCGAAAACGATGACAATAGAGCGTCTGGACAGGATCAATTCAAAGTGAGTTTCTTTTTTGATACGTTATTAGAACATACATACTAAAAAACCAACAGAAGTGTATCCAAATATTACAAGTCCCCGGTCCAAACATGTAAAATGCGCAGACACTGTATGTGTAAAGAGTTTGATAATAACTTGTGGTTTACCTGCAATAAGGCGACACATGTATCAAATGTTTGATGTGTAAGCCCATGATTTTGGAAAAGAGGTCAAATATATTAAACATAGAGTAAAGAAGCGAATTCACATGTTTGTCATCTTGATACTATATTACTTAACCGTCTACAAACTTTCACCCTCCAGCAATGTACGCATGTATACACTGTCAACTTACACACACATATTTCAGATAAACACTTTTTTAAATACGGATAAATGCACAATTTTAAGGGAACATGGTATCGCTATTTAGAATAATTTCACAGAAGTTGTAACATTCTCTTCGTAAACTAAAACTCTTTGACGTTAGAATACCAACAAAAAATTATACAGGAGGAAATATGTCAAACTGTTGCAGGGTAAAAATGCACCTGGTCCAGTAAATTTGTTCTAGTTCGAACCAATAATAACGGAGAAAAAAAGAAAACACTGCCAAAAATGCATAAGAAGGATTTCGAACCAACGCATATGGTTATAATGCCTCACGATATCCGATTGTTCCAGTATATAGCTTTAAAAAAAATATTTCACAAGATTTAATTTCGTCGGATCTTTTAAAAGACCACGCTTCTGGATTCAGAGAGATTGACTTTCCATTTACTGGATTATTTGCTAAGCGCTGTAAGGCCTTTCGACGTGCAACTGAATAGACAGCCAGTTCGCCAGCTTATACAGGCTACAGCAACGGATGGTGTTGACATACGCAAACCAGACAAAAGTTGCAGATTTGCTGTTTATAGTTTAGCAATAGACTGGAAGTCTGTAACCTTTGTCTAGTTTCGCGTATGTTAGATTTTCAAGCAAAACAAGGATATTGTAAATATTGAGAAAAGATTATCCCAAATACTTTATGGATTGTGTTCAAATTAATAAATAGCTGTTCTTTGTGGATTTGTTTTACTGAAATTAATTAAAGTAAATAACTATTAGTGTTTATTCATCTCGGGATTTTCTAAGTTTTGAAATCTTGAGATGTTAAGTTAGTATGGTGTACGAAAAACATCTGTGAAAAATAAACGGCTGCTGTGGCAACTGCAAATCCATATTAAATAACAGAATAACAGAGTTAAAAATAAAGAAAAAAATAATGTAGAAAATCGGAAATTTGCATGAAAGTCATTTCAGTCCTTGCTTATGATTAAAAACCAGACTGGAAATCTTTACTTTGTTTGCAGTAGTTACTTTAGTAATCTTATTACAGTTATAGTGTAAGCTTATTAACATAATTCTGAAGATCACTACAACAGTTATATATAACACAATCACGCATAGTTACACTTCAAGATGATGAAATTATTTCTATTTTTGAATATTTACCGAATTTCTAACACGCCTCTAGATTTGATATTATTGTAGATCTGACATCACGTTTACATGAACATGACCCATTCTTAACCCTTTCCATACAAATTATCTTGTGTAAGCAATCCTGATTGATTGCTATGCGTAACGCCTCGCGGCACCATATGTGAATTAAGTAAGCTTTAGTGAGGTTATACATGATGAACCACTTAAAGCATTCGGCCCAGAGATTCTCTGTCAATATACTGTCACATCCACGACGACCAATAACCCTAATATTTTCTACGTGGTTACGAAATCTTCAGAAGGCAAGTACATGATATTAAAAGCCAAATTTAACGAAAGAACCCAGGCGACGGAAGTGATGTCACGTTATTTACATGTTAGAACATAGTTGCGCCTATGCTGTCGAAAATGTGACTTTTTCTGCATCACTCTGATATATATGAATGGTTTCGTTCCAGCTTTAGTGGGTTAAGCCTTTGGCAATACGTTATTTAAGAAAAAAAACGTTGCCGATCCATGTGGGGCTTTTATCGCCTGGTTAATCCACGTCAACCCCTTGTGCGTATACAATCGTGTCTCATGAAGTCTGTCAAATCAAGCTAATCTGATGTTGCTTCCTTCAAATTCACATTGAACTTTTTAATAGACGGTAGGATTGACTATAGCGACAATAACATCATTATAATTAATAAGTTTAGGAATTTAAAGATTGCAAGGTCATGCAGTTGGACATAGTCAATAAAACAGTATTAAATACAAAACTATTGGCTTCGCCACCACGTGTCAATCAAATATAAATGATCACACATCGATCGCCTCATTACTTCTAATTTGCGCACAAATTTTGTTTTTTTACTTTTCATTTTACTCTATAGAGTCTGAAACGTGATGAGGCGTAAATTTCACTGATTTTGTTGAATTTTCTAGTCAGTTTATCCAGCATCTGAATATCGGGTCGTGGGTAGCGTCACAATTACGTATGAATACAATAAACTGCTCGAACGCTGATACATTTTTATTTTTAACTACCGCTCATTTGTGTTATCGACACGACTCCGTGATATTTCAATTGAACAGCTGACTACGCACTCGTTAATCAAATTAATCATAGCCAACACACGTTTCATTTTTTTTTCTAGATTTATTTGTGCATAACAGTTTAAACGGGCTGTCACAAGATGGCTGCAGTAGGTAGAACTATGTTGGTATTTTAATAATTCACACTTAATGGAGTTTATGGACGTAGTATGCAGTTTCAAAATTCACCAAATCATGGCTGTAAAATCAAATATATGAAACCATAGTGTCTGGCGGTGTCCTATCAAAAATTACTTGCGTCGTTGGAATAGTCATGGCGTGAGTGGGAAATATTTTTGAAAAGAGACAAAAAAGGGTACTAAAGGGTTCATAATCAGCGGCAGGCCAGCCAATCGCAAGTCAGCCATTACCGATGAATTCGACGTTAATGAACCAGATGTGCACGAAAATCATACAATCTTACCTCCATTGCATTTTTATTTATTCCTATTTCCTCTTGAAAATGAAATGTGTTATTTAAATGAGTTACTTATATAGTATTTCCTGTTTTTGATTGATAAGAACTTGAGCCGAAGTGGCTACACCTTTATAGAACAAAAAATGTATATTTCGCGGATTCTCGCGTATCACTTGAAATACATTTCGTGCCGGCACCACAATACACGACTTAAAGGAATGTACATTCTGATTGAAAAAGGCTCGTAGAACAAACTCCTTTGACTGATTCAATCTATTTGCAGAATAGAAAGAAATACCAATCACCTCGCGCAGTCGGCGTTGAAAAAGATGGAACTTCTAAGGATGACGTCATAGAAATTATACCTGAGAAGGGGTCATTGACCAGGAATCAATTACAGGTTCGTTAGCGGACATTCAGGATTTAGCATGCTCAGTCGATTTACTCGCTTATCTTGTGAACATGCAAAAATACTGGTCAAATTCATCGTTGAACAAAGAATTAATTTAACTTACAAAAACATCGAACACGACCCCAATTAGTTACTATCGTCGATGTACAGTATTAGTGAACCGAACGTTTTTAGAGTGAACGAAATGATTTTTTCCCTACTCGAAAAAAAAATCTCTTAGTGCGACGCAAAGGAAATTAAATTTTCCCTTTTCGACGTATTAGCGCTACTTCAAGAGAAAACATGATTTATCCGATGTCAAGTCATTGAGGTGGAAGATGCCATAAATAGTCGCCTTCTATATAGTACGTGAGAGGTCGGTCAGTATTTATAACGACTATGTTTCACTCGTCTACCATCATATACATACAGAGAAAAAATATGCTCACAAGGACGAAGACTACAAATATGTTGTTACAGCATTAACCGTATTAAACAATTCAAAAACGCACGGAACTTTTCGCCATATCCGACCATGAACCTTACGTTCTAACATGGATGCAAATATCAAATCGCTGTGCCAACGGCGATATAGACGGAATGATATTGCTTGAAACAGATGATACTAATTACCTTTGATGGTAGCAATGGCATGGCAACCGAAGTCATGCGAAAAAAAAGAAAAAAATAGTAAACACATAACATAATTTACAAAGTAATTAATGATGAAGAGATACGGTAGTGCTCGATGTTGTTTCGGTAGTGATGTAGTCTAAATGAGGGCGGCTCGTATGTCATAAATTACGTTCTTTTGACGATATATAGATAATGAATTGTAGCATGGGAAACTTAAAACATTCGCGCGTCGTAAAGTCGAATGCTACGTTAGTTTCTACTGATCAGAAGTCTGTTTCAACTGGCACCATGGTTACCTACTGCCTTTGCAAATTCTAATACATCGAGTCGAATCGGTTTTGATAACGATAAATTGTATGGACGCCTTATAGCGAATTACTGAATATCGCCTCCGCCTTGTTTATTGACTAGCATATGTACGATGTGCTTCTAGCCATTAAGTTGAACACGCGACCAGGCTATATTGAAACAAGTGGACTTTCGAAGTGGCTGTATCTTCTCAACAACAGTGTTAATTAAAAAAAAGTGTATTGGTTAATGATTATATGTCTAATTTCCGAACAACATTTCAGATGTTCAGTGAACTACCATTTTGTTTGAAACATGTCTTCTTTCGTTTGTAACTGTGAAAAAAGCCGTAGTGGTTTCCAATTCACCGACGAGATGTGCGACAAGGTGCGCGTAAATCACCTACGCGCGTCGCGTAAAATCACAAATCCCTCACACACACGACAGCGGTCATCGGAAACACACCACAGCGAATTGTTTACAGACACTGAAATCAACATGTCGCTAATTAAAATCAGTACTATACATTCCCATGTGACAATTACGTCGAAACAAAGTCACATGACGTCCGTAAACGTCAACTAATTTGAATTTTGTCAAACCTGAAGAGATTCAGGCACGTCGCCGACATCGCACTCAATAGTTAAAATACAAGGTGTTATTCCAACTAGTTCAAATTAAATCCTATCTTCATAACATTATGAAACAGCCTTCGCAAGGACGCTTTCTATATAAGTTCTTTCTTCTGTGAATCAGAGCAGTAAATTAAAAGAGCGGCTTCGGAAAAAAAATACTGCATATATCTTGACCACTTGGCCTATGTGCCGTATTAATGAAAGTTAACATCATTCTGGTATATTATTAATTAATTAATATTCATAATTGATCTGTTCAATAAACATTATAACCATTTGCATTTGATTGCAGTGTGGAGCGCAAAGTACGATTTAGGCTAGATATTGATTGTGAACAGCGTAATGTATTTAAATCTAAATTAATAATATAATCGTCACGATTTCATGTTTTGTCTGCATTACCAGTTATCTTAAATCTGCTGAAGGTTGTAACGCTAATCGTAATGTCATGTTCTACGCATCGTATTAGATTTAAAGGTCCGTATTCAATATGAAACTAAAATAGGATTGGTGCACGACAAGCTGTGATCCACGGATTAGCCGGATATACGGTTTACACGAGGAAGAATAGAATGTGAGATCATGTTTCTTTAATGCGGAAAATCTCAATTTTGCGTCAATGCGGAAATATAGAGTATATATATTTATAGTTTTTTTTTGTCGTGTTATATCCCCGGCATCCATAATATATGAACCATGTATTTTAACCGTCATTTGCATTAAGTGGACAAGGTGAGATGACCTACTAGTATGTCGATTTCTGTACCCCCAGTACAGTACAGTGTTATTACGCAGATTGATTGCAGATTGACAGGGCAAATGCAGCGACAAATATGCCGTGCATCAGATGCACTGTTAAATAGTGTCCACTCTCCTGTGCATTGTGATAATCATGTACACGACTTTTAGTTGCTCCTTTGCCCATCTTCAGTGACAGTAGAAATGTACCAATTTACTGGACAACAACACAAATCTTATGTGCGTCCTTTTCAATACGGTCCACAATAAACGGGAACAGGCGTACACGTCGCTTTTGAAATAGATCTATGCTAGGCAGTTGAGAGGCAATTTAAACTCCATTTTACACGTTGATTTCTATCTTTGGCTGACGTCACGGTGTACATTCATCACCTTGGAGTGCTTGTGATATGGTGGATTGTATGCCTAGCGTGCTTCGATGTTTAAGTGATTGAAATTCAGCTAATGAGACAAAATCAATCAGGGACAAATACAACCCCCCATCATATTGTTCCGCCTGACCTTTGTAATCCTTTTGTTATACCCGATGTGTATATATATATATATTAGTATCTTTGACTTCCATATTGCAATATAAATTACTGTTAAATATGATTGCGAAACCAAAACCCTCGGCTCATTAAAACACGGGTGATATGACGAATAGCAATTTTTCGGTTCGATTATTTCCATAATAGAGAAAGGAGAATATAATTAACTACCAATGCATCAATTTTATCAAATCATAATAGGTATGGCCGGGATGGGAAAAGGGATAAAGGGAATTGAGGGAAAAATATGGTGTCATTGTTAATACAATGAACAGCAAGAAATGTCATTTATAATACGCAGATACACCGTCGGCCAGGAATAGAACATATAGCTATACAAAAATACATAGTTCAGCATATTATGTATTTTAAGTATTAAAACATACCATATTGTGAAAATCATTGACATTTTCTTATAGACAGGTCCCCCAGGCTGCCATGGTCTTGTTAATAATAATGTGTCAAATGGGAGAAAAATGCAAACACTGAATCGAAAATGTTAACATACGCTACTGCGATTGCAATACAAAAATGCCTATGGCGGATTTAGAGGTGAAAGCCATATAATAACGTGGTTGTTTCGCCGCTTACATTGATAGTTAGACAGAGTCAAATGATCATCCAATCATTAGATAAAACCTCTCATCACAAACCATCTCAGATTACGTAACCATTGGCGCTGATATTAGACCATGATACATGGGACAATTATTTATTCCAGCAAGCCAATTTGTTAAACGCGGATTTGTGCGTGTTTTATCAACTAGCGATAATGACTGAATATCATAAAGTGCATACGACGAGGAATCGGGAGTGAGGAAAATCCTCGCGTCTAAGACTTGCACCACCCCGTATGGACATTTGAAAAGCACTTAACATGAAGCGCAGTTAAAAAAATAAATGACCTCGTTCACTACCCATTCGCCAGACGTAAGCGAGATTTGTTCCTTATATATATATAGTTCTGTGTTGAACATAGTATGTGAGATGGTAACAGCGCGAAGAGATGAACATACTCACAGTCACGCGACGGCTTAACAAAAAAACACAAACTGAAATTCACAAACCCCACAACAATTATATTAATGCTCAAGTTACTGTACTCACCCGAGGTGATCCGATAGGTGATCGTGGGCAGGATAGCTTAGGACTCGCCATTTTCCCCGTAATACAGGCAATCCCCTTGTTAATTTAAAACGTCGTATTTTGGGGCTAAAGTTCTCTTTTGTATGGATTGCACGAGCACGCTAAATGTGAGAGGTGGCGTTACAACCATCGCCGCCCGCGACCAACTCCGTTTAGCTCCAGCAGGTACCGGACGAGAAACAGAATAATGACAGCGCGTTATATCTCTAACCGACGTGCTAGTACAAAGATGCATTCACTGCATTAAAACACAACAACACGGCGGATGACGAGCTTTCTGTGATTGGTTGAGTTCCGCCGGGAGCACACACACACGCTGTACAACGTTTTCCCTCCAATTACATTTTGTCGCACGCCCTCTGTCATCGCTTAAATCGGTACATGGCAAAGAGTCACTGATATATACGAGTATAACGTGCATCTGTAGCTATTTATCAATCGTTGGTGACGACTGTAACAAACGCCATGCAATAGGTGTATGATGCATCGCATAACACCGTCCTTAACATGGCCGTCCGTGTACCTGGGTCACTGGATACTAATAAACATACATGTTGCAAGCTTTCGATACCTTCAGTTATTACCAATTAACTCCATTCATTTTTTTCATGACTTACATTAACGTTTCACACAGCGCCATATAACTATTTTTTTAACATGAATGTGCGTTTAAAGAACCTGGCTGTTTTGACGTCCCTTTTTTCGAATATCATTACCGTGGCGGGTGGTGGAGAATAAATTGCGAAGAAGCAAATCACGTGGTACACATTGCATCGACTATACCTAGTTTGAACACATTAACGCTGATGACATCATACCAGTCTAGGTTATATACATAACGATGTGGCGGGAACTTGGTCATGTGACCAAGGCCGATTAGACAATAACAGTCGAGCAAACTGAATTGAACACTGTAATCCCGAGTGTTTTCAATAATATGATGTATACAATGTGAAATTCTAACGACAAGACATATGCTGAATGCATTTGAATGGCTGATGGGTACTCGAAAAATACACATCTGCTCAGGCGAAAGAGGTATTATCATTGAATGGAGAAAAAAATATCTTGGATACTTTGGCGTTGTAGGACAACAAATCCGCTTTGCGTTAAAGGTGTAATTAATGTAGACGCAAATCCAAACACAGTTATATAATTTATTCAAGTACACGTTACGGGTCAACGCCATTTTGACGGATATATTCCTAGGCCGCTCGTCTTTTGTATCGAATATTGGCAGCTGTATCGTACAACGAAAACAAAATACCTAAACAAAAGAACCTCTTAATCTCAAGCGATGACTGAGATTGATCATTGTTATCTTTCAATGATCCAGTGCGCGTTTGTGCAATAATTAAATGTCTCGTTAAAAACAAATGCGTATGCGTATCCGGGTACTAAGGTGCCATCCCGACCTGATACGAATAACACCAAATTAACGCTATAACATTCAATTATACCACGAAGTAGGGCGAGGAACGCTTAATAACATCAATTAATTTACAGGCCCTAATTCGATTACACCATAGCAAACATTACTGGTAATTATAAAAGACCGAGGTCCTCTCTTTATTCTTTAAAATTTACCTTCGTGTTCAACGTAATGTTCTACGATGTGATACTTATCACAATTTGATCAAAAGAGGGAGAGAGGGAGAATTTCTTCGGTTCACATTATAAATAGCTTTCCGAATTAATTAAGGCTTGGATGTACTAGTGATGGTTACATGTAATTTCATTGCCAATTGTGAATCAGATTTTAATATATGAGGAGTTTATATCATCGTTAAATAAAGATATATGATTGGCTTGGCTTTATAAATTTACCCGTTTAGCTAACTGAGAACATAGGCATCTCGACACTGAATTTGTAAATCATCAATTTGGATATTCGACAATATTCTTTTTCACAAATCGTACGTTATAAACTGTTATAAACTATGTTGTCGTACCTCGTGGCCACCGAATGAAATGCATCCACGTGCCAGGATGATATAATGGACCAGAATGTACGACGCAAACCAACATCAATAGTTCACACTGATGACGTCAGGGGATTGCGTCCCAGCGATCCTAGATTAACGCTCCGGTATCATGGCAACGGTTGGTAACCGCCCGAACATAAATTTTAATTATTACGTGTGTTATATATACCTGAATGTACATCAGCGGGAGAATGACCTCGAAACTTTTTATATCGTTTTGTGTATATTGGTTATTATTTGTTATAATTATAACTTTCTGTTCCAATGTCATTTTTGTCCTTGAGTTAATTGTTTTGAATGAACCAGCGAGACCTTGTACAGCGCACTCTGTCACAGAGCTACGCTAATATTTTATATTCTGATGATCAACGGGGAGATTTCACTTCCTTCAACAACAATAAACGGCTGATCAAGATAAATAAAACGTGTACGATCACAACACGTGTGAGTTCTCTATTTGCAAGTCTTCTTGCAGCATTTGTGAACATATTTGAATAGTTTTGATAATTTAGTTAAAAACATTAGGATAGAATCCAAGAATTAAAATAACATTTTGTCTTCAAACATTTTCTCGTTAATATATTGATACAAGGAGTTTACAATTACCAGTACCTTTAAATATTGGACATTTATGCATTAGAGTGAATAATGCCAAGTTAGTTTTAACAACAGTTTTACTACAATTCTTTCTAATATGATTTATTTTTATTATTGGTATTGTGGGACAAGAACGTCGGATTTTGGAGGAGAATTAAACCCTTTGACCAATGATCCCGTGGTAATGTCCGTGTGTATATTTCGAACTTTGATCATGATCATTTTTTATTTATGGGCAACAATCAACGCGTCAATATCATCAATCAACGACTGCATTACAGCCTGAAATCGTTGTTTCGCGATAGCCAACTGATTTAGACTGCTGAGGTGCAATCGCGTCAGCGAACTAAATATAATATCCGATTTCATATATCGTGACGAGATGCGGTGCGGAGACGGAATTACATATTGGAATAGAATAGAATAATGCTTTATTAATACCGTAAAGAAAGAGTTAACATTTCCTTTTAGGTTTTCAGATTAATAAAGTAAATAATAAAAGTACATGAGATGTAAAAATTGATTTAAAAAAGAACTCAAAATTGATGAACGACAAAAATACTACTGACTATTATTAATAATAATAAAATAAATATTAAAATACTGTGATATGTGAGTATATCTCTATGCAGCACAGAATATGTATAAAATATAAAAGAACATAATAAAATAAAAGAATTAGTCTTGTTTATATTTAACTAAATATTTACAGAGAGTGATAAGATGGTTTGTATTTGGTGACTGTGGTACAAGTTTAAATTGTTCTTTTTTGTTTAAGTTTTGGTAATCACTGTCAATTTCTTTAAGAATATTATATATGTCATCTCTGTGTTCTGTGTACAGTTTACATTCTAGTAAATGATATAATTCATCCTCTATCTCTTTACAGTGGGTGCATAATCTGTCTTTTATCAGTGTTTTAGGTTTTGTGCACCTTCCTGTTTCTATAGCTAGTTTGTGACTACTTGTTCTAAATCATGCTAGTATGTTGATTTAATGTCTGTTATATATATATGTGTTTTATGTAATGTTCCATGTCTAGTGTGGTTTTGTATGTACTGTAAGTGCGCAGTTTTGTGTCATCTCTTTTATTGTCATTGTTCCATGCGTTAGTGTAATATTCTCTGATTGAAATTATCAGTTCTTGTCTTGTTATATTATCTATATTACATTTAGTGCATATTTCTAAGTTGTCTTCTAATGACTTCAACCATGACGCCGGGTAATTATTTTTCTTCATTTCTTTCAGTGCATAGTATGCCAAGCTGTTGCAGTCAAGAGTTATTAGGTGTTTATAATACTTAACTGCTTGGCAGTATATTTTGTAGATAAAGGGTTCCCGTCCAATTTCCATCCTACAGGGCTGGCTATTTTGTTTGTCTTATTACTACGTGAAGTGAAAGACAAGTTTAAAATGCAAAGAAAAAACGACAGATACTAACACGTGAAGTAAAATACAAGGCAATAAATAAAAATAAAACCAAGAACAGACAAACAATAACACGTTAAGTAAAAAAAACAATAATACGTGAAGTGAAATATAGTACGATTCACGATAGAAATATACAAGAAAAGACGTTAATCCTCTGGCGGAGCTACGTCACAGACGTTCCACGTTGATAAGACGCGCACCACTGTACCACGCATTTATATGGGCTCTGTGCGCGCTGCTGTGGAACGCCGGTCGAGCCGGTGAAAATTCGAGAAAACAACACAAACTCAACTTTGAAGTAATCCTGAACAACCGAATTTATATATGTTACACACGTATGGCTACTTTTGTTACACTGTTTCAGTGGAGTCTCAACAACCATCCCAAAGTACCTTTTTCTGCGCGTTTTTGGTCTTTGTTTTCACCGTGAGGGTTGCCAAGCGGTGAAAATGCCCGGATGTCCGCCCCCGAGGACACGTGAAATGAAATAAAAGTCCGAGAACAATCGTGATAGATCGTGATGACTGCTAATAAACCCGCTACTTATTAGACCTAGTCGCTCTATAGAAATACCTCGATCTAGAAGAAAGAAAACAATGTCTCTCTATAAAGTACAATTCTTGGTATAAATATTGAGCCCTACAATATATATCCCTATTCCATATAATATGGAAAATATAATATTTCTGTAATTGTTTTCTTCTAAATGAGCATGTGGCATACGTATTCAAGTCACAAACAACAAAAGCTTATTAACCGATATTGTTTCGGACAAATAACGAACTATTAAACCGCCACGCATAATACTGCTATTTTATTTTATTGAAGGTTTGAACAATTGTATTACAATTGCGTGAGCGATAATAATAGTAATTGCAACGGTTGTATATTTCACATTGCTGTACTTATTTCCTATCACCTCCGCTCACAATTCAGGAATTGAATACATTAATATGACATGAAAGTGGAATCCACGAGAGAGAACCCGATATACAACCAGTATAGTGTGCGCTTGCAAGCTACCCAGACTTAAGAATCAGTCACACACAGATATATTGTAAATATTAGGTGATTAGGTGATTTTTTTCTTTTGCCTCCTAACTTCTGTTGCCAAATGTCCCCTATGAACCAAGGGTTTAATTCATGAAAACAATTATTTTGCGACTAAAAATACCACAACTAATCTGTTTTCAATTTATATTATATGATAGGATATATGCCATGCTTGGTCGCAATATGTGAAGGTTGTGCACAAAATGAGTTGCACGCATGAGCAAATAATCGAGATCACCAGCAGCAGATGTGCAGGGCAGGTGTCACCTGGTTATTGAAGGCTCCCGTTGAAACACGTGTAAATTGCCTATAAAAATAAATGCAAACACTTAGACATATCGTGTTAATAACACTTTCTGATGCCTCATTAGAATGATAGTCTAGAGTTGTTAATTTCATCATCAGACAGGGTGAATATCCCAGCTGGTTTTACGGCAACAAATGCCTGTAGCGCTCGGACGCCATTAATCGAGGCTCAAAAGTCAACCCATCAGCCCATCCGTCTTTCGATAATTTCAACTTTGGTTATCCCTTCTGTATGTTTTTGAATACAACGAAACAATACGTATTGCTAAGAAATACGGTGATATATTCGTAAGTGATTGTTTTAACGTGGTCAGATAAACTAGTATTTACACGTGTGAAACCTTCGTAGCCGTAGTATTGCTTGAACATAATTGCCTTATTGTCTCTTGACAAACAATATAATATAACTATTTAACGTGAAATAAAAAATGGTGTTTTGGTAGCAAACATAACAGTAATTGTTCGAAAGAATACTGAACTACTCTAATGCGCATACATCCCACATTTACGGACGCGAACGGTAATTAAATATTCGTGCTTGGTTCCAGTATTTAATCGAAGAAAAACTGCTATTTTTGCATCCGATACATTATTTATATTTTACGATAAATCATAACAATTTATTAAAAGGTAATAATTTCAAACACAATTCTTTGTATATGTTCAAGAATATTTAGTTATCCACATCGCGTTTGAAGTTTGGGGTTGGTTAGTGGTTAATATATTACATTAGACAAATACATCTCTCTAACAAGACAATATCATCTTTGTTGACATCTTTGGTGTCATGAAGTGTAATTACAATCATATGTCAAAACATACTACTACAATAGTTACAACCCTATACTTATTTAACAGTGGCTGTTAGTAATATATTTGAAATAAAACATATATAACCATAATATTTACCATAGCTGGCTCAACAGAACAAACAAGGGGATATTTATGTTGTTCATTCGCAAGGCATTTACACTGACAAGAGCAAGAAGTCATTTAGTTGCTGTTATTGGAAACATGGAAACACCGACAGTTGTTCAATTTCAGACAACTTGTCAATATGATTTTAACCAAACTTGTATTGTATTTTCAGTAAGCCCGTTTCATGGTCATAATTAAAAAACACAGATGTGTAATAATATTACAAGTTGAGAGCCATACATCGCACACGCATATTAAAAAGCAATCAGAATGTAAAAGCATTTAATGTATATTCCTATATATATAAACCGCGTTTACTGCAAACGATCTGCTTGTCTCGCCCACGGTGTCAGATGAGATAATAATTTATTTATTCCATGTGTTTAATTCACCGCACATATCTATAGATAACAGCATCCATTTCAATATTGTAATGTTCTTCGATAACAGTCTGAGTGAAATCAGAGCAGTGTAACCCGATTAATGTTTGCATGTTAAAACCGTCGATTACTGAGCAAGAGAAGGCCCTGGATACACGGACAAGAGAAAAATTGCAGAATTACTTTCATTTACCGTGGTACTGCAGTTGATTTTATTGTATCTAGGTGTAGCAGATGACACATCACTTATTGTTATTATTATAATCCTCAATAATTTATACATACATTCAAATAAATAACGTGGTTTGCATTTGCATAAATATAGCATATACCTGGGTGTGGACTCTATAAGTAATCGCAAAAACGTGCAATGCGATGTGATCCAGTATCGACTAGAACTTGGAAGAATATGTCTTGTCATAAATCAATTTAAAATCTCCGCAATAAGCAGTCAATAATACGCTCGTCCTTACGCCATGGAAATCATCTGAGCGTATCAGACTTTGAAAACGGTGCTAATCTTACCATTTGTGAAATGTGTTGAATGCTTCACATCATCAGTTAGCTTTGACTTATATTATAATTGATTTGGTGAAAACGACATTCTTGTTATAAAAACTAAAAACAGACATACAAGTCAGGAACACTAAATTTTTTATAAATTGCACGGATTGAATAACTTGTTAGATATTCAACGAGAAAAATGCAACCACTATACAATTTACGGGCATTATTTGGTTAATAGAAACCTAATGCACCATAATTTCACCATGACATAGATACGACGATTATTGCCCAACTACACCAAAAATAACAAAATCGTTCCATTTCTTACAGCGCACCATTTACCATAATCAAGTTGTATTTGTTTCGGAAATGTCACGTGCTAGCAGTTGAAAGCTACACCACCTCGTAGAACAGGCCTAGGAAGTCCATTAGTCAGATCCGCCATAATCGCTAATGAAGCATATATAAATTCCTATTATTTTCCGCAAGACTTGTTGTGATCATAGTAGTTGTTATGGGCTGATAGAAATTCAATTTCGATATATATATATATAAATAACTACGTGTAGAGTTTATATTAGGTGACACAGACACATGAACACGTCATCATAGTTTATGCGAAAACTTGTTAACGCGTGGTGACATTTAACTGGTACAAATGAAGTATAGTGTGCTCCGGATTATCGATCATTTTAACGTAATCATCTTCTCTCAGAGATATTTCCCTATAATAGCTGACTAAAAGCAGCGAGGTGAACAGGATGTAATCATCAAACATCACTGGCGGTATCAATAACATGATATTCGACGAACAGTTTTCTTCTTATATTTCGAGGAAATCGAAGCTTATCAAAGATAATTGTTTAAAAGATGTGTACACAAACACCGCATACCAGTGAGAATCACGTTAAAATATAAATATGTTCATCATTATTTGACCTTGCCTTTAATGAAGTGGAAGACTCATACTGTAGTTGAAATAATTATAGTAATGTCTTTGATCATCTTTGATTTGCATGTGGTCTCAATAACTGAAACGAGTGTTAACCGAACTTATTTGATACATAGATTTATGCAAGTACAGAATGCACCTTGGTGTTGGTCAAAAATATCCAGCAAATAAAATAGATACCAGCCACAGGCAATAAATTTGACTGTTGTGTTTCTGTATTTGTTATGAAATTACTTGGCAACGTCTACTGAACGTAAACACGTATATATGTACGCATATTGAGTACACTTTAGTGATTTGCTATACTATCTATGTTGTGTTTAAAATGAAATGTTCAATAACGCAATAATCAAATGCTTTCTTCACTAGACAATACGCGAAAAGTGTACAAGGTGGGTGTCAAAATGTCAGTGGTATATTCATTATCACGTTTGCAATTATATTTATTTAGGTTTTAGTGATTTGATCAACCTAATAGACATTTTTGTTATTGTAAACAAGTTTCATTGATCATTCTATAGAGAGCTTCAAATATTTTAAATTTAATATCCATTGACTGAACAACATACTTCTAACTGTTTGTAGTATTTTCGAATAAATAGTTGAAATTGATTAAATAGCTGTTAAGACATTAAATGTTTCAGTCAATAGATTTGATTAAGTGTCATAATTTCCCCCCAAATTAGTATTTATTTATTATTATTGGTTAATGTGAGTACATGATAGGAACTACAAATATCAATTGCCACTATCAAATATAATACAAAAAATCTATCTTATAAATAGAACGATAAAAGCTATTTAAACATAGTTCAGGTCTGTTGCAATGAAGCGCTTTTGCAGAGGATTATACTAAATGTGAATCGGGCCACAAAAAAGTGATTACTAAATTACATATTGGTTCACAAACCATAGCATTTAACTGTGAATGAATAGATTGATTTTCCGCACACAGATGACAGGATGTGACGACATATGTGACACATATGGGTACTAAGCTGTGGCATAAACAGCGATTATAAAAAAAACAATTAGGACGCCAGACTGTTACTGTACATTAATAATCAATATACATTCTCATATTAACATCATTCAAATACTCTTTTATATATATATCAATTATTGATCCATTCCACCACTTCCATCATATGTGATGACGGGTTTTTATTCATTCACTCATTCATTCATTCCGTTTTTTTAAATGTATTAAAATACATAAAGTGGATATAATTGAAGCATAAAAGAACAATGGTTACATTTTAGTCGTGTTCAGGGTCAGGGCCAGTTCCGCTCTGATTAATAATTATGGTAAATTTGCTCATAAATCATCGTAATCATGTATGTTAATTGAGCGGAAATGTAATAAGCGGTATTTTGAATTAGGTAATCGCCCGCTCACATAGATGTATAACGACTATTAAGCCTAGAATTGAAATATATATGATAAATGCATTTCATATTTTCTCATCCTATAAGGGGGTAATCTGCACATAACCAGTCACTCAACTGTGTCAGCTACTATCACTGACTGTAATGTATATTTAACTGTAATTATATTGATATTCCGATATACATTGATCACATATAGCAGCGATAGATTAGACTCAACGAGTTGACTCACTGAAATAAAATGTACAAGTGAACTTAATTACACCTTAAATTTGATCACCGAGTCATAGAAGGAAATCCTTTCGATTTAGTCATCACCACACAGGGCGGTATGACGCACTTGTTTATGCCTCTCGGCGACGAGCGATTCGTTTGTCAACAGTCCTCGACATTATAGTGTCAATTTACAAATCCAGCGTGGAAAGCGTGTTTGCGCTGACTCGTTGATAAATATCCGGACAATTAGGAAAAGAAGACACGTTTTTTTTCGGAAAACAACAAATTACCCGAGGTTTTTATGTAGTATATATTTAATAAATCACTTGACTGATACAAAAGTCCTAGTACAGGTGTTACCATTTAATTCTGTATTGGAATGAAAGTGGGTAAATACAATTAAAATTCAACAAATATCATCAAAGCACTTTATATATATATTTTTTACAATAAAAATTTAGTCTGAACTGTAATCAACAACATATAACTATCACTCATACATAGAGACTTTGTTTCATTTCATGTTTTTTTATATTTATCGAGATCTCCTTTCCCGAAATTGCATCAATGACCTTAGTGTTGGCCATTGTAGACGTAGTTTTACAATATCGCTTGTTCAAACAGTCTGCATATGTTAATGCTAGCTCTACGCTTCCCATTTGAAAGAAGTAAAAATACATAATGATCGTCATCTGGCTGTGATATTTCATGAATGCTTTCATAATTCCTTTCTCATTTTAGTTGTCACGGTGTTCTGGTTCCGATGCGCTGCACTCAGCAAGTGAAATTGGTGAATTGGCAAATCATTGCCAGGGAGGTTCCGTTATTACTATATAAATACATTCTCAGGCGTGCCTTTTTTTTCTGACATAATTTCACAATTTTTTGAAAAATGAGTTAATGATTACAAACACGCACATAGGCGTGTTATTCCACTTATCTTTTACACAGATGGTCATCGAATGATAAATTATCATGTCTGGGTGACATCACTAATTGTATCACTCAGATATTGCATATATGTCTATCATTTGGTAATTGTCTATGTATTTTTTGACTTTGAATTTCGTTACAAGGAGTATAATTGATGAAATTTGATTGAGTACTTCTCGTTCTGCTTTATAAAATATATATAATAACAAGTGGCTAAACAGTGTGACACGTCGAGGCAGACATATCATCATTTGTGTTACTAACAAAGAATTGTGAATACCAATTTCCGTTGACGCCAACGCTTTTCTCGCACATATGGTGATTTGTGTCCAACAGATTGGGTTTCTATGTTGTTGAATTGCTGGATTGTGTGTGTGCCACAAAAGAGACTCTATGGCATATAAAGGAGAAAAAAATCGTGTTATTTGTTTCCTATTCATATCATTTGAAACACCTCTTTGTTCTTGCAGCTCAATATACCTTTTGATACCTTTAAATGTATTTTTTGTTCAAACTGTTACGTAAGACTTATAGATCAATAATTCGATGCGTATATTATTAACACGGTAATACTAGATTGTCTGTTATTTGGGTATTTATTTTCGTTAGCCCACTTCAATTTAAATTAAAAAGAGTAATTGTGTGTTTTCGTAAGATTATAACTAATTACTTGAAAGAAATTATACTTGGACATATTGTTGCGTGATACAATAAAAAAACGATAATTAAAATAAACCCAAAACAGGAGTTAATGTACATTGAATGCATTGTTTTTCAAATCTAATATAGATGTTTTCGTACATTGTTCCAAAACTTATATATGTACCACATGACACAAAAGAGAAAATTACAACCAAGTTTTTATGTTCTAAGAGCTCAAACAAGATAGGCCATGATGGATACGATGTCCATTACGCTATCTGAAACGGGATGTCATCACATGGCTTGTGGGTTGTATGTTGTTTCGAGTTAGATCACGAATATCCATAAGCCGTTTAGTATGCAGCTCAAAAGTTTAAAGATCCAACTGCCAAAATTTGAGAATGTAAATGGTACAATGACGCTAAGCGCTCGTTCACACGATACACGGGACCTTTATAGCTCTTTCGTTAGCCATTTAAACATTATAGAAACACGTTCTTTCTTTTACCAAGTGGGCCGAGTTGTTGACAAGACTCGCTGAATGGCTTCAAAACTATAAGATTGAACCAAACATATAGTTGGTTTCAAGCGGTAGATTTCAGAACTTTTTGTGGATATAAAGTCCTCCTAATCATGAAATGTCGGGACTGTGTATTCCAGACGGTATTTATCTAATACTAAAACAATTAATGAGCGCCGTCAATGTACACTAACGTCGTCACCTCGTTTATTGGTCAAACGAGGGCGCTCGTTTCTAGGACCATGATTTGTACACAATAACAAAATAACGATTATGAAGTACAGTGTTGTTTTAAATAGAACTGAGCATGTTCATATGCATTTATGGGGTATGATTGACCTTGCAGCTGATTTATGTCAGCGTTGACTATTTAAGGTTTTATCTAGGTGTATGTACTAATCAAAACGTCACAGTAGTTTAGAACAGCGTGCTATCGCGATTAACAAGGCATTATAAACTTTATTGCTTCATTAGCCATGATAAATCGATCTTTGCCCGAAGGTAATTTTGGTAAACATCGTAACAAATGAAAAAGTACCGATTCCAGCCTGTACGCGTTTACGCATAATCTGTCTATATTACTGTGTGAGATGAGACAGAAAGAGACATATATTTTGAGTAGTGTGTTCTCGAGAAGAGACCGTACATAGGTGCCAACACCTGTTGTATTTTTCCCATCCGTGCTCCATCGTATTGTCATTTAGAACACGCATAAATTGTCAAGGTTGTAGGTCTAAATGGGTAAATAAATAAATAAATAAATAAATAAATAAATAAATAAATAAATAAATAAATAAATAAATAAATAAATAAATAAATAAATAAATAAATAAATAAATAAATAAATAAATAAATAAATAAATAAATAAATAAATAAATAAATAAATAAATAAATAAATAAATAAATAAATAAGTACGCCTTTGATGACACAACCTGGAGCTAACCTGCTAATACGTGACTTTAGAAAACAGTGTCATCAACATAGCTAGAGGAGTGTGGCAATGCTACCGTTCACATCGGTCAGATAATTGTAAATGTATTATGTAACAATGACCAATTGAGCTTGTCTCAATTGAGCAAATGTATACATTGTATATTTCTGGCAATATTAGCCGGACTAAACTGATCAGTAATACATATTCTAATAAAAAAACATACGATGTTTATATATTTGTATATATTATTTCTTATTATTTTGCTTAAGACAGGGTATTCGGCAATTAAATGTGAAAAGAGAAAATGTTTGTAAAATTGACAATAACTATATTGCAAGACAATGTTATACATATGTATTTTAATTGACGAAGATTATAATGCATTATAATGATCAAAAACTTTCTTTTTGACTGAGGTAAGCTACAAAAAAACTTCGGTTCCGTTTTTGTCCGTATTGTGCTTAATGTATGCCCTTGTATCATACGGCAGTCGTGGTTAATATTAACACATTGCAAAGCCTCTGAGAATTTACTTGGACTGGGGGGGGGGCAAGGCGGGTAGCTGGTACGGGTTACAGGAAATAAAAAGGCATTTACGTTTTTACAGGAAATAAAATAAAAGTTCCATTTACAGTAAAATATAGGTTTTTACACTTTACAGATAAAGCAAATTCCAAATTACATTTTACATTTTTATAATATATTTGATAATATGTATTTAAGAATCAAAATAGGAAATTGTGTACGGATTGCGACATTTTATGTGGAAAATGCTTTATACGCTTACAAAAAATACGATCTTTGTACAAATTACGGACGAATAAAATAGCTGGTTACATTTTACACCTTGCCCAGGTGTACAAAATTACCTTTCTTATCTATTTAAATTACATTATTACAAAAATAAAAACAATTGATTACAGCTTACGAAAATACCCCTTGCCCACCTTCTTGAATTATTACAAACCAACGCAAAGGATAAGGAGAACTACACACGCAGACCCATTATCGCCAATAGGCTCGCATAAAAATACTATATTGTGTTTTGAATCATAGAAGTTAGTACGGGCTACCGTCCATGATTGAAAGAAGCACGAGCCAAGAAAGCGCCAACTAACACAAAAACACACTCATCCCCCTCCCACACACACACACATAGTGACATAATTAGCATGCACGGGAGCGAATATTGAAATCCAATCCAAATCTCCACGAAATTCACTTTTACCTCTTTGCCATAAACATTTAGTTGCGAATAATCCTCGCTTATACGGCGCATGTGACGCTACACGCCATACATTAAAACGTTAATTACAGCGAACGTTCTAACTATAATCCCCAGCATTTACAAATGTATAAGAAAGTGATTGTATGTGGGATATGGTGTCACTAAACAGTGTCACTTATTCATTGTATAGTTTGTGCTTACAGCTTATCCTTACGTGTCTTGAATACAGAAATCGTAGCGAGCTTTACACACGCCTCCTCTGAGATATGTGTATGTCATCCGACGCAATACGCCTAAGAAATGTTATACGACGGGTGTATTTTTTTCAATCGAACCCGACAACGACGGATATTTCATCATATCCCTTATCTGGGTGCGCTCAGACATAGCCAGGTATTACAACAAATGTGATGTAAACAAAAAACTTACCTAGGTGTATGTTCTTTTCCGCCAAATACAGTAGCTCAGCTAGGAAACAGTTAACAAATTTACCTTTAGTCTAAAACAAGCCTTAACAGCATCGTGTGCAAAGCATTCTGGGAGTAATTCATGTGGTGAGGAAGTGCTATTAAATGAAATTAGAACTTTAAATACGTTGGATACGCATCCTACTTGAATTCAGTGAAAGATTGGTGTAATTAGAAAAAGAAAAAGTGGATAATGTTTTGCTCGTGACTAACATTTGCAATAGTTTCTTTTGTATCCGGTTGTAATGTATGCCACATGACCAAAATATCAAAAATCTGTTTTCGACCGTGTTCGATTTAATATTATTTACTAATGCGCCTTGATCTGTGACAATGATAGCAAAGAGACATTCAAAATAATGAGGATGAATACACGACGAACAGTCAATGGCGGTGAAAGAAAGAGAGAGGAACAGAAAGGAAGTTGGCGCTTCAATGGATCCGTTGAGGGGAAATTAACTCCGAAATCCATTGTAAAGATGAATAAGGAATATTTTTTTTCAAAAAAAATAAATATGAAACGTGTTGAGAACTGTCGCGACATGATAATTTGGCTAAATAACGGGGCTTCAAGCACGTATGTTAGTTCGGATTATGAGTACCTCCAATGCTTAAAAGCATGTTACAATAGTAATGCAGCGAAATAGTGTTAACAGAAGTAAGCCTCGGCACACTGCTCTTGTTTTTAATAAACCGAAACCTCGCAATAGCCACCAAAATGTCAAATAAAAAATATACGTTCATGGATTTTTTGAGGCTTCACTAATTTCAGTAAAATTCCAATAAGACTGAACAAGTCGTATAATGCAAGTGGTGATACTTGTCTAAAAAGTCGGACATCGATTTTTTTTTTAAACGAGATCTCGGCAATGAACCCACAGCCCTGCAGCCCAAATCACTGGGACACTGGTTGACGTCAATACAGAATCACAGTCTCCACGGACTCATCGCATTTGCATCGTTTAATTTAAAATCTACGGTTAGACGAGGACATGCAATCGTTTATAGTTAACGTTGCCGTCTATGCTAATCACAGTGATTGAACGTTGTTTGGTAAAGACGGGAGCGAGGGTCAAGCTGCAATGAAGAAACATCACTGCTGGATCCACCCAGCATCATTGAGTA
Source organism: Saccoglossus kowalevskii (assembly GCF_978046115.1). NCBI lineage: Eukaryota > Metazoa > Hemichordata > Enteropneusta > Harrimaniidae > Saccoglossus > Saccoglossus kowalevskii. The sequence goes on along the minus strand of NC_140643.1, from coordinate 18,141,966 downwards.
CGAGTTAATCATTAATTACTATACATTTAAACATATTTCATCAGTTTCTGTACTTTCGAGATCGGATCCAAGGTTACACACTGCACGTACATCAACTAGTAGAATTACAGCATTGCAGGGTTATTTCAGGTTATATTCTTGTCCTAAAATACTTTTCAGATATTTGTCAAAGCAGCATGTCACAGTAACATATTATTGAAGCTGTTAATCACGGCGACCCAACGTACCCCGATGGAGTTTATTAAGATCGACAGGACAGTAAATCCATCGATCGATCGACGCTGTGCCGCTGTTCTACTGCGTCGATCGAACAACACGTGTAAAGTTAATCATGGCAAAAAACTCGACAATACTATTTCGTTCTTTGCCACCGATCTTGTCATACACTGTTATATGTTCACAGCGTATATCCAATGGAGAACCCGTATCACTAAGCGAATAACCAGGATAATTTACAATTGTAGACGACGGATCAATATTCGGGAATCCTACATTTGTTACCTCGTCCGACAAATTAGTGTGATTCAGCTTATATCATATCATGAAGCTGAAATCAACTCACAATGTTAAGGCTGCATATACATAAAATTCCAATCTGCACTGTCTTTCACAAACACTAACTTGAATGGCCCGCACCTCATATTAAAAGTATTTTGGATATAGCCTTCAACTACACGCTTTGAAAAAGAATACAACACTGTTTTCAATGAATATTATACAATGTAACGTGAACGTATTTACATACGCTCATACAGCTTGATAACGGCTATAGACGATTTCTGAAAATCGCATTGATTTAACTCTCCCTGCTATGCGCCTAACTTTTATTTTTTCAGTAATTTCTGTAATCCGCATAACATGAAATAGGCGGATATATTTTATTCGGCGTGGTGTAGAATGGTAACTGTTTTTTTTTCAATGATTGTATTACCGAGAACTGAGTGGATTCCATCAACATTTTTGTAACATTTCCATTAACAACTCAAGCTTTTTGAACTCAACATCCCGAGAAATGAGCAATTGCGGCGGATGCCGGTTTCCACCGAGGGTCGATTGATCTATCTGCCTGTGCAGGTGGCTGAGTAGAGTGATCGGAATAGACTACAATCGAATGAAAAAAACAGACACCTGCGAGTAGCATCATTGTGACAGTCGTCTAATGTATAACCACACCTTTGTGCGGCGAGAAAAAAAGAGCAATACTGTTTAATTGACAACTATTACAGCTTCCCAGGAACGTCGGCGTCGCCTCAACATGGACATTCACTCCACTTCAAACTAGAAGATCGCTTACAGCTGTCACTTCATTGTGCAGACTCATGCCTAGACTGTTAGAAGTACGCGCCCTACTGGAAAAGGGAAATTCAAACAGTATCAATCACATCAGTAAACATGTGAATTTTCACAGAAGCAAGGGACCAACTTGCTGCTACATTCATGACACGTAGTCTTTGCATTTTTAAAACACGCAGCGAGGCCGGGGTACAGATCAAACACAGGTTTTTTTTCCCGAGTCGAGCGTGATGCGAATACATAAATCTCTGACATTCTGCTGACTTGACTACAAACTTTGCAACATATCACAATCCGCGAGCTGCATTGTAACATTTGTTGTTCTTCGTTGATTGATCGATTAACTGTTCTCACCGGGTCACGTTGGGCCGCAATCATTAGTAACATCACTAAGTGATAATAATGGGTTAGCTATTATGTACAGGACTAAAACTCTTGCAAGGTAAATCGCTCGACATGAACACAAACCAATAAAATGTATGATAGATTGAAACTCCGACGATCTGTTTTTATTTATTTCGTAACACAGCTCTCTGTTCGCCAATAAATTCCGGTGAAAGATTTCGATAAGTGTCCCGAATAAAGCGAAAACAGCACAAAGACTTGGAAAACTAGAGAGTGGTTACGCTGTTCTCGGACGACATTTATTTATCTAATTCGTATTTGACGATGATCGATGGTTAAATGACGCGCACGGAGATCAATTCTACCATATAATGACAACGGCAATTTATCAAGCGACGAGGTGAGATGAAAAGATCTGCTTTGCGTTAAATTACATGGCTCGTAATACGCTGGGGAGGAAACTACTCGTGCAACGAGCTGTGATATTCTGTGCAGGATCCACAGTCGGGTGCAGGTGATTTCATCCAAATTACCCAATTATTGGAGTATATAGTTGGTTACTAATCATGAATAGCAGGACCAATTCGTCTAGGCTAGACATCGGATACAATATTCAAATCGACAATGCTCACGCCCCAGGCAAAAATATGGCATTTCAACCGATCTCACAGTGTGCCTTTAATTTGCACCTTATAAGCTTAAATCTTTACGTGTTTAATTGTCCAATCTATACCAAGTGATGTGCAAGAATACACACCGAAATCACACATATAGTTCATGAATATACCAGTATGTATAACCTATGACTTGTTTTTTGTGTCGAAGTTAAAACTGCAAAACTGTTAAAACTTTTTATTATTTTAATAAATATGTTATTAAGAAATATTTCTAACCCTGAAGTATGCTATACCGGCACCCCGGAGTCGAGTCGTGTTGCTGCTAGTCACTTTTTTCAAGAGATAATGAGCAGGTGTTTTCTGGGAGAACGAGTGGCTCATGATGATGATAATGATGATATATATATATATATATTTGTTTATAGACATATCATAAAATAAATAAAAATCCAATGTATGCAAATCTATATATTAACATACCATAATATTCGTATATATGCAAATAATTTTGTATAATTTGATGAATCGTAATGAATTTAAACCTCTATAATTTCAAAAAATCGTGTAATAGGTGCTTGATCTATATATATATATATATATATATATATATATATATATATATATATATATATATATATATATATATATATATATATATATAATGACGTCATGGTCAATGCATCAGCATGTTAGGAGCAATTTGATCGTTGTAATGGTGTGCGACATACACTATAGTACTCGCCTCGATGTTATATGTGCTGTGTATATATCTTATTCTCCCCCAAGTCAATGCGTTCCCTGTTCTATCGTTTCACATCGTTACATAACATCGTTTCGCTGAGTGCAATTGATTTTATTGTCAATAACAGTCAAAAGTCAAAAATGTAATTCAAAAATCACCCAAATATTAATTCTATCGCCGAATATATTCAAATGGTACACATCGAATCTTATCGTAGAATATAATCTGAAACATTGATATTTCTTTTACATATATACCGCTTTATATTTCTTGAAGTGATTTAAAGTAACATGGCTTTGCTCATAAATCTATGGTGGGTATGTTATTTCTACTTTTGTATTTAGAAAACTTCGAATCGAGGGATGAACTGCCGTAAATAGTATATAAACACGCTGTTTATAACAAATATGACTGATTTTGTTAGTGTAGATCTATTGAGGTAACTTGATAATAAGATCTGTTTTTGTTGTTACAGAAATGCGAGAAGGCGTAAGACCATATTTGGAAATAAAACGAATAAAACGAAAAAGACACAGACATCGCATTTTGTTGTGCTGAACCAGCTCAGTGAGACAATTTATTGTGTATGCACGTGTCAATAAGCCAGTGGGATATTAAAATGATGGATTTGCATCTTGGTATTCTATGGTACACGTGTCGGTGTACCGTTGGGGATAGTGTGTTCAGAATGAAGTGGATATCACGGAAACACCTGTTGATAGATCATGCAGTGTCGTCGGACGAGCGCTTGCGTAGGTTGATGAATGTGTATCATGAATAACATTTTCTTTGATTAATTGGTTATCATGCAATAAACTTGTTGTTTTGTTATGCTTGGTGTTTTTATAATCTATGGGGCTTTATATCATTGATTAACTTCATGACATTGCCGACAGTTGGCGCGTCGACACTTTGATCACCGATTTATTAGGGTGATAATTCTTTGTGAAATAATAACGTGCATGACGTTTGGTTGAGAATACGGCACTCATTTGTACCTACCATGTTATGACATAAAATCATTTTTTGTAAGATAATAATAATATTGGCATACGCAAACCAACGTCATTAGTCAGCTGTGTGAATTCTCGACTTGAAGATATCATATAAAAAAGTACGCATGTCGACGTATATCTTGCCGCCGTACAGTGACAATGATCAAGTCTGACTCTCCACAAAACAAGAAACAATATATCTGCTATGGCACACGATATTTCATCTATTAGAAAACCTCAAAGTTCTATTAACCATATAAACTGTAATTAATGGGTGAGTGTGTTCTTATTTTTCAAAGGTTTGTACTTAAGCGAACAAATATGGAAAATTGGTAATATTCAACGTATTTGTATTAGCCTGTGAAACTGTGTTTATGTTGTGGATTAGATTGTTTTTCTCCCAAAACATGCAAATTTAAGGTTTTATTCAGGGTATCGTATTACCATTAATATTTTCATAAAAGTAAATACTATCAGAAATCCCCCTTGCGGTAAACATTTTTACTTGTTCTTGTAAAACAGCTAATACAAAAATATATTTTCATTTTTTTTCTTAAAAAATGCCAGCTCGATTGCTTTGACACTTAATAGGTGGACCGCTGTCATATTTAATGAGGTAATTCTCTATTTTTAGCGCATATTTTTGTCATTTATGTATCTTAGACTTCATCGTGAAAACTAGTAGCCGATTTAGTTGATACTTGATATGTTTTTATAGGTCGGCGGAGATCTTTTGCTATCAAGTCGCTTGTCTACATACATTTGTATGCATAAGGATTTTACATTGGTTATTCCATGGAACAAAGAAAATACAGTGTTGTCGCTGAATTACATGCATCATATAAAAATGTATTGTCTATTAAGAACATTATAAGACATCATATTTTTTATCTGTTATTTGTTATTTGTCTTCGTGACGTCACGCATGCGCGAGATGTGGGTCTCATATGAACAATGATGGCGACTTTGACTGTTGCACAGATCAACGAGTACAAATTGATACGTTACCAAGCTTTGGTTAGGTATTTTTTTAGGTCATTGAAAGGTATCGAAGGAATCACCGGCGGTAATTGGTGCACGTCATGCCCAGGTCAAAACTCATACTTGATATTCCCATTACCGCACATGCGCGGTGCAACGACCACTATCTTTAATGTACACATAGCATATATGAGCAAAATGTATATCTCTTCGTGCATAAATGTATTCTACCAGATAATCAATATTAATAACAGGAAAGAGGTGGGAACACTAAGAGCAGCAGCATTTTGGGTGAACAATATTTCTCTATACTGAATACATTTTAAGCAGCAGTTCATTATCAGATATTTTCCAACGTTTTTGTACAAGACAGTTCATACTATGAAAAGACATTCATCTTGTGTTCAGTTTGTTGGTGAGCGTGTCCCCTAGCAACAGCTGACATCTTTATAGCGACGTGGGTTCAATGGTATATTAACCAAAGCTGATCATTCACGATGATACTGTCATGTTATTAATTACTTTTGCTAGATCAATCATTTTTCATCTGAACATTTTAAAAATTTGATATATTATTGATATGTATTCGACATATTCGATGTTGTAATAGTATGTGGAAATTTCATTTATAACTCAGAATGACAAACGGTGTATGTGAATAAGGGACCCATTCCAAAAAGTTATTTGATTTTATTTGTACGTATTGGTTCATTTGCATCCATGTGACGTAGCTGTTGCATATTACTGATACCAGTGATTACAACCATTGATGTTAAATTATGTCAAAAGTAGACTGCCACCAACGAGCTGCCATTTTGATGCATTGTCAAGACAACAATTTGGAATTGGTCCAATTTCTGAGTTGCAGTTGTCCTATTTACACCAAACGATGTAAGTAGCAATTATTTTGTGTGAGAACTATATTTGGTGAAACTGGTTATACGCTCAGTTCTGGAATGAATGTTCATCGACATGGGATACATAATTGCTTAGAATACAATCCGAGGCGGCAGCATGGAATTTTGCATGAGAGGGTGAGATCTGAAATCTAGACTGTCTGAAACGCCATTTCCTACATGTTCAAGGGCAGATATTGCTGACACGATGTGTTTCAACTTGGTTTGAGGGGCAACGCCCTCCGCCCTCTCTGCCCCCCCCCCCGGTGCCGCCGCCACTGACTAGGCCTTACAGGTGTAATGACACCATACCTGACATCGGAAATCTGTCTAGTCGTGGATGTAGTGAGGTTATCATGATGGGAGAGATAACTACTCTGTTCGGAGTAAACGATGTCACGAACATACCATCTGCCTCAGCTGGTGCCAAATCTACATATTCAAACTGATTCAAGATCGTGTTTTATTTTAACCGTGTGTTATTATTTTATGAAAGAATCTTCATCTCAGGCGAACTATGTGCTCTTCCAAAGTGTCACACTTTAGAGATTGTGTATTTGGATTATCAGAAATTAATTTCAAAACAGCGAAATACAAAATTATTAGTATTGTTACTATCATTTCACCCAGAGCCTTTTACAAATGAGCATCGTCAATTTAAGCAACTGCTTATTGCAAACAAAGTGGCTGATAATATCAATAAACTTCATAATAAGAAGATATATCTGAAAGACTTCTTATTTTAATAACTAGTTAGCTCCATTCCGTTTTACAAATAAAAATAGTATTATACTTCTGTCACCGTAAAGCCATAAGTTACTGCGTGACGTAATTTTGCGGTATTGCACTGGGTATTTTCATTCTACCATATTAGGAAACGCAAATTCCAAATATGGAACTATTACGCGCGTAAGCGTCCTTTAATAATAAAAACAATCATGGCTGCCCCGAGGGTTTTCCGGATTCCTCATAATTTGAAGTCCGCTAAATCTGTTCTAAACTTTTTGTATTTCGGCATTCCCATGATGTATCCTTGGGAGGGAAAGATGTATAATAGTAAGGTTATTATTACTACATCATAGTATTTTTCCATCATAATCCAACTACCCTTGATTACTCTGCTTTGTTATTCAAATATGTCCTTGTTGGTCATGTTATTACTTGTGATCTGGGAATACTTTGACATGACACGCTTCGAAAGATTATATCATGTTTGGAGAAGCTCAATAAATTAACTTGAGTTACAATTCAAAATATAGAAATAAGGACACAGATGGAGACTATGGCAGGCTAGGCAATGTGCTGAAATGAGGAGGTAGAACAGAATACATTGTCAGAGGCACGCGTCAACAAACGACTAACGTCGGTAACAAAGATCCCCATTTTGCCCTATAATATATATTTTGTTGTTCCTGCCTCTGACAACATAGTGTTTAGTTATAAGAAATATTTTCATGAGTAATTTATTAAACAACTTTAACTTAATGACAGGTATAGATAATCGTATCAGCATATTGAATAAACGACACGAGGACGTCACAAACTATGAAATTTACAGTTGTAAACGCATGACAACAAGATGCAAATAACGACTTATACCACGACAAAAATTATAAAATTGAAAGACTTGGCAATCACTAGCTTGTCAGTGTACAGCGCTGAACGTATGCTAATTTACATTAACACAAAAACTGTATTTTATGCTTGGTCATTTGCTCATAAGTAATTTAAAACATGACATTTGACATAAGTATGACCTTTATAATACCCATTTTTTCAGAAACCTTTATATGTAATCCAATAACTCAGAGGCTCTACCTGATGTGGTTGATGTTTCGGGTGCGAACCCCTTAGATGGCCATCTTTCTCAATAATTGAGAACGAAGTATATCTCCTCGTCAACTCTAGACGTTTGACTTCAGCTGCTCATTCTTAGCAAGGGTGCAATGTTTGATTTACAATGCTGGTTTACACAATATGCTACAGTTATGTAGCTAAGACAACGCCGATTAAAATATGCCACTATAATATTTTTAGCAATTACACTTAACATAAGAATGTAGAAATTACACTCTGCATATAAATACAGGTTGGCCAGTTTACAATTAGCATGCAGACAAATGTGTGAATTTACAAAAAATAAACCAACGGCCAGAACAATTGGTGGCATAATTACAATATTTCGGCTTACAAACCAATAACCTTTATCAAAAATAAAATTCTCTATATTACATTACTGGATGATCTAAATATTCGAAGAAAGGGTTGTCATAAATATTAAAATTCTATATATAATCAAAACCCTATATTTTAATAAGTTGCATACAAGTTGAACTTATGAGTTCGCATAGACAACTAATTAGATCCTAGCACTATACCATATTAAGCTCGAAAGGACAAACTCACAATTGAGGAGATAGTCCTAACTTGTATGCACAGTATGCACAGTCAATACATTAACGATATCACAGACGAGAGCGACGCAATTAACGTATATACAGATGCCATACATCACCATAGAGCACTCTATTAACTAACGCCAGTGCATTAGCGTTAGTGCCTGAAATTCCATGCAATGTAGTTACAATTTAGCATAATTCTTTACGTACATTAACGCCATAGTGTTGGAATTACTCGTAAAATAAACGTGCCATGCATCGGTATTTGCGAAAACACATAACAGTGGACAGTTTAGCTAACGATTATATCGATGACGTTTGCTTAGGGAGTAAGCGATTTTTTTTTCTCATCCGTATAAGCCGGTCGTCATTCTAGAATATATAAAGTAGCAGAAACAAGGGACTGCATTTTTAATTATATTTATATGTTATTATAATTAATCAAGACCATTATCTATACTATGTGTCAGATAGCAATGACGTTCTTTCTCCTGATATTGACAAAAATGAAATTACCCGGATTAGTGTATTCCACCTTGTCAAAACTGTACGTATAATTCAAACCGAAAGCTCGCATTATTTCATTATCGGTACTGAACCATATTGTAATTTGAAACAACATCTGCCGAGAGCCTCGCGACCATTAAGAATGTTATTTATTATCACCAAACGCCCGGCCCAGTCTGATTCGTGTATTTAGTATGGCAGCACCGGGGATCGAGTCGAGTGTCATGGGTTTCACAGCATATGATATAAATAAATAAAGGATATTATATATAAGGTGCAGCTCTATTTACAGAGGCGATGCACTTTGCGGTTTTTGGTGTTTATGTTGCTGCGGTTTCCCAGTTGCAATTGTAAGAGTCGTACTGACCACGAAAACCAATATCTTTATATGTATATTATTTTATTCGACGTCAGACATTCGTTTAACGTATGTCCATGTATACGTAGTCATTTTGGGTCCGCATTCATTCCACGTGATATTTTGAGTCGTTTTTTGGAGGGAGACGATTACTGTGGCGTGTGTTGTAGCGTACATGGGCAAGTATTTACAGGGGAACTGAGTTCAAATCCTGAGTATATACATATAGAATTACATATTTATCTTACATATTTTATACATCATATGATAAAAAGGAGAAAAAATATATTAGGTTTAATATTTTGGTTTAATATTTAAACTTGGTTTGTTTCCAATACACATACAGATTATTACTATTTGATTTACTTATATCATGTCGTTACACTCACTATATAATGTGTATAGTTTGAATATACATAAATAAACCAAAACCAGAAAGTCAGTGACTCGTACACATGTGTACGGTATTTACGCATAGTACAACCTTATGGAATTTATAAAAAAAATGTAATATAATAATATATATTTTGAAGAAAAAAGCATATAGATTTTTTCTCTCAACCACATTCACGCAGAGTTGTTGATAGGATCCCTGAGTGCGTAGGATTCAAAATTACAAAATGCATTTGTAATTTCACAAATGAAGTTATATTTTCGTTAGTATTTGTGTGTTGGTTGGTTCTCATAATATTTCTAGGAGGGTTGCCGCTAATACAAGCATTTAACATTTTGTTACAGTTATGGGTGTGGGTACCATGGAAACAACTGAAATGCTTTTCCTATCCATAACTCAAACGGTTATTGAATTCTCATGAAATTATTATTCGGCGTACCATGATGACTTGAAGCAATCGATTAGATTTCGGCACAGACGTTGCCATGGTCACATCAATTTTGGGAATGATTATTTACTTATAACAGACAAAAGTAAGAATGAATTCACACCTTTGATACGGCGATTTAAATAGGGCTGCCATGGATACAACTTGTTTAAGAATAATTTTCAATTATAATTTGAACTAGTATGAACACATTTTCATAATTTTTTTTCAGAAGAGGTTGCCCCTGGTGCAATGTCAAATTCATTAATAAATATTGATAAGATTGTCTGATAGGGCCGCTTCCTATGGTGAATAAATCTATTCAAGACTTGAATTTGATCATCCCTCTCAAACGAAATTAGAGCTTAAGTGAGTATGATAAACGTATATTATAGGGCGTAGTGCCTTCTAGTCAAATATGGTTTTGATGACACATTTTAAGTACATGTGTGTTTTCCCAGGTTAACACGGACTACTGAATAAGGTATGATGACATTATACAGTGAAGCATTCTATTGGTCTGAAATATTCCGTCGTAGTTCCATTTCCCTTGTACTTAGACACGAACACAGCATTATTCGAAAGCAATCGAATCGTTAGAGCCTAGTATGAGGTTAACGTACTATGGCACGATTAACTTTCTAATTACATAATCAATCTTACCATACAAATAAATAAACTACAAAAGGTCTATTACGGTTGTTATTCCGTTCGCTGGGGAGGGTCCGTCTGTGATGAACTCAGAGAAATGTGTGAAGTAAAATATGCGTAATATAGCTTCCAGAGAACTGCATACAGACGTCGTTATTGCGACTTCAGAGTGCGTATTATTACATTACCCCGGGAAATGTAATTACATGAAGATTACTTGAAACGTTTTAGGTAATCACCTTTTTACTACACGGCGTTAAAATGTATTCATGGGCGCGGAGTGGTATCTGTTTTATGCAGAGCCGCCCCAGGCGCACTGTTGTATGGAATCTTGTTGTTTTCAAATTATCAGCAAATGCTGTGCATAACGCCACCACCGGTATAACTTAGTAAACACAGTCATGATTGGTTATCATAGTGAGAGGGGAATATTCTTATAGATTACTATAATATTGTCCTGTCCAATAATTTAATAAATGTTCAATTACCAGAAATATTTCTTATTGTCAAAACATGAGATCTCAATTCATGGCTATCTTATCGTGTTTTTAGAAATATTCTGAAATTCTTAAAATACCTAAAAAGGTTAAATATGTTTAAAAACAATATGTTTAAAAAATGTCACAATGTCAACAAGTTTGAATATTTATACTGAGATCGGCACAGCACTAACTGGGTGTCAAAGCTAAAATTTGGCATTTAAATTTTGTCAATGTATGCAGTACTGTTATTCTACTTGATTTACAAGCTAGCCAATCAGCGTGTCACAAGGAAAAACATTGAATACGAATGTATTTTAATGAATATTGTGCAATCAGTTGTCTGCCAAGCAACACACGGTTTTAAAAACACCCAATCGACGTGGTTGATACATTTCTTGAAGACACAATATTTGTTAATTAAAATGTATATTGCTTTAAAATGTTGCATTTCGACGTAATGGTATACTAAGACTTGCCAATAACAGGAAAACATTGATTGATTCTGAAGTTACTACATACTTATAGTTTTCAACTTTATTATAAATCAAATTGGCATAGTGCCCATCGTCCTGTTTTTGCAACCGTTTTTCATCATAATCATAAGTTACACTACGATATCATAGTTTAAGTATGTTTGTCTTGAATTAGAACGCCTTTTTTATATTAAGATAAATAAACTAATACAATAATTTAGTTATATTTCGTCTAAGATAAGATATACTATATAAATGGTCTCGAATGGGTGATCTTAACAATTTATTAAACGAGTTTAGTCATTTTCAAATCTACTGCAATACTTTTAATAACTCTGAAATTGTGAGGTCACAAATCCGATAACCTGTTAATCCTAGTATCGATTTCACAACTTTTAAGGCGAAAATATAACCCAGTGATTGTAACCTAAGAGCGCACATTCAAGATATTTCAATAATAAATCGAATCATAATCATCGACTTCAATTACTTTACATTATCGCGATTAAGAGATATAGTTATTTTTGGAGTCATCACTATATTACGGTTCCGGGGAAATATTGGTAATATAATTACAAACATTGTCATTAGAGGCTTACGGGTTTTGCGTCTTAAACAAATCCTGCTGAATTGAACAAGAAATGTGTGCACTGTTTCAAGACCTGACAGATCTGTTTCTATAAATCATCCGAAGAGCTGACAAAATGCGTGGATAATATAAAGCAGCCTCTCTGAAACAATTTAGCTAATATCAGGAATGGATGTTTATTTAATGTGATTTACGGGAGTACAATCACGACATGGGAGTTTACTGACGACCAATTGTCATTAGTGTAACTACTGAATACGGTCAGAATGCAATAATTACAGAAACTCATAACATTTAATGGGTAACGAATTAGTGAGGCATCTTTAGTACTTCAATAAATTAAACAGATAATGGTTCCTGAAAACAACGTGTGATCGGTTGCATAATACGTATAGCACACATTACAAAGTATCAAATTATGAAGCTGACTTGTAATTGTGATGACTACTTGTGTTAGACACTAATATAACTATAGTGGCAGACACGATTTAGATGTATCCATGGAAGTATGATAGTAATAGCTGACGTGTAATACACCATCTTCAAACCTTTCTTCCACATTTTCTCTATACACTCAAACGCATATGTTATCTGAAGATCTTGCTGCACGAGTGTTCTTTGACAACTCTCACTTTTTTACCAGAAAAACGCATCTTTGAATTGTTTTGGGGACGGCTCCATCAAGCCCGAAATCAAATAGACATTTTATCTGCATATCGATTGAGTAACAGTGTTCCATGGGTTCAACGAACTATCAAAGTGACCTATGACAATGTAACTTGTCTTGTACGGTGCTACTGTTTATGAAGATAGTCTAGGGGTATGTAAAGCACACAGTGGGCATGCACTTGTATATAACACAATCCCTATTTGCACACCACACCACTTCATTTTCTCATAAATGTAATACATAAGAAGTAGTACCAGAAAAGAACTAAAACAAATAGTATCAATCTACATAATAAATGTACAACACCATCAGAGAACAATTTATTTCCGGAGACGCCCTCTCGACGATTATCTGTTATTTCTAAAGCACAATTCTTTGACAATACAATTAACAGTACATCCATCGGGATTGATAACTTCATTTAATAAATTGCTTCACATCTGTAAGGTTCTTTTGATGTTGATGCAGATTTCTGCAGGGAATATAAGAAACACAAATATAGGCAGTGTCATGTGGTCAGCAAGTGTTCCGTGGGTGGTTTAATAAAATAACACCAAACAGGTATTTCAGATGTTGCAGATAGACAAGATGTTAAGCGAATCAGCTTGTCTAATAGTAGTAGCGGTTGGACGTATCTGTACATCAGGAAATTTTGGATGAGCGTTTTTTTTTCAAAACAGAGTGTTAGGGTTGGGAACGAAACTAACGTTATATAGAAATGTTCCCGTGGCGTAGGCGCCGTTGTAGGTCGCCCTCATGTTTTTGTATTAGTGGGTTGTAGCAAGCAAGAGAGGTTGAATATCAGCAGTAAACTGTAATATGTCCAGACATTCAGGGAAACAATAATGTATTTGCCTTTTTTAATTTATTGGTATGTTGAGCTCGAGGGAATAGTCAACTTGTCACCGTAGAAACTGTTTTTGTATTACTGAAAAAAATGGTTTGCTGTCTGTCGTGTATCATGGATAAGTTTTAATGCAATTTATAAATTCTAAATGTTTCTAGTAGATTGGAACTTTATTATAGAGGGCGACTGGTGAACGCCATGATTTGCACTCAATCTCAAGAAGGTCGCCTACAGTTGTATTGCCCACTTCAACAAAGTGGATTAAGGTAAACAGCTGTCGTCTGATTGTATAGAGTAGTAACTGGTTTTGAAATAGTGGTTCTTGTAATATCGAGCTAATCAAGAGGGAGTGCGTTTTTGTATTTTTGAGAAAACTGTCAATATTCAAGGGTCTTATAAGAAAACGTTGGTGAGTTAGTTGGCATGATATTGATATCACTTGTGACGATTAGTATAATTTAATATACCTACTTTACTGCAAAAGTAGTCCGTCAGTTCCAGGTACGAGTGTATAATTTCATCATATAGAAGTTGTAGAAATCGCGTAGGGCATGTACACATGTGGGAGGGTTGATTAAACAATGACGTTCATGCTAGCAGGAGTTTCAGCTGGCATACAAAATGTAAGAAAAACAAATGGGTAATAGTTTGCATTGGTGGTTTTGGAAACCTTTCTTCACAACGCTAGTTTTAGTAGATGCAGATATGTTAGTCTATGTAGAAGCATTGATGCAAAGAAATGTTTCACGACGCGCCGTCTGTGTGATATAGATCGCATATGAGGAACAACGATTTAACTTGTATTCTATTGTATGTCTAGTTCTTATCTAGTAATGGCGCAGTAATCCTGAGTATGTTCCTAAAAGTGTATGGCCATTACTATTTCACTTAATACTGGAAGGGTTGTCACGTCACGATCCATAATACATGGTCATAGTTGATTGTTGCATTTGACACCGATCGGTATGTGTTCAGTCACCTTTGAGCTTGGCCCAATCTGTGTTGTCCGTGGCAGCAATTTTGACATCATCGGCATAAGCTGTGGCACAGTTATTATTGTCCGAAGCATAATATAGGCTGATAACATTGTTCGGGAATTTTTCTGAAGAACAAGCTCAAGAACGTATAGTTGACAAGGGAGGGAGCATTCCTAGTGTATTCTGTAGCTGTTTGATATAGGTTAAGGTTAAGTGAGTGAGTCGTTAATATTAATCAGTGACTGAATATCAGTATACAGGTGTAAAATATAATTGGTGAATTGTTCACAAAAGCAAAAGGCTTTCAAAACGATGATAAAATATTCGTGATGAATTCTGTCGAATGCTTTTTTCTAGCTCCAAAGTAATGAACCCAAGTGGTGCATTCAGTTGGTTTGCATAGTCGATATTGTATCTTGACATTGTTAGAGATCTGCTTGTTTTTCATTGACTCTCAAGGATTGGTTATAATCTAAAGGAAACTATTTTTGCAAAAATGTTGTAATGACTACATAGTAAGTCAATAGGTCGCTAGTTCTTAATCAGAGAATTATCAACATCATTTGGAGGGTAAACATACAACCGCTCTTCATCATGAAAGTGGTAGTACTTTTTCAGTATTATAAACTGATACGACTTTGTGTAATTTCCAGTTGAAAGATGTTTAATAATGTTCGTGAGCTCATTGTATGAAATATTGCTGACAAGGCCTTTCTTGGCATCATCACTTAGCTGTGGCAGATTGTCCAAAGTTGTGAACTGTTATACCATGCAGTCAGGGTCAGGCTGTGCTTTAGTTGTCTTTCTGGATCTTGTAGATCAAGTTCAAGTTTGCACTTTTGAATTCACTGTGGTTAGACACGTAAAACTGTTGTCTAAAGTAGTGTCATTTTTTGTTTTGCCTATATCCCAACATGTTTGAATGCTTTGGTGATTGTCTTTCTTCTAATTTGTTCAGAAATAAGTGATTATAATAGTCATTATATGGTAATAATTTTGTATTAAAGCACAATACTGGGCTTCGCGTGGTGTTGGTGACATAGTTTTGAAATTGCTTCCAAAAGCGAATGGTGCATCATGTATACATGCTTTAATTATCACGTGTAATTACGTTAATTTCCGTGGCGCCAAATATCAGGTAATTTGTGCCAACAAAGTACCTGTGTTAATAGCTTGGCAGATCTGTGCTCAGATTCATTTGCCAGATTATCAGGTCAGATTAAGAGTTCAGTCACCACCGAATAGGATTGCAAGGCCAGCATTGCTGTTTTGTTGAAAAAGTATGCACTTAGCAAGCCACACAATTGGCCAGGTTTGCTAGTCTTACCGACAGGTGTGCTTTTCTTGTAGTAGAAAAGACAGGGTATTTTTGTTTCAAACATTGAGATGGCTGATAGCCTTAAAGTGCATCGTGGCATTCAATTGTGTTAAGAGTTACGCAAGAGAGGCACGTGGCAGTCACTGTAATGGTAATAAGCGTTTCAACATAAATGCTTTTTATGTACTTATTATTTACCTGGTGTTTTACCAGTTGCTCTGATATGCGCTAGGATCTGGTAAATGCGTTGATACATTCTTGCTTTCTTCGATCTGTTTAGAGGTTGTGTAGAACAGTATCACGTTAATATGATAGCCAGAATATTAAATTTGGGAAAGAATTGGTACATCGTTTGATACATCGGCAAAAGTGCATCATGTTGGAAGAACTCAGCAATTGATTTTATTGTACGTACATTTTACTCGGTATATTGACTCGAGTCTGACATGCCCATTGTAACAAAGGGGGAGTCGTCCATATTCACGAATCATTGGTATCAGATCTGTATTGTTATTGCCGGCTTCCGCTGATAATCCAGAGATACCTGGGTGTTCCAGTGCAAGTGATTCGGCTAAAGGAGAGATGGTGTTGGAATCGTAAAGCACAAATCAGGCGTAGGTGGGAAGGGTTGTAAAGAAGGTGTTTGTACTCTCTCTTCATCTTAATCAAGGTTTTCATTTGATGTCATGTCATAGCTAGTGACAGGCTCAGGACTAGTGTTATAGATGTTGTGCGCGTGGTTTATTGTTACTAGGTTATGGCAGTTTACGTTAGATTCAATTTTGTTGTCATCATTGGCATCATCGTTTATTATGTCATCACCATGTGCGGTATTTGGACAATTTTGTCGTACATGACCTTGTTGGAGACAATTGAAACTCCGGGATACTCAAGTCGACAAATCCTTCCCTTCATGATCAACAATTACAGCAGATCCATAAAGTTTCAGGTCACAATTGAGTTACATATACATTTGGCATTTGGAATGATTTTACGAGTTCATCGCTTTTACATTCTAATGTTTTCCAAATCAGTCCACAAATTCTAGAACATCTTCGTTATTCCGGGCTATAACGTTGGTAGCTGAGTCGACTAAGGGAGCGATGTGAGTATTATAACTACCCGTGGAACATAACATATCCACCCACGTGACAGAGTTAAAGAAAACAATAACTAGCTTAATCAACTTGGATGCGGAGATGATGTTGCAGGTCCTGTAATTTCAGTGATAGCTTCTCATATTCTTCTGTTCTCACATCCTTTGCATTTGTGATTCCTTGTTAGACTATGAAAAGGCGATTCCCACTGTGGTGTGGACGGGTGCAGGTCGCTATATTGGAAGAATGGCAAGCCCGCATGGATTATGCGAGGGGAAGGAATCAAATGAAAATCTGGTCGATCCTTGGTCAAAGCTACCAACATTTGTAGTCTAAATGATTCTCTGGTAAACTTTTAAAAGATTAATAAAAAGCAAACGATGATTGATCCAAAAAGGCAGAAAACTTCAACAATCAGGGAGCTGAAAAATACGCATACCACACGTTATCGTACTGTATATTATGGTATTGTTATTCACTACATGCTATACATCAACCACCTCGATTAGAAGTCAGATAACCAAAACAGAAAAGACCCTGGAATGTCGTGAAGTTACGTCTTGGAATAAAGAAATAAGAATATAATCGATATGCCTACAGACTGAAGCAGACTTTTTGTTACCACTGCTCGAAAAGAATTGCGGGAAATCAAAATATTGCAAAGGGAATAATAGAATGAAATTTGGCCCTTCCAATCATTTATCCTAATAACATGGAGAGTATGATATTTGATATCAACATTTTCTTTCGAACAAACATGATGCAGATTTGTGTCACCATAATGACATCATGACTGTACTAACATTTGGTTCACACTACCATGCAGCATTATTTAGGATCAACAACTTTTTATATTTAAAGTAGACATTATAAACATATATTATAGAAATTGTATAATTAGATTGTTTACTAATTGTTTAATAATACTATTCTCAATGTTTTAACCGTGAGACACATTCCTGGTGATCACACGGTTACTCTGCAACGCCTTAGAGTTTTATTGTAGAGTTTGTAAGAGATTATAGGAGAAGGAGGAGACAATGGATCTGCGAATCCTTCCTCAGCTGACAGTTTGAATGAATAAAGCAGGGTTATCTGAAATGAACTAATGTGTATTACCTGGGTTGAACCTGGTATCTCTAAACTGTAAGGGTTATCTGCACGAGTTTCCTCAACACAACGCTTTGATCACAACAATTGTGTCAAAGAAAACTGCCGTTACAGGCCAATTGAACATTAGTTGGTACATGTATATTCAATTATAATTATGCTGTTGGTGACTGAAACGGCGGAATAGTATAACCAATATATACAGAAAATGTATAACCAATTATCAACAAAATGTGTAACAGTTGTATAGAAGTAAACATGTCCAAGTATTATGCTTTGTATTAAATAATATTTTTGAATGTGGATATTGCATCAACACCTGTAAATAAACTCGATGGTGTGTGTTTGCGATGAAATAAAGTAATTCGTTCGAAATACATATCTATCTGATACATATCACATAGAAACTTAAATACTAAAATATTTAAATTAAATCATTAAACCAACAATCGAATGTCTGGGCGAGAGACACAATTATTCTTACATTATTCTTTCGACGTATCATATCTCATGCAAATGTGGAGTTACTATTTCCCTATCAATGCGTGATACGTGATACTAGTTGAAGGATGATTTGGTTCACATAGAAATACTTTAGAAAACTATAGCTCATCCCAGTTGTAACACGTTTCTATTTATTATGGATAACTACCCTATATTTGATAAGATAAGATAATTCTTTATTACTACCGTAAAGAAACAATGCATTATTAGTTTGTACTTGTTAAACGCCGTTTAGGACAAAATTCGAAATCGGGATCATTAATTTGGTTTCCGTCCGTCCGTACAGGGTCGGTTTCATTCAAACTTGGGATCATGATTAGGGATATTTGGTTACAGGTGCAAGTCATATCTTTTGGAGATTCGGCCGATTGGTGGACGTATTAATTGTAATTATGTTATGCTGTAATATCCCAAGCTGTGCTATTTTGAGATTCGATTATTTGTTTTTGAATTGAAGGCCATTCTGTCAAAAATCCCTCATCATTGAATCACATGAATAGGGCTTTTTATTGGGACCATACACACTGAGTTACATGTGCTGGTCATTTTAACAACTGTTTCTCAGAGACTGCTTGCATGAATTCCTTCAAATAACAACTCAAGTAGAATTATTCTACACAGTAGATTGTGTTTATACATTACATTAAACCAAATATGCTCAGTACATTGCCAGCAACGACTGATTGCATGTAGCACTATTTAGCTAAATACACCCATACTGCTTTTGATGGGATCTGGCATTAAATCTAGAACTGCAACTGTGTATAATACACAGTTCCAGTTCTAGATGCATGTTCCTAATGTCATTGTGTTGTTGGCGGTAGCGAAGATCAATTTAGGTGCATAGACGAGGGATTCAGATTTCTACTATTAAATAAACAGTTCATGTAATGCTGTATTACTCTTCCGGTTGTCCGGAATGTCTGGTTATATTGATTGATCACTAAGGACTCTCAACCATCACTTTATATATATTTATATATATATATATATATATATATATATATATATATATATATATATATATATATATATATATATATATATATATATATATATATATATATATATATATATATAAATGCATCCACATACTTCGTGCAATTACCGTTGAAACTCCCTATATAAACAGCACCAGCAACACACGATTAATGGCCACTCATCGTTCATGTTCTTAAGTAATGACTAATGCTTTCATTTAACAAAACAACGTCTAGGTGCCGTCTGTCATATGCCCAATAATCTCTCTTTGGTCGTGTCTGCTTCATTGTTTATAGCGTGTTTCTAAAGACATGCTTTGTACTAAAAATAGCATACGTATTTAGAGGTACTGGCTACGTTGGCGATGCGGTGTGAGGTGGTTATGAATAAATACACCAGACATATTAATAAGTACACCAAACAATCGATGGTTTCATTCAATGTAACACACACAAGATGCGTACTACCATTTTGAATTGGGTTGATTATTAGCCGAATGACAAGAATACATGCAATCGAGAATATCTACGCAAAACTAGTGGTTGCCATGGATTCAACAAGCTGAGCTTTTTTAGTGAGCGTAATATAACATCATGACATGTAATCCATTGTCAGAATATTAGCTTGTTAGGAAATCGATTAGTGTTCACTCAAATGAAGTTTCAGCCTGACAACAACTCTCTCATCCCCGGCAACCAGGCGTTCTAGCTTCGCGCTATGAAGTGCACAAATTTATCTATCCATTAGGGTAATAACAAGTATAGATGCGCCGCGCCTCCGAGACGTGTTAAATGATAGAAATGTCTTCCACTTTAATATTTGGTGAATGCACAAAAATCAAACACCCAGGCTTGCTATTGCATATCACTGTATGGTTGTTTAATATGTATTCATATATTCTAAATATTGAAGTTGACAACTTTTCTTCTAGCACTACTCCTGCACTAATGTACGAGGTAAATCACCATAGCAACACACACACAACTTATCAGCTGTCAATCTACATATATGCAATGATATTAAGTCTTTATAAAATGATGTATAAATCGTGCTTTAAGATGAAATACTTGATATGTAATCAGGTACATATGTTAAATTACTGTTGTGTTCTAGTGTGAATTTACATGCTGCTACGTTACCATTTTGTGGGGAATATGATGGCTTAATTATCGTGTTATTAAACCTTCACCCCAGGTACCAGGGATCGGGGAGTTCGCCCGAACAAGACACACACATATCTAGAATATGTGTCAATTTCTTGTCAATTTCGCCGCCTCGTACAGAACTCCCCCAAGACTCTCTCAAGACTGACTGCGTGCCTCGTGGTGAGCTCGCCAAGACAGACCAAGACCAGCTTTAATCACTTTTCAAACTTTTAACCAATCACATGAAAGTTTAAATGATTAAGGCGTAGCCTCCAAACATTCAAACCGCATGTAGCCAATCACACGAAGTACTTAACACGTCATAGCTATATTGATTAATTGCTCTCTATATTAAGGAACTACACATACCAAACTGTCAGATTTAGTTCCATTCACTGATTCAAGTTCCGTCCAGGACTTCGTATAAACTCAAATGATGGCAAGTTATGGGAAAGTGTTGAATGATATAAACCAGCTATTCAAAAGAACCCAACTATCAAGTCGCATCAGTGAACCATCTTTAGACACATAGAAAAAAATCATGACAGAAAACTGAGAATGATAACTAATAGGAATTTAAAGGTATGTTGTTGGACGATAACCACTTTCGAATGTGCTTGAAATACTTGGAGCAATAATCCGCAACTCCCACAGGAGAAAAGATGTGCTCTTATTTTCTATAAGTGAGGCCTAAGAAAAGATAAACACAGCACGCATGCGTACATCAGACATACGTGATATATCCTGTACTCTCCTTGGAAATTCATAAAGTGTAATACTGGGATTATAGAAATAGTGGTATGGGAAATAGTGTAAACACAACTATTAACCTTTTCACCAACAGTTCCCTCTTTACTTTCATAAGATTTAAAATAAAATAGCCAAATGAAATTGTATTCAAATTTTGCCTGTTGTCGTCATTTCCAGAAATATTGAAGAATGTAAAAAAAAATTGCAGCAAAATTTGGCTGAGAAAGTCTAGTGGTGAATTTGTGGTACATGTTTTATTCACACATATATATATATATATATATATATATATATATTGTGTTTGACGTAAAAGTTCAAAGGTCATGGCAATTGAGTTGAGTTGTAAACGGAACTAGCATATGCCAATACAAACACATTTGCATTCTCGCTATGGAAATTTTAGTATACAATAATTTACCCACAATGCCAGTCTAATATGTCTTTGTAGAAACATAATTAATCGAAGAAAACTCACAAGGAACGTCCGTATGCTTGGAATATTGAGGACACAGATTGGAGGCGTACGAGCGACATTATATAGGAAGTATTTAAAATTAACCTATTTTACTCTAAAAAAATGAAATTCTACATTTCAGAAAGAAGGTTAATTTTTGTTCTGAAATGGTTGCATCATATTTAAGTATTTTAGAATCCAAAATTTACTGATTGGTAAGTATTGGTAAGTATTGGTAAGTATTGTTAAAATATTACTATGGAAACGGTAAATTATGTTACTTGCTAGGTACCATAGTATCCCAAGAATACGTTAATGATTTATTGTTGTTATTGTTCATTTCACCGAAGACTGTACACTGACCTTTCCGCCTTACCCGGAAAATAAAAGATTGTGTACATTAGTAAGTAATTCAAATGGGTACATTATGTCACACAATGAAAATAAACAGAGAAGCTCTATGAATACAATAAGATTAATCTGTTCTATGCGAGCCATTATTCATATATATATATATTTAAATATATTCATATTAATATTGCATTAATACAATCATAAATGAGAACCTCTATCTTATATTACTAGTTTCATTCAGTCATATTTTAATACTGATTGAATATAATTTTAATATCTTTCTTCGAACCCTTTGGTTTATTTAATAATAGTCTACATGTGATTTCTACCCGTAATTCAATTAAATATTCAGTAAACGATTTATATTGAATAAACAATATGTGCAACTATGACTTCTGATCGCAACGAAACGAAATGAGAGATTCCAACAATTATGCATTCAAGTCGAGTCAAACTGAGCTCTGAAGTCTGAGTGAACTATTGGTGGACTTGCAATTTGTAATTGTACGATGGTGGCATTACGTCGATTGAAAGATGGAAGGGGGACACAAATATGTAGAGGTCAATGACCCTTCTTTTTAGCTTGGTGTTAAGCCCCGTAAAATGCACATAATGGTTTTTGGAAGAGATGTGCAGTTGTTCAAGAATGATGTGAACGAACAGAAAACAGCTAGTAGGGAAAGTCCAAATGGACAACAGGAATGCCGGGGTCATAGTTTGTAAACTCGACAACTCAATAAGACCGGACGGCAAACATTGTAGATTGACAAACATGTACCACTGTGGGTAACTGTTTCTCTGCTTCGCTACCGAGCATAATGTACTCACATTTGCTTTATGATTCGCTCCGAAATCGGACGTGGCGCGTTGATTAGGTCACATTTTAATGAGATTATTAGTTATTCGAGTCATTCAAACGCCCTTATTTGAATAAATTTATGGCAAGCTAAACAAACACTTGTAAGCATTTACGTAGTAGCATAACAACCTTCGTCAATGATAGTTAAACTGGTAACGTAACAAAGTTCTTTATTTGTTTGGGAACGTAGGTATATGTTTTGGAACAATATAGATATACGCTCTCATTGAATTTCATACTTATACTGTAAAGCTGTATTTGTATAATGTAAATAATTACACCTGCACAACATAACTCTCGTGTAGATTTTATTCCATGATCTGAAAGAACAATTAATGTTTTTAACTTTATTGCAGTGAAATCGTCGTATCTGTTCCTGAAAGCAATGAGTTATAGTCATAGGGATATACACTTTCACTCTATAAAACCTAGACATAAAGTACCATTCATATAATTGTTGTTGATAGTTATGAACCAATTGACCATGTCAAAGTTATTATTATCGGTATATTGTTATGGAAGGTTTATATTGAATGACTTTGTATTAGGTATTATTGTCGCTGGTCTCAAAAATAGTGTTTCTTTCAACATCGACACTTACATATAATATTATTTATATTTTAGGTATTATTAGCATTACTCAATATACTTCCAGTTCATCAGTCTTTCCTCCGTTCAGACTATCACTTAAAACATCCGAAAATGAGTCAATAGACTATGTATAAGCCAGCACGATCAGTCAAATTACTTGCGATCCAGATATTTACTTTTTTTATAGAAAAGGGAAACATGTTTATTTCATTTATAAGGTAGTTGAAATGGTTTTAAAAGAATATATATTTATGCTTGCCAATGAGACGCAAAAAATACGTTCGTCTGTCAGCAGAACAGTAAAAAACACGTTTCTTTTAAAAAAACTCAATATTTAACGATGTAAAAAAACGTCCTAAATAACGAATCTGTGCCGTGAACATCGAGCCATCACTGTCTTATTGGTGACTGATGCTGATTTCAAAACGTCACCATGGAAATAGAGGATGATTAATTTGCACTAACTTGTACATGTTTGCTGCCTCATTTTGTGCACAAGAAAATTGCACTTTTAAGTCTTTGCACATTCGGTAGGTCATCGTGTTGGCAAGAGTAATTTCGCGATGAGATTATATATGAGCTAGTGTTATGTGAAAACCATATAACTGAGCGTAACAACATCAATCGTGATATAGTTAAGTGATATAGCAAATTATTATACGAGCGCTGACCATTATCGAAACGCCGCGTTATCATTGGTCGGTTAGTACCACGGGCAGATATTGCTTGAGGTTAATGCACGAACGAACGTAACTCAGTCATACTCGGTATTTTCTCCATATTTGTACCGACCGTTTAAACATTAATTCCTTTTACGTTTAAGACATCCTGGTTATTTTTATCTAGAAAATCACATACCAGTGTCTTTTGTCAATGAACATTCAACGCGTAACAACGGTTGTGTTATTGAAATACAAGTTGTTACGACCAGTGTATCACACCATCGACTCCTTTCTTCTCGAGTATTTCTAATGCCTCGCCACCTCGTGGTGTTGTATTATAAAGGATCCGCACTGCCTATTAAAGTGTGTTACAAATTAATCACCACCATGAAAAGTTAATTTTTTCATGACGTCATAGTTTTACGTTATCGCACAAGATAACGTTAGATTGGATTCAGAGGTGTGAACTTTCTACAAACTATTATTGGCTATTATCGCGTGACGTGATGGAACGCGTATGAACGTGACATAGCATTACGTGGCGTGACGTGATCTGACGTGACGTGATCTGACGTGTTTACGTTGCCCACATAGTTCGGGATAACTTCGAATAATGATGACCCCGTCAGCGTAAAATATAACAATTGTTTACTGGTTGTATATTTAAAACTAAAACACACATCAAAGTGAATTATGAAGAGAAAAAATCACAGAAAATGATTTCCATGGCACGTTGGTTATAGTTCGTATTTGTATAGTGAAATAATGTAGTACTCAGTGACTGGTTGACCTTCTGTTTCAGAGCTTTGATTGCAGTGAAGTGGTCATTTGTTACAATGAAACGTAATATGAATAATTATAGCTAAAATGTCTACTCCACTGTGTGTATTTATATCTTACATGCCTCGGGGAAAACGTGCTCAATTTCAGTTTTGAAGTAATTTGCGATCACTTGCATTTTCTTTGTCGTGATATGTTACGATATTAAGTCTCAGAGTTTTGTCTACTTTTTATCTAATAGGTTCACTCACCCTACTGGTGTTCAGTAGCATTTGTGCTAGTGAAGTCCCCCTACTTCATCGACAGGCGTGTGTGGAAATAGGGAAAAATACTAGCTGCACGACTATGTGTCTGGAATATAGGACGCCACAGTCCGCGCACAACGTCGTGTTCAACATGGGACCAATGAGACCTATGCAACCCATAAGAAATACATTATCTGTTCACACTGACTTATAATTCACACTCGCTGTGCAACGACTATCATTCTATGCTTAACTGATAACAGATTCCGGAATAATCTGTGATGGATTCTCGACAAACGCATCAATTCATTTCAAACTTGCGAGAAATAGTTTGTGACGCCAGTCAAATCCGATAGTGAGACAGATGAGTTTACGATTTCGTTGAATACATATGACATTGACTTAATTTCTAATTTCCAAGATCCGATGCTTAATGGTTTGATTTGCACACCACCCCGACACATCCCAATCTCTTCAAATAGATGTTTAGTATACACGGTCGTGGATCAGATACTGCTCGACATTACTGGTGTGAACAAATATTTAATTGATCAAAAAGCATAGTATAGTAAACATAAACCATCTTCCATCCATTTAAATGAGAATCCCTTAAAATACGTAGGTGTTATTGTCCTTTAAGGTCATAGCCCCGTGTACCTTATAATATACAATAATATAACAAAAACAATAAGAGTATGTAACAGAATGTGTTTCTTGAATAAACATTTAAATATTTTTGTATAGAAATTAATAGTACAATTTTTACACTATTTATGCACAACTCAAACCAAATTGCTTTCAGCTTCAACGATATATGAATAAATTGTTTAAGGTTTCTTAGTACTAATACTGAATTACAACTCATTATGCTTGTCGAATGTGGGGTATAAGCAACAATTACTATTTAATTATGATTTAGGTAAACTATCATGATATAATTAACACATATGTACAAATTGAAAAGCATTCTCAACGTGTTAGCGCAACCGTTGGATTCAGATTAATGAGCAATGAAATGTCTGTAATCTCGTGTATTATGTACATATCTTCTAGGAGACTTCTTGTGAGTTGCAACATTTACGTGGGGCTAAGCAGACCTTAGCTATGGTGCCGTTTCGTCTACGCTTATCTGTTTCTAAACCCACTATCTATAGAGACCGAGGCATAATGATTCTTATTCGCGTCGAATAAATGCATATATACTATATTTGAAAAAACAACTCCTGCCAAGTTTGGTTTATTATGGCTTTGCTGTCGGCCTACAGGCCTAAGGCAACATTATCGTTTACACGTAAATTATCTGTTTTATACTGAAAGATAAAAGTATTATGCAAATAGAGACAACATGAATTTATAAATTATAAACTTTGGCCATTGGCCCTAAGGATTATTACATGTAACGTAACGAATTACATTGTGTAACTAATTATGCATATGCATAATGTATTTGTCATGCGATACACAGTTCTGTTTGTAAAGCATAACAATATAGCCATGGGAAGGAAAAAATATACATTACATACACTAAACATAGCTACACGTTACATAAATTCTTCTTAGAACCCCTACATATCGAATGATTGTCGTGCTCTCTTAACAGTGTGGTACCCAATCAACGAGCGATGTTCTATTCGTGTGTGTTGTGTTTTTTTAACGCGTGCAGGCAGCGCCTATTAATTAACTTAGAAGTTAGTTTAGTATTTCATTGCGCCTGCCTCGTGTATTTAGTCATATGACCCAATAAACATTCTCCATGTTGTTTATTTCATACTAAATAACACACACTATCTGGTATAATGGCGATACATAAAGACGAATAGTGCTGCTACAAGGTCACAAATAAGTTTTTTTTTATGGATCAGATAGTTTAGTTAAATGAGATCATTTGCAATATTCTTATATAGTCATTGCGTGATTACAGTGGACTGTGTTTCGACATGCTGTAACTTCCGTAAACTATTCATTAAATATAACATTATGGGTTACAAGTAATATTGTTTGCCACAATAAAACTACACACAACGATATCGTAGTAGTCTGCAGAATCTAACGTTTGTAATCACAGTAATGATAGGTGCATGGCATAACTTTTCGATAATAATGTGAAAAAAAGACAATTACAACAAAATTACCCGTGCTTTTAATATTCCTTATACAAGCTAATGCGATCATAAAATTACACAGAAATCCGCAGTTTATATGTGTCTGAAAGTTGAGGGGTTTGTAGCGTTCTTTCTAAAAAGAATCAATATATGAACATCACGCCTGCACTTTTGATATCGATTAGATAACAATATTTGCATAAGTAAACATATTTTTATGTATTGATAAAGGTACAAATTGACGACACACAGACACTGATAATGTATGCGACGATTTCAGTGGTCGCAGTGAAAAAAAAACATCTGGTAAATAATATATATATACATGTATATCTTAAGCGAAACATTTGTACTTTCACTTAGAGCATTGAATTACTTTTAAAACAAATCAAGCCACCACCCGGAACAGCTGCAGAGATAACCTGGGTAAGATTTTGATAAAGTTCATGCGATTCTCCGGCATTGCGACGCTTGTGTCTCTAAAGAGAAAATAATCGAGGTGCGCTGAATCGGGTGCATGAATGGAATCTCGCAGAGGGATTGAAAATGGAATATGTGTCTGAGAATAAAAGCATAGCTCTCCTGGGCATCGCCGCGATGCTTTGAATGGGTGCGATGTTGTTGGAGTACATGAACCCCTGTTCTTGGATTTTGAGGTAAAGAACAAACAGTGCAACGCGCTGAAGGCATCTGCCTTTCAGTGAAGATGAGGCGCTTCAATAATCTGACAGGATAACCATGTCACATCGTCATTTCGATTGTCTTCCTTTTAATTGAAGTGTCAGTTAGCTGTTACATTGTTACGTTCGTGATGTGGAAATGGATTGGCACACGAGGGATGAATTTGTGTTGATATTGCGATACGCACAATCAATTCCGAGAGTAGGTTATTGTGATATGCGATCGGATTTCAATTGATTAAATTCAGGTGTGGACACTCGTTGTTGAGGCAATACTACACCAGTGGTTTGCACATTTATCTGCAGTGTTAACTGTTTTGCAGACTCTCATTGGTCACTTGACAATACATATGTAGTGCTATGCTACACTTGTGTCGAAATCAGATTCAATTTGACAATTCGGTGAGTACCGATTGGTTGTGATGCAAATATTTAGTAACCAATCGTGGGGCACTATATGAATCACTTCAACGTGAAGAGATCTTTACATCTGCTCCGAACTTATTTATTAACGCGTATAATTAATTCATTTTCTGCAATAATTATCTTTTTTTCGACCCAATAAATATATTAAAAATGCACACGCTGCGCTTTTTCAATAATTAATAATTCATGTAATATTGAACCAATTGTGATGACAAATGTACATAGGGTAAAATGTTAGGTTGGTCATGCTACACATAATAAACAGGTTGAGCATATCATTTGATATCACATAGTTAATTTTAAGATGTGAAAAGCTCCACTCATGCCTCTTTTATGTTGGTCAACTGTTAAAAATACAACACCGATTACTATTAACAATGTAATATACCTGTTACCGGGGATTAGTTACACATTATTTAATTACAGAGAATTTATCATTATCAATGGCATCGGATCATAATTAATCACGTGTAATTAAAACATTACTGAGTAAAGAGCTACGACAGTTCAAAGATGAAGAGGTGTGCATAACGACGACTATATAATGTTTCATCACAAGTTTCCTGAAACGTATTACACTTTAGTTGAATTACTTAACATAATTTATTATTAATATCTCAAGCGGGTATAATTATATATGGCCATTACTCGCAATGGTCTCCATGGAAACGGTCTCTCGAATTATTCGAATGTATATTAATTGTTGGTTGTCGTGAGTGCATATCATGTCACACGTTTGTGTGTATGATTACGCAAATGCATTGAAACTTGGTACATCATTTCTGTTTGTTTGGATTAAAGGAAACATCAAGCCAAACAACATAATGACCCCTAAAGAAAAGCTACACAAATGTAGAAAAATGCAATTTTTTTTTATATCTGTTTTCATTCTCTAGATATTCAACTTTTCATTATTATTATGTAGTCATCCATATTGATTCTCAAGCAAAGGATTATGGGTAAAGTATGACATCATAGAAGCTTGTAATATTTTATGTATACTAATTAGATAATTTGCATACTTGTTCTCGCTGTTTTGTTTCATTCTAACCCGTTTTCTCGTTACAAGACTGATAGTCTATGTAGTTTACTTCAATTGTTTGAAAACGAATTACATGTTTAACTGTTTCTGCTTACAAGAAAAAGAATATTTATTTAGAATAAAAAATATCAACGAAAACCCTGTATGAGAATCCAAATCAAATATAATGATCACATCACATGCAATAAAAATTTGAATTAATCAGCGCAACAATGTGCATATTAAGTTCGTGTCTGGTAATATATTGTTTCACTTTCGTCATAGTATGCAATAAAATAACAGTACGAGATTATGCGTTATTAGAAGGCCGACCTATTTTACCATATTGACGTGCAGTGCTCAGAATTCAATACTGCAGTCTGCATCATTTGCCGTCGGAGCAGAAATATATGGCTTTGTTACGGACAGCGACGTTTTGTCGTAATTTACCTCGCTCGTGTATTGAGGCAAAGACGCATTATCAAGATTTACGCATGAACCTCAATGATAAAACGAAACCATTCGAGCGACAATGTTAACATTTTAATCAGGTAAACTACCTCGTAAATTTGGAAATGGCATAGCCAGTCATACGTGAATGAAAAGTAATATAATAATTACTTATAAGCGCCAACAACACTCATGTTTAATTCTATAATG
Organism: Saccoglossus kowalevskii; assembly: GCF_978046115.1. Classification (NCBI taxonomy): domain Eukaryota; kingdom Metazoa; phylum Hemichordata; class Enteropneusta; family Harrimaniidae; genus Saccoglossus; species Saccoglossus kowalevskii. Next base: position 18,111,584 of record NC_140643.1, on the reverse strand, counting down.
CTAAATCGGTGTAATACGAGTTCCATGATGTGTACATTATTGGGCATGCAGTAAGAGCAATATACGCTTTAACACAATAATCTATTTAAAACAATTAGGTTCAATATTTGGGATAGGAGTCGAGTGACGCAACCATCGTGATATGTATGTGTATCGTCTAGCTCACAAATCAAATTTCAACCTCCGAGACAACGGTAATGAAATGGACATCAGTCTAATTTAACCACGGTGCATCGCACGTGGGTCATTATACTTTTTTTCTGAGGGTACAGGACACTCTGCTGATGCATGTCAATTTCTTGATTGGAGGTACAATATTAAAGTATCTAATTCAATATAGAAATAGCCACGTTATATCACTTTAGGTAATATGAGGCGACCTCTACAACCTTATTTATGGGAGGTGATTTAAAATATGTCAAGTTTTACGGGCATGCTGTAGTCAACCGTGTCTCAGTGATGTATGGGAATTTTGTTTTTTACGTCATTCAAATATTTTGAAGTTTAAAGAAAAAGACAGAATGGTATGTAAGTTTTACTGATTACAAAACCCGACTGTGATTTTTGAAGGCCAAGTACTGGATTACACTATGGCTATCACGATTGTCATTCGTCCCACGAGCGTTTCTAGTTGCGATATTAGTGTTGTTAATTATCGATTGCTGATTTAGCGGTCGATAATTGATGAATAAGTGCAGATGAAAGGTTAAACAAGCACGGCATAATTAATCCAATTCAGTTCGAATACTACCTGTCAAAACCTTGTCACGTTCATATCACGGGCACTCCACAATAGGGCGATACTCTCAAACTGGGCCAGTGGGCTTGTTTTTCATCGGTTGTCGGTGCAACAAATCGTTTCGAAAATTAATAAAACTCGTGGTGGTGAATTAACTGTTATCTTAAAAATCAAAGTTCACAGCGATAGTGTAAACAACGTGTTGAAGTGTAACTGTCACGCAATATTTTGCAGACATGCATATATGAACACGGCGCCATCGACTTAGTGTGCATCCACAATATTGTATACGTGTTACGTCATAATTGAAAGGATTCAATGACTGACTTTGTGTGATCTGTCAATCAATCACTCAATCGATTAGTCGATCAATCACTGCATCGCGTGTAAATGACAGATACAGGACATGGCAGTCATGTGTACATGCCAGTGGCAAGTAAAATACGAATTGCAGAATTACCTCAGCGTTCGATAACACACTGCTCCGAATTATGTAACACGTCGTGTATCGTCTGATTTTTAAATTAAATGAATTGCGTGTATCCACTGTCGACATGTTGTCTTCCTGATCTGTTCATATCCCTGATAATTAAGTTTCAGATTCACACAACGGTGTGTTGTTATACAATTTATAGTAGTATATACTAAGTACTGTGTCGCCTGCATCATGTACAACACTGATATGCCACCGTTGCAGATATTATGATTGCTTCATTTAAATAATGACCTGGATCTATCAATGCGTATTGTAAGTCTGTTGAAGTACGGCTAACCTCGGCCTGTCTCGCTGTTGGAGGGGTTTATTAGTGTTTTGCTGTAGATTATATATTCGGTTATATAATCGTCACATTTCTGCTCCTATTGGATGATCCTCGTCGTTGTAAAGCTGGTTGTATAAAATCACAAATTCTCCAGTGGAAAAGAACACCTTATATACTGTACAACAGTGTCGCGTGTTAAACTGTGGATATATCCGAGATCGCGATAAATCAGAAGCTTAATGACTTGGAAAATTCCACATGCAAATGAAACTTTCTGTTCATTTCTGATGGATGTGATTGTATCATTTCGAATTAATTTTGTTTTTCATTTTTTTTTGCTTGCAATGAAACATGCTTGTCGACAATGACGCGCGCGGTGCGCGGTCGTGTGGCCAGAACGGAGTAACACAGACGTGATCGTTTCACTCGTCAAATAATTACGGAAGCTGTCTACGATACACCATAACATTACAAATAAAAATCCCCGTTTGAGTAAAATAAATGTTTCGCATGATGAGCACACATAATTGAACGTAATCATGGTACTGTGCAGTGAGCGTAAATAGTGTCGACAGAGTTGTTGGGGTTATGTAAAAAAAAAACCATGAAATAATCAGTACATGTTTAACGCCATACGGAGCTTCAGTCAAGAATTGAATGTTGCGTCGCGTCCCTGATGTGGCAACATCGTAAATAGAAAATAAGCAAAAAGTGTTGTTATACACGTACATACATCATTGTCGCACGTAAAACCAGCAGTTATTAATGCAACCTTGTGTCAAGTAAGCAATGTGGTAAATACTCACCTTCTTGCCTTGGATTCGTTAGCTGTATATAATTATTAAAAACAAAATCAGTTGGAATTCCAGCAGTCGTGGGTTTCCCCCTCACCTTTATATGTACACGCAGTTAGACTAGTACACGATACGAAGATGATATAACTGTCTCCTTATACATCTACTCTTGCTAGACGTTGAACAATCATACGCAATCCACTTAACCCGATATACCTGCTATACTTTGTCGGGTTTATCGCATCGGTGTTATCTCGTATTAATTGCCTGCAGGTATGTACCCACCAGAGATCAGGATTCAAACGCTTTCTCGGTTATGGCTACCTTCAGGCATCTCGCGAGAGCATTATGCTAATGTCGTAATGACGTAAGCGCACTGCAGTTATTTGATATCGTCACTTTGCGATCGCGATGATAGCTGATATTGTCATTGGAACATCGAAGCATACAACAGAAAAATTTCCCTCTCGGTTTTTAGTATTATATATTCGTTGGCTTCATTCCTTTTTTTGCCAGAGCGTTTGGTGATTTTGACGTCTTAATCCACTGTCAGCGAGTGGAACAGACGGGTGCTGTGAAGTCGCCGACGAGATTGCGTGGGTGAGAATATAGCATGAGCGAGGTATTATTATGATGAATGTCTGGGGCGATTCATCATCCACGGAGGATCGCAAGAGCAAAACAATCTAGATAACGTTGATTGCACTGTCACAAGAAATATTCGTAAAATTAAGGCTTCTCTCAATCGGAGCGACTGCAAAGTGTCATAGCGACACGCATCGTCTGCATCACAATGTGATTGTGATACCAATACAAAAAAAATCGATTCGCTTATTTTTTAGATAATATAATTGAAAAGCACAATCGGGGCAGTCGATGAAGGACTGACTGACCCAAATCTCAGTTGTTGAGAAGTAATGCAATCTTGGCGTTAATTTCAAGTACTAAATCCAAATAGGAAATTTAGATTGCATTGCGTTCATCGCATTTTAAACGATACGATACGCAATGCGAGCTAATCCATTCTTAGAACATTACGAGATTCTCGCCCAAACAAAACAATGATGAATTCGCGCTAAATCTGTGCAATATTTGTGCTGGTACAGTTATGTTGTGTAATGTCCCAACTATTTGTTCACAGTACAAATTAAATCTATCATTAATCCCATTTTCGAATGTCAACAAGCATCGATTACCGAATCACACTCCATGTATGTTTATCATATACATTACGCAATAGCAATGACATAAAGCCGTGTAACATGTTTCTAGTACGACGAGCTGATTGGAAGAGATCCGGTCACGTGGAAAGGGATAATTCACAATATACCCCTCAGTTTAAGCAAATCGCGACGACGTTTCATTCCAATGGCGTCAGCACGTGAGACAAACCACGCAAACACACCGTGCTGGGTGTCAATTTTTGAGAAATTCTTATATTGAAGTCTAATTACGAACAGGTTTGGCAACTCGGTACGACCGTGCGAGCAGCTGACAACATCGCGTCCACTCCAATCACTGGTAACACATCACAAATGAAATGCACAATTTGAATATGTGAACAATGAGTATATGTAAACAATGAGTTTATTTCATCCAAGCAAATTTTGTCAATAAACACATCGAATTATGACAATTGTCTATATACAGTACACACACGGGACTGTTGTACCAGGCTGTTGTTGTTGTTGCCTTGAAATGTCTTCTAAACTAAACTGATTTAAAACCAACCAAATCTTTTAAGTAGACAAGATATATGTGTTTTTTCAACTGTGATATGGAACATAATAAAACATAAATAAGAATAAGAAATCTGATAAATTTATCCGTCTCTACGGTTCCTACAGTTAGACAGCTTGTGGCTGAAAATAGTAAAAAATCTAAAAAACAATCTTCCCAGTAAAATTAATAGAAAGTCCAACAACATAACTTGCTTGAAAACAGGAGTAATAAAAAACTGATTTTAACACAGAGCTCTATGAAAAGAAATGTGTGTTCTTCCCCCCCCCCAAAAAAACGCCCTCTACAGTTTAATTTTCTATCCCAAAATCCTTTGCAAAATCCAATATGGAGTTAACTTATTTCTTCCCTATGCGAATATGCGCCGCTGTTCTGTCCCCACTTTCACTGTCGTGCCGATCTTTTGGATCCCAATTTTAAGATTTCCGGCCATTGTAGCAAAATTTAGGCCATTTTGGGCGAAAACGCCATTTTTACAAAAATCGTCTTCAACGACCAGGCTTATTGGATCCAGTTTTCAATTACCAGCGGAGCAGTTCAAAATCCAAAATCGAGGTGGGCACTGGGACCTGTGACTGTCCATATAATTCGTCACTACATACCTTCGCCATTTTTAAAGTGATTTCCAATTATGAGGGCACTATTCATTGAGCATAGTCACTATTCATCGAGCGAGAAATATGTAGCCAATGTACCAATAAACCTACAACAAGGAAAGACCCTCAGAAAAGGTTCAAAATATGGCCACGGTTTAACCACAATTCAAGATGGCTACCGAGCTAATTGACCAATCAAAATTCTGAAAGTCAGGTGAATCAAGTCACATAAGTGTCTATCATTATAGAACATTTCCAGTCGGACTATTTCGTTTGCAGCTTGACGAAGTAACAACGTAAGAATAAGAAGAAAGAAAAAACCTGAACAAAACAAAGGGGTTCAAACTGACTTGGACCCTAACTTATTTGTTACATCCGATAAACTAGCAGCAACGCACGTTCACGAAATGGCGTTGTTATATGCAAATAAATAGAACGCAGGATGCCCGTACACAAATACTGATTCCAATATTAGAAACCCCGGCGAAACAGCTGGGAATGATGTTATGATATCAACATTCGTGACGGTGTACTATCGTATTATTAAACTCATGTAGTAATTGACATATGTTCCGAGCCTTTAGTGAGAAACATATTAAAATTACTGAAGTCATTTAGTACGATATTACACGGTCACTCATTAAATATCCTCTATATATATCTATAAACGACAGTCACGGACTGTCAAACTCACTAATGCATTCGTGCACAACATATAAACTATAAACATAAAAACACACGAAGAGGTATTTAAATATTTATACGATATTTTGTCTTCATAATTTATACAGTGGATGTATTAGTGCGCGTTGCCAATGGAATAGCAAGTGCCAGGAATAATCTACTTCATCGATAGGGGTGGGAGAAACGGTATCTATCACTGCATACACTGTAGCGGTGGGGTATTTATTTACTTACTACTGTATTTGATGTTGGTAGTACCTAATTGTATGAATTTTATGGATATTATAAAGTTGAAACAAGTCTATACTGTTTAACATCGTTTTTTCAGTGTCCATTTCATCCCACTGAATACGTGTTTCGCTGACCAATCTGTCCCAATATCACAGCTTTGCAAACGCACATCACCTTTTACTCTCCCTTTTTCCTGTTTCTCTTGCGATGTTACGGATCGAGGAGATGTCGTTATGATTGGCGCACTGCCCGTGTACGTACGGGGTTATTGCACTGAGAACGGATCCAGGTGAACAAGACACAATACTAATCCGTATGTCAGAAGCATGTCAAACCATGTCGCCTATGACAGCACATGTCAAATTACATTCTGGCTTCGTCTGTAGGAACTTCGCCAACTTCTTTAGCAATTATTAGAAGAACCAAGCAATCATGCTGTTTAACGTATCGGTACGCGAGGTTTCCGAGTTTTACACAATACGAAAAACGGAGTCTCCGAGTCATTTAAGCGTTTACTACTTGTAAAAGGGTTCACGCGAAAAGCAAATTAGTCTTTCATTTTTTCAGAGTTGTTCACTTTTGTTCATTTCTTATGACACTTTAACACATATAGTTTTGAGCGATCTTTATAACATTGCAACTAAAAGGTTTAACACACATTGACATTTGAATAAACATATCGCAAAGAAAGAAGACTACTTTTCCTCGCTAAACGAGTGAGCGATGTGTGAGTATTTCCCTGACGACGGTTGATTGACACTTAAATATGAACAAGCAATCATTATCCAAATACATTACCCATCAGTCTGAGTAAAAAATAAACATTCACTTCAATCGTCAGATTAAATGTGTTCGGGTTACCAGCGTGCGAATTCTGAATATAAATTAATTATTACTTTGACACAACAGTTTGTAAGATACTCCCAAATCAGCGCTCGCTTAAGTACTTTAGTATCCAAGATATAGGAATGCGACCCACTTAGCACAGTTCATGCGATATAACAGACGACAATAAAATGCAAAGTAGAGCAAACTGGGCGTTTAATCACAGGCGCGTGCCACACGAATGAATATCAGGCCAATGCATCAGTTTGCTGACACCAGGGAAGTGATTATTGTGTACTAGTACGCACTTGTTCTGCCACGAACTATCTAGGACACCCCGGTGTTTTGATGTGAGAACTAGCGATTCCATCAAGATGAATCTGTTGCAGTGCACTTAGCTATTACCCCCTCCCCCGTACCTTAGTGTTGCAGGTCGATCGTCCCCATTGCTGAATTCCCCTAAGGGGTATTACATTCAAAGTTGTTTCTGTAATAATGAAAATGTGTAACTCTTCCATGTCCACTGGTAACGCTGGAATCACTGATATTTTCATTAACGTCGAGACGATGCTGACATTTTATATAAACAATCACTCCCGCAAAACGTAGGTTATTTGTCTCTGTCGAATAGATAATCTATAAGCTAACGGCTTTCTGGTCTTACGAAAACAAAATGGAAATGATATGACGTCATTCACCGTTCACCGTGATTATAAGCATCAATTCAAATTATACATTCTGTCGTGGATGTGTTTTTTTACTTCTTTTCGATAAACAGTGATTACAAGAGCTCTCAGTTTAATCAAATTTATTATTAGCTATCTGTACGAAAACAACAGTTCATAGATTATTTGGTGATACGCTCATCTCCGTGCCACGGCACACGTCCACGTTCGGAATAATAAGTAATGACAGCGAATACACGGCATTGTAAATACTATACGAAAGCGTCACCTGCGCATGTGTCAGGTGGCCATAGCGTGTCATTGTTTACAAACAAGCATCTACCCATGAGCCTTTGCGTTTTTAGCGTGTGTTGTTATCGTCGCTTGGGACTCGATTCCCGCGCGTGCGCAGGTGACGACCCTCCCGCTTTAAATCAAAGTAAACTCTCCTTGCTCAAACCAATTGCTCGCGTACGGCAACAAACAACCTGGCTACACGCCGCGGCCAGGAGACTCCCCCTAGGCCATCGGGCGTCACACGGAATTGCTTATTTATTATGCAGAGACAAAATAATGTAACCCTTCAAGCCGACCCACGTCACGCAAAGTAATCAGACATTGGGGAAACGACTCTCAAAAAGTAACGATGCAGAATTAATAACGCCGAATACTGTAGTAAAATAATAACATATGCATAAAATTACGTGATGCGCATGCCATTCTCAACGGTTACTTCAGAATCTTACAGATTTCTTCAAATTTTGTTCCGCGCGCATTTCATAAAAAATAAACAAAATTGCGTTATCCGAGTTGTGAGAAAGTGAGACTATTTATTAGTACTAGCACATACACGTAGCTAAATTTATGTGTTATATTATGAATGTATACACAATACGACCTAGGATACATGTATACACAATACGACCTAGGATACATGTATACACAATACGACCTAGGATACATGTATACACAATACGACCTAGGATACATGTATACACAATACGACCTAGGATACATGTATACACAAAACGACCTAGGATACATGTATACACAATACGACCTAGGATACATGTATACACAATACGACCTAGGATACATGAATGCGCTGCTCAGTAAAAGATTAACTGAAAAAATAATGTTATATTGTAATTGTGTTGTTCATGGTTGCTGATATGGTTCAGTTGATGCTTCGGATATATTGGTTGGTGGGTAGTGCGACGAACGTTGTTGGAATATATTTTGTGTTTCTCACCGAGCATGTCTATGCAAAAGTTTATAATGCCTGTTTATCAGCATAATACTTTGTTTATTTTAATGGATTGTATACATTAATAATTACGTAAGGGGAACAAGACTTGAATTTGAATAATCCAGCAAGACAACCGAGTTGTATGGTTTTTAGCTCTATGACGACAGTTTTCCTTGATTCTTTTTAATAGAAGACGTTTTATAAAACAATTTCAACGTAGTATATTGCCCATATCTAACAAATACAACTATCCATAGTTCACCTTGCTTCGGTGCCCATATTAACAAGACTTGGAGAAGTTACGAAAAAAAACTAAGTGATCCTCACTAAAGACTAATTCTACAAACATCGGAATGGATTGTTTAAAGTGCTCAATAGACAGGGCAGTTGTATGTTTAACCATCGTTTAACAATCTCTGTCATCTATTGTAAGTAGAGAGTCACTCTGTGCAGATATAGCTCAATTGTACACAAGTTACAATATTCCAATAAACTAATACTCCTGTGTCAGTATGTAAGAAACAGCGAAGGTGATTACAGAATTAAGTCCATTCTTCTGATGCTCTAAACAATTATGCAATAACACTGAGTGAAATCTTGAAAATTCGTCGTCGTCGGCCTCCGTCCGTTTAGGAAGACGATGGGTTGCGCCATGGTGTGGTTGAACTTGGGCAGCGTCTGCGGTGGCTGTAGAGTACAATCCTTGAGTGATAGTCCTTGTCACAGTCCCCGAAGAAGAAATCTGCGCAGTCGTCTTTGACTCTGCATGGCAAAGATTGATGTTATCCTCCCAAGTGATCCTTAATAGTCGACGTAGGCACCTCATGTGGTAGGCGTTCAGTTCAGCCTCCTGTCTTGTGTAAGTTGCCCATGTTTCACTACTGTATAGAAGAGTGCGTGGTAGATTTTCAACTTCGTGCTAAGAGTCAGGTTTTTGTTCTCCCAGACTCTCTTTGTTAGCTTGGACATCACTCCTGCGGCTTTTCCAATGCGAACATTTATCTCCACATCAAGAGACAGGGTCTGAGAGATGTTTGAGCCCAAGTATCTGAAGTTGTCGACCACAGCCAACTGCAAGTCATCGATTGTGATAGAGGGTGGTATTGGAGGGTCCTGTGCCATTACCTCCGTCTTCTTAATGCTGATTGTGAGAGCGAACCCTTTGCAGGCTTTAGAGAAGCGGTCCATAAGTCGTTGAAGACCATCATGGGTGAGACTCGCAAGAACAGCACCATCAGCAAACACCATTTCTCTGAGAAGAACACGTGTGATCTTGGACTTGGCCCGGAGCCGAGCCAAGTTGAAGAGTTTGCCGTCGTGTCGTCGTGCCTGGTGTGGATGTAAACGCCGTCAGATGAAGAATCGAAAGTGTAGTACAGAAGGAGAGCGAAGAAGATGCCGAAGAGTGTGGGGTCGAGCACGCATCCTTGCTTAACATCGCTACGAATGTCAAATGGTTCAGATGAATCCTCGTCGAAGCTGACAGTGCCTTTCATGTCTGTATGGAAAGACTTGATTAGGCTTAGGAGCTTTGGTAGGCGCTGGAGAAGACTGAATAAGCCACTGCGGCTTACCAGGTCGAAGGCCTTGGTAAGGTCAACGAAGGCCAAGTATAGAGGTTATCGCTTATCCCTGCACTTTTCCTGGAGTTGTCTCACAGAGAAGATCATGTATATGTCTACATAATAACTGAGTTTTTTTTTATGTTGACTGTTATCGATTGTAAGACTATAATTCTATGAATTTTGTATCAGTGACATAGTTATGCCATATTATATTCATTTGATTTTGAATAACGAAGGATTTGGACAATAGATGAACTTTTGCGTTTCAATCCAATACACATACTATGACCACCTCGCACAGATTGAAAGGCAGTTAATTCACGCGAATATGGCGAATGTTTCAGTAATGGTTAGCTGTATAATCCATTGCTAAAATATTATGATTTATACAAAATAATTAAATAGTATACATATTAATAATTCATTAATATGACATAATTTGCTTTATTGAACCTAATTATATATTTATGTAACTATACATTCATGATATAACAACACACTTACTATTTATTATTAAACTTCTTGACAGTATATAAAATAATGTATGACATACAAATAACTTATGGGACTTGTAATTTATTTGTTGTCAGCTCCAAAATGCTATGACGCTTTTTGCTGTTCATCTGTAAGCATATTTTTTTGTTGAGAATATATGTTTTTGCATTTTTTTTTTCGCTCAACAAAGACATGCGCAAATAAAATAATAGTTGACTTGTCGAGTTGTCTATTGCTCTCAATATTTATCAGAGGTGCAAGCAATTGGAGTTGTTGGGAAGTTGGAAGCCTTGCTGTTAAAGTGGTCTATTTGTGATTACTTCAAGTGTGCATCGTTTGGGTGCTTTGCCCAGTAGGTCTCAAGCATGAGTGAAGCTAGCCGATCGAGTATGAGTCTTCCCCCCATCAATTTTGTTTCTGGTCTTTTCTACAATATTAATTCACAGAAAATGATCAAACAAAAAAAATTCAATTTTTATGATGAGAATATCTGAAGTGATCATGTGTATATGTTATTCCGAACAGAACACACATGATCGCTCATTCGAATGACGGACAGGAGAGCAACATTTATGATTAAAGACCGATGGTCGTCACGCCGCGTCCTGACCGATATGGAACTCATGGCGACGTACACAATACATTGTTTATTTACATGAAATTCAAACACGCGCTGCGCGACGACCACCGCGCTTTAAATAACACGTTATGCTGATTGCTTTCTACAATATACAAAATAACATTTGTGTGGCATCCCTACTCAGAGACAAACCTGATTTTGAGCAAAGCTGACAATTCTAGAATTATTACAAGTCGTCATAGAAACACGTTACTTTTACACAAATATTAGTTTCTGATTACTCCGACTCGGGGAAATAGACAAAGAACAAAATGACGCGTGAGTAAAATGCCCTTTGGAGTGTTTACATCCTCTTCTACCGTGTAACTACCATTTCGCCAAGGTTACTGAATCAAGGTTTTCCGGAAGTCGACATTTCGCTGTGAAAGTACATCGACACTGACGTTAAGTGAACCTATACGACATTTTTTCTATAAGAAAACTGAAATGTGCGGTTCTTTTATATGAATGAATTAATTATTACCCAAGTTTCATGGCGACACACCAGCAACTGCATTTCACCTGCGTGTGTTTTCCTGAGCCTCTTAGCATTATCATGTTGTTAGTTCACGTGTTTCATTTTCAGCTCACGTTTAAGGAGTAAATGGATTGCCGGTCTAGGATATTATGTCTTTCTCGTTGCTAATGCGAATTTGCAGGAGACTCTTTCTCTCATTCAATGGAATAGTGAAGCAACTAATATCCGTAGTGATCGTTACGTCACGGTGTGAAATGCACGCGGCCTTCTAAACAGTCGAGGTGAAAGAAAGTTACGTAACGGAACAACGGTTATTCATCCCGGGTTTATTACAATGGGCGTCACGGTTCTTCCCATTACGCAAAGAAACTCTGTCAGACCTAAGTTATACAACCAATTAGGCGGTGATATATAAGTCAGCAGATTAGTGCGTTTTGTTCACATCTTTAGATCTGAATTTGGACGATATAAGAGCGGTCGTTAAATAAGACGATAATTTACGGAAGCAAGTAAACTTGTGGAACTCTTCTAAAATAACAGATAGATCGAAAGATCCTACACATATGCGGTATTAGTGGGATGTTGGTTTTAACTTTTGTCTTAATTTTGATTCAAATTAAACGACAAATAATATAGTTGAGGAATAGCACCTTTGGACTTGGCAAAATCACGTGGCTCTGTACGTCCATGCTACGCAATTCCCAATTCAACCCTTGGTGATAAGATAAGCATTAATATAGTATGAGACAAACGCATAAAACGCCCCATGCTAAGATGACACATCGCCCTCAGTCAGATCAATTATCGTAATAGAATCACTGAAGCGTTAAATACTTCGCAAATCACATCCATACTCGTTTTGACCTTGATCTCGTTTGTTAATCGTTGTAATGCATACATTTACATTTACAATCTTTGTAATACGGATATATTTTTAAATAGTATGCTAACATTATTCTTATTTTTAAATAGTAAACTAAAAATCTTTGGTTGGTTAGCAGCTTGGGGAACGTCAGGACATAAATGCCGATTCTGGAAAATCGCACTCGATGCTGCAGCTATAAAGATACGAAAACTTGTTGCCATGAAAAATATAAACGCTTCACGCGAATTTCTACCATATGATGACTGTGGTTTTTATATGAAGATACGATACAATTCATGCTATTAAGTTGCTTTTTTGCATGGAAACATTCATGTAACAACGTGAATAACAAAGTTGATAAAAAACATCACTCATACTATTTAATTCCCGGAAGAGGAGTATATACTTTAATACCCGAGCTGCACACTTGTTGACGCCAAAATAACATATTTTTTCATCTTGGAAATGTAATCCTGGTTTATAGCACCACCCCAAACATCCCACCCCCACTTTGTACACACATACAAATACTAGTAGATTGCTGCATCGTTTCAACAACCTCAACTATAACGGCTAACACGTCTCAGCAATCACGTGACCTTAGTGACACCACGACACATTTACATATAGCCACCTTGGATTTGATGCGATTCCATGACTCTGACAGAAAAAAAAAACACATGTAATATGCACCGTGTTATAAGGTCATTGCTACCGTCGCGGCTATTAGGAGCCAGATCGGATGGAAAGGTTTTCAATCAAATCGATCTAATCAGAAGTTCAATGTGACCTCGCAGTTAGCAATAAACGCATAAGGAAGCGCGTTTCTCTGCATCAGTAAGGAGATTAATGAACTTCCCCTCCACGTGCATGCCCAGTTTCTTTTGCATACATGGCGGCTTCTTTCCAGAATTCGGATTGCATTAGAAGAGCTTTACCGCTTCACTGATTTGTCTGTTTATGTTGGATTTATGTTCAGTTGTGATTCGAATGAAGCTACGACCGCCACGGTACAATATACTGACTTCGTACAGTTGATACATTAGATCTTGACAGTGTGTACACGTTCGTAAAGTGTGCATCGACCATGTAGTTTGAATGACAACAACCACTCATTCCAGTAAATCCAAAAGTAATTGAAAGATTCGGAAGCGATAAAACCAAATGAATACAGTCCCTATCTCTCAGCCCTGATAGTGTCGTCAAAAGGGATGCTGCAAACAGAGACAACAATCAGAAACCTGATGAAGGTGCATAAGCGTGAATGAGAGTCACATAACACGTTAAAGTTTATGCAATATATATATTAATTTTGTGCTCGTAATAACAGTTTTACTGGGTTAAGTCTACACGTATTACATTGCATGGCAATAAAACCATGCGTTCAGTTGGTCGTAAATGTTATGTATTCACACTACGTATAGACAGGTCGTGTATTTTTAGTAATTTTCCCACTGACGTCAAAGTAAGTATGGATCGATCGATTGATTGATTGATCGATGTATTGACTGACTCATTGGTATTTTCTACTTGATTGATTGTTTGTTTAAAAAAAGACAAAGATTCTCAACACTACGATCATAACGACATTCCGTCTTCGACATTGTGAAATTCCTTCGTTTTTTTAAATATATATATTAAGAATAATTCATATGTATTCTAAATGTATTCTATATGCACACAATGACAATTTTCATAATTACCGATTTCAGATAATTTGCTATATTCTCTGTACTTTTGCATTTTTTTTTGTCTTGAATTATGACTGAAAGAAGCTAAATGAAATTACAAACTATGTAGTGTATCCAACAACTCATGCATGAACAACAACCTTAATAAATACTATTTTACTTAATAATAATACGGTATTTTTCTGCGTACGAACGAAAGAATTTTACAATGTCGAAAATTACGTGATCAAATGAATTAAAAATATACGATGTGTTTACTCCACATTTAGACTAAACAACAAACAAGCAAACTCACCATGATTATTTCACTTAATAGAATTCAGGCATTTTACTTCATGGTATTAAATAATAGTGTACACCCCGTTATTCTCCTGTTATAATGGTGAAATAATGGTCATATCGTCGCTCTACAATCTCTAAGCCAAAAATCGTACGCTATATGTCAGTCTATGTATGTGATAGATTGTAAAAAAGAGGCAATTAAAATATTGTCAAGCTTGTGGTATTTGTGTTCATACTGCTATCAATCCAATTCAATGTATGAGTATTTATGTAATCGCGTACTTTGCACACCGATTTGTTATATTCGATTTAAAACACATGCGTTGCTATGGATCCCATATCGAACACGACGCCGACCAAAAAATGTAGTGATGTTACTTTATTCAATTCCCAAGTGGTATGTCGTAACTGAATGTATTAGATGGTTTCATCGTGTTCAGTATAGCAGAAGTCGTAGCATACACGTACAAAAAAACGTAATCGTGTTTACCGGTTGTACAAAATGTGGCAATTATCAAGGCGTTAGGTACGTGTCGTTGAACGAGTGGTATAGTCTAAATGCAGCCCAGAGACGGTGGTTCGGTACACACGCAGATGGCCAGAGGCTTGTGGGAATAACGTGGTAGTTTAAATATGCGTGCTGCTTGGAATAATAGTTTGGTACGTTTGGTTAGTAAGATAGAACGGTGGTTCTGTGTGCATTCGTATATACCACGGTGGTCAGTCCATGGACGAGAGAGGGTCTATGAGTTCGTATTGATATATATATATGTATACCGGTGAGAAAAAGTCGGTCGTCCGATGTATGAGAGTCGTACGTTCTTTATTCCAAATGAAAGTTGTATTGGTTCAGAAGGGAAGGTTATGTGTTTGCAGTTTGTACATATTGAATAGTTTGAAGATTATTCCAGTATAGGGCAGACTGGCTTCGTAAATGGCGAAGTTTATAAGGTTTTTAAGATTGTTTTATAAGGTAATTTGAATTGCTTACAATGCCGAAGTTGATCATGTAGTGGGTTACCACATGTAAGAATGGTAGGGTGTATATGCGTGTATGTGATAACAAAAAAATATTTTCAATGAAATATTATTTTATTAAATGAATTCATTTATTTCAAAATCTAAATGACTCATTCTGCAACAGCGCCGGGGAATAATTCCGAGATGAATCTTAAATTTAGCGGTGCGATGTACGTACATGTACCAGATTGTTGATTGTCACTTCAACAATTTTGAGCACTCTAATATTATTTTACTTTACCGTGATAGTGTAATGTAATATTGTAGTGTAAATGAAATTATGTTTAGTAAAAAATTGTTGCACAGCGGGCAAGACACGAAAACAAAATATGGCATAACGTTAATTCGGATAAACTACTACTTGTTTCATTTTCTACTCTAGGCGGCGCTGTTGCTAAAAAAACGCATTACCTTATATCAATACAGATCTCTTAGAAGAAAGATAGGAAACTTAGGATACATGCGCTTATCGTGAAAGAAAAAAACACAAATCATAAAACGTGTTCTAGAATATGGTTCTAGGTATCACTTGCGTCGAATGACACTTTTTTTTATTTCTTTGTCTTTATTTGCCCATCCGTATTGATGTTCATGTGACGTTATCATACGAACATATACTTTATTTGAGTGTATATTTATAATCCCAATTGAAACGTAATTTTCGTACCTTTTTAATACATTCACATTATGTGTTATGATTGGCCAATTCCCCAGTCAATTGCAGCGTATAATTATACATAATTATATAACTGTCGCAAACATACACTAACAATAAAATATGTGTACATTTGTAAACGGAGTAATATAATTATAGCAAACTGGAAAGTAACACAACTGGTATATATGTCATAATAATAATAATAATAATAATAATAATAATAATAATAATAATAATAATAATAATAATAATAATAATAATAATAATAATAATAGAACAAGAAGAACAGCATCTTGTATAGCGTTATAATTATTCTGAGGCCAGGAAAAATATATCTTCAAATTCACCAAATAAGGAAACGTAGGCCCTTGATTGGGTGGACGAATAGGCGCTGTTTATCGGGAGCCAATCGTGCTAGACCTTGTGTGTAATTACTAATTATTACTGTTATCGATATATTTGTTAACACTTTTATACTAGTATATCGCGTGCGCGCCCTCTAGCGAAACGCTTTCACTATATACAGACTTGTTTAAAGCTATGGCAAAGTAAATAAAAGTACATTGACTTTTATTTGACCAATTAAAAATATCTAAATCATTTACAAAAAAAAACATATGATTGAAGATATTTAAACTGTAGGAGATGTAAATGTGGTGCAGAAACTCGATACAGCGTACAATGTTATTAAAATCTCGCCGGTGGTCAAGTACATTAACCTACAGTAATGACCTTGAATTAAGGAGAATGCAATATGTCGATTTAGTTCTGATTATTTCAATTGTTGCGTGCCCATCCAAAAAACATTCATTAGTATCAAATATTGATAAGTTCGTTGTCAGACATTTCTTGTCTTAAAAAAACTAATGCAATAATTAGATAGCGAAAATCAACAAACATTCATTGATTTAAACTTAATAATCAACGGTTATACGTAATTTACAAAAATTAAAATATGTTGACAACAAAGAAAGAGCCTAAGTTCATTTTTTTGTGTGTAAATACAGAGCTTTTTTCAGAGCGTTTTACATTTAAGTAGCACGCTATCGCGTGCGTATACTAGTAGTTTTAAAATGTTACTATTAATTACATCAAACAATAAGAACAGATATGGACAGTAACAATAGGTTATGACGCAATGAAAAACATGACGTACAAGATGGTAATTTCAAACTAATACAAAAGTGTCGCGAAATTTTAGAAGTGTAATTATCTACAGCGTGTCACGAGTCATTGATGACGTCATTACGAGGCCAATCCACATATCCGCAACCACAGAAACTGCATACACATTCAGTAATTGAGAAAATTCGTTACTGCTGAAATTCTGCTTCGAGAGATAAATATTCTATAATAAATAAACTCTTTCGCTTTGCGTGAGCTCCTAACATAAAACATTTCTAGTCTACGTTTGCAGGTTGTATTTTTAAAAAATGAGTATGTATTTTTAATGTACAAATCATGAAACATGGTCAACTTAATATTATCAAAGCTCTTTTGAAAAGGATCACACAAAGATGATATATTTCCCTATTCCGGACTGTGTCACATAACGTTGACCTCACTAACTAAACTCAAACAATATTCGTAACAACTTGCTTTCTACGCATGATCAATATGCACACATACTAAAAATGGCGCCCGCTAGCGTACAAAGCATATCTACACAGTCTCTTCATCTGACGTGTAGTCGACCTCCCCCTCGTAAAATCCGTCGGCGAATCGTAACGATCTTTGAATCATCCCCCTCTTCGTGAAGGTACCTTGCGTGAGGGGACTCGTCGACGGCATATTATTTCGCTTAGGTTTTGGGGGTTTGGGTTTAGGCGGTGGGTCATTCATACAGTTTCTCAGCGCGTGTTCAATCTCCGTGCCAGGACTGGGTGTGGGTTCTTTTTTCTCCTCGTCTATCTGTTCTTGGATATCTTTCATCCTACTGTCCATATCGGTGAGACTTTGCAGTAAATCGTATTTGAATCCTGAAACGTCACGTTTGAGATCTGCTATCCATGGCTCCGGACCAACTTTATTATCGTCATCTTCACCCACTCGCTTCCGTTGAAAAAGGTAACGCTGCGTCAGTTGCTGTACGACCTCCTGTAAAAGTGACGCAAACAAACGTAGTTAAGAATAAATGAGTATGTATCACACAGTTTTTGATACGATTGAAAGATGGTCGATATTTACAGAGCTCAATTTGCAGATAAATACAGAAAACAAACAAACACATCACAGACCCTGTATTCTTTGTGCTTTCTTTCAATAATACTTCTCTTTTTCTGCAATGCAAACAGATTATAACAACGTCATACAAGATACGTTAACAAACTGACGAGGCAACGTTTCATATTTGTGCTGGTCTATATCAAGGCAAATATCACCGCGTTTCGCTGACTCCACGCTGCTTCTCTTTATAGCATACTCCCAAGTGAATACCGGTCCTGTAATAAAAACTGAGCGACGAATGAATGAAACTTTACAGGGTCGCTGATGCATCCTGCTGGACATGTTTCTATTTTTACAGTGTATTTATCAGATGCGCCGGAACTATTGCCTATCTGTTAACAGTCTGTTAATATATTGTCACAGCAATGTCTGACGATGGTTTACTCCCTGATTACATGAACACTAACACACAATTTCCGCGGTTTTGTGTGACATTATTCTTTTTAAAATATTATTACTTTGTTCTCCAAGTAGCACTGGTATTTTGTTGTAATAACACAGCAAATCATTCGAGCTAGGTAGCCGCTACTGAATACTGAATCTCACAAGTCAGAGTCACCTCTACTACGCTTGTGCCATACGTTTCATACTAATTCCGATTAGTTGAACTAAATCAGGCTTTAAAACAGAGGATGATAACATCAGATTCTCTGATAACCAGAGCAGGATTACGTTTTTGGGTGAAAGCCGCAAGGAAGTCCATCGACTGATGGAGTCACTTGCAAAGCCAAAACAAGTTCTTAATATTGGGATTGAACTTGAATGTAAGAACAATGTACGCAATATGAAAAAGAGCACATGTAGCAAAAGTCATGAGAGAGTACAAGTTGAATATATTGGGCAACATGGAGGTGAACAGCGGAAAAGGAAAGAAAGTTGGGTGGATGGAACATTTGGAATGAGGTCAGATGAAGTGCACAAGACAGACAGAACTGAAAGACAAGCGTTATGGCTTTAATGTGCCAGGAGGCACGAAGTGGATATGTGAGAATAACGATTATTCACATGGCAAGGATAATGTCAATATTTCATAGGGTAACAGCCCATCAAATGTGTTAAGTAGTAGTGAAGTACTGAGCTTGAACAACTCTTTTAAAATATGTTCTTAAAACTGCCAGAACACATTTACATGCACTTAGTAACTCTCAGTATATAAGCCATAAATTTCAGCAAGAAATATTACAGTGTTTTATCGAACGCGCGGATTTAATCATTTTGACAATGTCACGTGAAACTTAACTAAACAAACTATTTAGTATATTTATTTTGTGTTTCTCTCTATCTAAGCTTTCTGAACACATGGTAAATAAAGGTTTTATTAAAACATTATATCACCACTTTCTGTAACATTGAAGACTAAAGTTGAACAATATGTTAATCAATGTATTTATTGTAAATCAATATATCCAAAAACAATTCCGAAAAAAGAACAGATTGACAAAAATAACATACCTTTTTTCTTTCCATAGAATTGCCGTAAATCTTTCTTTTAAATGTTCTTATGATCTTTCGGAAGCTGTCCCAGGTTGGAAACACATTGAATGGTGGCGCTAGTGCTGTTCGTTTCTCGTAGTAACTCAACCATAATCGCGACCTGGCGTACTTCCACTGCATGTCAGCGTCTTCCTATAAAATTAACATGCACATTTCTTAATTAATTGTTCAGTTTTATCTGGGGGAATTCCCCCAGTAGACACTAGAGAACTACTATATCGGATCAGAC
Source organism: Saccoglossus kowalevskii (assembly GCF_978046115.1). Classification (NCBI taxonomy): domain Eukaryota; kingdom Metazoa; phylum Hemichordata; class Enteropneusta; family Harrimaniidae; genus Saccoglossus; species Saccoglossus kowalevskii. Next base: position 18,091,678 of record NC_140643.1, on the reverse strand, counting down.
AAAAAACTATGCACTGACGTACGCATGCTCAGTGCAAACACGTGAACAATACAGAGTCATTTCACTGACTGACAGAAGCTAACGGTTCTGATGCACCGGTGAATATCGGCACATATAAGGTTAATGGTTTCGTCGCGCTAAATTGCATAACTATTGCACATGACACCACTCCCCCAACACAATCATTGGACCCATCAACGTCAATGTACACAACAGTTGTAATACAAATTATCTATCTTGTACATTTCAATACCTAAACTACGAATATTTACCACCATTAGGGTGGCGATATTTTTTTGTCTTCCAGACAGCCCAGACATGTAACTATAGCAACGTATACGTCACCGACAACAATGTATGCTACGTAACTGATATTGATATATCTAAATAACGATAGATAATAATATTATTATAGTGTGTAGTTGTTACATTACAAACCGCGCACCTGCGATACAAAAACTAAAAGAGGTAATTTCAAAACCAGTCGATCGAGAGCCTTTACGCTTCATTTTACACATGTTTATGAATTTTCCGGGTGATATATTTACAACAGTACGCCGAAAACTAAGTTGTTACACATTATATTTTGTTCATTGCTCAAAGGTAACGTGTATGTTGACAATTAAGCATTAATATTTTCGGCACGACAACGCTCAAGGTGGAATACTAAAATATCAGTCTAAGAACCCCATATTATTGCTGATCGGAAGTAAATCCAACGTCGACCGTGACCAACACCCCATTGTGCACTTGCCAAAGTCTCCGCAAGATTATGATGTGGTGCGACTCACCTCGATCTTGGTGTAGGTGTTGCTCATCATTGCAATAAGTATATTGAGCAGCACAACAATAGCGAGCACGTGGTATGCAGCATATAGCATCTGTCCAACCATTTCCGTGAACCAATGATCCATGTGAAGAATCTTTAGGCTCGATAGATCAGACAACCCAAACAGCGTCCAAAATAGTGTTGCTAAAGCATTAGAAACACTAGCAAAGCAAATAAAGCGAATACATGCGTTTGGTAAAGGTGCCAAGTTAATCAAAATGCGTGGATTGTGTCTTTTAATTAATTAATTCATTCATTAAATCATTCATTACACTTACACCGGGATCAAACAATTGTGTCGTAAATGGAAGAGGTCATTATTGGGCGACACGTGGCAATTTTAAATAGAATCCGGAGAACCTAATATGCAGTGATATGATACGATTTCTGAAATAATCTGAAAACGAACTGAAACTGTTGATTTTTGATTTTGTAAAGCGCATAGGAGAAGATGCTACATTATTGCAGCAGCACACGCATTGGAATGTTCAACTAACTAGACAATAAAAAAGATGATACGTGTAGTTGTATTTTATTATTCAGAAAAGGAAACAAATGACATTGCCGTAGAATGTTTTCTACTTTTTCACTACTGACCATGGCAAAGCATGAGATTTCTTATATAAGGGATGATCTATGTATCATATTCTCTTCGTGTTGAAAATACCTCAACCACATGTGGGACTTGAGTACAGGTTATTGATCTTTACGTCATTAATATTAAGTCGCTAAACCATGGCGCCATACAGTTTTATAAGTACGATTTGAATTATCATCTTCTCGAAACAAAACTGGTAATCGGATAATCCTTTTGACCATTCTGTATACCCCCTCCCCAAATTCCTTCAATTAATTCATTTATTCACCCGTCATTTTTGTTTAAATAGAAATAGTTCGTTGAATGGTAATTACCGATTTAAATACTTTGGAGGTTCTAACATTTTGAATGCTTTGTAAAAAGGTATACCCGAACAAATCAAGTGTCGTCTAACTGTGTTTCTGATGTAATAGTATGCTACAACGGCATAGTGATTTAAAATGAAGTACTTAATACAGGTAACTTTCTAACCAAAACAAAACAACTATATTAAGTTTGGTCTTGTTTTGTCGGTATATATATACATATGCTGTATATAAATCTACAAGTAGCATAAATATACGAATCAAAAGGCTTCATGAAAATGTGCCTTACCTGCCATAAGGTGGGTTGCACTTACGACCAGCTGCTTCCATACCACAAGTCACAGCGTGCTCCCTTGTGTAGTGGAAGTAAAGCTGATTCAATCCAACAGAGAACGCGAACCAAACCAGGGTAAATATTGCAAGAAAACGCACAATATCATAAGTCATCCTGCCCAGGGAAATCTGCATGGGACCCACATTCAGATGCACAACAGTCATTCGTATGACGCGTAAAAAGCTGAGCACTTTGGCTACTGCGAATATACCGTCGGCCACTAAGATAGGATGCAACGAGTCGAGCCTGGCAATCGCGGAGTCTTCCGCTGGTGCGTCTGTTGCCCCAGCTGACCCCCCTCCACTGGATGGTCGCTTTGGCCGGCGCACAGCCCGTCGATCTCGTTTGTTTATATCCGGGTTTAATTCTGCTTCATTCAGTTTAGCGTATATTCTTTCCAGCGTTAATTCCATTGCACTCTGCCGCTTTAGCAGTTCCACCATTCTACTGTCTTGTTCCGACGGCACATTGTTAGCGTTATTACCGTAGTAATCACTGTAATAGAAATCGTCCACATAGTCACTCTGGCTGTCATCATAGACCAATTCCGTCTTGGTGATATTACCATTCACCGTATCCTGCATTCCAATCAGCTGCGGGTGGAATTTCTCAATACAAACATGGGAGAGAAAAAAAGGAAAAAAATCAACAACAATTAGTATTGAGAAGTAAAAAGAAAATAAGAATCGTCTGTAAATACAGCATTTATCATATCAAGAAACACTAGTACTTGCTATAAATTTTCAATATGTAAGTAAGCTATAACCAAATAGTCACCCAAATCATACGTTGGATGCGTTCCATCCAATCAAAATCAGCAGTTTGTGTAGTGTGGCAGTTTAATTTCATCCACAACTGTTCATATACCTTGATACTTTATTTGGGTACAATATTATTGTTTTATTTCGACTATATTAGCTGTATTTTTTAAGTAGCTAAATTTACATATTTGTTGGTATGTTTAGCAAATGATCGCTTCTATTTTGCAGCACTTAGTTAAGTTATTCAAGTGCATCAGCACGATTTCACCGCCATTACCAAATTACGTCATATATTTTGTTAAATGTACATTCCAATGACTCTCACCTGGCTGGAAACGTACGTTCAATCGTCGGCCTTGTAGTTTTGAATTATGATCCCGGTAGTGGTTAAGTCAATAATTTACGCTAACTTTTTAATTTTGTCAACGCATGCTGGTAAATCCACATATTCCAGCGGGAGAAGATTTTATGAATGTGGTAATAATAAATCTGATGAATATTTGATATTATTATAACCTAAATAATTTCAGTTTCTGATTTTAAACACAAACAATAAATCAACATTTGTTTTTACCGGAACATTACGGAATGAAAGAATCTGCGTACAAATGTGTGGAAAACAACGGATAATTCTGTGTGACACACACAATCTTGTCCGTATGTTCTTTCATTGTTCTCAATCACTACATAATTATCGTCTTCACTTAGTCCCGATCGACCAATGAGAACGTAGGCTTCAATTATGGCAGCGTGTGGCATTATGATTATTATAATTAAACAGTTGCTTTGATTTCTTTTCTGGTTTTCTAGTTTTTATATCTCGTCAACGGCATTCAGTCTAATGAAACATAGAATTATTGGTGAATAATTTTCTATAAGCGTTCTATTCTATCATCATACAGTTTTGTTATGTATAGTTCACGGTTCAAAGTGACGTCATCCCCAAATATTAGCATAATATATGCATGGATTGTAATTGATAAATATGCATGTTCAGTATGTTAAATTATTTACGACTGCCACGTTGATTAATTCGTGTGTTAACTGTAATCATAGACTTGCTGACAACACCACCTGTAATCATGTGAAACGTTATTGAAATACCTTACCTCCAATGTCGCAATGATTCTCAATGCAATCCATGCCCAGTATAATGATAACATCATGTAATCCAGAAGTTTCCAAGTAAAATTATACTTTATACCTCTAGTTCCTGTTTTCATAATGTCTTGGATTTCAGATGACGTGTGACCTAAGAACACAAAAAAACCGCATTCAATGAAATGTTGACATTTGCAAATCACCATGTCGCAAATGCAGCACGCAAAATGTCACTTTATCCGTGTGCATCGTATATCACTACAGCTGTGACTACTAACTAAATAGCAAAACAAACCTACTTTGATAGAAGTGAGCACACTCTTGCTTATTACGTCATCCTTGTTAAATATTTAAAGAAGGATACTAAAATGATACAATACAGTAATATCCGTACATTGCTGACATATCATGATCTTATTGAAACCAATTCTGTTTTTACGAATCTATAAACTTATCAATGAACTATTACCAATAATAAAAGGGTGTTACAAACACTAGTTACGGAAAGTTTCGATAATTTTACTAATTTTGTAATCTGGATATTATCTTTGTTTTTTCGTGGGTTTAGCAATTAACAGAAACAGTGATACACTGGAAGAGGTGGCACGAGATGCACAAACAGAATTTCTGCATCCCTGGTTATCAGTCTGTTACTATAAAAAATACTTACAGAAAACAAAGAACATAACAAGAGCCTCTGTGAATAGAACGTGTTGTCCTCTTAGCTGATCCATCTCTTCAGTTTCGGACTTGTTTAGATTGGCGTGTGGTTGCATCACTGTATGAAAGTCGACGGCTTGTATTGATAATAGAATCAGGAACGCTAGAGACGACGCAACGTTGCAGATGAAACGTACATACGGGGTTTTAAGCAACAATGCGGGTTTGCTGCCAGGCGCAAAGATATGGCAGAGGCAGAGGAAGGGGAAGGCTAGACCCAAGCCGAATGAAATCATGTAGGCTTGCATCACGTGCTGCTTACGCCACGATGGAAGACCTCGGTACCACAATTCGATTAGCTGTTGCTGGCAGTGAGGATGAGCCACAAACTGTAATAAAAAGAATGTCTTTAGCATCTAGCATCTAGTGTGCTGCTATCCATATGTCACGTTATACATTTTATGAGGACAAAGACGTATACAAGTCCTAGAACTGAAAGTCTTAAACAAAATTATGAGAACAAAGATATTTGAGAAAACGAGTCATAAACGGAAACAGTATTAATTGTTTATACATTCCTGCAAGTTTTAATAGTCAGTTCAACTATTAGACTCCCCACGAAAAAACGCCTCGAACTGCGGCCTCGACATTATATTTTTGGTGTGACTTTATATCTCAGAACAGAAGAGATTCCTCATATGAGGGCTTTGTCCTATGCGTAATTGCAATTTCTTTCAAGTCGATATTTGTTTTGAAAGTCCGTTTTTCGTAAGGTATACTAGGCAATAAAATTCCAATGTCATTACAACTCACGGAATATGCACTTTTGGCTTGATGTACCGTTTCCATACCTTTGAATGAACTTGTTACAAAGATACCTCATTTAGCGTATACATCCCAAAGGGTAATCATATTGATCGGCAAACTGCATTGTCTATACTGATCGTATGCAAGCATATATCGTGGTCATCCCGTTAGTGAAAGTAATTAAAGAAATTTACTGAACCGTGTTCATTTCAATGCACGTCAAACAATGGAATTAGTCGTGCCTTGGTCCCTCAAGCTTAAATTCAGTCAAGTATTGCAATTATGAATTTAAGGTATGAAATTAATACAACTTTATTAATGGATCCACCGCATATTGTTAAAGACGTTGGAATGGCTCATATAATTTCAACGAATTTGATTAATGCATTCATTAAACAAAATCTTAAGTGCCAACAAGCTAATTGTGTCAATAAACTTAATTTTGAATTAGCGACATCTTGAATTAGCGAAATTACAGGTTAAATGTATTTGCTACAATAATATACCAGCTAAAAAAACACATTTTACAGTAGGCATGACACATCACGCTTCTTCACTGCAAACAGCTCTTGTTATTTACACAGAAACACAAAGAATTATGAAATAAACAGAATCCTGTAATTAGCTGTATATCAAATGACGTCACCAAGCAATTGGTAATGTTATTAATTAATTATGCATGAAGAAAATTGTCGTCAACACTACGACAACCTGCAACGTGCGCGTCTGTAAACATTTGCATATGAATAGAATAAAATGCCTGATTAATCAATAATAGTTAAAGTTTAAAATAGATCACTGCTTTTGCGCGCACTCATAAGACAATTTTGGATGAATTGGTTGAGAATTTCCTGGCGATTTTCGTAAAATATGGGAACGTATGTAATAACAACAGAACACCATTTCCTCGTCCTCGTAATGGTGTGCATCCATGCTGAAGATTCATTCGCTGGTATCGTGAATATATACCGCTGCATGGCACACCGCCGCACTCGTGAAACGCCACAAACGTCAAGGTGAGGCCGTGACGTGCTGCCATATTGCGTTACGCGGAGGCGTAACAAGTGTTTTTATTCGTAGCAAATCCGTCGAGCAGAATTAATCATTTTATGCTATCTAAGGTTCCAGAAAATATATTTATGGTCACATATACGTGTTGAAAATAGCGGTTAGAAATAATACCGTTTATTAAATCAAAGTGGATAGTGGCTAACTTGTGACAATGTATAGTCTCCATACTTTATAACATATTGTACATTGCTTGTACTTGACATAGAACATAGCTTGAATGATGAGAAGACAAAGACTGCAGTTACCTTTTTCTGGTTCAATCGTAAGGCTCGCTTCACTTTATTGGGTTCGTGGAAGTCTCGACTCGTCACCCATTCCTTGGGATCGTGCGAAAGAACAATACTTTGTTCTCTAGAGTCACGTACCTGACCCAACAAGTCGGCAGCCAGTTGCTCGCACTGGTCGGCCAGTTCAATATACTGAAAATGAAACTCATAATCACGTTCACTTAGTTGTTGGAGTTTCCAACTGAGCTCAAATGCCGTATTAATTGGATCTTCACTGGTCAGCGCTATATAAGCTTCACTTGCCAGTGCCCTGTATATATTAATCCTACCGATCGAGTACTCCAGAGTAAACTCCGTAGTTTGAAAATCGTGAGTATTACTCATATCTGGATCCTGAAGATAGGCGCCATATTCCAACAACGTTTTCAGTATATCGTAATTATTATGATGCGCGGCTAACACCACGGGTGTGATATCTGGATGGAGATCACCTTTAGAGTCGCGACAGTTCAACCCATCCTGTCGAACAGCAAATGGGAAGCGATATATTATTAATACTAATAAAACTGTGCCTTTGTTCGGTGCCCTTTGTAAGACTACATGATTGTAACTTGACATTACTTAGTCAGAAACCTTTATAATATACCCCCAAAAACGTATTGTCACCGTACCTTCAGAATGGCAGTGTAAAATAAAATATTACGCACCTTTAGCTTTCCTTGTCTATTTAAATGGTCACATATCGGTTCTATGGCGGCAACAAATTGCACGTCCGTGGCTCGTAAAAGGGCATCGCCAATACGAACTCCTTTCTCTAATAGAAGCTCTACTAAATCTAAAACAAAACAAGAATAGTGATTTATATTCAACCTGGAGTTATAAATAAAGAAACGCGGAGAAACAACATGTTCCTGGTAGGGCTCCAGTCAATGCTACATCGTGTTTAGTATGAAGTATGTATAAGCTATGATATCAGTATCAGAAACTTGGTCAAGATTAAATTTCATGGACAGTACTGTCAACAGGAAGTGTGTACAGATTGAACACGTGGTCAAAAACGGCTAGGAATGCATTCAACGTTTGTCATAAATAGAACACATGGACCTTGAATTCATACACAGTTTCCTATAAGTCGAATCGTGTGTTTGCCTTAAAAGCGAAAAGATCTGAATGATCGCTGTTTTCACTCAATTGCAACATTAACTGTGTTATTGCTGCTTTCAGCCTATATTGTATTGGGCACTTACACATTGTCTTGGAAGATGTATGTTGCGTGACTGTTGCCGTGTGCCATAATGGGGGAATTACATATCATTTAACAGTGAAAAAGCCGGATTATTTGACTCACAAAACCAATTCAAAATGTCTTCTATTGCATAAATATACTCATCTATGTAAACTGTCGATGGTAATTCTATAAATGGCATTGACTGTCTCGACTGCACAGGAGTTGCAGACGCACTTATAGGTGATGCAATGGACACACATTTGAGCTTACACTATTTCTTAATGAACTATTTTTAAATCACGCGCGTAAAACATATTATGCAGGAAGGTACACATATTCAATACATCTAGTCGTGGTCAACAATATTGGTTGATTGGTGGGTTATTAGTAGTTGTCGAATTCGTTTAATGCACAGCAGTACAGTACAGTAATAAGACATTGATTACCTAAGTATGTAAATTATTTATCATGAAACTCTATCGATCTCAGTGTTTTGACTTGACAATCACGACATCCAAGTTTTTTGTGGGACTTTATTTACTATCGTAAAGCCAAAGTACTTTATTCTGTTCGGAGACCACCTCTCCAACTTTGCCGTTGAATACCAAATATTGCAGTGTTCCTTTCCAATTAAGATAGAGATGCAGGTTCGTGGGCACTTGGGAGTGAATTTTTTGTTTTGCTTTTTATTATCAAAAAAGTCTTGGCTATAGACTGTTAAAATTTTGTAGAATTGTAAATAGTGGAACATACTCAAAAAACGATTTTAAAATGTAAATAACAGGTGCAAACATTATCTCTTTTGAATGCTTAGCAAGGCTGTACATAAATAATAAACAAGAAACATGGTGAAAAAAAAGAAATGACGGTATCTCCATATCATGCACTATATTTAACTTTTAACAAAACAATAATACATTTAAATTTGAATCTGTTACAGCCATTTTAATTATGAGCATTAGCAAACTGAGTGAATTGTTATGCAAATTAGCAATTATCTCAGCTTCTTTCTAGTGCACATTCCAGAACATTAAAAAAAATAGCTCCTAGACGCTTTGACCTTTTATTTTGAAATTTTCACAAATGATTGACAATGTGTTTATCTTCAAAACGCCGTCGGAGCATTGTTTTTGGTTGAACAGTGTCACACCAATCGCACAGACAACTAGCCTGGGTGTTAATTTATGCATAAACTTGAAGTAGTGAAATTTGAGCTGCTGCCCTGCACAATTGACAACTGGTAGACAGTTTTCAAGACGGCACTTTCTTCATAGTAAACAGATGAACTCATAAACCAATTTTGACAGGAAACAGAAGCATAGTTTAGAAGCTATTCTTTTTAATCACTTTTGACCAAAAAAACACATTTTTGTGCATACTTCTAACTACAGTGTCCATTAAAAAAATACTAAAAAAATTTTAAAATTCATACAATAAGCTTTCCGAAAATATATAGTTTTGTGGACAAGGAAGGTCATTTTGGTTTCATAATTAACTAATTAAAATACCTGTCAGGTAAACTGCATTTCTACCTTAAAGTCGTACTGTCGGAACAAACTGAAAGCTTAGGTTTTCGCGACATATTTTTCTGTAGGACAATTATTATTGTCAAATATTGCATCGGATGTGAACTAAGTACAACTCGGGTGGTATGGTATAGCAGTTCTTCTATGATTTCAAAAGAAAGTGATACAATGACTCCACATTAAATATATCGAATATCTTACGATTACCGTAACTTGCATGTACACTGCGCATAGTACTTAACATTATTTAAGAAATTCTTGTTTAAAAATATATTTTCATCTCTGTTTTTCTTAGCACTGACTCAACATATTTAAACAACTTCTTTTTTAATCTTTATATGTGTCCCAACTGTTCACAAACATTTATTATTGTACTATGGGACATAAATTATTTTTATGTTAAATGTTATTAATATGTGAATATTATTGCAAAGCAGGCACATTCTGATAAATATATCGCCAGCTGTGCTGATTTATTACCACCATTATATTGTGTGATAAAAAAATACAGCGAAAGTCGTTAATTTTCTAAATGCGTCATAAAGGAAAAACCAAATTTAGGTTAAACAACCTACAGTGGACTGAATATTTTACATCTTTCATTTCTGATACAATATTTTGGGGGTTAATGTGAAAGCTTGTGAACTGGGTTACGTTTACTTTGATTTATTACGTGGATGGTGTTATTGTTTCAGCTTGTAGTCCCATGTTATTTACTGTTTATATAAATAGCAGTAAGCGATTGAAAAGAGGGTCTGAACGATATTCATAAAAGACTAACCATTGTCAAAATACAACTCGTATCTACAGGTGTAATAATGGGGTGTTGCAGAAAAAATAAAAAGTATAAAAAAACTTATATTTAGAAATTATTGGTATTTTATTTTATTTCTAATTGAGCTTATAATTGATGTCACATAAAAAATAAAAATATAATGCAACTAAACAAACAATATGTTGATCACAACTCTCTACAACGGCGCCACGCGTTGCTTTTGAACGGCGATACGTGCACTGGATCCAGAACTACAATAACAAGAACGCGAAATGTGCATTGCGCACGTAAAATAGACGAGTATTTTGTTTGTTTCGGATGAAATGAAATTAGATTAGTATTCTAGATGTTACAGATAAAATTAATTTAGATCAGTATTTTTTTTGCTTTAGTGTATATAATGAACGAATCTGAGTATCGTTTGGTAGTAATATACCCACATACTACGAGTAGTCATGGTAAGACTGAAAAGCGTGGTTATGTGCAGGTCTTCAAATGTGTTTCTTGTCCTAACGAAATAAAAGAAAGAGAAAAATGACCCGCAATAATACACTCACCAATATTAGGAAATAAAGGAAGAGCGATAGCGACAAAGAGTTACTTTTATTACTACTTGGCTATGTGAAACCAAAAACTTTCATTTTAATTTGCTGAACTGAAAACTAACCGCATTACGTCACTTTATGCTAATTGCCCTAATCGTCCACGTGTGCACCTGATAGAAAAAAACAGTCGTGGAACAACTAAACCGCTGAACCGTATTAAATAAGTTATTATCATATCAATAAACTTATTCCGGCAACAAGTCGACCGTGTACAATTATACACCATTAAACACTTTATTTATAATTTGCGCAAGTAAAACGTTCCTTTCTCGATTTCTTTAATCGTATTACTTTTCACTCAGCTTGTCAACGGGTGCAAGTCCACGACGGTACTGTAAGGCTGGGTTAATAATCAGTCGTGTGGCAGTTAAGAGTACCTACTACCAGCATATGTTCATTCAGAACTATTCCCAAGGTTAAACAAGCCGTTAATTATTACTACGTGTATGACAATCACAAGTAACCTGTTAACCTAATTTATAATATTTTTATAATCCATAACTTTACACTATTCAGTAAGTGGGTAGGTTTTAGCTGTGTGATGTTATATGTGCAAGTATCATATAGATATTTATATGTGATTGTGAAACCAGTGAGTTGCAGGATAACGTCATAGATCAAACGCCAATGTTAATAGACTGTTCTCATTAAAAATACAAACAAAATGTGATGATATTACTAGTATTCCCAGTTGTTACATCAGCGTCTTCGAATTAACTTGAAGAGATCGGGATTACTATAATATTGTGACTACCCGTACTCGCCCCAACTGTTTGTGTATTCACTGCTGTCCGCCCCATCACTGTGAGTACAACGAACAAGGAAATGAAATGGAGCTCTGAATCGACGGCGTCCGTTATGCCTAGTGGCGCATTAAATCGCGATATTGAAAAACTCACCTAACTGTAAGTAGTGAGCACATTAATTTCATAAATGAGAACTGGGATAGCCCAGACAATAATTTAATTGTAATTTTGAGATTTCGTTCAGGAATTTTATTAACTGCTTTGAAATATGGTTATTGCTATGGTATATGTATAATTGCCTTTTTTAAAGGGCACGCCCTGTGCGTTTTTATACTTTCCTTCCCCAGGGCAAAGTGCAGTATTACCACTCGCGTTTTAGCTTTTCAGCGGGAAATCAAGATTTATTACCAACATCGATACGAATATGTGCCCGCGCTTAATATATCCGCAAAATAGTTTTATTCTGAAATAGAATTCAACGTCGGTGATGCCTCTTCACCATTCGATGCTAGAATACTTGTATTTCGTGTCTGCTAGAATTTTATTTGTTCAGTTCACGCGAGTTTATTTTATTTGGCTTCGATTTTACGGCATTGCGTAGGACCTAAAAAAAGATATTGTAATGATCTTCTACGCAAATTAGCAAAATAGCAGTATGGTGACAATGTTTTGAGTATAACTAATGTGTTTTCATGTAATAGTGTTGTTGTTTTCGTTGTTTGTTGTTGTTGTTGTTGTTCTTTTATTGTTTTTTAATGAGCATGTCATATTCTCCCAAAGTTGTTTATACAGTTTTGTTAAATTAAAACGGCATTGTAAATGCTCAAATTGACTGAATTTAAATTATAATTGTTGTAAACAATGGTGGTTATAATTAGCTACGTGTCTAAAACGCGCGTTGCTATGCCGTTGCTATGCCGTTGCTGTACCGGTGTACGTTTATTTCACTGTAAATGTTGTTCAGCTCAATTTCGATTTATTATGTAACCCTGCATATCATAACCACATAATAGCATTTACTTTATATTAAATGCGCAAGTGTACGTCTTTCTGTCCTTTTCACGCACCGTGCAGTTCATACGAGCTCAAAATGGCGGTCACGGTCTCAGTTACCACTCTCATGGTCGTATTATATTCTATTATTATACATCTGTCACCGTAACGCCATAAGTCACAGCGTGCCGTAATTTTGCGGTATTTTACAGGGTATTTTTATCCTACTATATTAAGATTCCAAAAGCGTCCTCTAATATCAAAAACAAACATGGCTGCCAGTAGGGTTTGACCGGACTCCACACAAAGCACTGTAAAACACGTCTTTTCGCGAGCATGTCTTTTTCGCGAATTTAGCGAGAGAACTGATTCGCTAATTCAAGATGTCGCTAATGACTTTATTATCAATTCAAAATGGCCGCCAAACAAAGAAATCAACAATGACAAGAGAGATTTGCTAAATCAACATTTCGCTATTACGTCATTTTACCACAATTCGCTAAAATTGCATGCCGCTTTTTCAACATGTTTTACAATAGTTAACTGATTCTGTTATAAACTTTCGGCATTCCCATGATGTATCATTGAAAGGAAAAAAATGTATAATAATAAGGTTATTACGACGATACCAAAAAGTATGCACTCAGACAGTACGCCGTCGCATCGACCTCCTCCTCGATACTCCCGCTGTACTGTCTCCGTGCAGACTTTTCGGTATCATCGTAATAACCTCATATAATATATCATCAAAGCAAGTTTTGACTATACTCGGTTTTGCGACGCGTGGCAACGAGGAGAATGCCGATGAGAACGTTGTACAGGGACGCACCTTATTGTTGTTAACTAAAAACCTTATGTCGTTTTACCAGTGTTGAGGTTCGTGTAAAAGGCACCATCATAACCACTACCTTTTTATGAGTACCGAAGCGTAAATACACTATTTTGACATGTGCTTTCACATTAACGAGTATTTTCGGAAACAATTGTCGAATGCAGTGGTGGGAGAGCGATGAATTTTGAAAATCATAGGGCGGAGTCCTGGCATCCGTATACCGTCGCCTATTTGACGATAACCGCTACCAAAATATCATAGGTCATTCGAGGTTACGTGATAGAGTCAGTCAGCAAATTTTATCTCGAATCATACATATTTAATTTTGAATAAGAAAAATAGACGTTCGATTGAAGGTTAAGGGATGTTTTGTTTGTTTATTTATTTATTTATTTGACTTTTATTCGTTCGTCCATGCGTCTCCAATTGTATCACAGTCCGATTAGCTTCAAAATGCATACATACATTGACATTATGGACTTTAATGCATGTCATTTTTAGAACGAATTTAAAATGACCGATTGGCGGCTATTTTTTTTCACAAACGCTGTTAGAGGTCAAACGATAACAAATAACGTTGTAAATTTGATTATGCGCCCTATTGCATAGTTATTGGGTGAAGATGCCACACAGTATTGCACTCTGAAACTATAATACAGTAGGCATTTTTAACATGCCTCGAGTGGCAAAACCGATAGAATTGGTATACATCTCGAGTGTAATGACCCCACTGTAATGATATATACAAGATATTATGTTTTGTAGGTATATATATTTGTTTCAATATTATATAGGTAGGTTGTAGATTTCCTCATTTTTACAGTTACGATCACTGCTGTTTGTGTGTAAACCACCCCTCTAAACCTAATACCGCGTGTTTGGAAGGCAGGGCATATTGCATAGTTATGAGTAAACACGCATAGGTATAGTGAGTGTTCATTTATATCGGGAATTATCATTCCTCAGAGATTATAAAAAAATGAATCAGTGCTCATTATGATTACTTTTAGCGGTAGGTGAAGGTACTATATAGCGTTTCCTATGAATTAATTCTATAGGCTAGAAAGATATTCATCACTAGGTAAATGTATTATTTGTCACACAACTTCAAAGAGAATCAATCCTTTTGATCACTTGGTTGCTGAACTGCTGAACTGAACGAATTTTGCACTACTAGATCCTTACAATTCGTATTTTACCAGACATCATAGAAAGGACGCCTGTCGTTTCCATTAAAACATTGAATGCCTAACCACTTAACCAATTCGAGATATGTCTATGGGGACAAAAGCAATCGCCAACATTTTGCCATTGAAATCATTTCATACGTGTGATGTTAATGAACATTTGGTCAGAAAGAATATATACATGTATATACATATTGTCAATATATCAATTATTCCCGCTGTGCGCCAGACAGATGTGATTTTAGAGCATATGGCCTGGGCAGAGAAGATACATTGACAGTGGCATCATATGCCTGACAAGAAAAAAAACAAAAAAACAATCTTTTCTGCGTTAACACTTATTCGTCATCTACTACGAGCATACGAAGCAACCATGAAAACCATAGTGGATTGGAAGCCAAGGACATCTCACGGTATCAGCAACCCCAACCAGCCATGCAGTGAAAGGAAGAACATGTTCGTGGCTTGATAAACCATCTCGTATCATGACAGATATCTTTGATGTTGACTGTCATTAAGTGTATTACCACATCATTTCCGCATTTCCGCATTAAATACTAGTCAAAAACAGTACAATTGCACAAGTACGATGGAAGCATGCCTAAGCCAAGCTCGAGAAAACAGTGGGGAGCAGCACTGACTTGTCGGAGAATCATACTACAATTAAGACTGCCAGTGTTTATACGAGATTTCATGACCGTTCACAGTACATTCAAATACCTTGCAAGAGCCCGAAATACAGGCCTGTTCTCATGGCATGCACAAGAATCTTTCAATGCAAGCAGTTGATGTATTCTGATAATTATAAACATCAATATGGTTGAGAAACATAGATAAGTTATTTCAGGACACGCCCAGTTTCCAAATGAAAAACTACACACCAGAATGTGCACCACCACATCTAATAGCAGACTGAAATCTGTATTTAGATGACAGGCTTTATAACCAAGAAAGCCAGCAATTCATGTATTTGCCATGTAAAAAAGAAACTGATACAGATATTATATTGCATGCACAGAAAGCATAACAAGAAGCGTGATTGTTAGTTCTTCTGATGCAGATGTTCTAGTGTATTTCTTCTCAAAGCTACATCATATTCAGTCTCCTTGGTTCAATAATAGTGGTACATCTTTTAACAAGCGTGCGGAAACCAATATAATCAATGGTAGATTGTATATTTATATATTTATGTTGAACAAATAGTGTAGTTACGTATTAACATGTCTATTTTCCAATTATACACTAGATAACCTTTTCCTAACAAAATCAAATCCTAATGATAATATCAATAGGTAGATTAAAAATACATTTTCTCGGAACAGCGCAGCAAGGTAAATTACAAACTACGTAGGAGATCAGTATCAGATATGTTGCATATTCGTGTACACTGAGGTCATTAAGTCTTTAACTCGGATGCCCCGCTATAAGGATTTCATATAAAATAAAATCGATTAATCAAATAAATGTTCTAAAATCAAATTTCAGTGGGACTGTTAACCGCGTTGATTTAATGTTGAATTATCAAACTGAGGGTAGCCTTGCAGGTTTCTATATTTGATTGAATAACAATAGCATTTATCTTATCGGGCTGACACACAGGTAGTCACGTGACTTGTACCCATTTCGGTCAAACTGTGTGTAAAAGAAGTGGTTTCTTAACATGTATTATTAAATTATGTAAGTTGGATTGGACTATATAAAGCGATGCCATGTAGAGATGTTTTATTACTCAAAATCTGGTTTCAAATGGCGTAATAATCTGCGTCAAGTTTAAGTTTATGTGTTATTGTTGGGTTCAAATTACAGTTAAAGTCATCATTGACTAATTCAATAATTCAATAATTCAATAACGCTAATAATATAAATAGAACATCGACACGGCGATAAAGACTTTCCGTTCTTAACATTGTGAGATTCATTTTTTCGGGGGGGGGGGGGTAAAAACCTCAAAACAGCTGATCAGCTGATGTCTGAAATAAGATAAATGAAATTACAAACTATGTGGTGTGTTTCACAACTCATGTATGATCAATAACTTTAAATTAGTATATATTATTTTACTTGGTAAATTGGTAAAAATATGGCGTTTTTCTGCATAACAACGACATAATTTCAAAATGGAAAATTGATTTTAGTGTACGTCATATAAGCTGCATATCGTTATAACAATATATTTGTGTACACATTTTTATAATCGCGATTCTACTTTATTTCTTAGTGTATTCAGTGTCAATAACATTGTTTTGAAAGTTAAAGTCATTTGGCCACCAGCTTAATTTTCGCGAAAATGATGATTTTATTTTAGTGAATAATGGCCATTTTGGCAGTATTATAAGTGCTTTTATCATGGGTTTCTATGGCAGAGATATCATGCCATATCTCAAATTGTAGCCTGGTGACATAGTAGGCTGTACAAATTATATATTGTCAATGATGGGGTACTTTTTGTTGCCCTCAATTATTTTAAAATTCTGGGTTTTAAAAAAGTTAAAAATGCAATTTTTTTTTAACACTGTGTTCTATGGAATTGCTCTAAAAAAACAAAATAATAGAACAAGTTTCTCACAATACGTCACTGTAACACACACAAAAGAATGCTATTTCATGGTGCCATTGGCCAATGGCCTCATGATTTTACATAATAAACAAAAAAATATTGTCATGCGATTTATGACCAATTTTCTCAAACATTATGAGTGGGCTTCTACCTTAAGGTAGAGATGCATGTTTGTACGCACTTGGGAGTGAATTTTTTTTTTTTTTTGCTTTTTATTATTCAAACAGTCTTGGCTATAGACTGTTAAAATTTTGTAGAATTGTGAATAGTGGAACATACTCAAACAACGATTTTAAAATATAGATAACAGGTGCAAACATTATCTCTTTTGAATGCTTAGCAAGATTTAGCAAGGCTGTACATAAATAATAAAAAATAAACATGGTGAAAAAAGACGGGATCTCCATATTATGCACTATATTTAACTTTTAACAAAACGATAATACATTTAAATTTGGAACTGTTACATCCATTTTAATTATGAGTATTAGCAAACTTCTTACTGGGTGAATTGTTATGCAAATTAGCAATTATCTCAGCTTCTTTTTGGTGCACATCCCAGAACTTTAAAAAAATAGCTCCTAGACGCTTTGACCTTTTGTTTTGAAATCTTCACAAATGATTGACAATGTGTTTATCTTCAAAACGCCGTCGGGGCATTGTTTTGGGTTGAACAGTGTCACAGCAATCGTACAGAAAACTAGCCTGGGTGTTAATTGATGCATAAACTTGAAGTAGTGAAATTTGGGCTGCTGCCCTGCAAAATTGACAACTGATAGACAGTATTAAAGACGGCGCTTTCTTCATAGTAAACAAATGTACCCACAAACCAATTTTGACAGGAAACAGAAGCATGGTTTAGGAGCTAATTTTTTTTTAAATCACTTTTGACCAAAAAAGCACATTTTTGTGCATATTTCAAACTACAGTGTCCATAAAAAAATACTAAATTTTTTTTTTAATTCATACAATAAGCTTTCCGAAAATATTTAGTTTTGTGGACAAGGGGACCTCCCTCTTGGTTTCCTAATTAACTACATTGTAATTAAAATACCTGTCAGGTAAATTGCATCTCTACCTTAAGCAAATTATTACGCACGTCACAAGCCAATGTTGACCCCCATATTTATACATGGTGACTATCTGTTTTTAATTTAAATATCTTTCGAAGAATGTAGATGTTAATCAAATACTAGGCAGACGTATAGTTCACAAGATATAATAATTTTCTTTGCCTTACACAGAGATAACTACATCAATAATTAAACGTAAAATTAAAATTGTAACGAGGACCTTCCCTTTCTAATAAAACATTCCTCAATTGCCACGATGTGATGGTTCTACAATTTAGCCATTTACTTTCCTCAATTACATGTGAACTTCGTCACATATTTCTGATAGAAATACACAGTGAAAGGACAGAAATGCTTTAATGCGTGTGAAAACAGGAGAACCGTCCTCCAGGTAATCAAAATGCGATATTTTTAAATAATTTCTTCTAAAAAAATATTAAGATTCATTTTTCTTTATTTTTGTTTTAGTTCTACCAATTTAAAGGGTGTACATATTTCAAGTGTTAACAACATAATTTGGCATACTTATCACGACACTATGAATTTTACGTGAACTTCAAATGGACATAAGCATTCATGATGCTCCTATGCAACACTATGTCTCGTATACTCTAATGGGAAAAAAATCTTACGCATACATATGTATAATGTATATATACCCAAACCGGTCATAGAAACATATTGCGGGAAAGAGTCATACTTATTTTCCCAAGTGGTGGAAGGGGAAGGGGGTACGACGCCCATTAAGGGGTCACTCCTAATATAATATAGATCCTAAAATAAAAATATTTTCATGGGGTATATGCAAAATATAGTTAGCGTGCAGGCAGTCAAGCATACGGGTAACTGAATATCAACTAATATATACAAATGACCCTCACATTTACTGTGGCTGTAAGAAGGAATGGGACACCAGTATTGCAGTATGAGACACTGTTTTGTTAATAATATAGCTATATGGCTCTCAATGTTTCCATTGATTCCTGTAGCAGCACTTTGTGTAATGCAGATGTTTTTCTAACAACACAGGGTTCCATATTGCAATTATGTCGTACCATTCTTTTTTTGTTGTCATATTAATGATCGCAACTACTGTTCATAGTGTTTTTACATGAGAACTATATTAAAATTCGTAAATGTGAAAAACAAATAACCCACAGCTACTAAATCCTTAGTAACGAAAGCAATTAATTTTAAAAATGTGAATGTATTGATTGAGTTTGTGGGGGTCTCCGTTATAAATATGGTTGCCCCAGGCTCACATGGCATCTACATGTAAAAGCGTGACGTGGAATTACGTAAATGTGTGGCATTTATACGAATCACATATACATTTGTTCGTAGTTAAGCGCAGGTGAATGGGTTGACTTGGGTCATGATACCCAAAGACGTGACAACGTCGACTGTACCATCAGAACTATGCATGCATGCATGACTACGTGCATGTCATCGCGACAGCATCCGTCACGGTTGTTATATATTGCAGTACATTATAAAGTAGAATTGTATTTTGAAGGCCACTAGAGTGTATTTTACAATGAAATATTGCACATATTTTTTTTAATTTGTTATTAATAAACGTTTTAATTTTTTTAATTGTGTTATTTTTATAGAAACGAGCAAACTTAGAGCGCTGGGTGGAATGCGGCAAAAATGGAGGTTCTGGTGAAAGAGTGGTATCTATTTATATAATATCCTTGACAATTTATATTTAACACAAAGTAATTAATATTCATTTATCGTGACATCAACATTGCCATTAACGTTGCCACATACGTACTACTTCTAAATTTTAAACACAAATGATACTGAAATAATCCAAAACAATCGGGAATATACAGTGAATCAACTCAACAAGTTGTCCAACTAAATACAGAGATAAAATGCTGTTAACAAGCCCTCGCATTGTTTGTAAAATTAAATTGATGGAAAATACAAACACGTATTCCCTAGTTCAAGAACAGTATAAAGTGGTTACGTAGCTCAAACGTCGACATGTCATGTATTGTCGTCATTTCATCAAGGTTACTTTGTAAAACATGCGTCGAAGATGTGCATTTGATTATTAAATAAATAGCTATTATATTCCATCGAAAAGAGAGACTTATTCAATATACCAAGTCAGAGAGCCGTTTTACACAAAACTGTCAACACACAATACCATAATTAGAAATGCTGTCATTAATGTTTCACTTAAATAATAGGTGATACTAGTTCAATTTGTGTTGGCTAGGCGTAATTGAGGTTCACTGTACCACTGTATGACAACAGTTACAGTGGATGGTCGCGCCACTTATCTAGATTAATAATAAGCTGGTGAGAAATGCAATAATGTCCGCACTGACGCAGAAATTGCTCAATTACTAATTTAACAGATCCTATAGCAGAATTCATACTGTTCAAATACGATCTCGGTTTAAATGCCACTTAGCTACGAACGTTAGACGGACAGCTTTGAGTACATTGTTGGAAATTGTGCGAAGCTATGGGAGGTGTAGACGTTGAACCACCTCCTGCATTATTTATTGTTGCATCCATAATGTTTTGCAGCGTAATTTATTTTATTTTTATTTGCACATGCGTGTAACATGGCAAACATTGCGTCAATGTGCACACAGGCTTATGCTAGCAAAGCATGTCTACCGTCATTGTACGAAAAGAAAGAAGCGTTAAAATGCGTATTTGTTAAATCTAACGCTACGGTCATCGGCAATGTATCGGCGACAACAAATGATGTTTGTTGATGTTAGATTGTGAATAGCACATACTCGGCCATGGAGGCTTAGATTATTGATGTAAGAAAATAGTAGCCGTAATTCATCTTTATCAGAAACAGTGAACTCTACATAATCATCTGTGAGTGTGTCCCTAGCAACCCTACCTCTGAGAACGTATTCTTGTACTCGTATACTATTACGTCATACAATGCGGGTGTATGTCACGCACTTATTCATATATATATATATATATATATATATATATATTGGTGCCCATCATTTGGCACGTTCTTAATCAATACTTGGTTATGAAACAAAATAAGAACCAACGTAATTATATTTAATTTGCTATATAATGAAAAGCAATTTCTCGCTTTGGGTGATTTAATTTATAATGGAAATGGCTCTCCTTCGCTGAAATATTTCTCTAATAATCCGACCAGTGTGTTATTAAATCAACTGTTTAATGTCACGCCTAAATATGCTAGTAAATATGCTATCCGACTAGTAGCTAATACACGCCTGGTTACAATATTTTATTACTGTTGCCATGAAATTTAAATTGCGTCATCGCAACAAGAGGTTCTGCTGTGTTCTGAAAGCTGAATTGTATTGAGTTCTGATCTCCGTAATTGCTGCGATACTCCTGGACTACACTATTTAACAGTCATCTTAAAATGTTCTCATTAGAATTTGCAGCTTAATTTAAAATTAATGACACGAAATATTACACTAAAATTATTCAACACATACGTGAAGACACAATTCCAAACCTCCTTGCATATATCAGCAATAATTCGGGAAGCATATGTGATTATACCAGAAGGAATTATTTTATTGTGATAATATTAAACGTTCACAGTTGGAAATATATATATTTGAGTACAAAATGTCTAGTGGGCTCATGTTACGCGTTCGATTATGCAAATTTCGAATTCGTTGCTGACAACTTTTGGATTTTCTACGCCAGTTCGGAAAAATGTGTGAAAATATTATGCTACTTGGTACTTGTTACCTTGAGGTTAAACAAATAATTTGAAAATACGGAGCCGCGACTATAACTTTGTAAATATATTAGTCAAATAATGGCGAGCACATGTTGCACCAGTATCGACCACCCGTTTCTCACAGCGACACGGAATGGCATTTTAATGAGAGTACTTTGTCCCACGAAATTGTCCAATAAAATATTACGCTGGAGGACAGAGTTCCGAAATACATTATCAATAATGGCGACACCTGTTGATTGGAGTGAAATAGAAATTACTGGTCCCAAGAGACTTAATATTTAACGTTTTATTGTTTTTCGCGAAAGATGTAAACGAGGACATTTCACTCATCTGCGTAATATGACGGTTTGTCAAAAACGTATTTGCACTGAGGCGAATGCAGTCATTTGAAACAGGAATATAAAACAAAGGTTTGTTTTTCTTACCTATGTTGCCATTTTCAATAGCTATAACGAGCGCAGTACGCCCTTCGCCGTCAACGCAGTCCTTATTGATATTGGCCGGGCTATCCAAAGCAACAAGGGCTGCTTTTCTGTCGCCTCTGTCCACAGCCGTCAAATAGAGCACTTCAGCCGGACTTTTAGCTCTTTTAATCACCATGTTATCTTGCAGGTGAACGAAGTACACTAGTGCTCCGACGTTCGGTCCGCGCCCAGCAAATAACGATGTTGCCTCCATGCAGCACTGAGTGGCGCGGTAAAAATAACTCGGTATCTATGATAAGACGACAGACACGGGTGTCGGTTATAGATCGCTGGTAAAGGAAAAATAATGTGGTGGGCAGTTCACAGTTAACTTAGCAACGGTGAGTTGTTTTGCGCATGCCCAGTTGATAGGTTAATTGACACTCTCCGTTCCTCTTCAAAGAGCACTTCTCTTGTTCCATGAACCATTTCCAATTGAATTTCAAAGCGAGGCGGAACGAAAAAACGGCAACTCGTTTTGCATAGTTCTGTTAATGAGGTTTTGTACTGAAGACGAGACTAATGATCAATGAATTTGTTTGTCTTAATTTAAAAAAAACAACATAATTAATGTGACATGTTTTTTTATTTATTCTGCCCTGGATAAATAGATGATTATAATATCAAATCTAATCATATTTAATTTCGTCTTTGGTAATATTTTTAAGTAGGGTGCAACGATTACTAGTATCATGTACACTGGGCCAGGGTATTCAACATAATTGTGTGTATGTGCATGATAGAACTAATTGACAGGACCATATGAGACTATCTATACTGCGTTAGTGTGAGGAGAGGGGTCAAGTTGCCGTGGCAGATTGTGTGTTGTTTAGGTATTCAAAAGAATGTAACTTGTTTTTCTTTCGAGAACCACGGGGTCTTTTATAATGAAACTAATCAGAGGAGGCAGAAAGGGTACGATTTTTTCGTGTCCAAAAAGTATTAATATAATTAATTATAATTCTACCTTTAATTAGGTTTCAGTTAATTAGATGAAAGTTTCAATTGTGAAAGCATCGTATCTTAAGAACCAGATAACGTATCTCGCTAAATTTTGGCGCGCATTGCATGTCCCAAAACAAATATTAATTAGACATTTAATATGCACTTTCGTTCCTCGCCATGTGTTTTTATGGTCATTTGGTCCATGCATGCATATGATGTATGATGGTATTTTCTTATTCGAGTGTATGGGTAATGGACATGCATGGTGTTATTATAAGTGTATGTAAAAGTTGTCGTGGTATTATATATGTATCATAATACTCCGCAGCTATAGCTGATATTTGGCATTCGAATACTCTGGGAAAAAAGTTCTTATATTTGAAAAGAAATTTTCCCCCAGAATATACAAATTAAATATTATATTCCCCTATATCATATGTCACCAATCTCCAATATGAAGGTTGCAGTAAAATTGTACAATCTTCATATCGTATGATTTAATTCGAAGAATGTTTTTAAAGATGGGTCTCCCATTGCATTTGATTATTGATTTAATTTTTGAGGTGAAAGGTTAATTATTTAAAATCCTCTTGATAATTTTTACACCTGGCTAAAATTTGCTATACCTGCTATTCAATTTTGTAATGTATTTCCTCAAAAATATACTAACTAAATCCACTGGTAAAATTGGAGTCAATATTTTCACCATTTCCTCTCACCATGTTTTTCTCGTATGCACATAAGAAGTCTATCCGTAAAACATTAGTATTCAAATTTCTGATTTGCAGCTATATTTTTATTACTATTTTACTGTTTTTACGTTTCAGTTGTTTAAAGCACGGCCTCCGTGATTTAAAAATACAACTTCACGAATTGGCTCGATTATATAACCTGCCATCAAGACAAACATTATTCGCTCTACATAATATTCATGAGGCATGGAAGCATTCATGTAGAAAAGTGCTACGACTCTAGAGTGTCATAGTATTATTAGAACCCCTCAGGACGAGGAGGTTAAACTATAGACACTCATTCACTTCATTGCGTCGTTTTGTTCTCGTGTTTACGAAGCTGCAAATATTACTACTCGGCTACCGGGAGAGATACGTGCGCACTGGTAGACAAATACACGAACTTATACACATCATCAACACCCATATATACTCTGCGAACGGAAGCCCAACGAATGTTACTAAAGTAGTCTGTACCCGACATCACACACATATACAGATATACAAAGCAGTCTGGCAGTGTTCATATTCAGAGTTTATTTGTCTCCCTACTACAAATAATAAAACATATGTTGTACAAACAACGTGTGTCAATACACGCTACGTGCTCTATATATGTATTTATTGGTCCAAAAATGCATGGGTTGTTTAAAAATATTAAAGCGGAGGGGTCGTCACACCTGCGCACGCGCGGGATAAAAACACACGCTAAAAACGCAAAGGTTCATGGGTAGACGCTTGTTTGTAAACAATGCCACGCCATGGCCATCTGGCGCATGCGCAGGTGACGACTCCCCGCTTTAACTATATCATTATTAGTCTAGTGAGATGTCATTTTAATATAGATTGAGGTAATTTACTTAGATGATTATTCCTCATATGTGTTTTATTCTTCCCCACACAGGATCGTGGGCTTACAATTGAATCGAATTGGATCCAATTACATACATTACATAATTACACATAACACAACAAACGTTTTTCATTATATCCCTCCATAACGAGAGATAGTATTTTCCATATTTCTTTTTTGTGATCGACAATACTACACTATTCGGCTATATTAACGCTTGAGCCGGCGACACATATGAAACACATGTTAAAGACATGTCAGAAATCAAAAAAAAAATCGAGAAACTAACTCGCAATCTCGAGAAATTCGTGATCTCGAAAAACTATCTCGTAATCTCGCGAAATTATCTCGTGATTTCGAGAAACCATCTTGGGGCAGATGTCAATGCTGATTACGAATTTATTTAATCTATAATTGAGAGCGGCATTGTTCCAATAATTGGACCCCAGACGACCCAGCTGATTGATCATAGAGACATTGCATTACTAAGTTGTCTTAGTAAATTATTTAACTCAGTTATAAATACAAAGTTATCAAATTATCTAGAAAGAGTAGGAGCAATTGGGGATGACAAGGATTGTCAACACTTGGATCATATATTTGTTCCTTACTCTATAGCTGATTTTTACCTGAAGAGTAAAACACGTGTTTTCTACGAATGTATCGATTACAAACAAGCTTTTGACCGAATTTAGAGGGCTTCATTATGAGCTAAATTCATTACCAATAACATAAATCGTAAAATTGTTACAAGTATGTATATAAGTATTTTGTGAAATTACTGGCAGGTCTACCATCGTAATTGGACATTATTCCACCTTTTGTTCTACTCTTCGTTTTTCTATTCGCGGGCCTTTTCAGGTTCGCGACTGGTTGGATCCAATATGGCGGCTGCCATGGTAAGATCTCCACGGAGCAGTCTATTTGATGGGCTAACACGCAATCAGGTGTGAATCACTTACTAGGGTCAACATTGAATACTATGTACTTGCCATTGCTTATGTTGTTGAGCCACGAAATATTGTTGCTGCCTCCCGAGTTAATGCCAGCATTATCTCGTTACGGACGTGTTTCAGTAACATTTGTAAAATATATCGTGGTTTAGACTTGCAGACTGTCTTTTGTTTAATTTTTGATGTTTTGCAATCAAATATGGAAGTGTGTAAGTGACGAAAGTCTGGTTACCTTGTTTATTCCGCGGTAACCCGGTTTTTGCGGTAATCAGGCTTTCGATAGATAAGAGAAACATGCAAGTCTACTCTTGACAGGGGCGGATACAGGATTTTGTTATGGGGGGTTCAAACTTTAAAATCGCCAGACTAAGTTAATGATTTTTTTTAATATCATACAAAAACAAATTGAACTAAGACATGTAAAAATCTTACTGTTGTGACAAGCGTTCATGCTCTGTCAAAAAATGGAAATACATGGGGTGAGTATTATTTCATATGAGGGACAATATCGTATTTATTTAACTACTATTGAAGTCATCATGTTTTGAAGTTCATAAGAAAAAACATGTCCGACCCAAATGCGAGGGCGGTTTATAGAAAACTATTATAAACAAGCCAGTTAAATATCCCGTTAAACGCCAACTGAAGAATCAATAAACGTACTGACATTCATTCTGCCACTGTTGATGTCATGTGCGCTGAAAATGCAAATGAAGGTATTGAAAGTAACTGTATTGTAGGCAGTGGAACCGCGGTAACTGTCACTAAAACAGATGAACATACCTGCGACGTGAGTGATAATGACACTAGTAAATCTAATAACACGTAAATTAGGCCTACTATTAATGACGCAACATTGAAAGACCGCCCCCCACTTTCAATGTCATTCGGTTTTTCTTGTTCTTTTTTCTGCACTAAATAACCAAACGCCGACACCACAGAATGTCGAACAACTTTCAGTGAAGTGAAAATACGTAAACGTCTCATTAATACCATCCAAGATTTCCTGTAGGGGTCAAAGTGTGCGTCCAGTGTACCAGCGGTTAAATTCAAGAAAATCAGTCGATTTTGCTGAGGATGTCATGGTGCCTATTACGTCAGATGTGCCGAACATTTTCTCGGATTATACAAGAGGATTATCCTAAGGAAACTGACAATCTTTTATCTGATGCTGTTCTTGGAAGATTCGGTTAACTCTAAAAGAATAATTGAGCATGTAACTGAGTTCTGCCCTTCGCAAAACAATTTACGTAAAAATGCTGACATAAAACACAAGGAGAAAAAACGAATCCAGCGACTAGCATCCAAGCTAGGAAAACACTTTATGAAGGTTACTAAACTAAGAAAAACAGATGCAAGGGACGACGAAACTCAATATGCAACGTAGAACCAATGCAAATAAAAAAAGGGAAAAGCTTCCCTGTGTACCCCAAATGATTGACACTAAGCTGACAAGTACCATGAACGCGATTGAATACAAGATCAACATTTACACCATTGCTAAACAGGAAACTTTTATTTTATGCTACAAATGCAACAAAAAGAGAAATACCCGACGAATCTGCAGAAAAGTACACCTAACTCGCAGAAGACTCCAGTCCGACACCAGCTGTCATCAATCAACGAAAGTATACATTCAAACATTGGAATACACCTGTTATTGACGCGGTGAGAGTTGGCCCTGACAGCAACAAGTTAATTTAAATGACAAACACAAAACGACAGAAAATAAGAACACTAATTTTTTAAATTATATAACTCCAATATCGTGTTCTCAACTGAAAATAAACCAAATGCCAAATGCCAAACTAAATGGACGATTGTAATGCAAATGGTACTCAAAATAAATCGACGATGGGGAAAATGTAACCATGGTAACGCCATTGAAACAGACAACCTTGTTTGTTTCACAAATGATACCTACAATGCCAAGTGTGCATACTACAGCAAAGGAGACGGTGCAAATTCTTTTTCTCATCCATGCCTGGTGGTTTTATCATCACTTCTCCTTAAGTTTCTAAGGATCCACCTCAATTTATCTATATGCAGAATGTCTTTAAGACAGTCACGATCGTGTATTTCCTTCTACATTCAATCATTTGAACAACTATTGGTTCTTATTTTCCAATAGATTTTCAGCTATTTCAAATGGTATTTTAATTATTTTTTTCTAATAAAATAACACAAGTTTCAATCGTGTACCCCACCCCACCCAATCGTCATCGTCATGTGATAATTGGAGGTAGAATTAAAAAGAATTATTCTAACAAGTCAAGTCCACCTGTAGCAAAATGTAATATAATTATATTAGTCTGTAAAGCAATGGAGCCAAATTCTGTGCTTTTAAAAGTAACTCCCCTGCAAAATCCAATTGTTTCCTGCGTTATTTCTACAATTTTGCAAAAGAGTGGAGATTTGATAAATATGAGCTCTGTACGTTGGTGTACGACGTCAACAAATACAGGAATACGGTGCGAAATTCAAGTTATCAGCGCTAGCTACTACGTACACGGCGCAGCGACTACCGTTGGACCGACCGATCGATGCAGTCGTGTTGTTCGATAATTATCTCCCGGTTACAAATATTCACATAGAACGTCCCAAGTGATGCAAGATATTTGTTGAACAGATAATGTTACAGTTGTTTGACCTGTTCACAAATTAAAGACATCTCTGCGAGAAAACACCGACATACCTCAACGATGATTCAGCGTTTTTTATTATCAATCGTAACGTCTGCGCAAACGCAGAAGCCTGGTATTTCATTGTTTTAAAGAAGCCAATTCACAAATATATTGACCTGAATGAGGTACAATAATATGAAATATACTTATCGTATAACTATGTATTTACATAATATAATAATAATATTCAGTGATAGTGTTCAGTGCCTTGGAGACTTTATTGTGATTGGACAATACCAATTAATTTATGCACGTTATGGTTAAATAGAGCACAACGCACTTCTATGTATTGGTTATACTTTTTCAAATTTATGCCCAGAGTAAATAATGATACTAAATCAATATCTTTCGAAAATAATATTTATTCTGTTTTATGCTTACAATTTATGCTTGAATTGTGATATACAGCATCTGATAAATGAGAAAGGCGCTTTACCGCACTGGTTCGTCCGGTGGTGTGTACGATACAGTTCACTAACTGATGTTGTTAAGAAAACTATGTTTATTGTGCTGGCCTTAACGCTTTGCAAAGAAATAAAATTTTAATACGAACGTAAATTCAACTATAACACGTTATAGTTTACGCTGAAATTAAATTTTAATTTCATGGCCTAATAATTATCTACGATGAATGTAACTATTTATAATAATAATAACGATTGTGACGATGTAAATCAATCAAGCATGCAATGATCACACACAATGTGCATGTCATAGTTGTTACGTTAGTTGAACGTATGCTGTGACGGAGAACAACATATAAGTCCCTGCTTCCAAATATGTCAAACCGAATTTCTCGTATGGCTGACTTTGTGATATTTCCATTACAACACGACATCGTCATGATCATCCTGATCAAACAAACACAAAATTAAATTTAGTTTTGGTAGAAAAATCCGTAATGGAAGTAAAAGACAACAATTGTTACATACACGGTGACTAATCTATAATTGTCAATACCTGCCAAAATCTATTCGAGGAATCATTGCATTGATTTTGTAATATAATCGCAGTTTCGTAGATAGGGTTCTGAATATAATAGTATATAAATATTTCCATTTCTTGGCAATTTTTTATGATTTTCCATCTATACACTGAAAAATAGAACATATAAATGAAAATAACAATATATATATGTGCATATATGCAAATTATTGTTATTTGTTTGAGGATTTACAATACTTGAATCATTCCCATGAAACAAAGGCGAACAAGATATTTGTAAAGTAGCCATCGTTCTCTCCACCCCTTAAACTGTCCATACAGAATTGACCACATGAGTTCTGGCCGTTTCCCACCGTCGTCGATCCGCTGATTCATCTGGTTAGTCCAAGATCGTAATAAAAAATCCCCTGAATCTCCTCAACACGACCATTTTCAGTTCGCATATCAGATCTAATTTTCACTGGAACGCCGATGAAACCATTGATGGAAATTCCATATTGCGACAGTTTGTAATATGAATCCACGTGGATCAATGATCTTTAACAAAAGTCAGTGCTTTTCTCTACTCAATACATCGGTAGTCGTGAAGTTTTTTAGAACATCCGACTTGTTTTCTCATAAATGTAATAACATCGTTAATATCACGATGAAGTTACTTTTCTTCTATAAATCCTATTAAACTTCAGCAGTCTTTTCAATTTGTGTACACCAAAGTACAAAGTACAATTCGCTTCTTTTCTGTTCATTGTGAAATTAACCTGCTAAATGACGGATAGGCGTATCCAATAAACGGACACATAAAATACATAACAATACATTTAATTCAATAGTGATACATTCAAAACACCAAGAAATACATGTTAGTTGAACTTAACATTTCCCCACCTATATATCACGTTATTGTGATATTCAAGATTATAAATGGCGTTATGTTTTTGATAATGACACCTTAATAATGAAATCATTGAACAAAAATGTGGACTATCAAATTAACTATCAGTGCTGAGTGTTATTACCCAGTTATAAATATGTTAATGTAAAGTGTTGTATATCCATACAGTCAGGGTTGCTGTAATCCATTTAACAAAAAGTAACCAAAAACATTGAATGCAATGGCCTTCATTAAATTCATGTTCTCTTAATAGTTTTAGACCCGACTCGCAGAATGTGCACAACGGCGATTCTATGTTTTTACCCATTTTAATTAAACTATAGTTCGCAGTTAAATACCCATTTATACGGGACTTTACCCAGCATTTGTGCAATTCCATTCACTAGATGGCTTGTGTTAATAAACTTTTCTAAATGTAGATTTTTTACAAATTTAACAAAGCTTTCAACAAAATGTATTAATAACCTGATTGTGTGTAGCCCATTGCCCAATTCCAAACAAAGTTTTCTCCACAGAAAGAAAACATTATGTTAAACTAGAATGTTTTGCTGGGAGTGATCTTTTAATAAAGGACCAAACAAAAAAGAAAGAATCAATAACAATCACAGCTTGATGTGGACTGACGGTCAGGTTAGTAGAACAGATGAGGTAAATTATATATACTCTGGAGGAGTGAAAATTCCACACATAACGAGGATAATTTAAAGTCAGACGATGTATATTGTTTTATGGCCGAACAAATTTGTAAAAATCAACTATGAAACCATCCCTACTCGGCGATGTTCAGGTGTTGGCTAGCAAGGTTAATTCACATAGCAAGGTCAATTCACATGACTAATTATGCTTATCCATAATGACTGTTTTAACGCATAAGCATAATTTCCCCTGACACAATCAATCAATCAATCAATAAATCAATCAATGTTTTACTGCCAGCATATGTTGGCACAACCTGGCGCCACAATATTTTCAACAACAACAAAATGTTTCAGTAGCTTACATGAAGCTGTATGAAGAATGCTAATTCAAACAAAACACAGGATAAATACAAACACACAGATGAACACACAGACCATGATATTATATGTCCCCGTTTGGTGGTCTGTCCGTCCGTCCGAACTTGATTATTTCTCGGAGAAATCTGAACCGATTTTACAAATCCGTACCAATAACAATTCATAATGGAACGCGTCGACCTTTTTTTCGTTTCTTTGACATTTGACCTGTTTTTCAAATACACATGTTTTGTTCATTTAAACCAAGACATAATTTGGATAAAAATTGACCGACCGACGGACATATATTCCATATGCATATGTACATGTGTTTCTACATATCCTGAACTATTCCTTTGGTGTGCCTTGCACAGTCTCCTTTGAAGTTATTGTCACATGATGGTTTACTGATGTGCACAAATTATTTGCGGGATTTGCTTCAAATTGATGCGTTCTGGTTGTTTATCATGCAGAAACTGTAAAAAGTACTATATACATAGGCCAATCCTGTATATTTCTTACAGCTGAGGGCAATGACCAATATTTAGATTACCTATAAAAAAAACCTATAGGTAAACGTGTACGTTTCTATAGGCAATTGGAACGCTTTCCTATAGATTTATATAGGTGAACATATATATTCTGGCAATAGAACCTATAAGCCAATATAGCTGATCCTATATAGTATCTATAAAACCCATAGAATAGGCTATAAATTTATATATGTCAACATATACTTTATGTATAGAACCTATAAGCCAATATAGCTGATCCTATATAGTATCTATAAAACCCATAGAATAGGCTATAAATTAATATATGTCAACATATACTTTATGTATAGAACCTATAATCTAACCGATAACCAGAGCTATATAGTATCTAGATATCCATCTTTCTTTTTTTTCAAAAACGAGACTGGCATTTACGTCTTGTTCACCATATCATTCAATGTTTTGTCCAAATAGCTTCACTTTTTGAAACAGAAACTTCATACAAGTACTTCATACAAAGTGGAAAACATAGCCAGAAATATAGTTCAAATACAAACCAAATAGTGGATCTCATTCTCTGGAGTCACAGAAGCTGTTTACTACATTCATAAGATTTACAGATCGTCGTGAATGAGTTGACATACCAATAAGCATATCAACCCGAGATCTCGACGTATTATCACGAGTGTTTCGATTTATTATCTCGATAAAGTTTCTCTAGATCACGAGATAATTTCTCGGGATCGCAAGATTATTTCTCGAGATCGCGAGATATTTTCTCACGTTGTTTTTTTCGCTTTCAGACGGGTTTTCAACGAAGCAGTATTTTTTTTATTGTCAATTTATTTACTCGGTCGCGTTCTGTCTAAACTGGTCCCGAGGGGTTTCAATGTGTGATGTGAAAGAATACCAGCAACAGAAAATATATTTACATACTACATATATATAACATTTATACGGGGTTAATTGTAATCACATACGTTTGTCATTCACGTACGATATGTCAATGACACATACCAGTAAAATTACGTAAATTTCCATACTGCGTTGCCATTACTAGTTTCAGATGAGTATACATGTAGGACACAGACCATTTATTTATTTACATAAAACATCTTTTTTTATTCTAAATGTATTGTCAGTTCTCGTTTTTATATATGTATATGAAATAATTGGATTTGCCATGTACATGCTGTTTTTCTTTTACAAATATGGTTATTAATCGATTTAACCATGGGAACTGTCTGATATAATAATATAGACGCCGGTGTTGTTCCATTGAAATTAACATAGCCTTCAAATCAACAGTGTAAACACAATAGCAGTTCATTTAAAATGAATTCAAAATTGTTATTAACTCAACTCATACGTAGTTCTAAATGT
Source organism: Saccoglossus kowalevskii (assembly GCF_978046115.1). Lineage (NCBI taxonomy): Eukaryota > Metazoa > Hemichordata > Enteropneusta > Harrimaniidae > Saccoglossus > Saccoglossus kowalevskii. Next base: position 18,058,397 of record NC_140643.1, on the reverse strand, counting down.
TAAACATTTTCCAATACGTATTACGAACGGGTAAATATATGTGGCCTTTATTAGAACATGGACTGTTCTAGGATGTACCTGATGAACTGTGCTTGTGTGGGTCATACTTTTCTATGTCGGTTTTCCAGAAATATACATAAAGGCCTTTTTCAATTGTAACTATGTTGCGTTATAACTATACTTTTACTTAGGTATATGATGTTGGATGTGATCATCTATATAAATGATAAACATATGTTAAATAATCGTCGTGAGGCACCACGCCCCAGATTTCGTGTAAACAATGTATTGTACTCTTGTTGTATACGTCGTATGCGTGCCACATCGAGGACGAGACGACAAATAAAACGCTATCATCATATTACTATCAACGTACCCTATTATTTGAAATGACGCATTGATGCACACGTCTGTATAAAGCTGATTTTATTAGTGTGGGTTAAGAATGAATTTGACAAATATATGTTGCCATGGTTGTTATTGGTTAGAGCTCGAAACTCAATAAATGTTCCGAATAAGTAATCCGAGTAAGTTGACGAAACTCATACTTTGTATTCCGACGCCGTGAGAAACGAATTTCATTTTTAGACATTTTTCAATAGTCAATTGATTAACTTCCATTAGTGATTCGATTAACTTTCACTAGTCATCTGACTAACTTTCACTAGTCATTTGATTAACTTTCAATTTCTATGGAGGCTCAAATATTGTTTAAAGTCCTCGGCTAAATGTCTATGAAAAGCATAGTCCGGCTTTTCATCTTGTGGAGCATATCTTCCCACTTCGTACCCCGACGACTGCAACCCTTTCTGAGTTCCCTCACACACCATATTATCCTCACGTTGTAGTTTGTCGCTGTCCAATATACTGTCATCAATATACTTCGGCAGATAACGCGGTGACGTTGTATCCACAAAACTCTGCAACAGGTAGTAATCGTAGATAATTACGCATTCATTTGCCGATACTGGCATCACTATATTGGTATCAAGCCAGGGGCCATATCGATTCAAAATTAAATTTGGATAAATGTGGGCTAACATAACATTGCCACTGACACGTGGATCGTTTTTAGAAGACTCCACGGTACAAATCGACGATCTTGAAAGCAATTTCGTTTTCAATGAATTCAGTTCTAACAGTTTAGAATAATTGGGATGAGTCATGGTCACGTGGTAGCCGTTGTCAAGCACATTGTCGCACACTACTTTCCAGTTACATTTCAGCGGGTACGTAACGCGTTTGACGAAACACCAACTCTCGTTAAATTCGAACCCTTTCATACAATTCTCGATAGCAGCGACTTCATCGTGGAATTCTGACTCGTTGGCTGTGTCGTTGGCGTTGACGAACACGAGCGGCCCCCACGTCGATACTTGTAGAGGTTTCAATCCGTATTTACTGGCGCTGAAGTTCTTGATTCCCCGTAGTTTTTTGGCTCGCGTCAGTCTCCCCGTTAGATCGTATGTCCAGCCATGATACGGACATTTGAATTCGCAAGTTTGTCCGGAGTCTTCGCTGCAGAGCGTCATTCCACGGTGTCGACAGACATTATGAAATGCGTGTAGAAAATCACGGTTATCACGAGTCACGACAAAATTACGATTCCCAACGCTACCTATACAGAGAATAGAATAAAATAAAGTATGTTAATCACATCTGCAAATCAAAATAAAACATTCGAAAAACGACAGATGTAAGCATGATCCTTAGTTTGGCATATACATTTCAACTATATAAAACGATGAGGGCAGTCTCACACTGCAACCTAGTCTTACCCGTCACGACCGTGATTTTTTAAACAATTCCATGCACGGAACGCGCACGGAAATTTGATCAATGCCTCAGCATTCAAGCTACCTCGGTAGCCCAATGAATTAATTATTTGACTTGTATACCGAGTTTCACTTTTGGTGACCTGAATGTGGAAGACATTGATTAAATTATTATTATATTGCTAAATATTTGTTGTGACGTAACGATTTCGTTATTACAATATCCGTACACGTTACGTGTTTCAATGATATTCACGATCGAGGGCCAACACTGCACGGAAGCACAACATAGAAAAGTGGAAACAACGTACAAACAATCCATCCAAAGAACTGAACAATTAAGTCAGGTACATTACAGAACACAAACGGCACACTATACACTTGTCCTAAAACTCGCGCCCTCTATGACAAAGCGATTCCGTGACGTTAGAAAAGACGTGTACGGGGGGAGAGCAATGCCGTCCAAATCGACAACTTTGTTGTATAATCGTCCGTCCTCTAGAATTAAAGTGAAATGTCTCAACAACAAAATCGTCATTGATGGTTGAATATATATATTGACGCTTTGACCGGCATTTGGGTCACTAATTTACGTTATTGAACCGATTCGTTGATTATGTTTAGACAGTCAATTGTACGTGTCAATAAGGGTAACTTTAGGTGTTATAAAATATTACGGTTCTTTGGCCACGCGCTAATAAGAATTCGTTAAATGAAATATGAACTACACATTAAAACAGACGTGCTTATATCGTACTATTCATTAAATAAATACTATTTCGTGCTCTGTCAATAAGGGTAACTTTAGGTGTTATAAAATATTACGGTTCTTTGGCCACGCGCTAATAAGAATTCGTTAAATGAAATATGAACTACACATTAAAACGGACGTGCTTATATCGTACTATTCATTAAATAAATACTATTTCGTGCTGTGACAATATTTTATATTATTTTGCATTTAATTTGTTTTCGAGTAACGTCAAAATGTCTGGACCAATTTCTTGAATGTGCTCTTCAAATTGAAATGCTGTTATAGTCTAGATGTCCGAAATATATTAAATAAATAACAAATACAAAATTCTCATAACAAGGATCAACAATGGTCAAATCGGAGAATGTATTACGTGGAAGGTGGTCGGTCAGAATTCATTTACATCAAGAAAATCGGGCTGGTCATTACTTAGAACAAATGTTTACCAGGTTCAGTATAAGATGACAACCGCCTACCTGTAAAATAACATCCTGGCTCTTTGAGTTGATCAACGCGTCCAACAGCTAACCAGTTGTTGCTGAACACGGTTTTGAGCTCCATGTCGTGGAAATACGCATGCGTGTACCTGCAGACATGGAAGGACAGAAAAGAAAAAAACAATTAACTACAAACAAACATAAATACAGGTGAAACTGTGATGTATATGCACAGTGTCATCGTAAGCAAAAACACACATTTTTTTCTCAAGCAGGTATATCTTCTAAATCAACACAATATAGAAATGATACACACATATAGTTATTTGATTTGTTAAATTTAGGTGTGTAGTATAGTTAATTGAACACATTGGTTTGTATTTGAGCACAATTTAGACAGTATGGGTTACAATTATAGCGACTCAATCTGCGTATATACATTGAAATTGTGTGTTAGGAGATATTTACAATGGGTCAAGTTAAAACTGAAATAGGTCCCATATATATATATCAATGTATTTTATGTAGTTTACTAGAAAACCGAGAGCCGCAATCGTAACAACTTTTCCAGATTGTAGTATAGTATACGTATTTTGCGAGTAAGCAGTGTGCCGCATTCAACATATCTTGTAAATAATTGACACAAACAAGAGGTTTACGTTTTCAGCTAACTATCGACTCTTTGATTGTCAACAAGGCTCTAATTGAATTATATCGATGTTCATATTTCGATTAAAAAATATCAAAATATCAATAATATCAAAAATAAATTAAACAAGAAACAAATAGATCACTGTGAATAGTAAGCCAACAAAGTGCATATTATTTAGCATAAGTTCACCATGATGCAGGAGGCGTGGTCGCTTCTTCCACTGGTAGATCACATTGAAACGTATGTACATCTAGACGAGGATTGACATCCCAACTTGCATATCGTCTGAGAGCAACAGTGGCACTTGCTTTTAAAAAATTGACGGTCGTCGCGTTGTACAGTTTCTCGGTTATCATGTTTTGTGGGTGGTTAGCACACAACGCAAGATGGTTGAGGTGATATGATCCACTAACTGCCAAATAGTCCTCGTTCGATCGAAACTGTTCCTTAAATAGACTTTCACACAAACGTGCATACCCAGCAAGACATCGCACCCCACCGACAAAGCACTACAGAATCTACAAAAAATACGTCACAATAATTCTCGAATATTGTCACCTATAAAGCAAATTCTATCATATTCTGTGTAACAATAAATATTATTGACTATTGATTCATCGTAAGTGTATATGAAAATTGCTTGTAATTCCTCATTTTTGTGATGATTTTTCATTTACCGACCCTAATAATAGGCATATAGTTAAGTCCACTTGCATGCATAATCATAGTCCTGCTGTGACTGTGTGAAGAGCGTAAGGAAATGATTTTCCGACGTTGCTTCAAACCATTGATTTTAGTCGGTATATTTATTTAATGACATATAATCTTCCATTTTGTCATAACAAAATCCCCATAATTTTAGCTGTGGTCGATGATGCCCGTCCATAATTTATATATATTGAGATAATGACGCGTGACTTTGTAAGAATCGCACGCTATTATTTATGTTTATTTCTACGGCTTTTTTTAATACTCACTTATAAAATTAATTGCATTGGCTCGAACAATGAAGTATTTTGAAGACGCTTGGACGTATTAAGCAGGTATACGCATCTCTATATATATTGGGTACGTGTAAAGTGGTGTAAATTGAAGCTGGTGTTAATGGTGGACATATACAGCTGATATGATAGCTAGCGTGACAACTGACTCATCACCGTCGACAAAGAAAGAACATGTATTTATCTCAAAGTCTAGGTTATTTGAAACAGGAAGCAGTCATCACATTGTATATAAAATGAATGCGGTATAATTTGTCGAATAAGCCAATTTTTAGAAATAGCTCAGAAAGTACTTGTTCCACTGTTCCATTGTTCGCTGCGTGGAAGACATATTTTATCCATTTTACTGCCCTTGTTCTGTCTTGCTCTGTGCAGTGATCTATTGTGTTTACAAATGCGTAATTGAGATACTGCCCGTGTTATTTTGATAGTTAAAATCTTCCTCTCTCTCACACACTCTCACTCGATCAAGTTGTACGTATCATTTTGTAAATGCTAGCATTTTTAATCTGAGGTTCTTTATCGAAATTCTCCCCTATCTGACCGTTTATGTTACGTTACACAACATATAATTCGACGGATGATTTTTAAATTTCAAAATATATTGCCATTAATTATCTATTGAAACCGATTTGTTGGTCTAAATTCAGCAGCATGGTGGAAATTCGATTGAATTATAACTTTAATGTCGCAAGGCTGACGACAGAAAAGACACCGCTACCAGGAACCAGTAACAGCGTAAGCATCAACTGATCATGAACGGTTGTAGTCAACGCTGGAGAAATAGCGGCTTGGTTCACGGTTGGTGAACAATTGCAATTAAGTACCCACTGATTATGAACAAACGGCGTCTATACACGTGCGTGTGACTACAGTGTTCCGTCCAGTCCTAAAAGTACCTCTAATAAAACACCAGTACACTCATGATCTACCTGGAATTCCGTGAATCGCTTTACTATCGTATCGTGCGTATTCGTATTGAAATCGAAACTGAACGTTACTGAGGCGAATTGCCACATACGAGGATCTTCAGTTTCTGTGATTTGAATATGATAGAAGATACAATTCATGATCCTCTCACGCTTAACTTTTCTCTATATGATGATATTCTTAGGCAGTCGTATGAGTGTGTTAGTTACACGTGTCCCGATTTGTATGAGTACGTAGTGACCAATAAATTAGAGTGTTTGTTGAAATGCCGTGCGTGCCTTAAGGTATAGATGCATGTTCGTGAGCACTCGGAGTGAATTTTTTTTTTTTTTGCTTTTCTTACCCAGAAAGTCTTGGCTAGATAGTGTTGAAATTTCGGAACATTGTCAATGCTGGAACATGCCCAAAAATGGATTTTAAAATATAGGGAATCGAGGCACGCGTATGTGATTAAAAGACCCGAAAGTTTGTTTACGTTGCTCTTTGATT